>NW_024039707.1:0-600000 GCF_016077235.1 Cyprinodon tularosa | reverse complement strand
ATTCAGCATGGAAAACACATTTTTGGGAAATACTGGCATCCTTAAAAACGGCAACGACAGATATGTAAAAAATAAATTAAAATTTAGATATTGTTGTCATAGTTATCTTAATTGGCTAGCTGTTGATAAAACTAGCTTAACTAGATAACTAGCTTTTTTACAAACTCTTAGTTACATGCATGCACTACCTTAGTCTATATAATTTTTACTTATTTATATGGTCAGTAAATTTCTGCAGTGCAAGTGCAATAATCCAAGTCAACTACTGTTTATTCTTTCCTTAGCTCTCTACTGTACAGATATTTTTATATCTAAAGGAAACATTTTCAAGGATATTACAACTTTTTATGCTTTTTTGTACTATATACACTCTTTTCATGTTGTCTGTTGTATTTTTATCTTTATGGCATCTTGTTTTAACTCTTTGTACTCCATATAATCTACTGGGACTGGAATTTCTGTAAGGGAGAGTAATCCCAACGGATTAATAAATCTAGTCTAGCTCTGCACACATGGCTACAGGTAATGACTGTTGATGGCAAATATAGCTTATTAAGGGATTTGGTCACCAAATTTGTTGGCTTTTCACAACATTTTACAAACGTGCACATCAACAAGTCTGAACAGCTGACAGCAGCTACTATGCTGACCAGGAGCGGATGGGGGAAAGACAGGAAAACTATTTCAAAACTAACTTTTGGATAAAATGTGCCATACTTCCATTTTCTTACAGCTGCTGATGCACCTGATTTTCACAACACAGGGAATATTAAAGCTTTCTGAATATAAGTAAAACTGGATATATGGGCAAAAGTTTGCAGTTTAATTGTTTTTCAGTGAGGGAGCCTGATACAATTTATTATTTTTTTTGCACCATGTTTTTCTCTCCCATACTATTTATATTTGATCACTATTACACTTTGAGAAATTGAAATGTCATGCAAGCTGTACAAAACAAAAATTCGTTTTGTATACAAAATGTATACAAAATGACAATAAGACTCTAAGTCTGCAGGCAGGGACGGAGACCAGTAGGGATTACAGATAGAACCGACACCATAAATCTGTGCTATCGGTTCAAACCATTATCTCTAGCTAGTAAAACTACAATACATGCCTTTGATTTTATTTCAGGGAGTGTTTAGTTACAATTAGAATGTTTTTTCTCATACTAATGTACAACAGAACAAAGAAAAAAAAACATAATCTTTTATTTATTTATTTCTGGATCAGAAAAAGTTAAATAATGGTATATTTGTATTTCGATATAGGCAGAGGTGGTTCTAGACAGGGGCCAACAGGGGCCTGTGCCCCTCTAGAACTAGTCCTGAATCCTTTTATAGCCCATGTACTGAAAACACACACAGCTTAATTGATGCAATTAGAAGATGCAATTATAATTTTTTTTATTTAACTTTTTAGATCTGTTTTTGCAGTGTAACTAAATCAATTTCTAATGATCATTTGCAATGAAAGAAGAGCCTTTTACTGATTTGTACCCTGGACCAATTTAATATTTTGCCTGGATAATTGACTTTAAGAATTACTTAGAAATTGCAAGCAGCTTAAGCTTCACCTGTACTGAGAAATAATCACAGTTTTTATCCATTAGATCAAAAGTGTGCAATCTGGGCTTTATGCCTCATTTATAATACTAAACATTCCTGTCCTGATAAATTTAGTCTAGAACCACCACCAGATATAGGGATCAGAACTTAAGAGAAGAATGTAAAGTATGCTTTAAAAGATAAAAAAACATGTAAATGAAATTGTGCAAAGTCATATTTTTATTGATATTTCAGATGAAAAACAATTATTTAAATATGTAACAAATATAAGTACAACATTTACAGCAAAAGCCCAAATAAACAGGAGCATTAAGTTAATTTTTTTTTGTGTGAAAACAGTTTGAATAAAACAGCTGAGTTTGAATTAAAGGTAAGTTTGATATTCAGAATTGCGGTGGTAATGCTTTTAGGAAAGTGACAGACTACTACTGCCAGCCGATCGCCTCCTTTCCCTCCCCTGACCCTGCTCCCATTTCCTCCTTTCCTTCAGGGAGGCAATAAAAAGAAGAGAGGTCTGGAAGAAGGTGTCCAAAAGAGTTCCACGGCTGGTGGAAAGGTACAATGGGGTCTTTTCGGTTTGAGTCGCACCCATCGATATTGTTCATAGCAACTAGATGGGGATTTGTAGGATTGATGTTGCTAAAAGTCACACCTGTGCTAGGATCTACAAGTTGGTTAGGAGTGATTGTGTGGCTGTTAGTTATACTGTTGTGTACATTGTTTGGGTTGTTGCTGCTGCTTGAAGGGAGGCCTGACGGGGAGAACACCATAGCTGACGAAGACTGAGGTGGGAGCAGGCTACTTCCTGGGCTGGGAATGAGGTTGGCTGGGCGAGTGAGGGCAAGACGCTGCGTGAGGAGCTGGTGCTGGAGCCGCCTGTCAGTCCAGTCCTCCTGAGGCTGGCGATGGATCTTCATGTGAGCGTTGCGGGATTTGATTTTATAGAACATTCTAGAAAAGAAAACCAGAGAAATTAAAAAAGGATATTAGAAAATCTAAACCATGTGTTGGCTTTGCCTTAAGGCAAAGGCCAGCTTCGTTTAATAAAACTAGTCCTACTCACTTGCCACACAGCTTGCAGGGGAAGAAGCTAGCCAGTGAGGGAGCAGGAACCACTTCCTCCAAAACAAACGACCTTTCCATTGGCTGGGAGAGGGGCGTCATCTGTGAAACACAACCACTTGTGAGCTAGAAAGCTCTGACTGCTGGCTAAGCTGCATTCCATAGTGGATAGTCATGCAAAGCATTCCACACGTTATGCAAAAAGTCAGTCAGGAGGTTTTTTTGGAAATGTTTTAATGAACCTGAGTGATTGAGGCAGATCAGGCAAAAATATTTGACAAAATTTGAAAATAGGTTAAAGGCGGCAAAAGCATTTAGAGGGTTCTTACGCATTTCTTCAACTCCTCCTCTGCTTCTCTGACCTCTTCCTCCTTTTGCTTCTTCTGTTTGTCCACCAGCCTCTTGCTCAGATAGTAATACTCCACGCACTGGGACACCGTCTTTGTCCTCACCTGCAGCAATAAAGAAGCAGTTTTATCTTTCAAAAGTATTTATCTCCTTGTATAGCTTAATATTTAACTTTATTATGAATGAAATGCTTGCTGCTCCCCCACGATAGCAGCTGGATTAAATGCAGAGGTAAATTTCTCCAATGTGAGATCAATAAAGTTCAAGTATCCTATATGATGCATGGACTCTGTGCTGATTGGATGCTACAAGTTTTGGTTTGGTCCAACCTTTCTTTCTCCGACGAAGCTGCATTAAAACCATAATCTTCTCCAAAAACAGAGTAAAGTGATAGATGGGAGTTGTCTCTGTCTTGCTTTGTTTTGCTTTGGTGTTGCTTTTTTAAGTTGCGCCACAGAACGTTCCAAAGCACACGTGGTTTTGTGCATAGATATTTTGCATTCGTACAAGTGGAAAACAAGGGTTCATTCTTAAATATTGCATAAAATCGATATGTGGAAAAGGATTTGATGCCCATTATTAAGTACAGTTGAGTATCAGTGATACTGTGGACACATCTCCCTTCAAAATATCTAACTGATTAAGTGAATTTTATCAAAAAATCTTTGAAATATAAAGATAATTAAAAATATGGTGGATTGAACATTTAGCTTAAAATGGATCCTTAAAAAAATAACAAGCATTTAAGACAAAGGATAGCAAAAGCTACATAAAAACTGGTTGTGAGAGTGGAAACAGCTGCGTTGTATAGCTCAAAAGAGAGCTTATACATAACTGAATAGTGCAAAATCCCTCTTTCTATATGCTCTTATGTGAAAGAAGTCTGCACTGTTTGCAAAAGAAGGTTGTGCAAAGTATTAACAGTAGGGTCGCCAGGGACTGAACAGGGTAGCAATTAGGTGCAGCTTAGCTCACAGTGAGGACATAAATTGTTCTTTTACCGTCTTCTCTATGAGTGAAAAGTCTTTTCCATACGTCCCTAGAGCCACACCGAAGAGATTCTTTTCAGTATCTGTCCAAAAATCACTCCCTAATAAGAAGAGAAAGAGAGAAAGAGTGAAAAAGGAGGGAGAGGTTAACAGGACAGGAGAAAAAAATGGAAATAAATACATCAAGGTCATCCTACGATGGACGACACACTGAGATGCAGACCTGATTCCATGCAGTGAAACATTAGGGTCTTACGACCGCCGCTGTGTGGAAAAACAATCTTTTGCTCCATTTTAGAGCAAGCTAAGGGTGTTTCTGAATTAAAATGGTTTGAGGATCACACACGGTTAGACTGTCCCTTACAGGCTACAATGTCTAAATTATGATGTTTTTTTCTAATTAATGAGCTTAAAACGTGCTAGAATACCACCATGCAGAAGAAAAGCACTCACCTGACTGACAAACACAATGTCTGCTTTGTTCTTGGCTCTTTGTGGATTTAAATGAGTGAGAGGATTGGATATAGGTGGGAGGAATTCAGCCTTTAACAATCACTTCTATTATATGTACTGCAGACACAATTTCCTCATTTTACTCATTCTAACCATTTACGTAGTTTTAGTGGAAAACTTCAGGAAATCTTTTTATACTTTAGCACGCATTAGTAAATCAAGCCTCCTGAGCAAATATTTGTTGAAAAGACAGGAAAGACAGCTTTAGCTTTCCTCTTAGTGAAGTGTGAAAGTGGTTAGAAGGTTGTCATGGTTCATCCATCGCCAACCAAGCCTGACTTCTAACTTGTTTGTTTAGACCAAATTTACAAAGCTGGCTTGAGGTAAAACATCAGCTCATAAATTAGCTTTTCAAAATCTAAAAAAAAATTAATTCAACATTCAAAAGAAGAGCAATTATGATGTTTTTAAAACTTCTAGTTAGGTGTTGAATATCTGATAAACCACCATCTGGTTTCTTATGTAAAACTGAATACTGTAAAACTTTTTAGAAAGAATAATGTTTTAATGCACAAAATATCAAAACTAGCACACCTAATCTTTTTTTTAATTAACTTTTATGTCTTTTTAAACAAAAGGTTAAAACACAGAAATGGTAGAGAAATATCAAGATTTTTTGAAGTTTGTCGCCTTATACACACTGCATATCTAAATCATCCATAGCAATAAGTTTAGTACTGTTTAAATACCTATAGCTCAACCTAGGTGAAGATGTGTGCATAACTTTAAGGAAAATAAGAATTATAATGATAGTAGCTTTGCTTTGAGTGATAATTAGGATTTAGTTGTAGTTTTCTTGTAAAAAGAAAATTGAGATATGAAGATGGGTGCTTTGACAAGCACCCAAGAGAAATGGCATCCTCTAATTTTTATACTTCAAGCATTATGTAATGATATTTAAGTAGTTATTATTTTTATTTGGGTTTTTTTATTTATTATTTTTTATTATTGACTTTTTAAATTGTTTTTTTTATCATCTTAAGGAGTGCAAAAACATTAAGCGACTGTTTTTCATGTGGAATTTATGTTCTAGAATCTGTATTTACAGTTTTAGATTCTAGAAAAGCAGTCAAATATTAAATTAACTTAAGGTTTTTACACACATCTTTTCTAGGGGAGCCAGTTTACTATAACTCAACTTGTATTGTGTCCTGAGGGAAATTCGGTTTGCCGGAAAATTAATATATAAAAAGGATTGTTTTTTTAAACTTTTACGGAATTACTACAACCTGGATAACTGAGAATCTTCTTCAGCATCCAGAGCTGTTCCAAACAAAATTTATTTTTGTTTTACACTTGTGTAAACAAAATTACAAATAAAATCTCTTTAAGTCATAAACAAGCTTGGAGCAGGACCATTATTACATCAAATGTGTTCACTTTTAAAATTCAGGTTTAATTGTTTAATTGCTGGGGTTAATAAGGTTTTCATCCAGCTGGATCGAGCCTTTTGCACTCTGAATATGCTGCCTGAGGCTATGAGCTAAAATAAACTGGATAGAGAGGATGACTGGGACATTATATGATGTCCTGAGCCTTGAAGTTTATCTTCCCATAACTCAGGTAACATGACATGTATGAGTATGTATGTATGTATGTATGTATGTATGTATGTATGTATGTATGTATGTATGTATGTATGTATGTATGTATGTATGTATGTATGTATGTATGTATGTATGTATGTATGTATGTGGTATAATATGAATGACACTGTAGGTCTGTGCTAAATATCCAAACTAAGCATCAAGAAGGAAGTTAGGAAGTTACCAGAGTAGTGGTAATCTCCTGCAGGGGAGGGCGTAGAAAACAACAGCATCTCCAAAGCGGCCTGCACAAACAAATAGAAGGTAAACAAAATAATAAAGAGTAAAGATATGGTTAATTTAGTCCCAGATTATAGGGGTATTACTAAAAATATGAAAACTAAATAACTAAATAAATAAAATAACCAAAAGAAATTATAAAACTATTTTTTCTTACCATTGTGTCCCCTTGGCTGTAGTGGAGGCAATGCAGTGCTAGGTCTGTGTTACTGCCCCCTCCTGGTAGACAGCTGGAACTACACATGGACAGCAGCTTCTCCACTACAGATAGAGCACACACCTTCATTAGCTTTACCTACATTAGAATTCATTTAGGCTTTAATGTTTAACAAGTTGAGCTGTGGGTATTTTCTGAAGCAGGTGTTGTGATACGGTTGCTGTATTTTACCTTGGCCCTGAAGTCGAGGGCTCTCCTGCAGCTCATCCCAGGGTTTCCACAACAGCTGCTCTGGTGGGTAATCTTCCTCTGAAATCCAGGAGCTGGAACACTCAACATCCACAACACAAGGAGGAATATCCGCCTGGAATCCTGGACCAACATTGACATATCTAAGAAGAGGGAAGCTTTCCGTTACTGCTTATTTTTAGTACAAAAAACAAAACACACACAAAAAAACTGTGATAAAGAAGAAAGACCTATTTGTAGATTTTACTTACGGTAACCCACATCTCTCCTCCTCGGCCCATGATGTCTCTTCCTCCCTGTGGTGAGCAGATGAAATGGACGAAAAGAGGCCTGTGCCTCTGCGGGAAGGATTCAGAAGTGGTCGAGGGGTATAACGACCCCAGTTCTGAGCCCTTTTGGAGTGAAGAATACTAGGAAATGGTTTTCCAGTGTAGACAGGGGTATTTTCTTCCTATATGAATGAAAAAAAATAAGACTTCAGTCAATTATTAGCTCTTAAAAAAAAAGAACAGGAGAAAGAAAAGAAGAATGAGAGTAAAGTGAAATATAGGTCAACAGAAGAAAGTTGAATTATCTTAGAACAATCTGCACAAACAAAATGATTTCCTTCTCCACAGGCGCTTAGATAAGTTCCCATAATGTGCCTACATGAGCCTAGTTCTAAGGCAGGAACAACATCCCACCTTACTAAAACCCAAAGAACACGCTTTTCACAGACGATTCTTATTTACACTCCTTATCACATGTCTAAAAATAAGACTGTGGTTTAGGAATATGTCGTAGAGTTGGAGTCAAGATACGCAGAGCTTTTCCAGCTGCAGCGAGCTCTGTCTGCCTCCATCATAACCTGTTTACTGTTGATTAAAAACTGATAGCATTATAAAAAAAAGGGGGACAGGAAAGAAAAAATGTCAACCTAAAGGAAAACTTCCAAAGATGAACTCAAAGTGTTTCTTAAACCTATTGTGATTAAACAGTTTGATAATCAGAAACTAGACCTTGAGTTGACACCTTCTACCACTGACTGTGCTGCTTTTGAGCAGAAAGAAAACAAATATTGGAGATATTTTCTATTTTAAATTACAACTTTTTTGCATCTTGAAATTGTTTGTTTTAAAGCATCCTCTTCAATAATCACCCATTGTGAATATGCATTAAATTTAATTTTTTTTTTTTTACAAAAAATACCTTTATTTTGTAAATTTACATGTTTACAAATCATATATTGGAAAATGTGTTTTTGTTTTTATTCTCTGGTAACATGAAACTGAAGCCCATTTCTCTTAGCTGTCCTGAAAATTGGAACAAAATAATTTAAATAAGCAAAATATGTTGATTTTTTTATTAGTTTAGGAGAGGCTACTAAAAACAACAACAAAATTAAAGCTAATTTAAATTTGCTTGATTCTGATCTCCAACCAAAACGTTACATGTGAGATTACTAGGTTTTTTATTTTATTTTTGGACCAAATATGTCCCTATGCAAACAGGTGGGTGTGACGACAAATGAAAATATCAATGTTTATGCCCACTTTTAAGAATTACGGAGCATTTGTTACGCTGATGACTATTTTGTCTTTATCAAAGGCTACTTTGATATGATAGATGTTAAACAGAAATATAGAGGCCTCTGTCAAAGAAAAGATGAATACAAGGGTTCTCAATTTAATTCTTACACGTATCCCTGCTAGAATACTGCTAGAAATCTAGAAGCAATAGTCAGATATTGCAAAAGACAACTGAAAGACTGGATGAAAACCTGATGTTGCCACAGTAAACAGAGAGGAATATGTCTGTTTTGACTTTTGCTGAACCCCATGAATCATTCCTTGGCCTCTCTCTGTTTGACACTCACCTGCTTCACCTTCACCAACATGTTTATTGCCAAAATGCCCATACAAATTTTTATTTTGCTGATGACATTCTCCTGAACACATCTAATGCAGATCTCTGCAGGAGTGATAAGCATCTTACAGCCTGTCTTTCTAATGTTGAATGCAAGGTGCTCAGAATTTTCTCAAATTTAATGGTTGGATTGATTGTATATGTTTTTAATTCTAGTCTCACTGTTAATCAAGTAATATCACACAGTTTGCTAGAAATGCATGAGTAAATTTTGATCTTTGCGCAAATATAGCTTGTCCTTATGTAAATTGAAACAAACATTAAAGCAATTTAAATCACTGGAGCTAAAGCAAAAGAGTCTGTATGATGATCCAATTTATGTTGCCACCACAGAACATGTCGAGGATAATAAGAGAGGGGGAAAAAATGACACTCTCCAATACATATTGACTAACTGCATCAAAGTGTCGCACATAGCAACTCATTCCTCATTAAGTGTAGCTGCATGTGTAACTTTTTTTTGCTAATTGTATGACAGATTGGGAAACGATGGTACATGAAGCCTCGAAAACTGCTAATGTTGCTAATGCTACTTGCAGACATGAAGGCACATACACCCATTTAATTTCAGCGAACCCTTATGAGAAAAAAACTGTAAAAATGAGGTTGAAATCATCCCTCTTTAATTTTTCTTTCCTCCTAAAAGTAATTAAACATGAATTTAAGGTAGTATTTATGTCAAATACCAAGTTATGACTCCTTTATCAAAGAGCAAACATCTAATATCTTGAAGTGGGCAGTATTTTTCACATGACATCAGCCAAATTAACCTTTGTTTAATACGAAAGCATCTTTATCTCGGATGCTTAAAGACAAACCAATTCATTTGTTGGGCACAACCAGAAATGTTGCCTTAGGGAATAAAAAAGTTTCCCTTGATTGTTCTAAAAATGTCTTACTAGGGCTAATAAAATCACTTTACTGTACCTGCAGGGGCTGTTGGTCCAGACTGATGGGTTCAGTCTTAACTTTCTGAGTCGCTTTGTAAAGAGATATCTTTTCAGTAGTCTCGTGATGCTTCCCAGAGAATGGGTGAAATGGAAGAGAGAAAGAGGCGTTTGGGGATGAACCGCTGGATGCACAAGACGGTCTGGAGGTATGGAGGGATGAACGATGGGTGGAAGACTTATGGGATGATGGTTCAGGAGACTGTAGAATGTCGCAAGCAGCTGAAGAAATGCATTTAAAAACAAGGAGAAATTAAGAGAAGGCTACAGAAACTGTACCCCTGTGATGCATCACCATCACCTGAGTGATGGAAAACAGTCAGAAACCCACATTATGAACATTCACATGAAAAAACAAAGTATGATGGCAAAAACTATAACTTTCAACCAGAGAAAAAACATTTAAAAAGTCAGATGTCAAAACTGAAACTGCAATTTGCATGTGGGAAATGGGAAACTTCACGAGTACACCCACGAAAACCCACACGTCCCGTAAATTTACATGTGGGCCTTAACCTGTGTGTAAACTCCTTTCATTCACATTAGCCCTGTGGTTGTTCGCATTTTAACAGTAAAGCATGTTAGTGTATGTTTTTACCTGCGACGTTGCCTCCCTCGTCGCCTTGAGAGGATCTCAGGCTGCACCCCAGGTCACTGGGGTCGGTTGATAGCTGTGGGAAGCAGTGCGAAAGCAGGGGGAACTTCCAGATCATCCCAGAGGACTGAACACGGGGTGGGAAAAATTGAAGCCCACCCAGGGATTCTTCCCCTTGGGGAACCACATGTGCCGTGCCCCCCTGTGAGGTTGGAGAGTCTGCTTTGGAGGGCGACTGAGAAGCAGGGGGCAAGGGAGTGGGAGGGGGACTCAGAACTGAAGACATGAGGTGAGACGATGTGGGAGGGGAGGGAAAAGAAGATGACAGAGAGGAGGAGGACGGATGAAGATACGAGTCCGGGTCAAAAGCACAGCTTTGCCTCATCTTGACTGATCCAGAGTTATCTCCTCTTCCTAATCCGTTTTCCCAGATTTGTCCAGAATCCCTATCAGAAGGAGTTTGGTATCTTCTCCTCCTCTGAGGGAGGAAGGCGTCAGAGAAAGAGTCTAGTTTCTGAGGGTAGGCTCTGCTGTTGGCCCCCACAGGTGATCCTGAGGCCAGAACGTTAGGTCCTGCTGCTCCTCTCCACCTCCCATCTGCGAGACCTCTGATCTCTGCCTCTCCTGTGGGTGAAACCGTGAGCCACGACCCTTCAGCCTCTGCCTGCTGAAGCTGATCCTCTCCTGAACCACAGCTGGACCCGTAATCCTCCTCTCCTGCTACATAATGATCGCTCACCTTCGAATCTGATCTGTTGTAGGACGCAGATTGCTTGCTGAAGCTGCCTTCCCTGTTACAGACTTCACTTTGTCCATGATTGTTATAGTTTGATCTGATCGTCCACTTGTCTCCCTCTTCAGGAACACAATTCATGGTGCAAAACACATCATTCGTGTTGCTGTAACAATCTTCTTTACTGTGGAAATCATCTGCGGTGCTTTCTCCGCTCTCCACGTCGTCCCACATCCCTTTTTTGCCGTACCACGAGTCGTCAAAGTGACCTCCCAGTCTGCTTTCGCCACCAAAGTGACCTCCTAAACCAGCATCTCCGTCCAAGCTGCTCCCGCTGGTGGTGAGGAAGACTCTGTCACTCCCACTATTCACCCTCCTCATCCCAGTTGAGGTGTTTGATGTCAGGAAGGCGGGTGTGGATTCCTCCCCTCTACCCCCATAGTGGTCTTGGGAGTCCTGGATAGAGTGTGAGGGTGGAAATCCAGCATCAGAGCTCTGAAAGCCTGATAGGGTCAGAAAAGATGGACGGTGGCGATGATGCTGGTGGTTGGAGAAGGATTGAGTGGCTGAGCGACCCTCCATGATGAAAATGTGTTTGCTTTTGCTAAAATGCCTGCAGGAAACACAGAATAACCAGCTAAATGTGAGGGGGGAGTTTATCTAAAACATAAATATAGTCATTGAATGCAACATATATTAGGTACTAGAATATAACATTTGGAATAGAAATAGAAACCTTTTTTTTTTTTAGCCGGAATGTGATGATAAGTAATTTTTCAAGACTTTATGCTATTTCTGATAAATATGTGTTTATTAGACAGATAAATATCAAGATAAACATCAAGCTCAGCTTGAGTATTTAATGTGGTGTCCTGCATAAATTAACAAACAAATAGAATATTTGATCAGACATTGCTATACTGTTTAATAGCCTCAGGTAATTAAGTTAATAAAATTTAGGCCTTTAATCTTTAGCACTTTTCACAGAATTTCCTCTGTAACATAATAAACATGTATTTACAGATCTATATATTATTTCTGACATTTATTTAAAGAAAAGGTTTCAATAAGATTAGGATGAATGATTTTTTTTTTTTTATGCCAGAAGCAACAACTCCCTAACAGTGAGCTGTTGAGATTTATTTTGCATTTCCCCTCAATGCTTTTTATAACAAGGATGTTTATAACAGTTCTTCTAGTCTGGGACTTTTTCATTTCTTCTCTGACTGTAGATGTAAAGAAATTAGATGTGTTATAATCTGAGAAATCAGCACGCATACTGTACGCAAAAAATTAGCTCAATATTCCCCGGTTACTATTTTTTTAAGAGGGAGGTTAAGAGAAAAAGACCACATCAATTAATTTATACCCCAGAGAAACAGAAACACCTGGCTCACTCTTTCAAAGTTAGAAGACAAGCTAGTCAAAATAAAAAAAACAGTACATTTAAAATTAGGATTTAAAAAAAAAAAAGTACACTCTAAAATTGAGCAACTTTAATAAAAAAAAAAAACCTCATAACAACAAAAAAATGTATTGAATTCTGTTAGCTAGAGGTGGCTATATTGAATTTGAGCATCCTATATATAGAGGCCCCACTGATTTATCACTCTAACTTTTGCTGCTTTCTCGTTTTCAGAGGTTGACGGTATCATCTCATACGATAACTTCTAGACAATCTATCTATCTATCTATCTATCTATCTATCTATCTATCTATCTATCTATCTATCTATCTATCTATCTATCTATCTATCTATCATCTATCTATCTATCTATCTATCTATCTATCTATCTATCTATCTATCTATCTATCTATCTATCTATCTATCTATCTATCTATCTATCTATCTATCTATCCATCCATCCATCCATCCAATTATCTGTCTGTCTGAATATATTAATAGATATTTGCAGATATAAAGCGATTTTAGTTTGACTGAATTATTTAAACAAATATTGGGACCCTTGAGAATTATATATGTAGCTATATACTACATATCTGTTTATTTGATCAACGTGGTTTGATTTTAAGCCGTTTTGAACCTGGTGTAGACTAGATCATGTATTAACAGCGAGACATTCTTTCTTTTTAGAGTAATTCATCTGAAACAAATACGTTCCATTGACTCAATGCCAGATTCCGAGCTAAACAGAAATAATCTGTTTTCCAAGTATTTATAATCTCTGGTTGCAAGTGTAAAGCTTTCTGTGTTTCCTAACAAATAAAACCCCAACATATTCAAACCTCATAATAGGCAGGATGTTGAATGAGTGAGACCAATAGAGCATACCACTGATTGAATCTGAGGATGGAAAAAAGCAGACCATCTAGTTCAACCTTCACACAAAGATGAGGGAGAGATCTGAAATAAGATATGAACTTAAGTGGTTTCAGGGCAATAGACTGAGTCCGATGCATGTGAACGTTGCAAAGATTTGCACGGCTAAAGGATAATATCAAGGTTTGCGTTATATACTGATGCAAACAGCAGGACTTGAGCTGTAAAGAGACTTATTGTTAAAACCTCACATATTACATTGACTGACAGGTCATCCAACTTTAGAGGACCAAGATGGAATAAATATTTGGTTGGTTTGCACGTTTCCCCCAGAATTAAAAAAAGCCCTTAAGTGACAAAAGCTAGATTGTGGCCATCAATAGACGCTGCAGTGATGGGTCATGCAGGAAAGTATATCAAAGTATCATCTGCAAAAAAAATGACCAAACTTCCTTCCTAAATATTAAACTATAAATGCATAAAATTATAACAGGTCTTTACATTGATACACACTACATAGCAAACCTATAAAAAGTATTTATCATGATGGTTAGATAATCTTTCTCTCAATATTGCAATAAAAAAGGCTTCACTATGAGTAAATCTTAACCCTCTTTAGTCCAATTAATGTTGTTTGAGATCAATAGAAAAAACAACTATCAAATCCAGCATATATTTATTAAAATAAAAACTTATCCAACCATCTTATGAGATGCTGAAATGTCTGAAGGGTTGCTGCAGCTTAAATTAAAGTAATATACATCTTAGTAGTAATTTGTTGAGCTACAATCACTGAACATTCAAGCTGACACAGCTAAGTTTAAAAAGAAATTTAAAAACATAGTTATAATAATGAATAACACAAAACTAGTTTCAGAAAAGTTATGCAGCGGGAAAAGCAAAAACAAAAACAAGCAAACATACCTTTCCATTTAACCAAGCAGCTCAGTTTAAATGTTTCCTTCTTTAGATTTTCACTGCTTCACACCGCTGCTGTGTAAGCAGATGTTTGAGCTTTCAAAATGAAAAACATTAGCTTATTTATTAAGGGTAAATCATTTAGGTCTTCTTCACTAGCTTTTTCTTCTTTCTCTCTTTTGAAACCACATTCTGCTCTAAATAGGACACTGAGTGAGTCAGAAAGAGAAAGAACAAAGTAAGATGAAGAGATGAGGAGACAAATACACTGTATACATTCTGAGGTTTTTTCTCTTTACCAGTCCTTGCCGCTTAATTTTCTTTTCGCATGCGTTCTCCTCCCGTTGTTCATGTTCTCGGCTTCTCACTGTCCTCATCATTGTCTCTGAGTCGTCGCCCTCAAATGATTTTCAACCTATAGCTTGAGTCCTTCCTATTTGTGCGTCTTCACATACACACACCGTCCGTCATGATGGACACAAAACCAACGAGAGGCCGCAAACATCTTCCTTTTTCTCTGAGTGAGACACACACTCTCACACACACCCTGACTTTCATACTTACGCATCGCTGCAGGTGTCAAAGAGGACCAGCGGGTAGTGATGTTGCCTCTACTGCCTTTGCGTCGTCGTGATAACCACATCCTGAGGAAACAACGCTGACGGATCTCCCTCCTTTTAGCTATCTTTATCTCTCTCTGCCCCCTCCTCCATCTCTCTCTATCTTTCCGCCTATCTGCCCGTCCCCACAATGCTATACATCTCTTTTCCTCACCAAGCAATTGTTCTCCTCTCTTTCTTCTTTTGTTTTAAAAAAAAAATCAGATAAAATAGCTTTTATTTCCTCTTAAATTGAGACAGACATGCTCTAGAAAATCTTATACGTTGTAATTCTACTTTAGTCCAAGTTTGACAACTTTTCTGGTTTGCACATGATGAAAAATGTAGTGGTTAGAGCATTGAGTTTGGAATCCAGAGGTTCTGAGTTCAAACCCCACTCCCACAGACTGCCACTCTAGGTCCATGAGCAAGACACTTAACCCCACACTGCTCCCCAGGCGCCGCACAATGACAGCCCACTGCCCCTCAAAGGAATGGGTCAAATGCAGAGAGTGAATTTTGTTGCTTTGCACCTGTGACAGTGTAATGACAATAAAGTTGATTCTATTCTATTCTTCTATTCTAAAAATGACTGTGAAAGATGCCGTGAAAAAATACAGTACTGTGAGTGACCTATGATTGGTGATTTCTCCATCCTTACGGATTAAATATGCTTAACTCTTGTCTCTGCTTTAGTCTGTTTGTGTGTGAATGCAGAGGCAGCAGATGTTTACCAGATAAAGGTTCTCCAGGGCTGAGTCAGCTGACAGGAAGTAAAGAAGAAAGAAACAGGAAGGAAGAAGACGGAGACAAACGATGAGGTTCGGGGAACCCTCTAACATACCAAGCAGTCCCACCCACTCGCCCACCCACCCACACATGCAAGCTCGCACCTGTAAACATGTTATTTCTCTATACTCGTTAACTAAACCTTTACAAGCCCAGAGAAACCTTAAAACACCTACACGCCTAACCTCAGGTTCAACCACCGAGTCCAGATGTGAAGGAAGTGAATTTGGTGACAGCAGACACAGTTATAGAGGTCAAACAAGAGGCTGAAACACCACCAGCCACAGCTGTTTTGAGACATCTGGCACTGATTGGTGTTACAGTTTCGTCCAACACCCAAATATTGATGTTAACAGTTTGTCTTCAATACTTCATGTTTGAAATGAGTAAAAAAAACAATATTTGGATCAATCAAAACCAAAATGAAATATATTCAAACTATATATTTTCTATGGGATCCTTAACAAACTGAATAATTTTAACAAATTTCCTTAACATACTATTTTTGGCCAAAAATAGTATCTTAAAATGACTGTCGATTAATACTAACTTAAAAGCTTACTATGTTAAAGAGATATAGATCATAACATAAAATATCCAGCAATCAATTTTAACGTCCAGTCCAGTAAAATGTGCAACAATATGAACTGAAAGCTCAATTTAAGTGACCCCCTAGTTTATGTTTTGTACATTTCAATATTTTTTAAATTGATAACCAGCCCTAATGTAACTATAAAACAAAGATTTCTGTAAATACATTTGATTAAAAAAAAGAAATGTAATACAAATTGAAACTTTATGCTTTGCTTTTTATTTGTCCATAAACAATATTTTACAAAAAAACACAAAATAATTATATTTTAAAGTAGCAACCAGCTCTAGATAGCAGGATTTGCTCTAAATCTTCATAGATGTGTAAATGGTATTGCGTATGCAATTAATGCTAACATTACATATACAGGATTCGTCTGGGCCTGCAGAGATAACAAATTTTGCTGATATTTGAGATTATCTTTTATAATAGCTGACCCCCCCATAGTAGAATGTCTCTGCAATTAGAAACATTAAATTGTCCTGAGCAACTATTCATTAAATTCTCAGTGGAAAAAAACAGAGCATCTGTATTTCAGAGGCAGACTTTGCAAAAGTACAGAACGAACTATTCCCCCCCCACCCCCCACCCCCCCCACCCCCCACCCCCCAATAAAACTGATAACCAACGAGGAAAGCCAGTGAGGACTGTCATGATGAATTTCTCCACTGATGGATGATGCAGGTTCTTTCTATTCTATTCTGTTATTCTATTCTATTCTAGTCTATTCTTTTCTATTCAAATAATTGCACGAGCCTACAGGGACGGTCAAGTCTGGGTGCTGCTCTCAGTCATCTGAAGTTTCATGAGCAGCACGTTTTGACCAGCAGAAGCTCTTCAATCAGCTACCTTCATATTTGTCAACATAGGCATTCAAATGACTTTACAGTCTAAAAGTACACAAATATCTTAATTTGCAATTAAGATAAGGCTTGCAATTTCTTAAGAAGATTTGCAAGCCTATAATTTCAGGTCAACAATAGGAGACGAATAAACAAAATGCTCATCTCCAGCCCTGATTCCTGCACTGTGGCATCAGATGGGGAAAAAACAAGATGCATCTGCTGCCTACTATTAGAAAATAAAAAATCCACATGACTGTCACACAAAACGAAAGAGCATCAACACATCTCATCTCATCCTTTTCAAAACTCTCACCTTCTTAAACCTATAGAGACTGCCATTGCCTCTATAACTATTGCCGCATATGTTCTGCACATTGTGTAAACTGCAATTTAACTTGCTTTGCAAAAATCGTGGGCAAGGTCTTAGTTCTTTTCTTCTATATTTAAGGAGATGTTTGAAAAGAATGCCTCTGCAATTAGAAACATTAAATTTTCCTGAGCAACTATGCATTAATTTCTCAGTGGAAAAAAACAGAGCATCCATATTTCAGAAGCAGACTTTGCAAAAGTACAGAGTGAACTAGTTCCATCAGTACAGCCAAAATTCTGCATGTAGACATGTAGTGAGATAGTTATATCTTGCAGGTATGTGATGCTAAAATGTAACATGAAGTTTGACAGGAAGATTTTTTTTAAAAGATCCAAATATCTGACATTTAAAACATCACAATGTTTTACAATCTACATTATGCCAACAGCGCTGTACATTTTCATTTATGAAGTTTCTTTCATGCTTAAGGAATTTTTGTATCACATTATTAATATTGGACACATACATGCCAAATTCAACAACCGACATCAAGTATATGTCTTTTAAAAATAGAATATGTTTTAAAGATTTTAGGCAGCCTTTAAGTCAGATTTTTCTAAAGTTTTCCTTAAGTATACATATATATATATTAGTAGAATAAAAATGTATAAACATGACCTAGCAAAAAGGCGCTAGTTTAAAAGCTTAGTTTAGTTTATATGCAAAAGTCAGAACTTAATTGCACATAAACGTAAATCAAATTACGATACTGCAAAGAAAGTGCATTATAAAATATTATAAAATATAAACTAAGAAGTGATTCTTTCCATAGCAGACATACTTATTTAGTTTTCAAACATATCCATGAAACTATGCTCTTTTTGTAGATGATCACGACGTTAAGGTTTTCGCCAAAGTATTAATACTTTCAATTAAACCCGACATTACATATCTGCAAGATTATAAATGCGTCATGGCTGAAGAGCTGTATAATATAATGAATAACAGCTGTCGCCACAATATCAGTGTCTGCACCATCACTCAGGAGTTTATATTATACTATATCCCAAGTGTCAAACATTATCTCTCTGTATGTTTATAATATTTTTGGCCAGGTGAACAGATTTTATCTGCCTTTAATCCACAGGCCTGATGCTATATTGGCTAAGTTATTGAAGCTCTCAGAGAGTGGTGCAAGCATTGCACGGGTCAATGCCGTTATTGCAATATTTAACCGTTACTGAAGTCAAATATATTTCCCTAAACTGTTGCACCGAATGCAAGGAATAAACCTCTAAAACATGATAACGGCATGGTAATCATGTTCTTCACAATACAGAAATCGCTTCTCGGAAAACTTGAATTCTATAATAAAGATGGTCTGAGGGAAACTTGCTTAATTGATTAATTTATTTTTTATTTTTAGATAAAAAAATAAATGGTGAGGAGGTTGATTCCTTGGCTATTTTTTGACAGTGCTTAGAGGTGTGTCCGAATTAGGCGACAGATCGAAAATCCTAAAAATACTTTTTTCACAATTAGTTGAATACAAGAAATCAGACTCTATCTGAAATATATGTGTTATACCCTCAACCTTGATAGAGATTAAAATGATCATAATTGTTTTTTTGTCGTTTTTTTATGTGTTAATTGTGGCTCTGCTTTCCCTTTTTATGTTTCCCAAGTAAAATCCGTTTTAACGGACATGAGATTTGCTCCATGAGCTGAATTAGGTATTTGACCTGACTGTACTTTAACTATTTTTCCCCCCATGCTGTATTTCTTCTTCTTTCTTTTAAAGAAAAAATATGAACTTTTCCATCCGTCTATGTTTTGTTTTTTTCTCCACCTTGTCCAGCCGGCACAGGAGCTCCAGTCCAATTTATTTACAGTGCAAACCAAAGGTTAATCTGAGTGCCATGTGTGTGGAAATGTGACTGAGTTAATGCTGAGGTCATTTATTCAGTGTTACTACGCTTCTGAAAACCTCATCATTAATATGTATTACTGATAATAATGTGGTAAAATTAGAATAACCTCCTAATTAACATGAGTAATACACATAAATATGTTTATATTCGTGTAAATACATTTCCCTTTGTTGTAAAAAGCTAATTTCCTCTGCAGCTGAATTGTTTGCACCTGATTTAAATCACAAGAAAGCCCCTAATATTCAACAGGATTAAAATAGTCTTTCTTCATGGTTTGGAGCATTTAGCCTTTGACAACAAAGAGGATGCCAAAATCCTAACTCTGCAAGGAGGGAGACTTATCTGCTTCCAAGGATCTTTTTTTTAATTATTTTTTGAAAAACAGAAAATAAATGTTTTTGCTATTCTACAAGAACAACTTTAAACATGGATACTGACGATAACCCAGAGAGAAAGAGAGCACAGCTGGGTGTGTCTAACCTTTCCTCATGATGACAATAATTTACCAATCAGCCTCCTTTAGCAAAACATGTTACAAAATGTTACTCCAGAAGAAAAATAGAGTAAAACTAACAGTTAGTGCAGCTGGAACTGTTTGTATAATTTTTAAAGAGCCATTGGAAGTGGATTTTACAAATAAGAAGAATTAATTTGGATTTAAAAAGTTTTATGCTTTATGCTTACTTTGTATATTTTTCTGGATTTTTACCCAGGAATTTCCGTTATCACCATTGTTGGAGCTTATTTTTTTAATAATTTAATTCTGCACATAAAAATAAATGAAATGTGTTTGTAATGTCATAAAAAAATTGAAGTAGAGGTTCACTGTGTGAGTGCACTGGCTGACTCTGATTCAGGATAATGTATCAGTATCTGGACTAAAGCAGAAGTAAAATCCATAATTCAGATTATTTCATTTAAACTGCAGAACCTATCCAACTTCCCAAACCCCTAACATAAATAATAATCAAGAAAAAAACATTTACTTCTAAACTGAAGCCAGAATATCAGCCTTGGCTGTAATTAAACGAATAGAAATAACAGCTCAAATTTTTAAAAGTCCTACTTTTTCGTTATACAAAATTTGTACTTTTTATCTGCTACTAACTACAAAACTTAAAAGACAAATAAATAATGGCAAAAAGTCTAGTTGGGCTATTCCACAGTAACGGTAAAGGAATTTTCTCATTAGAAATCAATGCAAAAGTCTCAGAAATTTGGATTAGAATCCTTTAGATAGTTCAGTTCCATCTTAAGGAAAAAACTAACAAATTCCTTACTTAATGTTAGTTTTTCTGTAATTTTCTTGACTTGGACGAATATATTTAAATGTCCATCATCGTTGCTTCTTCTGCTCTGCTTAAAAGAAGAACTATACAGGCCCATTCTACTGCACTCTGGTTTTATATCTGCTTCCTATGCTGCTCACCAACAGTGATACTCAGAGCTTTACCTTGTTCACTAACAGGAAGACGTAAACGCAAATGGAACAAAATTAGAGGCATAAAAAGATGTTTTTTTGAAGTATTCTTGGTGACTAAAAGTGCAAAATAAATAAAGTTATAGTATCAGAGCAGCGTGTTTTCTGTAACTGAAATTATGAAATCAAAACAAGACTTTATAAGAAGTACTCAAAATATTAATTTAAAAAAGATTCTTAAATACCTCTGACAGATATCAGCTCAAACAGAAGCTTGTTGAAAATAAATTGCTTTTGTTTACTCTCCGTTAGATGGACATGGAGGTGGAAGACTCAATCAAAGTGAAAAATTAACATTGATTAAATTCACAAGAAGGTTAAAAGTGAAAGAGAAATAAACATATTAGATATGCTGATTTTTTTTCTAAGTAGCACTGGGATACTAACAAGATGATATCAGCTGGACAACCTGCCAACCTTTCTGCCTTGAATCGGGGTCACAGTCGACTGCTTTAACGGTCAGATACCTTAATGAGACTGAAGCGCTCCTTTAGTTTCACGCCATGACTGGAAAAAAACAGCTGCTTTTAGCTTCTTTGTAAGCAAGGGAGAAGAAAGGAGCACAGGTCAATCCAGCATCTCATTTAAAGCCTTATTGTATCGTAGGACCAATTAAAAGAAACATTAAGCTTTTAGAATCCTGGTGACCTTGATAGCGATACCGGGTCATAACAAATTCATATGAAGAGGCAAATGCAGAGATTTCTCCAACCGTTCATTTTAATAATCCTGGTCAGAACTTGACAGCAAACATGGTTGTATTTGCTGCTGTTGTGTGGTTATAGTGGAGCGTCTGACAGAAGGGTCTGCTTGTGAAATCTGTTGACGATTGAAGCAATCAAAACATTCACCTCCCTTAATGCCTGGCCTTTAGATAACAATACCAATCTATCTTGGTTTTGTAATATTGAGGAACAGTTTTCCTTTTTACTTTTCACCTGTCCATAAAAAATCTGCATTATTCAATGATAAATGTATTCGTTTTTGCATATTTCACCTTGGAAATAATTACTTGTGGTTTTGATAGTGTCTTCTGACTATTCTACCTTCTGTTATGCAAAGAGGATATAGAAACTCTGAGGGTCAAAAGCCCAAACCTGGCCTTACCTGAAATTTCATTATAAGTATGTTTCCGGATCAAATTTTTGGTATAAGTGGAGAGGTTGTTTGAGCCGGTTTCATGAGCATGTGTGAAACCAAATGCGTTTTTAGCGCCGGTTCAGACAGTGCACCTGAATTTTGCTGCAGATGTTTTGCAACGACAGCAAATAGAATCTTTTGAAGCTGAAACGTTGTACATGTTCATCTAGATTTGTTCTGGTTTGCCCCCCCCCCCTTCTCTCCTCC
Organism: Cyprinodon tularosa; assembly: GCF_016077235.1. Taxonomy (NCBI): domain Eukaryota; kingdom Metazoa; phylum Chordata; class Actinopteri; order Cyprinodontiformes; family Cyprinodontidae; genus Cyprinodon; species Cyprinodon tularosa. Next base: position 578,016 of record NW_024039707.1, on the reverse strand, counting down.
GTCATATCTTACTTAAGACTTGTTTCAGCCTGTCGAATTTGATCCACATGATGCATGTCGCCTTACTGGTTCACCAAACCAATTGTGTCAGAGTCTCTATATCAAATTTTCCAAATATGGAGACCAAATCGGATGCTGCACGGTAACCTAAAATGAACCAAAAAAAGCTAATTTCTGCATATCATTCTGTCATTAAATTTACTTAGCATAATAAACTAACTGAAAGATTTTCAATATGCTCCTTCTGTCGTGTTTCAGCACATCCTGCTATATCTATATGAGCAGGCCAACGCTGAGAAAAAAGCCGAATGAAAAATGTGTGAATGAAAAGGATGTGAGAGGTTGGAAGGGGGAGTGCAGAGGAGTCGGCACGGGGGAAAACGTTTCTCTGCTTTTCTCTCAAATTCACTGTAAAAACCTGCGGGAGCAGAGGAGGGGGAACGAGACGCTCACTTTTGGACTTTTTGGTTTCTTTCTGGGTTTTAATTTTTTCTTCTATTTCTGTCTTCGTTTGCCTGTCTGTCTTTCTTCCGTCTTTCAGAAAAGCAGCAATGACTGGCGGGAAGTGTGGAACAGAACAGAAGATGAAAGCTGTAAACAACAAATAAAAAAAAAAGAGTTGAAAAAAGAAAAGATACAACCCGGCCTATCTGACTGGTGTACGCTCCGTTTCCAGCTGCCATCATGGTTAAACAACCTTATTTGTGGAATAAAAGGAACAATTTTTTGCATGTAATGGAAGAAAGGATGACACGATAACATCTCCTAAAAGCCGTAAAAGTGTTTTTAAAAATGAGAACACAAGTGAAACTGCAAACCTAACAGGTCTTCCTAAAAAAGGCACAACTTATTATCTGTTAAAGGTTTTGAAAAACACATTTACACATAAGGCCTTCAGGATGACAGAATTCTTAAAAACAGACTAAAATGAGAGTATTTACCTCGAGAAAGGTTTTATAATGTTAATACAAATGTGCTCAAACATGAAAATTTGATTTGTCTAATCTTATAATTATAATACAATTCATTCACATATTTTACGGAGCACTTTGGAGTAAAGGTTTCGCTTTAATACATGCTAACATGCTATTCACAGTTTTAAGTGAAATGCTGAAAGGGGCAGGAAGCCTCTGCAGCTCCTATACTGTTCAGCATCAAGATGTAGAAAGATCTTGAACTTTTCCTCACGCCTAAATGAAAGCAGACTCCTTGCCAAGGGATAAAAGCAGGCTAAAAGTAAAATAAGAGCGTGCTTGACAAGAGCTTTCCTTCAGAAAGCCAGAAAATGTTAAGAGACTTTGCCGCTTGTTCTTTTTTTGCAGCATTTCAGAGCCGCGAAGAAGTCGAAAGTCTTCTACAGACTTTAATCGTTTAAGATTTGTGATCTTCAGAGGCAACATAGGACCAGAACAAGTAGATAAGATGCACCTAGCCTTTGTCAATGTTAGTCTCTGTTTAAAAAATGCAGCTGTAGCTCCATGATGGGCCTTCATATCATAATATAAACCAAATATCCATTTTGCAGAAACTCTAGATAAAAGCGACAGAAGTTTGCTATAAAAACGACTTGATAAAATCCCCCATAAATGATGAATAACATCTCAGTATCATATTTAAAGATATATATCCAATCCAATCCACTTTATTTATATAGCACGATTTAAATAAACACAAGGTTTGCAAAGTGCTGCACAAAAAGATAAAATAACTAAAATAAATAAAAGTAAATATACATATGATATAATATATATATATATATATATATACGTATTTATATAGATATATATAGACATATATATCTATCTATATATATATATGTATACGTATTTATATAGATATATATAGACATATATATTTAGGTAGATAGATATATACCGGTACATACATATATATGTAAGATATAAAGCTCAGATTCAGATTAGCAAACATCTTCCAACAATAAATGCACTCTTTTAAGACACAGAGCAATGGTATCTTTATAGTTGATCCATTTAAAGTGGGACACGGAAACACAATCAGACCATCTTCAGTCAACCTGTGGTTTCAAAGGTCTTAAATTTTGGATTCCTCTAGTTAAATATAGGTCATCAAGGTCAACCAGCACACAGAAGAATATATTATCATATTACTGTATGTGAGAAATATAACTTGTTTATCAAGCAAAAGATGGTTTAAACAACAGATTATAAGATTTTTTTTCAAACTGACAGTGTCTCAAATTGCATAATTGAAGAACACCCAGTTTCGGTGTTGATCATCATTTGAATACTGCAAATGAGGAAATTCATTGCAAAATTAATCTGATTTTGGAAATCTTCGTATAAAGCGGTAAATTTATTCCATATGATCAATCAAAAAAATTACTTGAAGAGGGACAAGTAGATTTCAACAGTCGAAAGACGCCTCTCCTTTTACAATGAGATGCTCGGTAACTTTTGAAGGCGAGCGTTGATTTCAAACAAGATACTGTCTGGTCCTGAGACTGTTACCTGTGGGTTGGTGAGCAGGGAATAGTCACACGGCATGAAAAGAGGACAACACTCGTTACGTTATAATCATGTACAACAATTTAGTTTCTAAATTTACACTTCACTTTTATGAAGCCTGTGGTATGTGTAAAAAGGCCTTAATCGGATAATTAACTGCAGCAGCAAATCTGAAGCAAAAGAAAAATCTTTTAGTACTTTAATTAATTTACTGTAATTGATAATTAAGCTATTTAAGTAAGTCATAATGAGCAAATATTCAACTTGTAATACATGAATTATTGGTTAGGTGTAAATAAGAGGAGAAACCGATGACTGTTTAACAAAGGAGAGATTGGAAAATATTCCTTACAAATAAGGCTCTGAGGACACAGTTCAATTTAAAATTCTACACCGTCTCCACAGTGAGCGGGTTATATATGATAAACTCCTGATCGAAAGTCATTTAACACCACACGATGGTGGATGCCAGACAGTAGGATTTGACGTTAAACGGACAAAGATTTCCATCAAGTCGAAGGTGTTCTAACGATTCCTGCCTGCTGCAGTCAATCAGCTGAACACTGGGCAAAACAAAACCCAGCTGATACCTGGTAGCAACGTTTTTATGATTCCCAATAAAAAAACATGTTTTAAGATGGTTGAATCTCGATCTTCCTCATTAACAAAAGGGCTACAAGGAAACAGCTATTTGCTGAGGTTTAAGTCATTTTGCATAATTTTAAAACAAGCGGAAAAACAAAGCTGAATGAGGACCTACATTTTTAATGCTTCCACACACACTGAGAAGGACAAACAACTAAAAATTAAAAAAGAGACTTGTTTCAATATATTGCTCTAGCAAAAAATGAATGCTAATAGAATGATACACACCAATATGAGATAAATGAAGCATGAATCTATTAAATGCACCTTGGTATGCTTAAGGCTAAAACTAATTATTGTTGCGTTGCTATGAAGGAAATTAGTTATCTAAACATTACTGTGGGAGAAATCGTTGTCTGTGATAAATCCAAAACTAAGAAGCAGCCTTTTTCCCTTTTAAATGCTGCTGTTTTTAAAAAAAAATATATGTATATATGTGTGTGTGTGTAAATTAGAGGTTGTTTGAATAATTATTCAAAATAAATATATATTTTAAGCAATCTTTTTCTAGCTTCTTCTTGCTGTGAGAATGCATGGGCTTGAGCTTCATGAATAAGAATGACAAATAAGATTATTTTCTTATTTGCATACCTGGAAATGACTGACACCCAATGAGATTAGGTTTTCAAATCATCTTCTGCAATATGATTGCCTTTGTAAGCAGAGTTTCTTTCTTTTTTTTTTTTTAGATTTTATTTTTTTTTACTAAAGAGTGTTTGCATGACTACAGCTATACCACAAACTAACAAGACAGAAAACATCAAACAGGAACAGCTACTAAGATACCATGAAGGGATGACAAGGTTTCATGTGTTACGTTTTACAACAGTGAGGAGTAGTTTAGGATTTTTCCGTTTCTGGAAAGCATCCCTAAACAAAAAGCGTGAAAAAAGTTGGTGGTTTGACCTCAGAGTTTGCAGCTTAAGATTTAAACACCATAAAATAGATCTGTTTTCAGCATGTAACCGTGAGAGAAAGGTTTCAAAGGGAGGCCGCCTCAGCAACGCTGAGGGAACTACAGGTTTCCATGGTTGAGGAGGGAGACACTGCGCGACTGCTTTCCGGATGTTTCATGGCAGAGCGAGTATGCCGAAGCAAGAAACCGCTGCAGAAAAAAAAAATCCATCACATGACATGCGAGGTTAACTTTGGGTAGAACTCATGTAGGAAACACAGTGGAAAAAATGGTTGAACGGTATGTCTGAGGCAAAAAACTGAGCTTTCCAGTCATTCAGCCGCACAACTCATCCAGTGACAGTCATCATGGCGAAGGCCTAACCCGGCTGCTTTAACGGGCCTTTGGTAGCTGGTAAAGACTTAAGACATAAAATAGATGCAATTCGATGCATATTATTGGCTGTCGTCTGCAAAAGCGCATTTTCATTGCAGAAAACATCCAAATAAACCATTAAAAACTTCACAACAGGTGTTGGACACAGCGGGCCAAAGGTGTTGCTTAATAAATAAGATCATCAAAGGGTTAATTTATTACAGTAGTTCAATTCAAAAGCTTAACTTCAAACATGTTTTGTAGAAGTGAAGGTTTTGTTTGAGTCACTTTCAGGTGCACTTGTGAAACTGAGTGTTTTGAGCTTTGGTTTAGGCAGGCAGATATACTCTAAGATTTTATTCCTGTTCATTTTGATAATTAAGTCTTACAGCAGGTAAAACCTAAAAATACAATTTTAAAAATTAAAACTGACAAAATAATGATTTTTAATTCAGAAATGTTATGCTGTTATGGTACAGTTCCAGCAGATCTTGAATGACCCGATCCTCAATGATCTGAATATGCCAAAGACGATTGCCAAGGAAACTAGCCGTCCACAGAATGCTGGATCCAAGCACACTACCGGAAAGTTGGGGGAAAAGAAAATAACGTTGCAGGAAAACATGCAAAGGGAGCAGAATTAACTGCAGTTTTAAGTGGAATGTAAGAAAAAGCGAATTCAAGACTTTTTTGGGAGATTGTTTTAAAAGCCAGTCCACTCAAACGTGTCCAGGACACGGATAACAACTGTCATAAAGACAAATAAGAAACCAAGTTCCGAAAGTCTGGAGGAAGAAGATGCTAAAAGATCCATCAGGCCCGTTAGAAAAGTTCTCATCAGTGACGATTTGGGGCAACTTGTCAATTGCTGTTGTGTTCTACTAATAAGCCATATGTACATGCAGTTTTTATTTTCAAGCTTAGTTACTGCCCTCACTGGCATCCTCACTACCTGCTTTATTAATGTGGAATCACTGTCTTTGAATTACCAGCAGCCTCATCAGCCTTAAACCTGAAAGAGAACCTATTGTTAAGAACGGCAGTGTGCCTATTACTCTAACAGCCTGGCGACTACTATATCAACCCAAATTTCTGCCAGAAGACCTCAGAAAAGCCGCAGAATGACCACCTCTATCCCACATTATACTGATGCAGTAATATATGTATAATTAAACCCAGCAGTGCAAGAACTCTATAGAAATTGTCATAATTTACAGTGTTGCTTTACTAAAAATCATTTCAATACATCCTATGTTGACCAACTGCGAGTTAGAAGGATTAAAATTATGAGAACTAGACCCCTTTCAATGCCTAGCTGCATTACGAACTCATATTATTAGATTTTTCTCCTGTAAGAAAATGAATGAAGATGTACCAATATAAGAACAAAATGCACTGGCTGTACAGATGGAAGTAAGGATTACGGAACCAAGAATGGTTTGAATTAAAGCCGAATCACTGGAAAAGAAAAATGAGACGAAAGCATCTGTTGTATCCAAACTCAAATGTTTTTGTGGCTGATTTTTGTCATTGACAACTTAAATTTTTACTGAGTCTCAAATGGTTCTAAACACACAATGTTTTCTATACCACTGTTATATTCCTCGCTTCTCTCTACCAGAAACATAGTGTTTTAGTCTGGAAAACGTATGGAAAAAGGCCCCTTTTCATCTTGACTCCTTTCGACCTGCTGGTTTTATCCTTGAACCATGAAGTCGCTCAGTACAGATGGTGTTTAATCTGGGCCTGCATGTGTTGCCGAAGTTCTACTTCCTAACGTATAAAACACAAACGCGGTTGTTGCCCCAATTCCTATTGCAGATGTCAAAGAAGGTCACAAAACTGAAGGAAGTCAAAAATAGCAACCAGCAGCGACAAGGAAACCTCCGTCTGCAGTTTTGTCCACCTCAATCGACTTAAGTCGAGTTTTCGGCACATTATGACAACGGGACGAGCCCAAGAGTTAAAATGATCAAAACCTCAGTGAGGAGGCAGGATGAAATCTCTCCTGCCAATACCCATGTCCAATACGTTGAATGCTTTATACAGAGGAGAGTAGACCCCAGCTCTTTGGCTGTCAGGGGCAGGTAGAGGCCCGGTTTATCATGACATCTAAACGATGCTTACAATGAACAAAGTAAGGCTTGTGGTTTTAAGCCTCTCTGTGTGCGAGCCTGTTTAGTGTACAAACCAGCCTGTTGTGGCTTACAACACTCAAGTGCTACAAGTAATGTTAAGGCTTAGAAGAAAAGTGTCACTGTAGATGAAAATCATGATTTAAGAGCTGTTTTGTTTGTCAATGTTATGCATCCGAGTCAGGTTTATGGAGTGCTTGTTTAAAGGAACAGTTCAGATTAACATGACAATTATAATATAATCTAAACATCCAAGTTAAAGGGGCACTTCTTTTCAAGTGTTGGCTAAAGAAGCAAGACTTGATCGCTTTTTATTTGTGAGAATTGTAGAGTTTTGTAGTTTTCAGGCACATTTTCTCGAAACTTAAAGTCTGAATAAAAATAATTTATGAATTATTCCTTGATATTCCTTGTCATTATTAATCTAACTGGGCGAGAGAAGCACTCTGCTGCACCAACTAAGGTGGAGACAGGTTTACTTTCATGCTGCTTTTAGGTCAGCTATTTAGTTAGGGTTTATTTAAGCTATAATTTCCTCAAACAAGCAGGATGAAACATGTCTTACCTGTAAGGTTGTCATTACGAGGAGAGATGGCAGTGAAATGTGTTTGGTCTGCTGCTTTGCTACACGTGTGTGTGTGCGCGAGAAGGAGAGAAAAGGGGGAGGAGAGAACGAGGACGAACAACAGAGAGATGAAGTTTCACCGCCTTGTTCTTTCAGTTGATCTTTCACTCTCTCATCCAACTTGTCATAACACCACCTCGTCTGTATGTGTGTGTGTGTGTGTGTGTGTGTGTGTTTTTGTTATAGAGTGTCTCATAATGATGCTGGAAAGAAGGGTAAAACACCCAAATGTGTGGCATACACCCCACACACACAAAAACAAAGTTACAATGACAACCTATATTACGACTCTACGTTGATTTACATTCATTTTATATTTCATCTATTTATCATATATCTAACCTTGACATTTACCCTAACCATTACATTTACCAGTATATTCCTAGCCCTTATCTTAACCTATATTTTATTCATACCATACCTTTAAACTGACCCCCTAACATTAAAAGTGGGGGTCCACCCCATTAGGACTAGAGCAAGTTCTCCACAAGGCCTGTCAGTCTCAAAAAGGTTACTAAATATGGCAAAAATAAAGGTCCCAAATAGGCACTTTAAAAGACTATACATGCACAAATACACACCAAAAACGCACACAAACTTTCAGTTTGAGTGGGGGCTTTTTCACTCTTCTCCCCCCCTCCCTTCTGTGTGCTCTTACGTTGGTGCCTATTGGTTGTACTGCGATAGAAAAAGGCCACCCTCGCACACATTATGCAAATTCACAAACATGCTTTTACACACATCCTAGTAATTTACATGTTTGCAGATCAAACTCATTACGATACAGAAATGGATGTTTGCAGCCAGGTTGTAATGGGTACAGTGGAGGCAAAGCAAATGCCGCAAAATGCTCATTTTCAGAGGAGGAGTTTGTTTTTTTTTCTGTCCCCCACCGAGCAAAAATTGGTTGGAATGACGTTGAAAAGACGACATGATTTATGTCTAAATGACGTATACATTTGGTTGAAAAGTGAAAGGTGAAAGCCATCAGTTGAAAAGACGTTGAAAACATTTATTGGACTAAAGTGGGACAAAATCAGACCGATCAATCACAGCCCAATTTTCAGCAACTGTTTCTGGACTAAATCAAGACTAAGACGGGTTTAAAATAAAACCAACGTCTAAATGACGTCTGTTGTTTGGGGGCTTATTGCTGTAGTTCACAGGTGGTTATAGAGAAATAACCTTTGTTGAGATAAGAGTTCGCTCTGTCTTTCTCATAAAGTGCTCCATAAGAAGATGAAGATTTCTCACACTGTTAAAACAGAATGCAGCTCCAACCTAAATTAATTGCTTCAACTGGTGACAAGTAAATAATTTAGTATATTCAACATATTTCATCAATACGACCTTAGAATTTATCAAGTTAATAGTTGTGTATTGGAAAATAAACTTAAATTTATAAAACAGAGTGAAGCTTTGCAGCAATGTCCCAGACCACTTATCTTTTACTGCTTTCCTTTTGAACTAATATCATCTTGCCAATTGATACTGGCAGCGTTAGTAATGGATCAAATGCATCCACTGCTAATATTCCTCCTACTATGTGTCACTTCTCCCTCTCATTAACTGGTAACTCTATTTCATATCCAGAAGTCGTCATAAAATCCTAAGCCGTTCATACCGATCTACTTGGTTATATATGTACATTACCTCAATATTTAGAAAATCTTTTGAATAAGTCAGATGACTATTAATCATAGAAATAGCAAAGAATCTGCATGATTTAATCTTACAGAAAAAAAGTCTCTAAATATTGTATAAAACACCTGTACATCATTATAGTCAGTCGGTTTTCCTTCTAGCTGGTATAAAAAATAATTTACCTTGACTAAACCAAAATAAATCCTGTTGGTGAAGGTAATTTATTGAAAATATACAGTTAAAATCCCTTACATCTAACTGTGAAGTGACATTGGTACATAAAGTTAAATGACAGGTGTGAGAAGCACATGAAAGTCCTGCTGGAAGGATTTATTTCCCCATATTTATTTAGTATAAAGTGAATAAGTATTTATTTTTATTTTTAAATGACATCTAATCATTTGATTTGACAATTTAAAGGCATGTTTAAATATTTAATGGGATATTTATTAATTTTATTGTTCATTTAAAATTGTAATCGTATATATTGAAATATTTATTAATACATTAAATAAACACATTTTACATGTATTTATGTAATGGCACATTTATATATTCATTTCTCAAATTTTTTTTTCAGATTTATTGTCATAACAATGTCAAAAGTACAAAGCAACAAAATTAACTCTCTGCATTTAACCCATCCTCTTGGGGAGCAGTGGGGGAGCAGTGGGCTGCCACTTTGCGGCACCCGGGAAGCAGTGTGGTGCTAAGGGTCTTTGGTTTAGTTATTTCGCTGTACATTTTTAATCTAATCATACATCTAATTATTTAATTTTGTCGCTTTTGGTCCTCCTTACATTTATTGGGTTACATCAAGATGAGTCTGAAAATCACCTTTCCAGCACATTGCCGTTTCAACATACACTTTTTGAGTTCCTGCTATAAAGTTTGGAAATGACACGACCAAAACTACAAAATTATAGAATCACAAAGCAGCATAATGGTCCAGACAAATTAACTGTAAGCCCCTCACAACATATTTAGAGAGAGTTGAGTGTGGTGAAAGCTTTAACCAAACCCTGCTTCTAAACATATAGAATATTTTTCTTACTTAGCATTTGCTAACTGATAACGATTTCTATGTTTGGAGTTGTTGCCAAGTTTATTATAGACATCCTTATATTGTCTTTTAAAAAGTGACATCATAGCTTAGAGGTAATACTTAAAGTAAGTGTGGCTCATAGTTCAGTAAAGCTTAAAACACAGTACCAGGTACCATGCTACCACCAACCCCATGCTTCATAGTTGGAAGGATCTTGTATTATTTTATTCACTGAAAAATATTTCTACTGTTTACAAATGATCTTTTAAAAGCAGAATTCTTGTTTTATTTATTTGATCTTTGACAAATTGCAGGAGGACGAGTATTTTCTCTTTAAGTAAGTGCTGTTTTTAATGTAGTGCTTTAATAGTTCTCCAGCAAAGGCGTACCTTTTCCTTCTACCCTCTGATCGTCTGTGACATTGTGGTTCTTACTGTATTTTCAATCACCTTTTAAAAATCCGCCCTTTCTGAGTAACGCAGTTATTGGTTATGCACTGTTTCCCTCCACATAGATTTTGCGCAATTATTCGACAGCTACAGCTACTGCCTACTTTTCTTTTTAAGTGTTGCCTCACTGTGGGGAGCTGTTTATCTATTGTAGAGATATGCTCTCAAATTCTAAACCTGTTTCTTAATTTTCACTTTTATATTTTACATTATGAGGAGTCAAACATGACTCTGCAAAAAGCCTCCAAGTTGAAGCTGGTCTGGTTCTGTATCAACATAGATATTTGTGTATATCGGTTTCTCTGAAGAGAACTGATAAGTATCTGATCTTTTTATTTATTTTAAAGAAAATAAGGCTGTAATAACACAAAGAAGTCAAAGCTACCTGTACAAGGAATAAGTACAAGCAGAAATCTAGTATATACAGTAATGTACAGTATTCATGTGAGGGAGATCTTAAAACAGATATTAAAAACATAAGAGCATAGTAAGTTTATTGTTTTTCAAACAAATTTGAATGAATATTTGCTTTTCAAAGTACATTACCTGCAATAAAAAAAAATATTCAGCCAAATTGAAACATATATATTTTTTTATTTGATCAGATATGTGTGATAACACCAGTTCCTCTTGTTGGGGAAAAAAGAAGGAAGTACCGGTAGTCTACTCCTCCAACCAGCGAGCACAGCCCGCGGGCTCCTCAGGTCCTTACAGACCTTTCCCTTCTGCAGAATTACGCATACAAGAAGTTCGTAAACAATCACATGTAGTATCATGCCAATCTGCTGTGTTTTTTTTAGTAATTTGTGATTGAAATGATGCATGCGACTGCTATCAATTCAGAGTACTGCATGTGTGAGAAATTTAACCACAATTCTGACTGCAACACACTCAGGGGCTTCTTGGCTTGTACACTGTGAAGACAGAGCATAGGTCTAGATATTGAGCTTTTCTAAATTGAAACAACAGGCTCTATCTAGTTTGAACGCTCCGCAATTATAAGAAATGCTTTTTATAGATGAGTAGTAAAAGATTTTAGAGTTTATTCTTTTCATGGATACATGTTGCTATGATGCTGAAATATGCTGCTGCTTCTGTATGAAGATTAACTTATTTTAGGGATGTTTAAACATCTTTATCAATCTTTAAAAGTGTGGAGAATGCTGTAAATAAAGTTAATTTTGTAACATATAAATATAATGATTAGGTCACTTTATCAAGTTAAAATGAGAGCAACGTACAGGGTTTGAATACCTTATCTGAGTAAACGGTTCCTTCAAGAAGATAATTAATGGCGTACCACCTCCAACTTCCATTTCTTGTATAATTTCTTGTATAATTCTCCTACCATCTTGACAACAATTTATCAGCTTAAGCATTCAAGTCTATGTGTATTTATTTTAAGATGGTAAAATTCCACAATGGTCTTAGCTTTAGCCTGCAAGTATCCAATCTGGAGTTTTTTTTTTGTTTTGTTTTTTTAAGAAGTTAATTCTGGGATAGATGGAATATTTATTACCAGTGACACTTTAACAGAAACTAAAATCAAACATTATGAATTACCCTTTTAAAGCTTCAGTTGACACATTTTTCCGGCTGTGCTCCCATTAATGAGACCAAATCGTGATAATTCACATCTTACCTGATCAGTAAATTTCAACCCAACCAGCAGTAATGCAGTGCTGGCTTTGCTCTGTAACCATAGCGATGTTCTCCATCTCTAGTCCGTTGTGATGGTTAGTGCTCATACATTACCTAATGTTCTATTTCTGTGGATAATTTACTTTATATCAGTTTTGCATATCTTACAATGTGTAATGAAGATAAGAGACATATTAGAGTGTGTTGCTATGATGGTTTATTGAGGAGAAACATCGAGCACCACATCTGTTAGTTTAATCTCTAACGTTCTGCTCTCTCTGCCTTTTCTCATAGTACCTTTGCCTCGTCTGTTCCTGTTTGGCTGTGACATCATCCTGGAGAGAAATATCAGCTGTGCTGCTTCCATCAAAACCCTCGTTTATAGATGTTGGAGATCAGCCTGTTTTCCAGTGTAGTCCTGTTTCTCTGACTGTGACTGGCTGGATGTGCTCTCTTCATCCTCTGACATGGGAGCTGGCTCTGGGCTTGTCTGCCTGGCTGTGTGTTTCCTGGATGGGGCCGCCTTTTACAGCTGCTTTTTGTATCTCTGCTTCTGTCTCCTTGAACCCCAGTTGGCCTCTGCAGATGGCCGCTCACACTGAGCCTGGTTCTGCTGGAGGTTTCTTCCTGTTAAAAGGGAGTTTTTCCTCTCCACTGTCACTACAAGCATGCTTAGTGTGAGGGATTGCATCCGAGTCAATGAGTCAATGCAATCAACTGGTTTTCCTTAGATAGAAAACTTTGTATCAATTTGACTGTATGATCTGGTGAACTGTAAAGTGCCTTGAGATGATGCGTGTTGTGAATTTGGCGCTATATAAATAAACTGAATTGAATTGTATTGTATTTTTTGTAAATGTGACTATTGAAAACATTGTCAGTCTTTATAACTAAGATATAAATCCATGAGACAAACTTCTGCTACTCATGGAAGTAGAAGACTTTTTTAATCACTTTTTTTTCCATAGTCTTACTTTGATCAGGTTTGATCCATGTATGTGGATTTTGAAATTTGCTGACCAGCCATGATATTTTTTTTTTGTTTTTGTCTGTTGATATTTTAACAGTTTCTACATAATAAAAAATGTATGACTATTGTGTTATTATTTTGTTCTTTGTTTTACTTTATTGCTTTTTCAAAATAAATTACTACGCAATGAAACAACATACATATGTACTTTGTTACGTGTATTTTTCAGGACATTTCAGGAAATGTTTAAAGCAAGTTTAAAGCAAGAACCCATTTTTGATTTGAATGTGTAGTTGAAACAGACCCATCTATGTTTTAGACATATTTTTGATCTCACTTCATCAGTTCTAGGATAATAAACAAAGTCCTTGAACAATACGTGAAGAACAAGAATAAAATAGTTCGGGTAGAGAAGTAAAAAATAAAGATTTCAAGATCAAACAAGGTAATAAATCCTAATCTCTGTACTCAGCTAATCTGGATTCTATCCTAAGCATAAAGTGGGATTAAATAAATATATCTGCTGTATCACAAATTGTTGTTCCTCCTTTGTCTTTTTCCAGGTAGTTGTATTCTTTTCATTGACAAACATTTCTAGTAGGACCTAATTTACTCACTTAAGCCTTAAAATAAAGACATTTGACTGATCTGTAAAGTTCACTGGATTTAAATTGAATTAAAAAAGGAAGGAACCTAAATTTACTGGAAAATAACCAGATTAAGCTGGACCTGCAGTGCCCTTACTTCACTCTTGTTCAGCTAGTGCCTTAATATGAGATAAACTGAGAAGTGCTTAACTGTGTCTAATTGAATTTATTGTAACTAAAAAGGTGTAGTCTTACATCTTGTATTATCTTCTAGACAGAAAAGGAAGACAGCGGAGAAGTTAAAAATGTATGTGTCATTTATGTGTAATGTATGTCATCATCAAATCAGTCTTTTAACTCTTTTTTAACCTTTTCAAAACTTTCAGGAGCCTTTTTATTATATAATTATTTTGATTGTGATTATAAACTGTAATGAAGAACTTGAGACTAATCTCCAACATGATTTAATCTGGAATTATCCTGAATAAACACCTACTGATTAATCTGTTATCTTAATTCATGGAGGATTGTTCTTCTGTTAATGTAACCCAAAGTTCTTGAAGTACATAAATACAGACATAAAACCTCTGGAGATAGACCCGTAAAATGATCCAAATGATCAATGGTATTGTTTATAGAAGGTTAGGAATTTTGGAACAACCGCTAATTAGTGCAAAAAGCACTAGATATAAGAAGGTGGAAGTGATAAAACCAATAAGCAAACAAAAAAACACTAAAGAGCACACAGAGTAATCATAAATAACAATAGAGACTACAATAGGAAATGAATACCTGAATAGATGCTTCATTAGTTTGTGATGAGCTAACTTCTGACGGGCTTATATTGACTTTAGATTCATATTTTCAGGGTGAGCTTTTTTCAAGATATTTTATAAATTTACATCTACTATTTCTATGTCTTGTGTGTTCCAATAAAAAGCTGAAGAAAGGTCAGGCAGCTTCATGTTTCTGTGATGCAAAAGGTGGTAGTGTGATAGTGTCAGACTCAGACTGAGAGTCAGTCATGAGTGTGCACGGCGGTGGTTTGGTTTCGCAGCGGCGTGGGGTGAACTCAGAGACGCCGAGACAGGCTCTGATTCCCGGTATCGTCAACTTCAAACCTCCCCTGTGATACCACAGTAAAACAGCGGCACCGTATTGTATCAGACCCCGAAACTTTGCTGAGTTAAGTCTCACCTGTTAGATGAACTGTTTGACATTTTTATCAAACGTGTAGGTTCAGTAGTGTTTTTTTTTTCTTGCAATTCTTTCATGATGAGGATTAGTTTTTGATAAGCAGATTTCAAGTCATAATGACATAAAAAAATGTATATAGCTTGATTTTCATTTTTACATTATTGAGTTGTGCGTTTTCTTTAAACACAACAAATTCACCCTAATCAAACTAAGACTATGGTAAAAAAAAGTAATTAAAAAAGTCTTCCACTTCCATGAGTAGCAGAAGTTTGTCTCATGGATTTATATGTTAGTTGTAAAGACTGACAATGTTTTCAAAAGTCACATTTACAAAAAATATGATACAATTCAATTGAGTTTATTTATATAGCGCCAAATCACAACACGTCATCTCAAGATACTTTACAATTCAACCATATCATATATTTAAATTGATTCAAAGTTTTCTATCTAAGGAAAACCAGTTGATTGCATCGACTCATTGACTCGAAGGCAATTCCTCCCACTAAGCATGCTTGTAGCGACAGTGGAGAGGAAAAACTCCCTTTTAACAGGAACAAACCTCCAGCAGAACCAGGCTCAGTGTGAGCGGCCATCGCCGAGGACGACTGCGGGTTGGGATTGGTATGTCGCTGTTTGACATCTCAATGGTAGCAAAAAGCACATACCTAAGTTATTTGTGTACTTTTTAATAAAAAAAAAAGAGATTTTCCACAGAATATAATAAATCCCATTTTGAATTCAAACATAAAGCTGGAGTTGTATGGACTGACCATATATCTAATAGCTTATAGCTATTTTAATATTTTGCTTTATTAAGCCTTTAATTGGGCTTCACTTTAAATCTGTTCTCTTATCAATGACTTCATATCAGGGGTCACCAAATATTTTAATGTTTAGAGCTTCTTCATGGGCACTGGTTCATAGATAGGGCTACCAAACACTGCCCTATTAAATGGAGGAGTCAGCATTCCCCTTAACTTCATACATGATAAACATATTTTATTGTTTCTTTTAATTTCTACTTTCTTTTATATTATTATAATATTGTCATTTTGAAATTAACATAAATGCTTAAATGGTCTACATAATTAATATGAGGAAATGCTCTATAAATTATTAAAATCGAAAAGCAAGAGAATAAAAGAACATTTCAAACTCAGCCCAGCGGTGTTCTGTTTTCAGATGTTGAGGGCCCTCAATGTGGTCCTCGATGGCTCCTTGGTGCCCGCGGGCAAAGCATTGGTGACCCCTGCTTTCTGTAAACAAAGACTAAGCATTTTCTAGAAGTGCCTGTTGTCAGTATAACAGCTTGAATATGTTTTGTGTAAAAGTGTCTTTTTTAGCAAATACAGTTTTAGTCAATAAACAAGTTTTTTTATGGCTTAAAATCAATTAAAATCCCTAAATGTTCACTGTGAGGCTGTTGAGTTTTCTGGGGTTAATATACACTATGGTCTAGGTTGTGGTTCTATGGTGTTATAGGCATAAATCAATTGCTAATCAGGGATTTATTTTTTTATTTTTGTTTTTAAGTTCATTTTTGAGGTTCATCAATATATATTTGTTTATGGAAGAGGCACGAATGTTGCCGCCAGCTGATGCACACGGGAAACCACAAAGGCTGAGCTCAAAGATGCTGTACTGTGATGTACCGCTTTTCTCTTCAGTGTCAACCGGGAAAAAAACAGCAAGACAAAACAACAAACAATGCTTTAACCAAACAGAGTTGTCACGTAGCAAAAGTATACATACTTCTTCGTCTTAATTAAGTAGAAATTTTGGGCTATCCATGCTTTACTTTAGTGATAATTTTTTTTAGACAACTTTTTACGTCTACTCCTTACATTTAATTTTTTTGCAAATCTCTAACTTCTGCTCCTTGTATTTTAAAGACAGACTCATTATTTATGTTTTACTGGAGCTCATTTTTGTTATGGCCTGTCGATATAAAAAAAAAAAAAAAATCATCAAAATAAAAACGATCAAAATGATCCAGATGATTAATTTCTATGGTGTTGGACTCGGTACTGCACCAGCTTGTTTTTTGCAACATACCAAAATATTTTTTTCAAAGTTAAATTAGACACTCTTCCGAATGGTTATAAAACTGAGAAAATTAAATATAGGAAATTTATCATCCAGAATTGGAGAAAAATGTTCCTTTAATAGAGTAGTGTAGTAACCGGTATAAAGTTTTCAGCCTCTGACCGCAAATTTTTTTTTCCTGCATTACTTTTATACTTTATTTAATGTTAAAAATGGTACTTTTACACTTTTACTTGAGTAAAAACCTTAAGTTGATACTCTAATTTCTACAAAATACATTTTAAACAGTAGGATTTATACCTCTGCTTGAGTAATAAATATTAATACTTTTGACACCTCTGTGTAGAACTAATTTGCTGGAAATAGAGCATTTGTTTGTTAAAACTAGAGCCGGCAATTCAATCCAAAAATAAGTGAACTAGACTATTTCTCTCTGACATAGCCGTCTTTATGACTGATTCAGATATACACTGTAAACTGGATATTTACTTGCACCATGTAAAACATAAATATCATGTTTTCCCACTGGATGACACTAACGGGGGATAAAATTGTCCTGCTTTTAGTCAATTTATAATAACCAAATGTATTTTTATTTACTAAATACCAAGATAATGGAGGAATGGTGGTAGGACCTCTTTCAAACACAGTTTGCCAGAATTTTAGCCCGTTCCTAAAGACAGAACTGCTGTTAATCAGTCAGACTAGAGACCTTGCCTAAACACTGTTTCAGCTCTGCTGGAAGAGTCTCCATAGGATTCATGATCAGGTCTTTTTAAACGCCACACCAAATGATTGACTTTGTTGTCTTTAAGCTGTTTTACAATTAATAGAGCTGTATACTTATAGGCATCATTGTCCATTTTTGAAAATCAGTTTGTGTCTAAGCTTTTATTTTCATGCTGATGAGTTGGTTTAATTTTGTTTCAATATTTCCACACAATAGCATATTTGCAGAAAAAACACTAGAACATTTTTTACATAAAAAGGTTTCTGTATTTAAGTGTAATTTTTAAACAGATGATCATGACACCTTTAGCCATTTAGGAAATGTTCCCAAGGATGAACTGGACCTGTTGAGGTCCACAGTTCTCTTCCTGATGACTCGCCATCTTTGTCTACCTTTATATTACTCAATGAAGCAGACTGTTTGGGGGGTTTCCTTACATTATACCCCCCAGAAGCGTATCCATTTATCATGAAATTTTTAAAATTTTCTTTGCAGAGGCTTACAAAGTCATGATTTTATCACTGAAGCTTTTGTTGTTTGTTTAAAAGCATTTCTTATCATCACAATGAAAGTATAGTCTTCAATTTTAATAAATCTCTCTCATAACAGCATTTAGACTATATAAATAATTTTGGTCAACTTAATTCACTTAAGGAAAACTGATTAAGTATAGAGAATGAGGGGGGAAAAGGTTGTCTTAGTTTACATAAATATATGGATTCAAATGAATGAGTGGGATTAATGTAGACATAGTCCCATTTTTTTTTTCTCAATTACTTCATCTGTACAGCACTTGTGGTATCATGTAATCAGAACGTGGATGTGGATAAATATACGATTTGATTCTCACCTTTATATGTGTTTATGCTTTTGTGATAAGATGCTGTTTTTAATAAGATTTCATGGCATTATACTAGAGAGAATAGATCTCAAATGTCATTTTCACTTTGTCTACTTTTCTTTTAAATGTAAAATTTTCCTGCTGCTTCCACTCAAGCTGAATAGCCCAAGGTTGAATATTAAAATAAAAAATATCTTCCAGTTCAATAAGACGTAAATGTAAGTGTATCTCATGGCATTATTTACTTTTACTCAAACACTAAAATTCTTCTTCTTTTATATAGCAACTCCGGACTTAGGCTGTTGGTTTAGCTAGTTGAAGGATTTTTTTTTTTTTTGTTAAATGCATTGATAATGTTTTGTCATCGTCAAGCCATATGCTGCAAAGGTTTTTCCAGCTATCTCGTACATATAGCTAATATACTGTACGCAATGATAAAGCTGGAGGTCAGAGCAATGCAGCAACACTAACAAAGGTTTTTCCCTGCAGCTCGCCACCTAATCCAAGTCGTTTAAAATAAAAGGTCTTAACTTTACTGTTTAAGTATCTAAATTAAAGTGTTTTCCAAAGTTCCTACAAGACAGACATTTGTCAGGTATTAAAAAGAATTTTCAATGATTGACATATAGAGACCTAGCAAGTTTTATGTCAAATAGACAATGAACCTTTGTTCTTTGAACTATATTTTTTTTATACCATGAAAACGTATGCATTTTGTCAAAACTACAAAACCAACTTCGTTTATAATTTAATATATGATGCTAAAAAAAAAAATGTATCTAGCAATTATTGCCTCTGCCCAAGTTGAAACAAACCAGGGTGTACACTCTATCTCTAAAGGAAAAAAAACAAACTTGAATTTAGGTATTAGTATAGCTTTGACCTCCTTTCCACATTGATGAAGACCTTTATCTAATGATTTATTCAGAGTAAATGTCAAAGTATTTCTATTGAAAAATAGTTGTGCTGTAGTCTCCAGACATTTTAATTTGTCTCCATTTTGTGGTCATCTTAAAGCAGTTAGACAAAATTTTAAGTGGATAGCTACCTAAATCATTCTTTGAGCCATCGCAAGCAGTCTGATGCTATAAACTCTATAAAAAGTCAGCCATATATGTGATATCCGTGGTAAAGCATGCACCAAGATAACCTTCAAGGCTTAGGTTGTAAGAATGTAGACAGGCTTCCTCTCAACATCTGTGACACAGTTTCACACACCTGTATATACTGAAAAACATTTTCTGATATTATCTTTGGCTTAGACACAAAAGCTACTTTCATAAGTGTTATTGAAAAGACATGAAGCACACACAAGATTAAAGACAGACCAGTTTACTCGTTTTCAAACTTTGTTTCAACAAGGTTGGGTCACAAGTGTCCAAGTTCAAAAGGTTTTCCAGAGCAGCAAAAAAAAATAAACAAAATGCCATAAAGTTACTAAAACACTGGTTTAAAAACAAACAAAAAAAAAACAACCTCGAAACATACATAAGAATGCCCCCAGAAAAACAAACAAAAGGAATGTTTTACACATCAGAGCAGTGTAGGATCGATAAAATGAATTTCCTTTGAGACATTTTTAAAATGCTGAAACTGGCCACCATTTTTAATTCGCACATACTGACCCAACTAATGTGCTGTTATTGAAACAAAAGAAAACATTTCCCGCTTCATTTTAACGTTTAAACCAACTAAATCCCAAGATGTAGCACTTCAGACTCGAGTTTCTCCTAAAAAATAAATCTGATCAGCTAACAATTTTGCTGTAGGTCTGGCGCCATCTTCAGACAATAAAGGGGAACTGCAGAATCACTGCTTTTTCAGGTCCTAGTGTGATCATGTCCAAACTGACAGACATGCCCTCTGTTAAGTCTTCATCCGTCGATAGTTTCACTCTTGCCTTCTCTGGCACAGTTACACCTTCTGCAGGAGCAAAATAAAAAAATAAAAAAAATTATAAAAGTTAAAGAAATACACCCACATCAAACTGCACAACTGATTTGCTACAGTGACCCGTTACTATTTAGTGTCAAACTTACCTGTAGGTGGCAGTGTTAGTTTTAGCTTTGAGGGTTTTGTTCCCCAGTTGACAACAGTTATGTATCTTTCGCTCTGGTCCCACACCCGAAGGAAAGCAAGGGAGGTCTCAGTGGAGTTTAAAGGGTAATAGTCGCCATGAAGCAGCGAGCGCTCTTTGCCTCGCAGGTCACTGAGGGATTTGAACCAGGACCTCAAATTGCTGCGTTGTGTCCGGTCCGCCTGCATAAGTGAAATATAAGGATGTTTAAAATAAGAAGTAGAGAGAGAGAGAGGAAATAAATGTCCCTTTTTATTAAGGGAGGGAACAAATCATGACTGCCTGAGCAAACTTACTTTAGCAGCCTCATCCAAAGACTCAAGATTTTCCTCATCCCAAATCATCTTGGGTGATGTTTTATTCTGAAAAAGTAAGAAGTTTTATTACTCATATCAAGTACGACCAATCATAACGTTTATCATGGTTCTCTGATTAAATTTTTTTTTTATGTTTTTTAAATAAAATATGGAAGTATTTATCCGGATCCCTTTTCTTTTTTTGAAAACTAATTTAACTCATGCATTTCAACAATGCATTTATAGACAAAATATGAGTTTTAACCCTGTATGTGTCAAATGAATAGGGAAACGAACATTGTAGGATATGCCGAACACAGAACAGAAACACTTAGGCCTAATTAGTAAATAACCCTAATCAGCTTAGAACTTACTTCTGCTACGAGGCCAATTTCATCTCCGTAGGTAAACACTGGTGTTCCAGGCAGGGTGAACAACAGGAGCTGGTAGAGCTGCTGTAGGTCTGAAGACTTGGCCACTTTAGACAAAGGCTGTAGTTTACTTGCACCCAGACTCCAGCCTACGCTTCTCTGCTGAGAGTACAGGGCATCCACAGCTTTGATCCGCTCCACACCTGAAAAACCAGGTAATAAAGTCAAAACTACATGGTAGAACACACAGAAAACAGGTTTCTCAACACAGACAGCCGAAACTTACCGTTTTCTTGGGTGCTGAGAAGGTCAGGCAGGACAAGATCCACACCGCTGGTGTTAACCAACTGCGACACGCCCATAGCTGAGAGACCACTCACGACACCAATCAGCGCCCTGGAAAGTAATATTAGGTCAGTCACAGATCTAAACAAACAAAGCCTAACGATTTCAAATCTAGAATGTGCCATTTACACTCCAGTTTATTAAGAAAGCTAAATATGAACATAGTTGAGAGATAATTAACAGTAATCTAAGATATAGACCTGGAAAATCAGGATGCAGTCAATGCTTAAAAAGAAGTCTGGTCATTTTAAATGGGTTCTTTCTAAACATGGTGATCTGTCCTTACAAGGATATTAAAACATTCACCACCAGGGGTCACTACCATATCTACAAAAAAAAACCTCACTAATCCATGAGTTCTTGCTGACATTTCTCCACATTACACCTCAGAGAGGAATGCTTTCGATTTCAAAACTCAATGAGGAGAGGTCAACTTATTAAAAATAAATAAATAGTACAAAGAATAGCCAATTCAAATGCTAAAAATCAGCCATAGATCTCTTTTTCTCCATGTCAGCAGGTAAAGGTCCAATCGTAGTTCATTTCTCTACACTGGATGACAGGCGGTCAAAACAGATTTACTCACTTCTTTTTGCTGTCCTCGGTGCGGTTTGCCTGGATGGCATCTTTAAGCTTCTGCCAATCAGCAAAGTCAGAAGCAATGTCTAGGCCGGATAACTTGATACCATCAAAACCCTGTTTGAGCCAGTACTCAACAGCATCCTGGAAAAGAGCAGCATCATCTCAGGTACAGCAGTGGAAATAGCTTGCCGACTAATCCACAATGTATGTTAGAGTTGGACAAACCAAAAGAAATGGCTCACCTGGAGTTTCTCCATTACTTCTTCAATGTTCCTGGTGAACCATGGAACAGATCCTAAATAGTTTGGAGTCAGGTCAAGAACCACAGGAATACCTTAAAGAGAAACGAGAAAGCCATTAAATCACGTGATAACTAGATAACTTTAATTCAAAGCTTCCGTCTTTAAATAAAAACCTACTTTTTTTGTGAGCCCTCTCCAACACAGCCTCCAATTCTTCTTTTTTGCCAAAGGTTGGGTCTATCTCTTTAAGATTGAGAGTGCTTAGCTGATCAGCCTGGAGGGTGTGAAACGGACCAAGAACCAGGCCTTTGATCTTTATCTGGTTCAGCTGATCCAACTTCTCTACAAGACCTGGTGAAAGATAAATTACATGTAAAATGAATCCTTGGTATGGATTTCAAATGAAAAACAAAAACAATCTAG
The DNA here is from genome assembly GCF_016077235.1 of Cyprinodon tularosa. Classification (NCBI taxonomy): domain Eukaryota; kingdom Metazoa; phylum Chordata; class Actinopteri; order Cyprinodontiformes; family Cyprinodontidae; genus Cyprinodon; species Cyprinodon tularosa. The sequence continues at coordinate 555,366 of NW_024039707.1, read as the reverse complement.
AAAAGACAAGTAAGAAACTGCAGATTTTGTGAAAGGGGCCTAAAATAGAGCTGAGAGACAAACTTTAGGAGGAAAAAAAGAAGTGTGAAATAACAGACAAGTATTGACTTAAGACAGAACTATGTGAACTACAACATCCTCTACCAGCCTTGTGAAGTCTGAGCACACAAGAGGCATCTCTATGTGAGAACAATAAAGTCACATGTGGTTTTTGGAATTCCTCCCAAAGCCCACTGGAAAGCACAGTGTTCCCCCTAATTGGCAACAAGTACAGGACATTCTGTCCTTTTGACCCATCTCCAAAAAACTAGAGCACCCAGAAACCCTTTTTAAACTTTCCTAAAAGGAGAATTAGTTTAGAGCAGTCCAGTATGACCTTACATCTGGACAGGGGGTATAAAGGAAGTGACTCAATGGTGCTTTATGTCCCTTTGGCCTGTGCTTACACAGGCAGGGCCAAGTCAGCAGTTTATTATCCAACTAAGCAAGACTGTCACAAGACTTATCACATGTGAAACAGCTGAAACAATGATAGGCTAAGTCTAATTTTGCACAGAACATTACCACAGGAAGCAGACGGATGGATTAACTTCTTCCAAATCTCCTAAAACAATTTACCTTTCATGTCTGTGGAGAAGCCCTCAATGTCAGAGATCTGGTACAGAGGTCCTTCATTCCACCAGTTCATCTCAGGGATGGGTTTGCAGCGAGGGGCTTGGACGATGATCACTATCGCCCCGGCTAGCATGCCAACCCAGCCCAGCCAGAACAGGATGAGCAGCACCCAGCGGGTTCGGACCCACCTGTAGTTTAAACATAGATTTAAAATTGGAGAATACTTAAACTGCAATCAGCATAATGAGGTTTCATTCCATCAGCTCTTACCCTGGGGTCCCAGCGACTTTCATCAGCTCCTCCTTGGACAGGCCGGTGAATGTCACATCATCATCCGGTACCTTAAGCTTCACGCTGCCATTCTTCTCCCCAGCAGGAGCAGGACCGTCACCTGTCATAGGCTGCTTCTCCTGGTCCATCTCGTTCAGCTTCACCTCCTCCATGTCGATCTCTGTGTCCTTACTCATGGTTGAATCTGACAAATAACAGGGGAAAAAAGAGCTACCAACTTAGTTTGTGATCATATCTTCAGTGTTTTAAAAAAAATGAATAAAAAATAATAACTTAATAATGTGATACATACAGATTAAAAATAACAATATTATATATATATATATATATATATATATATATATATATATATATATATACACACAGATCAAAATGTATAATATAGTTTGTGTATATTAATGATTATGCAGAGCATTTGAAATAAATCTTAATTTTTTCCAGAGACATCTGGTGCATAAAACTTATAAACGTGTTACAATAAACAGTTCCGTGTTCAACAGTTGTCTGATGAAATACACCCGCTAAATTACACTGTCAGCGGAAACAATGACCTTCAAAATAAAAGGGCGAGGCATTTTTAAAAATTAAATTAATGGGTAACCAAAAACATTACACGTCGGAATATATTACTGCCGTGTTATTTATAAATAAATGCTTAATTCACGCAACTCCTCAAAAACATAGTAGCATTAAAATAATAAATTATAAACAGTGATTGTTTTAATTTGTTGAACCGGAAAAGAAGCCAACCAGCGTCTGGACAGGTTATTTCGGGTTTAATAAATTACTCCTTCGCAAAAATAAACAATAAAACCCACACGCATTACGGGCATAACTAAAAACACCACTTTGAATAGTTAAATTAACTTAAAATAACTGTTTAATATCCCAGATGATGAAATCGACCTACGTCAGGCTCCACTCCACGTGCTAAAAGCGTCAATTTCCCTTCGAGATTTTAAAAATTTACCATAAATAAAAAGAACAAGCTATACGATTCGCTTAAAGAAGTAGAAAAATCACACCAAATAAGTTCAGTGTTACCTGTAATAAGCGGTAAATGTCCGTGAGGTTTATTGTTCCTTTCTGTGTCGTGTACTCCCCTGATCTCTGCCGAAAAAGCCGGTAGGAGTTTATATATAGCTTAGTTTTAGCCCCGCCCACCGTGATACCAACCTATCCAGTCGATCTCATTCTCTCTCTCTGTATCAAAATAAGATTATATTTTACAAAAAATAATGACGTTCAAATAGATTTTTCCCCCTTACTACAATCACAGTCAGAAATAATGTACTGCTATTCAGGCTGAATTGCTCACATTCAGTTCGCCCTTTTTAATAGTTACACAAAGTACATAGTGTACTTTTTGAGCATGAGTATAAACTAAATGTTCTCTTACTCCGAAAATGGAGTCATCATGATTGTTTTAGCACATGTTTTAGTTAAAAAAAAAAACCTTAACCCTTTGATCTTTAGATGATTGGCTTATCTGTTTATCTCAGGCCTAATTAAATCATCATGTCTATACAATGCTTTCTTTAACTTTGATTAATGGGCTACAGACAGTCAAGTTAAAATTAATGTTTTCTCAGGGATAAGGTCTGTCATGCATAATCTAACAATGAAATAGAAAAGAAAGAACAGAGAGGAAAAGGTAGTCAATTCAATAGAAATTTCCTGATTTTGTCACATTTCAAATACCAATTCTCAATACTAGATGGCTGCAAATAAGTGTATAATTGTAAAAAAGAAAAAAATTATAGATGATCTTAATCTCTGCATTGTTTTGCAAATAAATAACCACCATCAGTTTTGATACGACTGAAAAAACAAATCCAAAGCGGTAAATTGTCACTAAAGTATCCTACTATGTAATAGGTAATTTGAGAGTCATTCAGCATTAAGAACAAGTAACACATCTATCAGAAGAGGGATATAATTGCAGAGTATTTTAAAGCTTGGTCATAAAATGAATTTCTAAATTTCTTTGGTTTTGATAAAACTAAAAGAGAACTTTTAGATTTACATGGAAAATTCAGCATTTCATCCTAAAGCATGGCAAAGACAGCATTATACTCAGGGGAAGCTTAACTACAGGAAAGACTGGGAAGCAGAGAGTATGATGATTTAAATGGCAATTATAAGTAACACCAGATTTAAACACACTTAAGACTGTAAGGAACTACACTTTACAGAAAACATGAATGTACAACCAGAGCTTTGGTGGGAGGGTTTAGATCAAAATAGTCTAAATAATTAAAGTCTAAACTGAAAGATTCCGGATATCCACTCGTTCAGTCTTAAACTTATGTAGAAGTCTTATTTTTTAAATGTTAAAAATATCTTAAACTCATATTTCTTTCCCATTTTCATATCCTACAGAGCTATCTTGAGAGCTCTTACATACAATCCTAAATAAATAGAACAAAAACAAAAGGTGGAAAAGTTGGATGGGGCAGGAACGCCTCTACAAGGCACTGATTGTCTAGCCATGAGAGACTAAAATGCACACAGCATGTAAGTTTATGTAAACTTTCTATGTTTTCTCTGTTTTGAGCTTATTTTCCTGCCTCCTACAATGGACGGGGTTAGCTCAAAGACTTTTCTCGGCAAAGGTATGAAACAGCGCTACGTTCTCGTATGTCTGCTTTTTACCTTGCAGCTCTTTTGTTTTTGTGTGACCATTTTCTATTTTGATTTGATCCGTTTTCGCTTATGACTGAAGTCATAATTCAGGCTGTGTTATGTTAGAGTCAATTTCTGTGATCAGATCTGAAAAACAACATCCTCCTCCCCTCTCTGGCTCTGCTCTGACACATTTCCCAGCTGTTGTTGAGCTTCATTGGGTTACAGTAATGGCATAGTTCTCAGAAAAACCTCCCAGAACAATGTTTAATGAACACAATCTGGGGCTTTATGGTCTACAGTACAAGGTTGTTTATGAGTACTTTTTTTACCTGCAACATTAACAATTTCATCTAACAATCATTTATTGAATCATCAACGTAACTAAATCTATGATGATTTCAAATTGTTTTGACCCTGTTTTAACTCGTTTTTTCACACAATGTATTTGACGTAACACCTGTTTTATATTTCTCTCAGTCCGTTGCTCTAAAAGTGAAAAACAAGTCTACTACTATATGAAGCTGCAGGAACAAGCTCACGTTATTATTATTATTATTCTTTTCTCACGTGACTGCACCACTGCATGTATCTGCTTGCTCTTTTGATGTTTTTGTACAACCACCTTATGAAATTAGAAAAAAAATCCTCCCAGTGATGTTTGGTAAATTTAATTTGAACCGGTTAATCCTGAGTACAAACAGACTTTTTAAAATTAGTATCACACATAGATTAAATTCCAGTTGACCCACATATCCATCAGGTAGAAGGGTATACAGTAAATTTGCAATGCAGCTTCTCATTCAGCACTATGTCAGAATGTCTGTAGGGGTCTTGGCTAAAACGCTTGCAAATCTATTTTGGTCCCTGTTACACAGCAGCATTTAATCACCTAAGTTAGCCCTCAGAGAGTGTTTCAGTACTGAGCCGTACTAGGAATTAGGAACTTGATCCAGAGTAAATGTCATTATTTCCAGGACTAAAACCTTTGCCAAGTGTTGTTATAAACCATCATAATTAGTGGGATGTTAAAAGCTGTTGGCAAAAAGGATCTTCTGCTTGTTATAAACTGGATCAACCCTAAATATTGTTTACTGGTAATATCTGTGACAGACCACTACAGAGCAGTACGTTGTTAGGATTTGAACAAAACTGCTTCATGCTTTCTAACAATTTCTAAAAATGTCCAGACCTCCTAACTTGGATGCGCTCTGCAAAAACATCTGGTGCAAATAACTGTGTTCCGGCACCAGCATAGTATGTCCCTGTATAAATCCAGCTGTTCTGTGAAGGCCTCAGAGGTTTCCTAGAAGATTTATGTAATCGACCAGCACCAGAACCGCAAGGAATGTATGAGGTTGATGAGGTGTTTTATTTGTATAGCACAATCCAGTACAACACCATTTAAAGTGCAGTACATTAATGATTTAGTAAAATAGAAGCAAAATGAAAAGAATAAAAGGCAGTAAAAGATAAAAACACAATAAAATCAGGTAACAGTTGGACTGCAAACTTAAACTAATAATAGCTTAGTTAAAAGTTTAACTTCAACTGTCAAAGGCAGCTCTGAGCTAATGAGTTTTTTGACTCAAAAGAGCTCAGGCTTTCAGCACTTTTACAGTCTTCTGGTAGTTTGTTCCAAATAAGTGAAGCATAGGAACTAATTGCTGTTTCTCCATGTTTGGTTCTAGTTCTGGGTTTACAGAGTAGGCTTGGATTAGAAGATCGGAGTGGTCTGGGAGGTTGATGCACTGGAAACAAATCTGATATGTGATGGAGTGCTGATCCATTCAGTGATTTATAGACTAACAGAAGGATTTTAAAGTCTATTCTCTGAGCTACAGGGAGCCAGTTGAAGGACTTCAGAACTGGGCTGATGTGCTCTACTTTCTCAGTTCAAGTGAGGACACTGGCATGCAGTGTCTTGGATCAGATTAATTTTTTTTAGGGAAACCTACTGTATGAAGACACTGCTGCAGCATAGATTCTACTAAAGATGAATGCATGAATTCGTTTTTCAAGGTCCTGCTGAGACCTGCAGGAGGATTGAAGGTTTTAAACACTGTAGGTGGAGGTCTACCTTCCAGTGGGACAATTACACTAAACATTCAATCAAAAGGAAAATGCCATTTGTGCAAATGGATCAGTCAAAGAATCATGCAAAAGCACACTTTTCAATTTTTTTAATCTTAGGGAAAAATGAAAACCACAAATCCTTTCCCTTTCACATCACAATAATGCAACACATAAACTGTTGGTCAAGAAAACTGACATGTTTGGTTTTAACATGATCAGTTGAGACAAACAGATACTCATGGACTTCTCTCTCCACTCAGTCCCACCATCTGTTCTCTTTTTATCTCTGCGTGATGATCACATGTACACAGAGTTGGGTTGTAGCAGAGCTGCTGACTGATGTGAGCACAGTGTGCTGTTGATCTGCAGGACATGGTGCAAGAAATGGAATGGCAAATGGTCTTTATTTTTGTCACTAATTTTTGTCATCTTTCAAGGCAGCGGAGTGGAACAGCAGGAAATATGTTGAAACGAAAACAGGGAGGAAAAAATATGCCGTGTCAGTGGAAGTAAGACGAAGGGGAGGAGTTTGGAGAATAAGGGGAAAGGGCATACAGTAAAAACTAAACGTGAAGATGTAAACATGTTTATGAGAAGAAGAGGAAGAAAATATTAAAGTGATGTTAAGAATGGAAAACACACTGATGTTTTCACTCATGTTTTCTGAAACTTGATCCAAACAGATGGAGATGAGCTCATGTAGTCATGTTTTTTCTTAAAGGTTGTGGTGGGAAAAGAGTTAAAGGTATCAATTCACTAAAGTTTGAGTTCATCTGAACAAACAAAGGAAAACTAGGTCAAAGCTGCAGGGAAGAAATTCCTGTTTTCTCTACTTTAATGCCAGGTACAGTATATTTGTACATTGTACAACACATCTGGTTAGGGAGTGAGCCTCCACAAGCACAAAACATCCCACTGCTGCTATAAAAAGAAAGGGGGAAAAAAAAAAGACCAAATAAAGCAAAATAAAAATGAGGAAATGAGTAGTGCTTATTTCAACCTTTCAAAACTGAAAGAACTCTGAGAGTTTCTAGAGTTGATTAAACATAGTCAGACAGGCAGAGATGCCGCCTCAATAAATCCGAGTCTGATCCCCAGAGAGAGGGAGTTTGTTTTGTGAGACGGAATGACCTCGATGGAAAAAAGAAAAACGCAGAGTGAAGCAAAACAATCCTGGACCAGTTCAGACCAGTCTGTCTGAGGATGCATGCTTTTCATCTCACTGATATTCAGACACCCTACCTACAGATAGCTGTATTTGAAACAATTAACTGATTCGGTGTCAGCACACTATAAATACTAAGGGGTTTGCTAAAAGTCCTTTCCTTTTTTTGCAACTCTTGACCCATCTAAAATCCAGCCAATCTATACAATATGCTTGTGATTCAAAATGTAAATAAGAGGTAAAATTAGATCGCTGTGCAGAATTTTGGAAGTTCCTATTATACAAATAATTTAGTCTTGGACTTTGAGTTGTGTGCTGCAGCCCTTTATGTATAATTCACTGATATGACTTCTTTATTGTAGGTGTTTATTAACCCATGGCTGAAATATGTTTCTCAACTTATCATGTTTGTTTCAAAATAAAACATTTTCATCCGTTGTTTTTTATTAGCTTAAAAGTGTCCCAGTTTTCTCTCACAGGAAGTCTAGCCTATTAACCTATTTAGGTCACCTCATCTGTTCACATTCCTTATAAAACTATGCCAAGGAACTTATAAAGAAATCCGTTGTGCAGAGTTATGTCATTCTACATACCCTGTATTTCGCAAATAGTCATACCTCTTGAACCTTTTTACGCTTTGTGATGTTACAACCAGAAATTTGAAAATAGTTTATTGGGGTTTGATGTCATTGTACAACACAAAGTAAAGCATATATGTGAAAGGAAAAAATAAAATAATGTGTCATTTTACAACCAATATACAGCTATGGACATTTTTTCGATAATGGATATTTGAAAATAGCATTTTCCAAACAGCAAATAAACACCTTAAACAATGAAAATAGCAGCAACATAGTGTACATAAAGAAGCCACTTTTATTTTCAGATAAAAAAGCACAAAAAGGCACACAATTTTGTCAATATATCACATAAAATGCAAATAAAATATGTCAAAATGTATTTTTATAATCTAAGAAAACGTGAAAGCAAATAACAAGAGTGGAAGGGGTGTGAATACATTGGTTAGGCACTGTAAGAAGTCTCTTAGCAGTAAGTGGTTTATTCAGTATGCATGTGTTGAGCCTCTTTAAATCCTCGCAACCCCTTTGAGCTCCTCTTTATGTAACTGCCCTGCAAACAATGGCTACACGTTATGTAAGAAGCCCCTTGCTGTGAACTGAAGAGAGTCGGTACAATAATTTATTCTTCCTTTCTACTGCACAGACCCGTCAGCAGAGTGGCGCAGCGGAAGCGTGCTGGGCCCATAACCCAGAGGTCGATGGATCGAAACCATCCTCTGCTATTTTGTAAAGAGTTGATATATTGCACGGCAACGCCAGCTCATTCGCTCTTTTTCACAGTTCATTTCACCAGGGGGCAGCTGGACCTCAGATTAAACATTTACCTCATTTGCGCCTGTTACACATTTTCCTTTCAATTTAACAGGCAATGAGAGCAGCAGCTGTATCGATGAAGACAGACCTTTGACGTACTGTCTGTTAGAGATAATCTCTCATAAAAAAGACTTTGATTCTGAGGAAATATAACATATTTTATCAGGTTGAATTAATTTATGAGTCTGTCAGGGAGAAGCCAGTTCTGCTGCTTTTACTACATGGACACTTTGGGAATGCTGATAAGGTTATGTGTTACACAACATTCATTGTTGGAGGTTCCGCACAGTTGAAGTTGTCTGTTCTTGATCTCTTTGTTCTATTGTGTCTAACCGGGGATACTCAAGAAGACTGCTTGGTTTCCTCGTTTGCATCTCCTCTGATGTATAGAATGTGTTTATTTTTAGACATATAAACATAGACTTACTGTAGTCAAGTCAGTAAAAAGAACCAAGAAATGCAAAAATGAACGAGAACTTCTATTTCTTTCATTTCGACATTCAACCCTCGTTTACGTTCTGCTTTTACTGTAGCTTTTTGGATATCGCCCCCTAGAGGATCCTAAATGGCACTACTATCTGAAGAGATTTGAATTACAACCAGTATAAATAAATATATAAGCAAATATATAAATAAATACATAAATATACATTATTGATAGTAGTTTATTAGCTTTCAGAACCTGTTCTGTGTGGTAGTTCTGGATGCAAAAATAAATTACTACATCGAGGTTATAGACACTAACTACAATGAGTTTCATCGACTTTAATTTTACCAAGACTACTGACATCAAAGACAAAACCACATGAACAACTGGGCTTACTTACGTCCAATCCATATAATAATTTTCGTGATAAGGATCATTTTAAGTTTCGAGTTTAAAATACGCAATTTGACTTCACTTCTAAATCATCACAATAAGAAATAAAAGTTAACATGAGCACCCTATATTCAAAATAATCAAAGTGAGCGTTTGATTCCAGGGGGAACTTGCCACTCAAAACATGGCTGGCTTGTAAGCGGAACGGTCGTCTCCTCTTCTTTACGTAAGCACGCATTAGAATACGTCACGAACCAGGAAACGTCCGCAGTGAGTGAAGAATCACAACAGAGCAGCTCCTGCAACCCTTTTCCCTCATCGTCTCACTTCGTGTTGACGTTTATTTATTTATCTATCTTAGGACATGTCACGAAAACTTAAAGAAGAATATCACAGGTTCTTCTCTGTATCTGACCCACGGACCCACGAGAAGGGCCACACGGAATACAAAGTGACAGCCAGGGTTAGTTATGACTCTTTATCGTCGTTTGGTTATTGGTTACAGTTAAAATACTTAATACATTTCTAGGTTATTCATTTTTTTGTATTGTTTGTTTTTGCAATCAAAACCAAAACAAGTTCATTTATTTTATGTGAAGTCAGAAACTTGTGTAGATGTAAGGGCGAATGCACAATGAGTGTTTATATTTTCAGGTTTTGCTGGAGGGAAACACAGACAGGACTGGTGTGTCATGTGTTCCAGCAGCCTGAATGCCTCCCCTGTGGGGATTTAAGCTTACATCATTTTTCCACTGACTTCAGGAAGGCAGCTCTCTGCAGACATGTTTAATCAAATAATGGTCTATAAAAAAATCTATTTCTGTCCCTCATTGTTGTTTTGTAGTTTGTGTCCAAGCGTCATCCTGAAGATGTGAAGGAGGTGGTGGTATGGAAGAGGTTCTCCGAGCTGAAGAAGCTCCATGGAGAGCTGGCATACACTCATAGGAACTTGTTCAGACGACAGGAGGAGTTTCCTGCTTTCCCAAGAGCACAAGTTTTTGGTTTGTTGAAAAAAAGCTGCATTAAGTCTAGTCATCTGGTTATCTTCACTACTGCTAGTGTAATAACAAATAGATAAGCGACTCTAGAAAGTTAGCAAAATCGGTGCTACCACTGATACAATACAAAGCTTGTGTTTCACCTGTTATTTGCCTGCAAACATTTTAGGTGTTTTTTAGCTATATTTTTTATTAAAATGTATTTATCGCTGTTTGAACATTCTTAATTTTTCAATTATTTTTAGCATAGGTGTCAAGTACTGTATTTAAGGACACTTTTAGGTATCTATACTTTACTCCATTACTTATTTTTCTTCCTACTTCTGACTTCTACTCATTAAATTTTCACAAAAATATCTGTACTTTTTATTCCTTACATTTTTAAAACCAACATTACTCGTTACTCTTGGCTTCAGTTTAACTTTTATAAATATTTATTTAACGTCATGTGCGCCATCTGCACCTTCTTTAATTACTAGTGCAATATGTGACCAGTAAATTTCTCCACTGTGAGATCAATAAAGCTCATCTAATCTAATCTAATCTAATCATCTAATGCAGATCATTGGTGCCATCCACATCTAGTGAAAACTAGTGTTGTTGGATGAGTTATATAATGCAAACAATTATTGTTTAGCTAAAGGAAATCATCAGAATATGGACTCATCAACATAGTTGAATTATGCTCTAATTTCTAATTAAAGGACCTATTTTCGTCCAACTAAAAGCCATGAAACTGTTGGTTTGAGGTGAATTTAAACAATATGACACAGTTGTTTTTCCGTAATTCCACACCTTGTCTAAAGCACAAGTAAAACCAGTTTGAAGACAGGCCCTCTGCATGGTTCTGCCACTACCATCCCTGTGCAAATTCTTGATGAGATAAGACATATAGAACACAATCTTATCTTCTATCTCAACAATGTTATATTTTGGTTAAATTGTGAAAATGTATCCACATGACAAAATTTACAAATTTATTGGAAAGATTTTTGGGACTGATCAAACTTCCTAATCAGCTGGATCATGAGTCAAACTGCATAATGAAGTGTTTCTGTCTGTTTTAATGCCAAGCCTTTTTATTCAAAGCATTACCAGCACCATAACCTGCTTCATTACCACATTGTGTGTGTTTATTTTAGGAAGGTTTGATGAAGCTGTGATTGAGGAGAGGAGGAAGGCAGCTGAGAGCATGCTTCTATTCACTACCAACATTCCTGCACTCTACAACAGCCCGCAGCTAAAGGAGTTCTTCCGAGTAAGAATAGGGACTCAGAACACCCTGTGCAAATAGTTACCCCATTTGCAGTACCCTTCAACAACCGTGCTGTGACCGGTCCGAGCTCAGTAACTGAGATAACTTATCGTGTGTAAATGGAAAGCAAACTGAACTGAACCGAGCTAGAAACAACCGAACCGAGCTAACTGCAGACCAGTTCCAGAGGTGGGCTCAGCTCGGTTTTTCCCTGGCTCGGTTCTCTGATAACCAGAGTGCATGAGCAGAACGCGTCATCTCCGTCTGGCTGCACATCCCGATTCACACTCCATTCCAGTTGTTGGCGGTAATGCCGCTCCGGACGTTGCTTGCCAACCAACACAAAACAGAAGAAGAACAACAACTATAAACAACACTCGAAATCTTCTCCACGCAACATTTTGGTTTGCTTGATTCCCTTCCTTTTTCATCTTCTTCTTCATGTGTATTATGGCGGTTGGCAAACAACTTTTGGTGCATTACCGCCACCAACAGCTTGATTTCCTCGTTCAATACTGGCAGTAATACCGCAGATCGTCTTTAGGAGGCGAGAAGTCGAGGAACCGAGATAAAGTGATGAGTAAACGGTCGTCAGAACCGAGCTGGGCCTGGTTAACTGATCCGAGCTCAGACCGGTCTCAGCATTGATCGGTTTTTCAAGGGTAGTGTAAATGGGATAAGTGTTTACTTAATTTCTTTTTCTTTTTATTCCACAAAACCTAGAATCTCACTTTGTTTCCGTACCATCTCTTTCCTCCTCTTTCTTCTTTATAACTTCAGGGTGGTGAAGTCACGAGGCCTTTGGATCCCTCGCCTGTATCCTCAGCTGGGCCTCTGCCCCCCCCACTAATCCCCCTGCCAAAGAGGAGGGCCTCAGACTGTGAACCTGCTGAAGAAGAGGAGGGGAGGGAGGCTCCCACCTTACCGCAAGACTTAGGCACCAACATTAGCTTGGAGATTGGGGAACCAGAGGTGGCTGCTGAGGCCTTTAATGAGATCGTAGGCTCTCTGACAGAAGATGACCAAGATGGCCTTAGTGATACAGAACTGGATAATGGAGGTATAAGTCAAGGAGCATGTCTTTCTTTCTTTCTTTTTTTCTTTCTCTCTATCCCTCTCTCCCTCTCTCTCCCCCCTCCCTCCCATTCATCATACCTTATTGTCCATTTTCCACCTCCAGTATCCTCCCCTGAACCAACACTAACAACACACCACCAGTCAGAGGAGACGCAGGAAGAATTTGATTCATTGTTTGACTCAGTGGTGGAAGAGCACATCCCGTCCCCTAAGGAAGAGAGACCCCCTCCTCTGTCTGAAAATGACTTGGCTGTCTTCGATCCTTGCTTTAAACAAGGTGATTTAAACTATATAATTTAGAATTTTATTGTGGTCACCATCTATCTAGTAGATTTTTTTTTATCCTTCTTGTCCAACATTCTATTTTTAAAAAAGGAAGTAGTAGTTCCTCTTCATCTGGGTAGAATTTGGAGGATCGTTGTAGTTGCGGTGATAACCTATATGTGGAATGTTTCTGCACCTTTCCCACGCTAAAGTCATTCCAAGGCTACGTTATCACATTCCCTCAAGGTTAGCAGCAACACCTCCCATAGCAGCTGCACCCAACCATAATCTCCATGTCAATGAATACATTTCTGTTTGCTGGGTCGACTTTGAATTAGAGTTGCTGACTGGAGAAAAGTACACATACCTCCAAATTGCCCATACACAGGTTCCTAGAATGCTGAGGGATTAGAGTTGACAAAAAGTAAAAGCATTTTTACCTGTGATTAGCCTATAATGATACACTAAGTCTTACAACCATGCATACAAACTTAAGTACTATTTAGAGACACCACTTAACCAAATAAATAAATAAATCACTGTGGGATAAAGCTGGAATACTAGGAGAACATACAAACTCCATGCAAAAATTTCCCAGGTCAGCAACATGTCTACCAGGCAACAGTACTACAAACTGCAGCCCACATTCACTCCCTCAGATTATTAGTATGCTATTTTTTTGTGAGACTTGACTGAACACTAATACCTGAACAAGTTAAAAAAAACTAATTTTCAACTTTGCATGTTGCTTATTAGCTGCAAAAGACACTGACACTATAGCTGAGACTGATAATTGTTGAGGTACAGAAACCTGCAATGTTTGCCGTAAATATTGGCTTATTGTTATGATTCCCTCTTGCTGTGGAGGTTCTAAGGTCTATGGAGACAAGTGATTTCCTTGATGGAAAGATTGAGCAGATTTGCTTTAGATTTATCAAACGATAAATTAAAACAATAACTGACTATTGGCTTAACTTAAAAAAAAAAAGACGAATATGGTAAAAAGTTTATTTTTAAAAAGCAGTAAAATTCTGGAACTCTTTTTCTAAGAGAACATGAAGAGGCTTTGATCTAAACCACTTAGAAATATCACAAAACTCTCTGTCCGTTTGAAAGCGAGGTGGTTCAAAACATTTATACAGGACTGATGATGAAACAAAACAATGCTTTCATAACCAATTTTGCTTGATGTTGGAAGTTTAAATCTCATTTAAAAAAACACCAGATTATTTTCACATCTGCTATCTCTTTAACTCTGAAATAAAGTTTTTTTTTTTTTCTTTTCATTCTGTCACAGAGAAAACAGATTCCTCAATTGACCACTCTGAACTATTCTCGCTGCCTCCGGCCAGTCTGATCGGTGGAGACGTTGCTTACCTAAACCAAGCTGCCAAGGAGTTGACGGCAGCTGTGGACAAGGAGAAGGAGGGAGAGTTCAGCTCTGCCATTAAAGGATACAGGACAGCGGTGGACATACTGATCACTGGAGTCAAGGGTAACATCTTAACTTCGTTACTAAAGCTTCTAGACTAGCTGTAAAAAGCTACAGTATAAGGTCTCTTTGTCCATCTGCAAAAAGAAAACAGCAGAGCTTTTAAAATCAAGCTCTTGTATGATTGACCTTCCTTTTACTCCAATAATACTACTAAATATAGCAGGTATTCACAATCAGAGGCTCACTGAAACACGTGGAAGAACAGTAAGTGATACAGCATTCTGGATGTTTTGTCTTCCATTTTCTACCTACTAACTGAAAGATAACCCAGCAAGGTTCTCATTTTGCTGCTTTATATGTGATGTTCTCTGTGCTTCCTTATGCACAGTTTAAGTTTGACTGGGCTTTTAAAATTCTTCTTAAGTAATAAATCATGTTTTTTTGTTATTCTAAACGTGAAATTACAGTCAGCTTTAGTTTACTTCTGACTTCTACTCATTAAATTTTCACAAAAATATCTGTACTTTTTATTCCTTACATTTTTAAAACCAACATTACTCGTTACTCTTGGCTTCAGTTTAATGTTTATAAATATTTATTTCACGTCATGTGCGCCATCTGCACCTTCTTTAATTACTAGTGCAATATGTGACCAGTAAATTTCTCCACTGTGAGATCAATAAAGCTCATCTAATCTAATCTAATCTAATCATCTAATGCAGATCATTGGTGCCATCCACATCTAGTGAAAACTAGTGTTGTTGGATGAGTTATATAATGCAAACAATTATTGGTTAGCTAAAGGAAATCATCAGAAGATGGACTCATCAACATAGTTAAATTATGCTCTAATTTCTAATTAAAGGACCTATTTTCGTCCAACTAAAAGCCATGAAACTGTTGGTTTGAGGTGAATTTAAACAATATGACACAGTTGTTTTTCCGTAATTCCACACCTTGTCTAAAGCACAAGTAAAACCAGTTTGAAGACAGGCCCTCTGCATGGTTCTGCCACTACCATCCCTGTGCAAATTCTTGATGAGATAAGACATATAGAACACAATCTTATCTTCTATCTCAACAATGTTATATTTTGGTTAAATTGTGAAAATGTATCCACATGACAAAATTTACAAATTTATTGGAAAGATTTTTGGGACTGATCAAACTTCCTAATCAGCTGGATCATGAGTCAAACTGCATAATGAAGTGTTTCTGTCTGTTTTAATGCCAAGCCTTTTTATTCAAAGCATTACCAGCACCATAACCTGCTTCATTACCACATTGTGTGTGTTTATTTTAGGAAGGTTTGATGAAGCTGTGATTGAGGAGAGGAGGAAGGCAGCTGAGAGCATGCTTCTATTCACTACCAACATTCCTGCACTCTACAACAGCCCGCAGCTAAAGGAGTTCTTCCGAGTAAGAATAGGGACTCAGAACACCCTGTGCAAATAGTTACCCCATTTGCAGTACCCTTCAACAACCGTGCTGTGACCGGTCCGAGCTCAGTAACTGAGATAACTTATCGTGTGTAAATGGAAAGCAAACTGAACTGAACCGAGCTAGAAACAACCGAACCGAGCTAACTGCAGACCAGTTCCAGAGGTGGGCTCAGCTCGGTTTTTCCCTGGCTCGGTTCTCTGATAACCAGAGCGCATGAGCAGAACGCGTCATCTCCGTCTAGCTGCACATCCCGATTCACACTCCATTCCAGTTGTTGGCGGTAATGCCGCTCCGGACGTTGCTTGCCAACCAACACAAAACAGAAGAAGAACAACAACTATAAACAACACTCGAAATCTTCTCCACGCAACATTTTGGTTTGCTTGATTCCCTTCCTTTTTCATCTTCTTCTTCATGTGTATTATGGCGGTTGGCAAACAACTTTTGGTGCATTACCGCCACCAACAGCTTGATTTCCTCGTTCAGTACTGGCAGTAATACCGCAGATCGTCTTTAGGAGGCGAGGAGTCGAGGAACCGAGATAAAGTGATGTGTAAACGGTCGTCAGAACCGAGCTGGGCCTGGTTAACTGATCCGAGCTCGGACCGGCCTCAGCATGGATCGGTTTTTCAAGGGTAGTGTAAATGGGATAAGTGTTTACTTAATTTCTTTTTCTTTTTTATCCACAAAACCTAAAACCTCCCTTTGTTTCCGTACCATCTCTTTCCTCCTCTTTCTTCTTTATAACTTCAGGGTGGTGAAGTCACGAGGCCTTTGGATCCCTCGCCTGTGTCCTCAGCCGGGCCTCTGCCTCCCCCACTAATCCCCCTGCCAAAGAGGAGGGCCTCAGACTGTGAACCTGCTGAAGAGGAGGAGGGGAGGGAGGCTCCCACCTTACCGCAAGACTTAGGCACCAACATCAGCTTGGAGATTGGGGAACCAGAGGTGGCTGCTGAGGCCTTTAATGAGATCGTAGGCTCTCTGACAGAAGATGACCAAGATGGCCTTAGTGATACAGAACTGGATAATGGAGGTATAAGTCAAGGAACGTATCTTTTTTTCTTTCTCTCTATCCCTCTCTCCCTCTCTCTCCCCCCTCCCTCTCATTCATCATACCTTATTGTCCATTTTCCACCTCCAGTATCCTCCCCTGAACCAACACTAACAACACACCACCAGTCAGAGGAGACGCAGGAAGAATTTGATTCATTGTTTGACTCAGTGGTGGAAGAGCACATCCCGTCCCCTAAGGAAGAGAGACCCCCTCCTCTGTCTGAAAATGACTTGGCTGTCTTTGATCCCTGCTTTAAACAAGGTGGTTTAAACTATATTATTTAGAAATGTATTGTGGTCACCCTCTATTTAGTTGATTTTTTTTTATTTTTTTTTATCCTTCTTGTCCAACATTCTATTTAAAAAAAGAAAGTAGTACTTCCTCTTCATCTGGGTAGAATTTGGAGGATCGTTGTAGTTGCGGTGATAACCTATATATGGAATGTTTCTGCACCTTTTCCACGCTAAAGTCATTCCAAGGCTGCGTTATCACATTCCCAAGGTTAGCAGCAACACCTCCCATAGCAGCTGCACCCAACCATAATCTCCATGTCAATGAATACATTTCTGTTTGCTGGGTCGACTTTGAATTAGAGTTGCTGACTGGAGAAAAGTACACATACCTCCAAATTGCCCATACACAGGTTCCTAGAATGCTGAGGGATTAGAGTTGACAAAAAGTAAAAGCATTTTTACCTGTGATTAGCCTATAATGATACACTAAGTCTTATAACCATGCATACAAACTTAAGTACTATTTATAGACACCAATTAACCTAACATTCAATCACTGTGTGAGGAAACTGGAGTACTAGGAGAACATACACACTCCATGCAGAAATGTCCCAGGTCAGAAGTCAGACCAAGGACCGTTTTCCTACCAGGCAACAGTGCTACAAACTGCAGCCCACATTCACTCCCTCAGATTATTATTTTATGTTTTGGTAGACTTGACTGAACACTGATACCTGAACAAATTAAAAAAAACTAATTTTCAACTTTGCATGTTGCTTATTAGCTGCAAAAACACTGACACTATAGCTGAGACTGATAATTGTTGAGGTACAGAAACCTGCAATGTTTGCAGTAAATATTGGCTTATTGTTATGATTCCCTCTTGATGTGGAGGTTCTGAAGACTATGGAGATAAGCAATATTCTTGATAGAAAGATGGAGCAGATTTGCTTTAGATTTATCAAACGATAAATAAAAACACTAAAAAAGCTCTGGATTGAATAGGCTTTCTGTTGTTGGTTGACTATTGGCTTAACTTAAAAAAAAAAGACGAATATGGTTAAAAAGTTGATTTTTAAAAAAGCAGTAAAATTCTGGAACTGTTTTTCTAAGAGAACATGAAGAGGCTTTGATCTAAACCACTTAGAAATATCACAAAACACTCTGTCCATTTGAAAGCGAGGTGGTTCAAAACATTTATACAGGACTGATGATGAAACAAAACAATGCTTTCATAACCAATTTTTCTTGATGTTGGAAGTTTAAATCTCATTTAAAAAAACACCAGATTATTTTCACATCTGCTATCTCTTTAACTCTGAAATAAAGTTTTTTTTTTTCATTCTGTCACAGAGAAAACGGATTCCTCAATTGACCACTCTGAACTATTCTCACTGCCTCCGGCCAGTCTGATCGGTGGAGACGTTGCTTACCTAAACCAAGCCGCCAAGGAGTTGACGGCAGCTGTGGAGAGGGAGAAGGAGGGAGAGTTAAGCTCTGCCATTAAAGGATACAGGACAGCGGTGGACATACTGATCACTGGAGTCAAGGGTAACGTCTTAACTTCGTTACTAAAGCTTCTAGACTAGCTGTATGAAGCTACAGTATAAGGTCTCTTTGTCCATCTGCAAAAAGAAAACAGCAGAGCTTTTAAAATCAAGCTCTTGTATGATTGACCTTCCTTTTACTCCAATAATACTACTAAATATACCAGGTATTCACAATCAGAGGCTCACTGAAACACGTGGAAGAACAGTAAGTGATACAGCATTCTGGATGTTTTGTCTTCCATTTCTATCTACTAACTGATAGATAACCCAGCAAGGTTCTCATTTTGCTGCTTTATATGTGATGTTCTCTGTGCTGCCTTCTGCACAGTTTAAGTTTGATTGGGCTTTTAAAAATTCTTCTTAAGTAATAAATCATGTTTTTTTTGTTTTTCTAAACGTGAAATTACAGTCAGCTTTAGTTTGATTAAGCTGAATTCATTTTGTCGTTGAGCTTATTAAATCTTGAGCAGTTAATTCTTTTATAATTAGACAAATAAGTTTTTTGGATTTAAAGTTTTACTTTTATATACATTAGTAATCTTCAAACAAATAGGAAAAAGCACTTTTCACTTCATCTGGCTAATTTAGCTCAAATATGCTTTAATTACCAAGATTTTTATAATTTTTACCTCCTTTAAAGTGTTCCTGTCTATTCTTGTACCTCTCTGGTTTTATACAAAACCTTTTTGAATTATGGCTCCCTATTGGCTTATTATTACTAATTTCTGCTTTTTTTAAGCTTCACTTTTGGTTCATTTGTTAGTAAGCTTAATTGTTTACGGTATTTAGCATTTAGCACCAAGAGGTAATGGGAGGTATAATATTGTTCATGTGACCTTCCCTCATTTAATAAGTAATGGAGCAAGGCAAGTTAGCATCCCCCCAGTAGAGGTGCTCAAAGAAGAGGAATAGTTCAAGACCAAAATATTGGATGCAAAGACAGATAGGACACGATTAGCACTGAAAATACATTATGA
This sequence comes from Cyprinodon tularosa, assembly GCF_016077235.1. NCBI lineage: Eukaryota > Metazoa > Chordata > Actinopteri > Cyprinodontiformes > Cyprinodontidae > Cyprinodon > Cyprinodon tularosa. Next base: position 536,094 of record NW_024039707.1, on the reverse strand, counting down.
ACGTTTGTGCTTACTGAAGCAGAAGCTAATGCTGCTGAAGATACCAAGTTGATGGATATGAGAGTAAGTACTGCCAGCAGATGGCAGAGGTGTACATAATGTTTATGTCCACTGATCAAACCAGTGCAAAAATGATTTTCAGCCTTAAAAATGAATTTTTAAACAATATCAGGACCATCAATTAATCTATACTGCTTTATTTCTGCATGATCATACAGTCTTTGGTGTTTGTTCAGTTTTTTAAAGGCATAGTACATGAGAGGGACTATTTATCATACATCATATATCATTTTGCCCAGCATTGTTTGTCACAGTACTAGTTGCTTTAAATGTTTTAATTATTACTTTTGACTGTAAATATGAGAAAGTTACGATTAGTAGCTATTGTCTTTTTTCTACTTTGTGACATCTGCCTTACTGGATGTTTTCTTGTCTTTCTCATTTTGAAGAGTAGCTAAGGGCTCCATGTTACATAGTTTGAATACACCCACATAACATGAATCTCGGGACCATTAGTTAAACACTTCCAGTTATCTGGAAGTGTTTAGCTAATGGTCCTGAGGTAGCTTTGGTCTTGGTAGCTTTGGTATGATGGGAAGCTGCAGGAAAATGAAACCAGAATCTTCCTCTGTTATCAGAATGAAGAATGAAATTCTTAAAAGTGTCCTAAAAAACACCACACAGAACCCAAACTCATCCAGCAACATGGATCATGTGCTGCATCTGATGCTGCTGGTTCTTGAAACTCTGGCTCCACCTGCAGTCCACACCTTGAATATCACCCTCAAAGTCATGTTTGAGCCTTGCTCTATTATTTTCTCGAGCCTGCTTCCTTAAGCTAAGCTCTTAAAGATTGTATTTTAATGCAGCACTCTGTGAACACCCATCTTCTTTTCTAACAATGTTTAGGGGTCCTCCGCATTCACCATACCGTCCCTTACTAACATCAACTTTTTATGGGTTTACTGTAGGTTTCAGAAAAGCTGGATTTAGCTATTTTATTCACTTATCTGTTTCTAATCAACCTATATCACTCAATATCTTGTTTGAATAAATTTGTTTTTTTGATAATATCCAAACCATAGAGACTCAGTGATATTCTGGTTTGATATCTTCTGTCACAACAAATAGCAGTATACAGATGAAGACCCAATAAAACATGCCTACTAATTTAGATTATGACATTTGCATTAAACCAGACCTGTGAAGAGGACTATATTAAATTGAAGTACTAACCTTTTATGTGTAAGCACTTTATCAGCCTTTTTGTGAGTGTTGTATTGATCCAAGCATGCATTGCTGCAACGCTGGACCCTGTACTTTCCCTTACAGTGGAGCCAAGTTCCCTTTCATTCCACATTACCACTATATATAGTATATTAACCTGCTATTAATTGAATTTACAAATTCTTTCATTTGTTTTTCAAAACGCTTCAATTGGTTTAAAAAGTAAATATAAATCAATTAATGAAGTATATAAATCCTTTTTCTTAAAATGAAGGTTGTGTTGTCATGTTTTATGCTGATTTTAATGGATAAGTTGTCTTTCTTGACCAAAAACAATGAATAAAACAAACAAAAAAAAGAGTTACAATATTAAGGTCAGGTAGAAACAAGTAGGACATTTTTAACATGAACACGCCTTCCACAGTGACTCATTCATAACAAGTCAAGTCAGTACAGTGTCACAATCTTATCAGGCAGCTGTCTACGCGTGGCCAAGCGGTCTAAGGCGCTGGATTAAGGCTCCAGTCTCTTCGGGGGCGTGGGTTCGAATCCCACTGCTGCCAAAAAAGTTTTTTCTTTCAGCTAAATCAAAAAATAATTGATCTGATTTCAAAAGAATAAATTTTTTGATGAAAATATTCTATTCTTTTTCATATGCTGCAGGAGACCCAGATCCAGTTCGCAGGGAGTCTGTGATGAGAAGGACGGCCCAGTACTTAAAGCATGCTGAGATGTTGGTGGATCAGCAATCTTCACCCAGACACGCTGAGACAGCTGCAAACACACATGCACAGGAGCCATAGATGCAAACTTATACACAAGTCAGCTTATAGGTGCTGAAACTAAATGGAAAAGCAGCTCAAGTTTGAGGTGCACATAAGGTGTTTGAAAATTTGTTTTAAAAAAAAGAATACTATAGCAGTTTCAATTATGTTACAAACCCTGTTCCTGCATATTTAATACTTTCGTAATGAGGTACAGAATACACTTAATAATTTTTTTTTCCAGAGATTTATAATCAACAGAATCTAATAACTTGTTACTAATTTAATGGGTAAATATTTGTTCTCTTTGTCTCTGTTTCTTCCTTTCATCTAATTGATGTTTGTAATAAGTTAAGATCGCTGTTTCTACATGGTTTTGCAATTTGCACAATATGTTGTTAATAAAACTGATTTTAATTAAAACTTGTGTGAGTCTTGCTTTGATGTGCTGAAAAATTAAAGTTCCATAAGAAAAGGGTTCTGATAAAACTTTGACAGTTTATGAGCAGAAATACTTTATGTTGCTAAAGAAAAATATTTTGCAAAGCTTTTCAAAAGTAGTAAAAAAACACCTCTTTGAATTTTAAACATAATTTGATTAAGTTCATTTATATAGTGCCAATTCACAACAGATGTAATTGCAAGGCACTTTAGGGAGACAATTAAACCAGATCATACAGTCAGATTGGTTCAAAGTTTCAGTCAAGGAAAACCAGTTGATTGCATCAGGTCATTAACTTGCAAGACACAGTCCTACTGGATGAGCTTGGAGCAATGATTTTTGCATGCATTTTTGTCGTTGACCCTTCAGCAATCCCTCACACCAAGCACGCAGAGAGTGACGGAAAAGAAAAACTTCCTTTAAAGAGGAAGGAACCTCCAGCAGAACCAGGCTCAGTGTGAGCGGCCTTCAGCCAAGGATAACTGAGGTTTCAGGACACAGAAGCACAGGTACAAAAGGTACCTGTAAACTAGCTCCTCAGGTGGCCCCATCAGGGAAAGACACTGGGTTCTACCTTTGTCATACCTCATCCAAAACATTCATCCTTATATATTTTCATATATCTATGATGCTATATGTTTAGGCTGCTGGAGGACATGGGGACCACTTTTCATCATTCTGCTTCATTCTATCTCTAATGTATTCTGCAGTGTTTTTAGGTTCCATAACTTTATGTTCTTTTTCTGCTATTTCCTGTTATTGTAGCTTCACCTGGTCTATTCCTGTTGACTGAAATATCAGCTTTAAACAATTTGTAATAATTTTTGCGGTTTTAGTCAGATGTATAAATATTTGTTACAGGCATTCAGGCCCATAAAGGGAAATTTTGTTCGCACAGGCTAATATGTTAAGGAAATCCAGACCATACACGTGGATGTTAAATATAGTTCATGATCGTAGGACAAATGCACAATAAATGGCAAAATAAATCTATCAGGAAGCTTAGATTTTAAAAACCAGCCCTTCTCTATTTAAGTGTCTGATTTCTGAGCGCTTTAAGTGGTTATGGAATGGGTGCTCGGTGTGTATAACTCTTACTATGAGGAAGCGGACCATTGCTCTACCATTGAGTTCTAGGATGTTTGGTGTAGGTGAACAGATTATTTTAAATGCAATATAAGTAATTTTGAGGTTATTTAAATATTGGACTGAAAAAAAGTGTTTAAAATAACAGGTAGAACAGAAATGACTGAATAATAGCAGCAGAAAGAGATGAGGAACAGCATGAAGGGCACTGATTGTATGTATGATGTAATCTTTTCTAAGTGTTTATAGACATATGTTAAAAATAAAATTGTTGTCCTTTTGTACCTCTGCAAGGTAAGTCATGCTTTGTTTCTGATATCAGCTGATCTCTTCCAATTTCTTTCCAAGTTAAATTCTATTTATTTGATCCCTCCTATGAACTGGATGTTTTTGTTTTGTTTTTTTGTAAATTGGGGAGTTCTAATAATTATAATAATTCCTGTGAGTCCTTGTGTATTTGACTCAGCCGCTCACAGTGTAAATTCAGGCACTTGCAAAGGCTTGATATAATGCACAGACAGGTTGTTTGTTTGTGATCGTAAAATATTTATTTCTGGAATAGCAACCCCAAATTTGATGTCATTAAAATATAGTTTTCTACGTAATGAGTTTTGTTTTTCCAAATACAGTTGATTGATTTTGCTTGTAATGCGGGGAGAATGGCGCACGGCTTACCGCACCGTCACGTCACTGCCGGAAGATGTCAGGAGTGAGGAGTTACCGTATTTGGGTAAAAATGGCCGCTCCCGCACTCATTGATCACCACGAAAATTGTAGTTTTTATTTATTTATTTATTTTTTTACTGATTAACGCTAAATTCATTAGACAAATAAGTTAAAACCACAAATCAAAGACAGTGTTTTTTAAAAGGTGTAATTTCTTCATAAGTAATAATTTTTCGAATGAGACCTTGATGACATCATTACAATATACCTTTTTTACGGTTGCGGGGGGATAGTTAAGGTCTTATTTTCTTAAATGCTTTTAGTTAGTAGTGGTTGCAAAGACAACCGCATGCCTGGTCATTACGATAACATTGGTTTGGTAAAGATAAGTCTTTAAACACTATTTTAAATAACATTTTTGGGCAGTCTTGTGCAGTCCGATTTTTTGGGAAGTCCATAAATGTAGCATCACAACAGCAGCGGTTTTTTTTTTTCAGTTTTGCAGTTTTAATAATTTCAAGTTAACAGTACTTCATTCAGTCGAAACAATAGGAGACCAAGACGGACAAAATGAGTTCAGAACACACAGATATGGACAAACTTCAGTATTTGAATGACCAGGTGGAGAGGTGAAACTGTCTTTTTATTTTTTCATGAAGTGTTTCTACTCAGATTGATCAGATTTTATTTTTCTTAAACAAAGGCCAAATTTTTAAAAGGAAAAAAAGAGTATAAAAAAAGCTTAAACTAATCTACTAGATACCATTGTGTTATGCTAACACTACAAACAGTGATGAGTATGAGTGTTCTGCTGTTTCTATGACAACATGCTAAAGTGCCCATATTTCTAAAATCAACTTTTTTAAAGCTTGTAACTATGTTATAATAAAATTCCTTCATTACAATCATGCATAAAGTTGTATAAAGCATGTGTTGCGTAATCCTCATCTGAATCCCTCTGTCTAAGAAGCAGCCCCTCCCATTGTTATTACCTTCTTAGCATAGATTTCACTATAGACTGCCTTAAAAGTTTCTAGAAGTTTCTATAGGGTGCCATTGCCTAATTCACATATCCACCCATCCAGCTGTACAAGAGACAAATATGACATCAGCAAGATAGAGAGTGATTAAAAACACTCTAAATACACTTAAAACTAAGGCTGAACTCTACATAATAATTTCAAATATTAAATAACAGTTTAGCTAAACAATAGCTACATAACTCAATCTTGTTTAATTAAACATCAAAACAGTAGAGGCGCACACAGTTAGGGAAGAGGATTAGGGCCACTGAAGAAATGTTTAGATACTATTTCAGTTTAATATGGGAAAATTTTCTCAGAATTCTGACTTTTTTTCTCAGAACTCTGACTTCAATCTCAGAATTCTGACTTTTTTTCTCAGAACTCCGACTTCAATCTCAGAATTCTGACTTTTTTCTCTCAGAATTCTGACTTTAATCTCAGAATTCTGGCGTTTTTCTCAGAATTCTGACTTTTTTCTCTCAGAATTCTGACTTTAATCTCAGAATTCTGACTTTTTTTCTCAGAACTCTGACTTCAATCTCAGAATTCTGACTTTTTTTCTCAGAACTCCGACTTCAATCTCAGAATTCTGACTTTTTTCTCTCAGAATTCTGACTTTAATCTCAGAATTCTGGCGTTTTTCTCAGAATTCTGACTTTTTTCTCTCAGAATTCTGACTTTAATCTCAGAATTCTGACTTTTTTCTCTCAGAACTCTGACTTCAATCTCAGAATTCTGACTTTTTTCTCTCAGAATTCTGACTTTAATCTCAGAATTCTGGCGTTTTTCTCAGAATTCTGACTTTAATCTCAGAATTCTGACTGAATTCTGACAATAAAAAAAGTCAGAATTCTGAGTTTTTCCCCATACTATACTGAAATAAAATAAAAAAAAATCAGTTAACTTTTTTTTTTTTTTTTTCAGTGGCCCTAATCCTCTTCCGTACTTCTGTACACAGTGAATGAGGCTGTGTATGAATTTAAACGCAGGAAGGGAATTTAACTCACCATTTAAAAAAAAAAATTATGTTAGATATTATGTTTACATATGGTGTTCTGTCAGAACAGCATATGCTGTCAGATCCATAGATTTAACACAAAAGATAACGTAATATATGATATAACTCTTGTATTATGTCTATAATCAGATCAGCATACATTGTTCCAATATGCATGCGTGCACATGTTCAACACAGAATTATTCCCACATTGAATTTTAGCAGCAGTGTGCCAACCAGTAAAAACACCTTTATTTTAAAAAATAAACTCAGCTTTTCTTATACTGTTATTCCATGGATGTTGAAACGGCCAGACATGGTTTAGGTTTACGGGATGTTGAGAGAAGATGCCTCTATATCTATAGCAAAGTTATTCTATATTTATGCAAAATAAGTTAGTTTAGTAGTAAAAAAAAGTGTGTGTGGGAATTAAAATTTTGTTTTCATCTTTAAAACCATAGACAACTTTGTGGCTTATATTGTGAACTGGTAAACCTAAATTAATTTAGGTTAAATAGAAAATAATTGTATGTATCTGACAGCATATGCTGTTATGTGAAATACATGAAGCTATATAGATGTAGATGATTTGAAAATATTTTAAATCATTAAATGGCCAAATTCTATTTCTATTTTCGTTTTAAACATGTAAAAATGTATAAATGCACTGTGCGCATAAGATAATTGCTTAACATATAACCAATAAACCAATCATGGTGTAGGTGCTGGCAATTTCAAACCTCACCTTTTTCTATCATTGCAGGTTTAATTCTTTCACTTCAAACAAACATAGAAGAGTATAAAATGCGCCCATATTTCCGCATGATGTTTTAAAGCATTGCTTATCCCAACATCTAACCTTCATACCATCCATTCAAAGTTTCATACAGTGTTTTTTTCTAAAATTCCTTCTATAAATTAAACAGGATAACATCATGTTCTTCTTTTTTTCTACAGATACTACCTAATTTGCATGGAGCTGAAGAAGGAGAATAAAGTGCTCCTTGAGAATTTAAAGATGCAGGAGAAGAAACAGAAAGAGAACAATGATTTTCTGAGAACCACTTTGGCGGCAAACAAAGAAAAGAAAAAGTGCAAGTCTCCGAAACCGAATATTCAGCTTGAGGAGAAAAGACAGGCCCATAGCAAGTGGAAGCAGGAGAAGGAGGAACGGATCAATCAGCTGCAGTCCAAGATAAAGAATCAGGGTGAGACTGTTCACAATACTTAGATGTAAAGCTGCACTAAGTTTCAAATCGTAATTTCAATATCTGCAAACCATTTGTTGTGAATCTCTTTAATATTTGCCATTCAGTTGTATTTACAATTACATTTTTTTAAGACAAAGTTCTTTAAAATAAATGGATCTTGACTCAAGTAAATTATGGACCAGAATTATGGAGATTCTTGATTTGACTTTGGTCACAAATTGAAGCTATATGCAGTGCATAAAAAAAAGCATTCAGACACAGAGGTTTCGGGCATATAGAAATAGTTATTTGGTACTTGTGAAGTGTCACTAAGTATATGCTATAAAATATTAAAATGTCATAAGTGTCACTTACCAACTCTGGCCCAGGCCTGGGGAGGAGAGCTGAATATCGAGATTACCAATGAAGTGTGGAGCAGTATTTGGAACTCGGCCAAAAAAATTACTATCTGTAATCGCTCCTGGGCATTGCAACATAAATTACTACATAGAGCTCACTTGGCCCCACACCGGGTGTCTAAGTTTAAACCTGGGACACCTACATGAAGGCGGCCTCACACACTGTCTTTGGTTATGCCCCAAGATCCAGTCATACTGGAAGTCTATTTTGATTGAGACTAGTAAAATCATCAAAACCAACATTGATCTTGATCCAGTGTCTTTTCTCCTTGGTCTACCAAATAAACATATCCAAAATCAACACAAGAGTAAGAATATCTTGTTACATTGGCTCTCTAATAAATCTCCCTGTCAAGGTTTGATGTTGGTTGGGAGGACCCAAATGCAGAGGCAAGTAGGCAGAGGTGAATTTAGGTGGGTTTAATGAGGTTTACAGGAACTGAGGCAGGAATCAAAAATCCAACAGAAATAACAGACGAACCAGAACCAGGGAGACATCAGGGGAAAACCAAACTCTAGGAGCCAGGGAGAGACGAGGTACGCAGACAGACGTTAGACGAGGATCCAGCAAACAGGAACTGAAGAGGGAGGCTTTTAAAGGGGACAGAGACAAAGAGAGGGCTAACGAGGGGATTGAAAACAGGTGAGGGCAGAGCAGAAAACAGAGCTAGGGAAAGAGGACACAAGAGGGCAGCAGAGGACAACAAATGGAAAACCAAGAAAACAGGGACTAACAAACCAAGACTGTGACACTCCCAGTATTTTTGGATGGAAGAAACTTGATTTGGAACATATCTCTCTTGATTTCCTAACGTGCCTCCTCCACTCTAAGACTGACATTTTTGGACGCATATGGAGTCCCTTTTTGGATTATGCTGAAGAACGCGTGTCTACTATTCTGTTACGGGCATTCATAAATGTTTAGATGTGGACAATATCATGATGAAAGTAAGCACCCCCCCTTTTTTATTTTTATCTTTTTCTGTCTCATTTGGACTGCACTGCTGAGCTTTTGTTCTGCTCTTTGTTATCTTTTGTTGTTGTTATGAAACCAAAAATTAATAAACAAACAAACAAAAAAAAAAGCATTCACCCCCTCTGCAGATTTTCTCAGTGGTGTCTTTTCTGACACACTAGAAGGCTCCAGACCATCAAACTAATATAAATACAATGTCAGACAAAGAAAACCTGGTTAAAAGAAAATCTAAAAATGTCTGAGAAATAATGGACTCCACAGCCTAAACCCTCCATCCCTGAGATGTAATATAAAAATATTCTAGAATTGCGCTGCTTAAGGTGGCTGCATGTTGGTGTAGCTCTGCTAACTGGATTCTGATTCCTTCCATTTTTGGTTCAAAGTTTCTTTTTCTAATGTTTTTCACCTCTGTTGATAAATGGTCTCATGGTCCTATCAATTATAGCAGGTTGTCCTGGTATTGAAGCTGTTAAATAGCCCAGACATCACACTACCACTGCCATGTTTGATGGTCAGTAATGATGGTCTGTTCTTGAAATGCAGCAAATTATCCCCAAAATTGTTTTTATGATTATAACTATAGCGTAGAGGCTTTTTTTGTAAACATAGCCAGGTTTGTTTGGAGCTTTTTTACCTCTTCAAATAACATTATAATTTTAAAACAACAGTTTGTAATCAGTTGAGTCATTTTTGTCTGAAATTAAGCTAAATATGTTACACTGAAGAAAATTTGGGGCTTAATATTGGCAGACAAAAAACCTACAAGACGAGATAAAATAACATAAAAGGAATATAGTTTAGCAGATAACCTGTACAGCACAAAGGACAAAACAAAACTTGGAAAGGATAAAACAAAGTGTAGTTAGAAGAGAAGGCATATTTAGGTCAAAATGAGAAATATTCCATTTAAAAACATAAGCAAATCAACTGAACATAGAGAAAACATGTTTTTTGAGACAAGCACTGTTTTTTTTTAAGACAACAATAACACACAGTATCATAATTAAATAAGTATACCTCTTACGTTTTTACAATATTATTATATTGTGTCTTTTCTTGTGACCTCCAGCTGGTAATTGTCTGCCTTGTCTCCGTGGGCATTTGTTTCTGTTTATGCACTCGTTTTCTTTCTTTTAGTCGTTGATTTGGAGGAGAATGAGAAACTCACTGCGGAGCTAAGGCAGAGGGTGTTTGAGGAAGAACATTACAATGAACTGCTTAGGAAGGAGATAGCAGAGCAAGAAGCTACTAGTCACAGGCTAAAGTTGGACTTTGAAAAGTAAAGTTTGAAATAAATATCAAGCTTATCTGGTCTCTTTTTGGCCCTTAATGAATTTTTTCCTCTTGATTTGTTGTCAAAACACAGGATATCCCAGTCCTTACCGGTTTTAAAGGAGAATCTTGAGAAAACTAAATTGGAAAACCCCTTTGAAATGGTGAGAGCATGCAACAGGAAGCTATCCGAAGCTCTGCAGTCCCCGGAGATCCTTAACTGCATTCTGAAGAAGTTAGGTTACTTGCAAAGCAGAAAAGAATATTTAAAGTACATGAATCGTGGCCTTATGAGGAAGATTACCAGTCTGAGTCTTCAAAAAAGTGCTGAAGAGAAGGTACGTCAGAACTAATCTGTTTTCAACTTTTACCATTTGGAAATGTTAAACAGCTGCATTTATGAATCTTATTTCAGAGTCTTTGGTGTTTTTGTGTTTACTCTATTCAAAGGGAATATTTGGCTTAACAAACCTGGGGTCTTCATCACGTAAAGGATCAGTTTTGACCTAAAAATATTATTTCCTGATTATGAAATGTTATAACCTGAGGGAAGACAACCAGCTTGGCAAAAATACCCCCTTCACCCTTACCAGCTTTAACCTTTGATAGGAGGGAGGATGGACCCGTAATAAATTCAGACCCAACCATCTGAATGTTATAGCCGTCCTGAAGGAGCCTATTTCAAATAATGTGTTTTTAAAGACAATTTATGTGTATGTTGGGCTTTGACTGCAGATATTTTAGGTACTTTTTTGTCTGCTTATGTCTGGGCTTCTCAGTGGGGCTCAGTCTGGGCTGCCTTGCAATCAAGAAGGTTCTGGGTTTGATTTCTGGCCAAGGGTCTTGTTATAGTTTGCATGTTCTCCCTGTGCATGCATGGGTTCTCTCCAGGTACTCCGGCTTCCTCCCACAGTCTACAAACATGACTGTTGGGTTTAGTGGCTTCTCTAAATTCTCCTTAGGTGTGAGTGTGTGGATAGTTGTTTGTCCTGTTTATCTCTTTGTTGTCGACCTGTCCAGGGTGTACCCTGCCTCTTCCCAGCAGAGATAAAAAATGTTTGGATGGGTAGGATGGATGTCTGATACGATACAGTATCAGGACAACATTTTTAGGTCTTTTTCGCCCATCACAATTGGACCGAGTAACTAATCTGATCTAATAATATAACTAATCAGATTAGCTTGGCAGCTCTTCAAAGCTGCTATACTATTATCCTGCAGAAATTTAGGATACCTTAAGTCTTATGTTTCTTGTGATTATGATTCTTCAAAAATACGTTTTTTCTGATTCTATTATTTTTTTTATCTGAGATGTACTGAGGTGCAATTTTGACCCCTCTATCACTGATAAAATTGACTATGTTTAATGTTTCAATATGTAAGGTGGATTTGATCAACCTGTTTTGTGTTATGAATGCATTTTCTCCATACATCCCAAAAAGGGTTACACATTCCCTCTACTTACAGTAGTAGCAAAATCTTTATTGTCCTTCTTTTTAGGATATTGAGCCTCTCATGGAGAAATGTCAGGAACTCGAAGTGGAAAAAATTGAATTGATAAAAGGGCAGGACATCATCTGGGCTGAGAATGAAATTTTAAGGTAATGTTGAATCTTTTGTTTCTACAGCTCAAACTTAACAATGAGGACAGGTTTTAATGAGCTTTCTGCGTTAGCATCCAAATACAGCAGGCTAAATGCTATGAACTTTTTACCTTAAGGAGGGGGACACTGATTCCTGCAGCTTAGCTCATTAATTATCAGCTTCCATGGTAAAGATGTAACCTGGTAGAGGCATTCACATTGATCTTTGTAAAGTCTTAAATAGAGCAGCATACCCGGAAACAGTGTTTTTTTAAGAGTGTATGTTACTGATATAGTAGCTTTTTTTTCTAAAACCCTTCTTTCTAGGATTGTGTTAAAATATATAATTGGACGGAGGGAGATAGAGCTCTCTCTAACTGAGCATTTCAATACCTACAGTTATACCTTTCCGGTGGTGAGTCTGACTTGTGGAAAAATTGCAAATCTTCTTTTGGAAAGTAAGCTTGTATGAGCGATGCAAACAGCAACTTTTAAACAGAGCGTGCACAAGGAGAAATGGGCTTGTGCATGTTCTCAACCGTTTTTAGGCGTTTCTCTTTTGGGAGCGGGTACAGGGTTGTGCATGTGCATTTTTTGGAGTGGAGAGGATGGGTCTTTTCAAAAATTTGCAAAAATCCTTCACTATACCTTTAATACAACACTAGTATCAATATGTTGCTTAACTACACAGATAATATATCCAGACATATAATTCAGGTAATAGCTAAAAGTTAGGTTTTTCATATCAGCGGTCCAATGGAATAGAAAAAAACCTAATTTAAATCTTTTGAATAAGAAGTAATTTGAATCTTGTAAAATGACGTAATAATCAGCCATTATTCTCCCTGTGATTTTAACAATGCTGTTGTAATGACTCAACTGTCCATTAGATTAATAGATTTTAGTCCAAATGGTTCCAATTTAAGCCTCTGTTTTCCCTGAATGTTTTAAGTTGTTATGATATTGTAAAAAAGTGTCTGATGTACATTTTAGGCTTAATGGAGATATCTGTGTTCAAGATGTGGCATTATGTTTGTGCCCTTTGACCCTCTTAATGACAAAGAATGTCAAACAGCTGTGTTGATTGGCTTCTATTATCCTTTATTCTCTAATTCAAAATCTGTTCATAATTTGTTATTTGATCAATGTCCAAAAATGAATTTTAATTAGTAGTCTATATATCCATTTAAGACAGAGTAATACCAACTGTACAGTGAGGAAAATAGGTATTTGAACACCCTACTGTTTTGCAAAGTCTCCCACTTAGAAATCATGGAGGGGTCTGAAATTATCATCGTAGGTGCATGTCCACTGTGAGAGACATAATCTAAAAAAGAAAATCCAGAAATCACAATGTGTGTTTTTGTATGATACAGCTGCAAATAAGTATTTGAACACCTCAGGAAATCATTGTTAATATTTGGTACAGTAGCCTTTGTTTATATCAGAGGTCAAACGTTTCCTATAGTTTTTCAACCAGGTTTGCACACACTGCAGGAGGGATTTTAAACTCCTCCACACAGATCTTCTCTAGACAAGTCAGGTTTTTGGGCTGTTTTTGAGAAACACAGAGTTTAAGATCCCTCCAAAGATTCTGTATTGCAGTGTCTGGAGACTTGGTAGGCCACGTTTGACCTCTGTTCTTACAGGGTCACTCCTTGTTAATCCTGGCGGTGTGCTTCGGGTCATGTTGGAAGACCCAGCTTCTTCAATGCTCTAACTGAGGGAAGGAGATTAGTGTGTGCGTGAATGGGTGAATGACTGAATGTAGTGTAAAGCGCTTTGGTCAGGTCTCCTGACTTGAAAAAGCGCTATATAAGTACAGGCCAGTAATGGTTTCAAACCGTAGAAGGGGAAGTGGCAGCCTAGTAGTTAGGGCTTCGGCTTGGAATCAAGAGGTTCTGAGTTCAAGCCCCACTCAGAACCTCTGGACTGGAACACTCTGGGTCCCTGAGCAAGACCCAGAGTGTCAGAGTGTCAAAACACTGCTCCCTGGGCGCTGCACAATGGTAGCCCGCTGCTCCCCAAGGGGATTGGTTAAATGCTAGGATTTCATTTCATTGGTCTGTATTTGTGTCAGTGTGTTGACTATCTCGAAGGAAGGCAGGTTGTTCCCCAAAATCTGGCAGTACATGGCCCGATTATCCGTTCCTTAATACAGTGCAGTCTCATAGAAAATCTTGTCCCATGTTTTTTGCTACACAGTAGGGATAGTGTTATTGGGATTGTACTCATCATTCTTCTTCCTCCAAACCTGGTTATTGGAATGATGGGCAAAAAGTTATATTTTAGTCTCATATGACCCCATGACTTTCTCCCATGACTCCTCTGGATCACCCAAATGGTCATTGACACACTTAAGATTGGCCTTGACATGTGCTGCTTTAAGCAGAGGAAACTTCCATGCCATGTATGATTTCAAACCATGACATCTCAGTGTATTACCAACAGTAACCTTGGAAACAGTGGTTCTAGCTCTTTTCAGGTCATTGACCAGCTCCTCCCGTGTAATTCTGGGCTGATTTCTCACCTTTCTTAGGATCATGGAGACCCCACCAGATGAGATCTTGCATAGAGCCCCAGTCTGAGGGAGACTGACAATCCTGTTTAGCTTCTTCCATTTCCTAATGATTGTTCCAACAGTGGACCTTTTTTCACCAAGGTGCTTGGCAATTTCCCATTAACCCTTTCCAGCTTTGTGGACTTGTACAATTTTGTCTCTAATGTCTTTGGACAGCTGTTTGGTCTTGGCCATGTTAGTAGTTGGATTCTTTCTGATTGTATGGGGTGGACAGGTGTCTTTATGCAGCTAACAACCACAAACAGCTGCATCTAATTTATGATAATAAATGGAGTAGAGGAGGACATTTTGAAGGCAGATTAACAGGTCTTGTGATTTCTGTTTTTTCTTTTTTCTTTTTTTTTTTTATTGTTTCTCACAGTGGATATACACCTACAATGACAATTTCAGACCCCTCCATGATTTCTAAGTGGGAGAACTTGCAAACTAGCAGGGTGTTGAAATACTTATTTTCCTCACTGTAAGCATACTTGCTTGGTAGGGCAAGGACTGTACCTAATATTGGCATTCACTACAAAGAAAAAATTAAATCTTGACAGTATTTCAGTTGCAAACTTTCGATATGCTTTTATTGTGATCAAAGGACACAGGCCCCTGTAAACAGGTGCAATTATCTTTAAATTTGAATTGAAGGTATAAAACAATCACATATTTCATAAATATTTGTTTATGATAAAGAGTTAAGTTAATTGTGGCATTAATTCAGAATAACAAAGCGAAGTTGCACCCTAATATTTCTATGGGAAATAAAATAAAAATCTGTTTAAGAGGCCTGAGGATTCATTTAGACTTGTACTAAGAAGTCAATTTTTCCCAGCTGCTTTTGAGAGTTCTTCACAAAATCATTGTTTCCGGTGTAATATCTAAGCTGTAATTGTCATTCCTAACTGAAAAACCTGCTTTAGCTGTTCTGATCTTTAGGGGTGCCTCAGGGGCTTTTACTTCCATTTAGAGAAATATCATTTTTTTTAACATTGGTATCGTAAAGATGTATTCGTTCAGTTATCCATTAAGTCTGCAGGCTTTTAGATGCAACCTTATACTGATGTTTATTTGAGATCAGCATAATTTTGTTATCAAACGTTATATCATGTTCAACCAAAGCTTAGATAATGATGGCTATGATTTCAGTAAAAGAATCAGCAAAGCGCTTGAGGTGTACCACCAGGAAGAGGCCACCGCAAAACAGCTGCAGGAGGAATTAGAGGGACTGAGCATCAAGAGGAGGCATCTGGAAGAATTGAAGGAGGAGGCAGCCATCACTGTGAGACACATACTGGAGGTAAAAAGATAACTCGGCTAAAAAATAAAATAGCTTAAAAAAAGATGCGAGTGTTCTGATTTATGTGAGCTCTGTGGTCGATAAGAAGAATAAAAAAGAGACCTGAATTGTTTGTAAACCCTGGAAAACTTTCTCACAGAGCATCATTAAAAATAAAAAGCTTTCATTCAATGTTTGGTTTGTAAGAGGTTAAAGTTCCGGTTCTGACGCATGGTATTTTTAACTGGACGTAAAGATGTTAATTCAAGTTTTTCCCCTGCAGAGTCCAGAGACTCTGTCTGAGGCTCACTGGAAAACAATGACATGTGTGGAGATTCTGGAACGAGCAACACAGCAGCAAACAGGAGTCCTCAGCAACTACCTTAGGAAGGCCAGAAGGGGGTGGAAGCGGGACATCTTTGAACCAAACCCAGTCAGGTATCTACCTCCATCATTCAGATGGTACTTAGAGTACTGTATAAGGCATGATATAGTAGATATAGTCTAAATCATCTTAATGTAACAGTGCAACTATAGAAAAGGCTCTAAAATAGTGTATAACCATCATAAATGCTTTGAGAGTGGAGGTTCTGATTTTACCACCGTTAGCTTGCCAATCTGATCAAAACTTCTTTTAGTTCCCAGCCACCTTTTAAACTTTTACATTTTCTATGCAGATATGTGATTTTTTTATTTTGTCATGATTTAAAAGACTTAAGTATTGTGCATTATTCAAATAACAAAGCAATTGCACCCTATATTTTATGGGAAAAAAATAAAAATGCTGTATAAAGGGCTGATGATTGCAGTTTTGGAAAATTAGCTGTTACAGATGCCTTTTCCCAGTGCTTTGAGAGTTATTCACAGAACTGTCTCGGTGTAAACATCAAGCTGTAATTGTCATCCAACTGAAACCTGCTTTGCTTTCGATCTTTTTAGGGGTGCCTCAGGTTTATTCCATTTAGAGAAATTCATTTTTTTAAACTATTGGTATCGTAAAGATGTTTTCTTTCAGTTATCATAGTCTGCAGGTTAGATGCAACCTTATAGATGTTTATTTGAGATCAGCATATTTTAGTTATAAACGTATATCATGTTACAACCAAAGCTTAGATAATGAGCTGTGATTTCAGTAAAAAATCACACAAGCCTTGAGTGTACAATGGAAAGCGCGCAAACAGCTGCTGGAGTAATTATTGGGATATCTCAAAGGAGCATCTGGAGAATTGAGGAGGAGGCAGCTCTTCACTGTGAATCAAATATGGAGGTAAACATGTACTCAGCTAAAAAGTCATAAATAGCTTACAAAAAAGATGTAAGTGTTCCTGATTATGTAGCTCTGTGGTCCAATAAGAATAAAATAGAGACCTGAATGTTGTAACCCTGGAGAATTTACTCACAGAGCTTCATTAAAAAAAAAAGCTTCATTCAATGTTTGTTTGTAGAGATTAAAAGTTCCGGTTTGACAATGGTATTTTAAACTGGACGTAAGATGTATCAGTTTTTCCACGCTAGGTCGAGACCTGTCTGGGCTCAGGACAAACATGACATGTGTGGAGATTCTGGAACAGCAACACAGCACAAAAGAGCCTCATGCATACTTAGAGGCTCAACGAGAGGGTGAAGCCTCGACATTTTGAACCTAACACAGTATCTGCTCATCATTCAGATGTCTTGAGTACTGTATGCAGTATAGAGAAGAAGTTCATCTTCAGAAATGAGAACCTGTCCAGTTCTTCCAACTCATCTGACCCAACTCCTCAGCAGTGATTTATTGACTGGTACAGATTCTGTTGGAGAGGAATAAGTGGTAAATGAATCCCAATAAATATTTCAAGCAATTAATTCCTGCTTCTGTGATGATTGCAGTTATTTAAACTTTTAGAAAGTAATTGCATGGTTTCAGTAAAAGGAGGCATGCAGATTAATAAAAAAAAGAAAGATGCTGTAATAAAAGGGCTGCTGATTGGTCAGGATATTCCGACAGATGCTCATCTTAAGTTGAAGGCTGCTAAAGACAGTTTTTCTCCAAGGTTCTTATTTTTTTCTCATTTATACAATGTGATTTTATTAAAGGTATGGTGGAGGATGTTTTTTTGCTGGGTGGATCGTCTAAATAAATGGCCCTCCTAATTGTCAATCATTCTGGTGATATGTTTACTTAAGGCTGTCCTGCATGCTTGTCTCCATTATCACTTACCAGTGGTGAGTCTGACATGGTGGAAAGAGGAGAGAAGCTCAGTGGTGATGCTCTACCAACGCCCAAACTCAATGCTAATTCTGACATTTTGAATTGAAAAAGATTCATGGAAGCAAACGTCTTCAATCTTGGAAACAAAGTCCAGTAGATTTTTTTTTTTTTTTACTTTTTTGGAATGACTATCACTTGGATGACTGAGAATCTTCACCAACATTTCAAGCTATAATTTTAAGAATGGATCATATCCATGAGTAATTTGTTTATGTATGTGTTTTTAATGAAGGCAGGATTAGTCCTCCATAGAGACCATCTAAAAAAAACATTCTCCTAGGAAAGCTAAAAAATAACTAATAGAAGTGGTTTGAGATGCATCATCAAAACTTTAAACACCCACTTCATGCCAGGTTTTCAGCTAAACCCTTCATGAAAATCACATTGATAATAGCTATTATAAAACCTGCCTGTTATGTATGCATTCCTTTTGGGTAGTTTATGCTGAGTGATATCTGGCTGCTTCTCAGGTTAGTGAGGAAATAGAAACCAGAATTTCTCTGGTGCTACTAAATATTAGATACATTAAGATATGACCTAATCCTGATGAAAAAGGTTGTATACCTTTTGTTACAAATCCAAATTTCCTCCATTGCAATTAAATACAATATCTAAAACTGGAATAAAAAAAGACTGGACACAGATGCTTGCAGTGTCCCACATTTTAGAGCGGTAAAACCTGAATTGATCTGACGGTTGATGGTTGTGATGGTTTATAGTGAGCGAAGCTTCAGTTTTAAGATTTGAACCACTTTAAAACTCATTAAATAAGAATAAGCTAATCTATATACAACCTAGTGAGGCTCACACAGAGAAAAGATGCAGTTAAAAAATATTAGATTTACTTATACAGGTAGCACAATCATATTCTTCAAAATATTTCTAAGGAAAACCAGCTGATTGCGAGGACTCATTAACACTCTGCAGTCCATCGCACTGAGCATGAGTGTAGCAATAGTGGAGAGGAAAACTCTGTTTAACCGGAAGAAGATGTGAATCAACATATTCTTTGAAGAGTAACCTAGAAAAGGATTAGAGTAGTTTACCCGTGGCCCGGACACTTGGGGTGGAATAAGAGGGTGAGTGGGACTCCCTGAGAATGAAGGAGGAGATGGGGCAGAGGTGGGTGAAAGGTTGCTTGCATGCGGGAGAGAAAAGCTACGCCAGGAACTAAATGAAAGGTTGATGTTCAGCCAAAATGATTGGCTTCGAAGAAGGTGCTGCCCCCGTGCTGATTGGCTGGAGCTGAATGAGGGATATTGCTGGTGAATCAGGTGAAGCTGATGAGAGTCTTCCAGATTGATTTTTCACTTAAGCTTAATTTCTAGTCTTTATTTAGCCAATTTTTTCTTGCCATAATACAAATTCTAACAGTCTATCCAGTAGGACTATCTGGTCTCAACTGCTGGCAAAAAAATCCCTCTTATTAAACCTGAAAGTGGACATTTGGGAAGGAAAAGGTTGCTACTTTGAAGAACCTAGAATATAAGACATATTTTCAGTTGTTTCGCCATTTTTGGTTAAGTATATAATTCCACGTGTTAATTCATAGAATCTTCAATTTTCTTTTTCTTTTCTTTTTTTCTTTTTTTTTTTACAGTTTCCTGTCTGGCAATGTGTCAATAAGAATAATTGTCTTGATGCCAAAAAGAGCCCAACAGATTTTGCTTTCACAAGTGGAGCAATACGTCTATCGCCATAGTGTTCCGCTTGATTTATGCATATAAATTGCTTTATTTATTAATTCATGCAGGGAGCAGGAGAAAAGCTGAAAGAAAGAGGAGATAAAAGGGAGATAATGATAAAACATCTTCAATCTGTCTCATCACCTGCAAAGACATGTAAACATTGCAACAAAATAACAGTGTATAAATATATATATATATAGAGAGAGATTTTGTTTTCTTTTTTTTTTACTTTAAGAGTCCAATAGGATCCACCCCAACCTTATGTTTTTCATTAATTCATTAAAGCTTATTTTAGTTCAATCTTTTGTAAGATAGCTATAATATTACATTTTTTTATTTCACCTTGTGATTAAACTATGTCACAGGTCTGCTAAGGTATTCATATCAGTTTCTTTTCACATCATTCATATTCTAAGTAGTGTATTTTAGTTGGTTGATTGAGACAGTCCACCATACAGTACTTTGTTCAAAATGAACATCTGGAATATGCGGTGCACAGCTGTGTGCTGCCGCCTTCACCATGACTTTCCTAAACTGAGCCCAGTTCAATCAGCTGCTATAGAAGATACCTATTTAGGACATAAGAGTCTCCCTGTGTGGCATAACTTTACTATGAATCTCCTGCTTTGTAAAGGCCTCAAATGTTTATTAGAACATGAGTGAACGAGCAGCATCATGGAGAACAACAAACACCTCAAACAGATCAGGAAGGAAGGTGTGGAGAAGTTTAAATCAGAGTTAGGTTACAGAAGATTGTTTAAACAGAGCTCTGTCCAAACTATTGTGCTATGCAAACATCAAAATCTTAGTATAGGTCAAATTTTCTTAAAATAAGTGTATTTCCCCTAAGTTGAGCAGAAAAGGCAGACAATTTGCCATCAGAATAAGATGATTTATGTTTAAAATAATAAACAAAAACTTAATTATCTTCTTTTAAGTGCATAGTATCTAGTTGTTCTATTTTAAGGACAAAAATACAATTTCCTTATCATTCTATTTACCTCCTTAAATTAAGTGAAAATACACTTATTTCAAGACATACTTACTTATCGTTAGATGCTTATGTGGTGTAAATGGCAAGACTGTTACCATAGTATCAGCTTAGTAGCTTTTTCTAACTGTGTAGGAGCTCCAGAAATCAAAAGCTGAGGAAATCTGATATCCAGACAGCTATTATTTACAACTCCACCTTTATGGAGGACCGACAAGAAGAAAGTCATTATCTCCATAACACCATTTCCAAAGCACGGTAGTGGCAACATCATGCCTTAAGGATGATTTGAGCAAAGATTTAGACCCTGATTTTAGAAATATAGCAAGAAATGCAAACAAAAGGGTAAAATGTAGATATATTATGGTCAGAATGGTCCAGTCAAAGTCCAGATTTAAATCCAACTGAAAACGTATGGCAGAACTTCTAAAATTCTATAAACAGATGATATAGACTAACCATATTTTGCAAAGAATAATGGGCAAAGGTCTTTTTCTAAAGGGTTTGCATAACCGATAGAGAGACATCATAAAAGGAGTGCAGTTCTACTTTCAGGGAAACGTGATTCTACAAAGTATTAAATCAATGGGGAGGAATATAAATGTAAATGTATTTTTACGCAACACATAAGGATAAAACAAGTTAAAAAAAATTCACATACTTTACAAATGAGTTATTTTTTGCTGTAGTTTCAGTGTGGATGGAAAGTTATTGGTTAAAAAGGAAGAGGGGGGGTAGAAAACAAAAAGCAAACAGCAGAATCCTTTCTCTGGAGAGAGGATAGAGGGGGATGAAAGGAGGACTGGAAACAGATGGAGGGGTGGCCATTTCCCCAAACCAGATGAGAAAACGAGGGGTCATGGGGAAAGAGCGATAGCAGAGGCTGGAGGAGAGAGAAAAAAGAAGGGATGAGATTAGAGGATAAGCAGAGATGATCCTTTTATTGTTATAGGGATGGAAAAAACCGACCCTCCCTCTTCCCCTATTTCCACCTCCCCCTGTATCACTCTCTGCCTCTCTCTTTGGCTTTGTTTTGACCACTGCGGGGTACTTGAAGAGGATAGAGGGATGGCAGTGAAAGAGAGATAACAATGCTACATCCTGTTATATATCCATCTCTCTTTCTTTCTACCTTTTAATCCCACCCCCCATCCTAGTGCTCCACCTGTGAAATGCAGAAAGAGACAGAAACAAAGAGATAGAGGGGGGGTACAGCCTCGCAGCATTAGCATGCTGAGAGTGTCAGCTCTCTCCTCTCTTTTCTATCATCCCTCTTTCCATCCCTCCTCCCTCTGTCTCTTTCTCCTCACTGGTCACTGCAATTATACCATCCAAACACTCCAGCCTGAGAGCATAATGGCTTTCCTCCAAATGTGTGTGTGTGTGTGCGTGTGTTATCTCCACAGATCAAAACATAGAAATGTGTGTATCCGTGCACAATTTACTGCCACACGTGGTGCATTAAGTGTGCACGTATGACACAGGGGGCGGCTGTTGGTGTGCAGGGGGTGAAAAAAAAAAAAAAGCAGATGTGGGTACGGATGAGGGTGTGTGAGTCCTGACGGCTAGAAAAACTGCTTCTCCAACCTCTGAACTGAAGGCGCTCTTCAGCGTGCCCCAGTAGACCCGCCTCACACTCAGAACTAACACTAATGCATACACTGACTTGTACAGTTACAGCTCAGAGACATGGACCGTTATGACCTAATTGGCCACAGGGTCGAACCTAACAGCACACCTGCTTTTCTCTGTGTTTTCGTTTTCCTCAACTTCTACTCCCCTCTCACCCCTTCCTCCTTGTTTTTACTCCACCAAACACACACACCCACCCAGAGTACCCCTCCTCTCTGAGCTTGTTATCCCGTTCAGTCGTTTCTCTCTCTGTCACCTTGCCCCCAGCTATTTGAGCACACTTTTGTCTACCCCCACCTCATCTCTCTCTAACACACTCACATAAAACACACTAGTCTATTTTCTGTCAGCCCTGCGTTCTTTTGCAGCATGCCTCTCTCTTACAGTAAGTCTTGACATATGTTATCAGCCTCTCAGGGTCTCTGTGGCTGTTGCTGTGGGACTTGATGTCGGGTAAAAGGTAAAAAGTGTAAAAGATCATTCTGAGAAAATTGGCTTGAATGTCAGAAGTGTTCAATTTCAATTCTGTTTCCAGCATATTGTTTAGTTTAATATAAAGTGCAAAAAAAAATAGAAAGAGAACGTCCAAAGAATATCTAATCAACAAGATGTTGATGGAAACTTTAGGGAGAGTGATAATCCACTGTGAAATTATTCTGAAAACAATCCAGACTACAGTCTGCAAAAAACACACAGAGACAAAGACTTAAAGTTTTGAAAAAACACCCCTTGCTCTGATAAAATTAAAAAGTTTAGTGTTTGGTCATAATTATAATTGTTTCATTTGGGCGAAAAGGGGGGGAAGTGTAAAAGCCTGTGAACTCCATCCCACCTGTGAGGAACAGCAGTAGTAGTGTCATGATTTCTAGGGGTTTTGCAAGATGGAGGGGGCAATTAGTTGAGTGTATTATGTTTTTATGAGATATAGCCCAAAATTAAGGACATCACCTGCAAAACATAAATGTTCTGAATAGGAAAAAAAGATATCTAAAATTAATGATATGTAAAAACTGATGAAACAACTCTTTAAAATCACCTTTCACTATTAAATTATTGATCTGTTTGGTACCATTTTTGATCAAACACCCACTTTGGAGGAGTTGGACTACAGATATCTGTCCTGAACTCACTTATACACAGGCTAACATGTAGATTGTGGAGTGGGCCTTATTGTAAAGGTGTCCTGAAGAAAGGATTTTGTGATCAGACAAGAGAAAGATTAAGGCCCCGTCCACACGAAGCCAAACCCTGGCCTAAACGCACACATTTTTCACCAAACCAGCCTCTCATCCACACGAAGCCGGCGTTTCGGGGGTCTGTAAACGATCTTTTTTTTTTATTAAGCCTTCAGAGTGGGAAGATTTTGAAACGCCGTTTTCCCGTTTCCATCTTTAAGCTCTAACCGCATTTTTTTTCTTACACGCATGCGTCATAGCGTCGCCTCTAAACACGCATGCGCGACACAGTATCACAACAACAATGGCGCCGTACTGTGTTGAATGGTTGCTGCTCATGCTACTCACCCTGCTGTCAGGCTTACAACAGAATCTTCTTCTTCTGGAATATCTCCAGGAAGAACAGAGCAATATCGACGACATAGTTCAGCACCTGAATTTGACTGAACCATGAAAATGGACCCGCAGGGCCATTTTCTGGTTTTCCGGTTTAGTTGTTGTATAAATATTACTGTGCATGCCCAACATTTCGTTGCCTGTTTTCGCCTATTTTTGCTTTGGCACCACAGCGCCACTTACAGGCCTGGCATACATTTTCCATTTCCATTAGGAACCTTCGGTCGTCCAATTTGAACTTGCTGACGGTTCCTCGGACCCATTTTAAGACCCGAGGAGACAGATCTTTTAAAGCTGTGGCGCCTCGCCTCTGGAATGAGCTACCTTTTAACATTCGTTCTCTTGTTTGTATAGACACTTTTAAGAAACAACTAAAGACCCACTTTTTTAAACTTGTTTTTTAGTTTAATACTGTGTTTACTGTTTTTGTATGTTGTTTTAATTTATAGAAACCTTTTATAAATTTGTGCAGCACTTTGTGACCCTGGTCTGTGAAAAGTGCTATAGAAATAAAGTTTACTTACTTACTTACATTTTGCAGCGTTTTCATGCATTCGTGTGATCGATCACATTTATTTTACGTCTCCGTCTTTACGACAAGCGTTCTGGAAAATATTAGCGTTTCGTGTTCGTTTTGACTTCGTGTGGACGGGGCCTAAGTGAGCTGACTGCAATATTAAGAAGTATCCTTGAAGGAGTATCTTTCAGACGGGAGAATATTTGCTAAGTGTGGTGGCAGCATCACGCTGTGAGGATGGTGCATTGGTCAAAGCAGATGGAAATTATCCAACTTTTATCAAACAGAAAGCGAGACAATTGAAATTTGAACATATCAGGGGGTTTCCATGGGACAATGATGTCAAACACACAACAAGATAGATGGAAATGACCCTCCCGTCAACCCTATTAAAAATTTACAAACAGCGGTCAAAACCCCAGTCTGTGCCTTGGACCCAATCAAATTAAACAAACTCTACAGTCACTGATAAGATTTGTGGTCAAATATTCAACCAGCATTGTTGTTATCAGGACAGAAGCTTGTTGGTGGCTTTAACAGTTGTAACTTCCAGCTTCTAACTGTCCTCTCCTCGCGCATTTATCCGCCCCCTTCTTTCCCTCCCATATTAGTAGATCAATGAACAAACACTTTATGCCATTTATTGATCCTTTCACATCTATGTGTCCTCACCCCCTCCCTTAGTCTGCACTCTACTCTCTCTCCCGCCTTCTTTTCTCTCACTCCATGAATATATAATCTTGTTTCTCCCCCCTTCTTTTTCACTCTCCCTTTCTCTGTCAGTCCCTTTCTCTTTATATCTCTCGCTGTGGGATATCCTATTTATATGGCTGGCACCTCCATGCCTCCACGGAAGCATGTGTGCGTATGAGTGTTTGATGTTAGTCTGAGTGGTTAACATAATATGAGCCCTCAGAAAGATGATGATGCTCAGGCACTCAAACACATACACAGATACATAATTTTAGTCTTTTTAGTCAGCCTTTCCATGCACAACCTGAGCTTTTTAGCATCTCCGAGCTGCGGCACGCTTATTATCTGTTGCATTCTCCCACTGTCAAAGTGGACTACACACCTTTGTTCCAAAATCTGCTTCCCAGAATGATAAAACCCAGGCTTATCTTTTGTTATTCATTATTGCAGATGGAGCCATCATTCGGAGACCTGGCATTCTCCCTTTTCCTCCTCCTCTCTCTCCACATATGTTTTTATTTATTCAAACCTCTTGCTGTTTTGTTTTTTTGTTTTTTCCATGCCCCTGTCCTCCTCTTTGCATATTTATTCAGGCACATCTCCCTCTCTGTTTTTTCCCCTCTCCCCACTTTCTGTACCCATGTGTCCAGCTTTTGTTAGCAGCCTTGTTTCCATAACAACTTGCGACCTTTCACTCACTGCATAACCATTTTTAATCAGGAATAGAGAAAGAGAGGGTGGACTTGAAAAGGCTAACATTACTCAGGTGATGCATTAAAATTGGTGGGAAAAAAAATATGATCCTCATGGTGAAAGCGACGACACAGCTTAAGGAAAGAAAAGTGGTGCTGGTTTAATTTGTGGAACTGAAATGTTTTTGTTTTATTATTATTAGAAAAAACGAGCTGCTAACGTCCAAACACCTGTTTTCCTGGAATTGGTTGGTCTGTGTGATTAAATCAACAAGGCAGATGAGGGGCAGTTGTAAAAAGGCCTGGACAGATAACCAAACAGGGTAGTTTTCCTCTGCTACATCCAAACACACTGTCAGAAAATAGTAAAGGGTAGACAGACGAGATCCTGGTTCCTTCAAAGGTTTTTTTTTTGTCTGCTGCTGTGCTGTAATGCCAAACATGCCTACTTTGTAATCACCTGCTGGGCATTGTTCTAGTGTTCATCTATACGCAATACTGAAAACCCAAAGTGGGGATATGATATTTCAAGCAAAAAGACAAGGTTGTTGATCATTTTTTCAGTGGGATGACTTCTGGAAATATGCATATTGGATGTTTTAGAAGGGAGCAAGTGGAGAGGTACTGAATGCAGCGTGCTAGGAGAAGGTTTGCTGCAACATTTATTAGCCAGACAAAGTGTTTAGATTACCTCTTGTAAACCAATTCACAGCTTCTTTTCCTGGCATTTTTTCCCCACTGACGACATTACAGGATGCATTATTGACTGTTGTTTGGGAACAAGGGTTTAGCTCAGGATTCTGTGTATCCCAGCCAGGTTTGTCCACATTAAACTTATGCATCATTTTCTTTATGGGTTGTGCATTGGTTCTTGATTATGTGGGAACAGAAAGGGGCAAAACATCTTTTAGTATAACCAGTTTAGTCCTAAAAACATCAGTTTTAAAGGAGCAGAATTGCACCAAGGAGCTTGACTGTTCAAAGACCTCCAAGTAAAATATTAAAATGAGTTTCTTTTTTTTAAAGAAAAAGGTACTCAGTGTAAGGTTATAATGCATGAGTCATGTTTTTTTTTTCAGAGGAGTGGAGCAGTATTTATTCATGTTATGCTTATATTCAAGGTTTTTTTGTACTTCATAATAAGTAAAACGTACACTGCAATAATCTCAGAAGAAAAATATAAATGTATAGTTTGACACACAGGCCCTTCTAGTTTAAGTAAAATAAATGGAAATCGCTAAGCTGGCCCAGTTTAATTGGACATTTACCTCTTAAGGGCTCATTATGCTTGATGGACGGACATTCTGCATGGAAAATAAGCCTCACGTCAAAGCGTCTGCAGCATTTATAGTCTGTGCGGCTTTCAGCAGGCTGACAACACAGCACTAAATGAGGAATTAGAAAACGCTGCCATTTACAACTTTATCAAAGCCTCTTTATGCTGTTTGAGAGGGACAGTCATTTCTTTCCAGAAGTTTTTTTTCCACAATCTATTGATGGTGTTGATCTTTATGTGCAAAATCATAGTATGTCTCTAGATATTTACATTTGCGAAACCCCGCAAACAGGAGCTGCAGCTCGCTCGCCATGTTTTCCGCGCGGATCTGTCTGCATAGTTACACATTTTCCCAGATGTGCAGTGCGGAAATTCTGTCAACAGGAGAATGACGTATTTTGGCGGTGCAAACTGTGCGTAGGCATCAAGAATACACCAAGCCTTTGACAATTCTTTAATTGAAATTTCATATTATGACCTACATAGAATGCATTACAGGTTCTCATACTCGTCATCCTCTTTATCCTTGACCGGGTCGCGGGGAAGCAGTCTCAGCAGAGACTCCCAGACTTCCCTCTCTGTAGACACCTCATCCAGCTCAACTGAGAGACAAAGTTTCTATGTCTTGTCCTAGGTTGTAGCCTGGGCCTTCTCCTGGTGGGACGTGCCTGGAAAACCTTCCAAGGGAGGTGTCCAGGGGTAATCTGAAAAAGATGTCTGAGCCACCTCAACTGAGTCCTCTCACCCTATCTCTAAGGGAGTGCTCATCCACTGTGTGAGACAGCTAATTTCATCCACTTCTGTCCTTTTTTTTTTTTGGTAATGATCCAGATTTCCTGACCATAGATGAGGGTAGGAACGTAGACCGACTGGTAAATTGAGACCTTTGCCTTCTTGTCAGTTCCTCCTTCACCACAACAGACTGGTGCAGTGTCTGCATTATTGCAGCAGTTGCAATAATCTGTCTTTTGATCTCTTGCTTCATTCTCCACTCACTTGTTAACAGGAACCCAAGATACTTAAACACCTCCATTTGAGGCACGAACTCTTCCCCAACCTGATAAGGGCAAGCCACCTTTTTACAGTTGAGTACCATGGCCTTGGACTTGGAGGAGCTAATTCTCATTCTGGCTGCATTACTGTCAGCTGTGAACTGCCCCGGTGTAGGCAGTAAATCTTGGCAGGAGGGAGCCAGCACATACATGTCATCTTCAAATAGCATTTTCTATAAGGGTTCTGAACTGGTTCGCTAATGACAGAGGGCAGCCCTGTACTAGTTCAGCATGTGCCGGAATTGAGTCCAAAGCCATGGCCTAGGTAAGAGAGTCTCAGAAGTGTGATCCCCCTTTACAGTAGTTATAACAAAACCTCTGGTCCCCCTTCCTATGGAGGGGAACCACCACCCCACTCTGCCAGTCCACAGACACTGTTCCGAACCTACATACAATCTTGAAGAGGTGGGTCGGCCACAACAGCCCGAGTTAGGTAAGAGTGGGGTAAATCTCATCGACCCACAAAGCTTTGCCACCATGGAGATATTTGACCACATCAGAGGCTTCTGCCTGGGTAATGAACAAATCCGGTCCCAAGCACCCATCTCTTCTTCCACCATGGAGGTCCCATCAGCCAGATTGAGGGGATCCTAAAACTGTTCCATTCACCGTTCGACAATGTTATCATTCGGGGTCAGAAGGTCCCAACTCCCACTTGAAATAGTGTAAGCAAAGTACTGCTTCTCCCTCCGTAGGCGCCGGATTGTTTGCCAGAATCCATTTGAACCCTCCTTAAAATGGCACCTTAACATGGTGGAGGCGTTTCATTACCTGGATGATGCAAGAGGCTATGCTGTCAGGTGTTTTAATGCCCCTGGCAGGGTTCCCAAAATCAAAGAGCAGCTCAAAAGCCCTTAAAAAGAATATAAAATTGGGAAGAAGAAGATTATATTAAATAAAATAATTAGTTTACACAGATCTTTTAAATTTACACAAATTAGCAACTTTATATCACACATCAGAACAGAGGAACCAGTATTCAGACAAGGCAGATAGTTGGATACTCAAAAAGCGTTTATAAAAAAAAAAAACGGACAAACTGCGAATCAGCAGTAACTCTGGAGTGAGGAAACACAGGTTAGTGATCACGAAAACCTGACAGAGGATGATCTGAACGTGTGAGTCACTAACCTGGTTTAGAGAACTGTTCATGCCAAGAGAATGAGGTGGATGCCAGCCAGTCAGCTGACCAGACGCAGCTGTTGCTGCAAAGAGTTCCAGACACTGATGGCTTGAAGATCACAGAACTGACAGGAGATCAGATCCGACGGAACGGCAGGATAATCCAGAGGGCAAAGTTATGAGACAGATCCAGGTACAGTCCACAAATTGAAACTAGCAACAATCTGAAGACAGGTCAGGCAAACAGATCAGAACAGGGATAGGCAGGGTAAGGATCAGGCAATAAAACACTATAAGTAACGCTAGAATAATTCCAGAACTACTGTCTTATAAAACAAATTATAGTTTAATAAAATTGTTAAGACAGAACTCTAAGGCAGAATACAATGCAGTAAGAAGTTACGTTCATGTTGTGAAACGTGTGTCTTTCAAGGCTGGAATTATTTAAACAAGCAAACTCCACTAAATTTTATAAACAGGTTTCATAACCTTTAGTTTATTGTGAATTTGTCTTTAACTGAAAATCAAAGTTTACCTAGAACTGCACTATTTTTTTAATAAATATTTTTGTGCCTCAGTGACAGCATTTGTGATAACCGACTCACTTTTGTTATATGTTTAATCAGAATTAATATGATATTAGTGCTGTTTGCAAATGTTTTAAAATCTCTTTTCTGAACTGTAAATTGCAATTATTTGGACAGGTCTATTTGAGGAAGGCATGCTAGAGCAACAAGCTGAAAAGTGACAGTGGTTCTTTGTTTTTATCCAGTATCAGGGCTAATCTTCAAAAGGATACCTGTTATGAGATAAAACTGTTAATGTGTGACTTTTTCTCTTTCTGTGGTCAGTAGTCTGTTATGTTTCTTTGCACTGGAAGTGTTGTGCTGGAAATCTGGCATCAGGCCTTCAAAGGTACTGAAGAGGGCTTTTTTGGGTTCAGACTTTTTGCATAGCAACAATAAATGTTATTAATGGTCAAACTGAATTAAGTAAAGGAGAAGTAGAAATTAAAGTATTTATATCGACTGCCTGCGTAATGTTTTCGTGCATGAGCTCATCCTGGGGGTCATGCCAACATGGGAGGGATCGGACCGTCAAGTGGACAGCTCCGGAGCCCGCCTGCCCGCCCACTGCGCTCCACTGCACTTCCACTCCACGCCGGGAGAACTGATGCCAGCCAAAGATAGAGGGACTGAAAAGGTAGGAAATAACCAGAACAAGTACAGCAAAGAGAGAAGGGAGGTAAGAGGAAACCTGGAAGAGATTGATTAAAACGGGAGTGGCGTAGAAATCCAGCCGCTGTCGGAGTACAGGTCAGTGGCGTGCTGGAAGCAGAAACGGACAGTGAAGTGGGGAAAAAAAAAAAAGCTTCGGGGAGGCATCACAACTGGAGCTTCTTTCTCTCTGTGAGTTCATTCTAAATTTAAAACTTGGTCTTTTTTATATACCAGCTTTTATAAACGTCAGAGCGAACGGTCGCCGCTGCCTGTCTCTGTGTTGATATTATTTCTTTAGTGCGACACTAGTCCTCACAGCTGCCAATTAGTCACAGGACGCAGAGGCGCGTGCACGGAGAAACCAACTGACAGCTAGGAGCGCGCGAACGGCCAGAGCGGATTCCTGTTGCGTGTCAAAGTCCCGGCAGATGTTGCCACGCGCGCTCAAACGCAAAATGACAGATTGC
Source organism: Cyprinodon tularosa (assembly GCF_016077235.1). NCBI lineage: Eukaryota > Metazoa > Chordata > Actinopteri > Cyprinodontiformes > Cyprinodontidae > Cyprinodon > Cyprinodon tularosa. The sequence goes on along the minus strand of NW_024039707.1, from coordinate 505,433 downwards.
TAAACATATATTAGATAGATAGCTACCACTAGTGTTAATATGAGATACTGTTCTGTCTTAATATTTAGAAGTTGATGCAATTTAGTATGTGAGATGTGTGTTACTAAAAGCAACAGTTTTTATTACATTTTTTGTGTTTTTACCTAAAATCTATATTGAAATAAACGGATAATGATGAGTATTTAGACATTCGATTTTATGTGACAACCTTACATATCCAGGCATATTTTCTTTGTGTTAAAAATGTTCAAAAATATATTTTCTGGAATATGAAAATATACAAACTATGGGTTTAATTTTAGAATTAGGCACAGTTTTTATTTAATGTTTAAATTGAGAGAATGAGGTCAGGTATTTTATATTTTGGATGAAAAAAAAACACTGCACATTTAGTCAGAGTTAATATATTCTGTATATGCAAATGTTGGGAAATATTTAGGAAAAATAAAAATAAAATAAAAATAATTGTTAAAATAGAAAAATGAAATGCTGTTTTGCTTATGTGAAGTTGTAATTTTTTTTACAAGAATAATTGTATATCAACAATGATCAGAATATTTTTTCTGAGCTTTAGTATCAAGTTAGATTTTATTTATTATATTTTGTGCCATTTAAAGTAGTTATGTGTGATTGATCCAATAAACATCTCTCAACAAAATTATGTTTGGCTTTAAATTCCCAGAGGAAAAAAAAACATATTCCACATGTTTTAGTTCTATTTAACGTCCCTGATTAAGGCATGTTAATCACTGTACTGTCAGTTTTCTGCTCTAGCACCGCTTTAGTCTTAAACCTAATCTGGTGGTTAATAACGAATATATTTGTAGCTCTGGGCTCATATTTTGTGCAGCTTTCCACTGGCTTTGAAAGGCTAATCTGTCCCTGATATAAGCGCATTGGTCGGTTTGCCATCTGGGCTGTATTATAGCAGAGAGGAGAGGGCATTTGAATAATTGATATTTAGCTATTTATAGGAGGATTTTTCCATTCATGATGTACCAGATAAGAGGTATTACTATCTATCTATCTATCTATCTATCTATCTATCTATCTATCTATCTATCTATCTATCTATCTATCTATCTATCTATCTATCTATCTATCTATCTATCTATCTATCTATCTATCTATCTATCTATCTATCTATCTATCTATCTATCTATCTATCTATCTATCTATCTATCTCTCTATCTATGACTGTGATCTTTTTAGTGCAGTAGGCTGTAGGATGTTCATCTGAAGTGGATTAACAGTTACAGCTGCTGTTCACACTCTCTCCATTCTGTCCTCTCACTCCATTTCCCTCTACAAGGACAGTTGACCATTGTTAGCCCTCTCTGAAGCCTCTTTTCCATTTTTTCCTGGTGGTGAAAGTGTGTGACGATAAATACTCTGATCAAACAGAGCTTAACAACCTGCCCAAACAGATAACATAGCAAGGGGGAGGAAAAGAGAGGATGGGAGAGGAAGGAAGGGGGTGGAGGGTTACCAAAAAAAAAACATGAGGACCTGCTCTTTGTGTTTAAAGTTCTCTCTATTATACAAGCTTTTCCAGGTGTAGATTCCACAATGAGAAAAAAGACAGTCTTTTCCATTTTGAATATTCGGACACACACTAACATGCTGTTGTTTTTATTACATTTGTTCAATGCACATTAAGCAGAACAGGAAATACAGAAAGAGGAGTGGAGGATGATGCAAGGCAGAGTTCATGAGCCAGATGTTACCCAGTTCCCTACCGGCACATAGCCTGACACCCACAGGCTGTTAACCCGATCTGACAGCCTCTGTCTCTCTGTCCTCCATTTGATTTTAGATGCACCTGCAGTGAGCTGGTCCTTTTATTCTGTCTAACAATTTCTCATCTAGCTGAGATTTATCGTCTAGAGCTGATGAACAATAAATACACCCTACAGCAATATTCAAACAAAATGTATCTCTTTCCTTCAGCTGTTAATCTGTAAGTAGCTGTCTGTCATCAGGAAGTCCTTGAACTTTCAGTCCTTGAGCTTTTATCTTAGGTCACCCTCGAATTGCCTTTTTTAATGAGTCACTTATTTCAAATATATTTCAGTTTTAAACTGAGATTTTGAGAAATTTTAGGATGGCAAATTTTAAGAGGGAAAATACAAGATATTGTTAATTGCAGGGAATAAAGCTGCTGCCATACTTTTTCTTTTATTTCCCAGTGTGTTGAGATATTTAGAAATGTGCATCTAAAGATAAAGAGGACAATCATTGTTTGCCAGAAATTAATTCCTGATTAATCTATGAACTATTGTTTATGATGCACTTTGCTTTCAAACAGGTATGGTGCAGCTGTTCTCATGTTTCAAGGCAGGACATGTTACACAGATTGTGACTCAGTCTCATTTTTTTTTATGTATTGTAAAAAAAACCTGCAACTTTTCTACCACCTTGGAGCTAAAAAGTCACATGCTTACTACACAATCTATAGGTTCTCCAAATGGTCAATCATATCCCCAAATATTCAAGAAATCTGACACTGCTCTGTCAGAGACTTCAGTTATTTCATCTTAATATGTAGTGTAGCAGAGGATGCTACTTTGGATCTTGCGTAACTCATGCAAAAGATTTTTGAGACTTTTTATAAAATAAAACTCACGCTTAGCTGTTCACACTAACAACATACCAGATGTGTAAGAAATGGGTTACACCTAAACCTGTATGTGACTATATTAGGGCTGAAACAATTAATTGGATTAATCGTGATAAATAGATTATTGAAATGATTGTCAACTATTTCAGTAATAAAATCGTTAAATGGAGTGTGGAGATTGTAAAATATGCATTTAGCTGACAGAGCAACACACTTAGAGCAGTAATTACCAAAATTGTAAAAAAAAAAAATATATATAAACATTTTGCATTTAAGATAAAAGAAAACTTTTTTGTCTGTCAATATGTTCATCCCAAACTCCTTAATTGAAAACCTCTTAGTTTCACCTGGTTTAATTTAGTAAAAAATCTTCTTTAAGGAGCCTTTGGTTGTCTGAATATTAATCGATTAATCGAAAAAACAATGGACAGATTAAACGATTTGCAATAGCTATAGCTATAGCTTTCTGACCCATCTTACAGTATGAAACACACTCAAAGCTTTTTAAATCAAAGCTGAAAAACTCTCTTATTGAAATAACTTTTTATTTCCAAGAAATGCCTGTATTGTACCTTTCTTACATGCTTGTTTAGTTGTTTTATGACATAAATGGGGAACTGTCATTGCAGTTGCTCTATTGATCAGTAGATCATTTCATAATAATCTGGGAAAAGAAAGTTAATCACCTCAAGAAATACAGTAAAATAATGTAACACTATGTAATTAATTTAGACAAAAGCAGAACTACTTGCCTTTTGAGATACTTTGGCTTACTTCATGTTTTCACACAGATATTATGTAAGTAATTTCTTGAATCTAAATGTCAGACCTTGGTATGGTTTGTGAAATATGACCGAAATATAAGAGATGTCTGACCTATTGCCACTTGGATGGACTAAAAAAAATTAGATAGCTGAAGGGTACAAACGGGGACAAAAAAAGGATATGTGAGAACAATTACTGCTTCCAAATGTAATTTATATATATGTGCTTATTTCATCAAGGGTTGTTTTTACAAACAAAATTGTGTGTCATTAAATTCAGGTTCAAGTCAAATTGTTTTGGAAATCATTTGACACGCTGAAAAAAAAGACAAAAACCATTCCTTTGTTATAGTATTGAGTCAATAAAAGCTAAACCTGTGAAATTTGCTTAATGTTTTGTTTAGTGGCCACACTAGCATGCTAATCATTGTTTCTAAAAATGTTAAATATTCAAACAGACTAGAAAAGCTTTCACTGTGTATGACTAATTTAATCAGATTCAAACTGGCAGAAGTACCAATACCTGGCAGCAGTTTTCATGTTTTTACATTTTTTTTGTTGGCTATGTTGGGTGATGAGATGTTGGTTTGTTGGAAACTGCTGAGTTCTCAACTTAAATATGTGGATTTTTCTGATTAAGAACTCTAAAATAACAGCTTTCAAGGAAGAAATTGAACCTAAATCTGTCTTCCTCCATCTAATTATCTCCTTCAATCTATTATTGGCAACATGCTAAATAAATGAGCTACTGAAGGTCCTTAAGAATGCGACAGATGAAGGCGCAGCATTTCTGTGTTAACGATAAAATTAACGATAAAATTATGTCGAAAGAAATTTCAGCCCATCTCTGAGGTTCTTTAGTGTAACTCCTACTTGTTTAAATTTTCAGCTGATCACTACCAAGAGGAAGAGGCTGAAGCCTTTGACTGATCATTGGGCCGTTTTGTTATCCAGGTGAGTCTAATACTCACACCCTGATTAAATGTATCTGAAATAATGGATGAATTCATCAAAACTCACATTAAAAAATCTTTTTCATAATGGGTAATTTCATTCAGTAAATGAAATGGAAATTGACAGTGGTTATAAAAAATTTATTTCATTCAGTTTTGTACAAATATTATCATTATACAGGGTTTCCGCAGGTCATTAAAAGTCATTAAATTCTTATTTTTTTAATTAAGGCCTTAACTGGCATTAAAATTCATTAAATGTGATTATCTTGGCTTTTAAAATGCTTCTTTTTATTTTTTTTTTAAATAACAAGTTCCTCCGATATATTATATCAGATATAACTGGTCCCCGTGTTTGGAAAAGAAGCTTGAGGCGGAGAAAAAGATAGAGAATGGGAAAATGTAAATTTCAACAAAAGTGACTGGAAAGCAAGGAATTTGGGACATGGCTGCAGCCTGTTGACGGTAAAGATGACGAGTTGCCATGTTTTTTATAGATATAGATAATAATAATAATAATAAAAAAAATATATATATATATATATATATATATATATATATATATAGTCATACATACTTGTTGATCGCATTAAAATTATTTCTAAGAGCATTAAAATAGAATTAAAAAGCATTAAATTAGAGTAACTCATTCATGTATAAACCCTGTTATAAAACAGCTTTAAATGTTTTGGGCTGTTTATCAGGTGCTTATGATAGAAACAGTTGACACTGACTACAACCCTAAACTCTTCATATTTATATTATTCTTTTTCTTTTTTCTTTTTTTTTTTGAAGACAAATATGTATATCCCATAATTGTTTTCTATATTTTATCACATTTCACTAACTGCTTCCAGACTGTTAAGTGTATTTCAGTCGAATATTTATAGAATAAGTAGAAGGAGACTGATTCACATGTAGAGCAGTGTAGATGCATCATTGATACCTGGAATAAAATCTATGACAGCAAATTGCCTTTAGAAGTCACTAAATTAGTGACCCTATTTATTTTCTTCACTATTTTGTTTTGATTTCATTATTAATCTAGCTATTCTGTTAGAAATGATTGTTAACAATCAGCAATAAACAAAGCTGACAGGTCGGAGAGAGTGTTAAAAGCCTATTTAGGTTATAAAACAATATAATCACCTCAATGAAAAGTCATACCATAAAGCTGATTAATCAGAAAAAAAGGGCCCAGAAACCTCTGCCCAGTAACTTTGAAGGACCTTCACACACTGACAGCTAAGTCAGGATAACTAGCATTAGTATTGCACTTAGTATCTTATAGTATAGTATCTTTTACCCAAATGCAAAATTCTTAGATCTAAAAACTGCTTCTCATCCTTAACATGGTGGTGGTAGTATTATGAGGTGAGCATGCAGTTGTTTTTTTTTGTTGTTGTTGTTTGTTTGTTTTTTTTAGCAAGGATAAGGAGGGTGGTCAGAATCAACAAAGATGGATGGAGCTATATACAAGACTGTTATAGAGAAGAAACAGTTATACCTTAACCATAAAACCAGAGCTGCATTGGAAGAAATTGTATTAATGCATAATTGTAATATGTTATAAATTTCACACAGTCCAGAAATTCTCCTTCAGGGAGGTTTCCATCCAGCCTGACTAAGCTTGAGCCATGTTGTAAAGAATAAGAAAATATTTGCAGATGTAATATTAAAAAAGGGTTGCTATACTGTACAAAAAACTGACTTAAGGGGAATGCACATTACATTTGTTTAGTTTTAACTTATGAAACAAACGTAAGAACTTCAGCACCTTGTTTCTATTACCACAGTTAAATACATTGAGGTTTTCAGTTGCTACACAAAAAAAAAACATAAATATAAATACTAGTTTTGCTACTTTCATTGTTTAAAAAAAGTTATAGAATGCTATGCAATAATAGGTCATGTGAATTACCCTTGTTCTGTCTTTATCTCTTCTCAGTGATGGATTCCCCTTCAGATCTTTTCGATGATTCCTCCCCCCAGCTAAGTACTTATACTCCTGGTCTGTCTTCTGCAGACCTCCCTGGAGTTCACATTGCTCCTGCCTTTAGACCCCCTGGTTTCCCCCTCATCCACCATCTCCTTCAGCCAGGGGGAGGCCCAAGGAGGATCGGAGGGATCCTAACAGCTAACCTCAGCATGCAGAGACAGGTGGAAGGCAGGAGCCTAGAGGAAGAAGTGACTGTCGGTCAAATAGATGGAAGGATGGAAGGAGCAGGGGAAGGGATGACGGAGGCAGAGGATGACTTGACAGAGGTGAAAAGGAAGTGCACTGACACTGTGCTGATGGCTGAGTGGAGCCAAGATGTCATGAAAGTGAAAAGAATGAAGCTGGAGTGTAGGCAGAAAGACAAGGTGGTTGAGGAAGGTGGGAAGAAGAGAGAGGGAAGGAGAAGGGAGAAGGAGGAGCTAAAGGAACAACTGGAGGAGGCCAGGGAGAGACTGCAGGCCCTGCAGGAGAAAGTTTGGAAGGCATTTGGAGAGAAGACAGAGAAGGAGGAGAAGAAAAGGAAGCGCAACAGGTGTGAAGTTGATGGAGAGGGAGATGAGGGGATGGTAGAGGATGAAGAGGACGTTTCAGGGGAGATGTACGATGAGGAGGACTTTGACACCACGGAGATAGAGAAGGATTCTTTCTCCCTCCTTTCTGTTTCCCATTTTGACTACTTCCAGAAACGGAAAGAACATTTGCAAAAAGACAGAGGAACAAGGACAGAGAGAGTAAGAGAAGGAGACATGGAGGGAATCATGGAGGGATCGAGACTTTGGGTTGAGTGTGGAGGTCTGACGAGATCAGACTGGGATGGAGGCACTGAAGACGAAGACGAGGAGGAAGGAAAGAAGTTTGCCCAGGCACTAAAGCTAGAACTGGGCAGTGCTGTGGCTCGAGTCATTGACAGAGTTCTCCGTCTTTACACAGAGATGACCGATAACTCCTCTCCTCCCGCCGCCATCTCTTTTCAGCCGTCCGATCAGGGGCATGACACAGCGAAGGAGGGGGAGGACTGGATGAGACTTTTGACAAGAGAGAGAGTGGAGGAGCCGATGAAAGAGAAGGAGGACGCAGACAGAGAGCAGCAGCTTAAGAAATTAAAAAACGGGGGCGGCCTTCCTCCTGGACCGCCGCGTTGCTCTGAACAATCAGATCTGCCAATGCCTTTGGCTGTTCACAGGTCACCTGACACACGGAAGACCTTTCCCCTCCTCGCACCTCCTCTCTCTACCAACATTAACTCCTCTCACCCAAACCTCCCTCTGCATCACCCCTCTTTGACTCGACCCACTCCTCTTGCTCACCCTCCACTTTTACCTCCACCTTCACAGTCCAAAGAGACCTCCTCCGCCTCCTTCCACCCATCTTCATCATCTTCTTCCTCTTCATCATCCTTCCCTGCACCCCCACCTCCTCCTCCACCCCCACCTCTCCCTCTTCCATTGCTCCACTACTCCATGCAGCAGCTCTTCTCCCGCTCACTCCACCATCCACAACTCCCGCATCTCGCTCCGTCCCGGAAGGACTACCTGGGCTCCGATCCCTTCCTGGAGTTCTCCTCTCATGCCTCCTTCCCTCCACTCCCTTTCCTTGGACACTTGGACCCGTCACTGACTCGTCACGGAGTCAGAGAGAGGGAGAGAGGTGTGAGGGGAGATGGGAGCATCAGAGGAGGCGGCGGGATGGATGGAGGAGAGCTCTACCTGACAGCTGGGGGGATATCCTTTTTGTCAGTTTGTTGAATGGGTAACAGAGAGGATTGTGTTTGCTCATGTCTGCGTTTGTCCTTAGCTGTTATCATGTTTACACTCAGGAGGGATTGTCTCCCTGCCATCTGAAGAAGGCAAAGCTCATGTTCTTTTACACACGCTATCCAAGCTCCAACACACTCAAGACCTACTTCCCTGAAGTCAAGGTGAGTGTGTCATTTATATAACCATCCATCTATGGTTTCTAGTTATTTAGGTCCATGACTAGACTGTCATGCATCCATCATCTGGTCAAGCCTACTATCACTCCTGAGCAAGTCATCAAAACAGCTATACTCCTCTGCTGGAGGCACAGATTGGAATACACTTTGTTTCAACTTTAGGGGAGACTCCAAGCATCAGACCTGAAGGAAAATATTCCTACCATCTTCAGACTCAGTTGCTAATCATCCCAGTGCATGACGGAGGGCGTCCTTAAAGACAACTTTATAGATATAATACAGCCAGAGAGCTCGTCCACTACTCAACAACACAGGAGAATCCTGTCCTAAATCTGCAAGAAAAGGGATTAATGTCAGCTACAACAGTCACTCATATGATCTGATTTGTATCAAGTCTGTGTGTTGGGTATAGTTTCAACTCTTATAAAAAATTTTGATGTGTATGACGTCAACCAGAAGCAGCAGGCTGAAGCAAAACAAACATGGCTGCAGCGGGGGAATTAGCTGTAGACTCTGCTATTCTGTCTGTTTTAGCAGAAATACCCTGTATTTCTTTTTTTTTTAAACAAGTTAAAGGATGCGATTTGTGGATGAGAAACATTTTTGCGCTTCTACAAACCAGATTTGGTTAGAGTTTGATTTATCAGTTAAGTCAGCTAGCTGGGAAAAATCAAGAATGTGATACATTACAGCTTCTACTGCTGTTGTGATTGGCTAAAAGCACGGCATGGGAGGGAGGTGCCACTTAATAATCTACCCAATTAGATCAAATAATTGCACTGAATGTCCCTCCCTTATGTGAACGCTTTCCGCTGGAGCCATTCCAGATGGATTCTGTGTGGATCAAATTAAACTACACATATCCACCGGGTTCATTTAAGTAAAATATAATTTATGTAAAATATCACTCTGGGTAACAATCTATGTGTCTATAAGCACCATCGATGTTCACTCATAGTTCATAGTCCTTAATCGGTTTTGGTATTACCCCTTGAATAAGACAGAAAATTGATGCAGAGTGAATATTCTATTATAGTTCTGTGTTTGAATCTTACTAGGATAAATTTTTGTACCTTTTATCTCGAGACGTCAGCTTGATGGCTGAGTATTGAGCAAAACTAAGCTCAGACCAGGATAGCCTAAATCTCTGATGTAATCTCAAAAAATTTGGATTGAAACAAACTGTTTTAAAACATGTTTTCCTGCTAGGAAATGTAGTTTTTGTGAAAATAACAATTACTTATCTGAGATTCATTGATTTATTTTTTTTTTAAAAACTAAACAAAAACAACCTAGACTCACTACTATTATCTACGTGATGTATGGCCATGGGCAAAGTGTGCGAAACCCTTACTTCCTTACACTCTTTGCTTTATTTTGTCATTTCAAAATGTTTTAGCTATCAGCTTTATAGGTTTCTATTACATTACAGATAATTCTTAACAAAGGCTCGAATACTAGCTAAACCTGCTCTTCCAGCCATATTCATAGAGCCTCTAAATATGTGTAAATATGTGCAATATTTGACTGCTGTGAACTAAACTCTAGTCAGTAGTATGAGCAGATTCATTTGGATGGAAACAAACCTCGTTAATAAGATGTAAGGTTTTAACAAAATCACAGCATTTTCCTCCAATGAATACATGCACTTAAAGTTTTTGAGGGTTTTTAATGTTTATTATCTAAGTTATTGAGCAGTTTATTTTAAACCATTTGCAGTGTGATCAAGCTATGACCCTACCAAAATTATCTTTAGTATTAGAGTTCAGGCTTGGCCAGCACAGGTGGTGCCAAATCACCCTGAAACATAAAACAGACATAGCTTTTTAAAACTCCATTACTCTCAGTGTTTAAACTATAAGGAAATATGACCTACTTTTAATAATAATTTTTAATAAACCTGAAATTAAGTTTTATACCTTGTGCATCCTTGTGCATGAAAAAATATTATTGCTGTATAAATGTAATATTGTAAATAAGTAAGTAAAGCTAACAAGCATCTTTCTCTTGCCTCTGCTGCCATCTAGTTTAACCGCTGCGTGACCTCTCAAATGATTAAATGGTTCAGCAACTTCAGGGAGTTCTTCTACATCCAGATGGAGCGATTTGCACGCCAGGCTGTCCGCGACACCCTCACCCGGTGGGTTACACTCAGCACTGACTCCCTCTTAACTCTATCTCTGCAGGAGATGGAACATCGACACAGGGGTGGGCTCATTGCTATGGTATTTTAGTCTTCCTTTCACATTGGATGATGTGTATGCACATCTTCTGGAAAAAGGTCAGATATTACACTATATGCTCCGTAGATGAAAACGCTGGTAATGCAGCTTAAGTGTGTTTAGAAGATACCATGAATTCTGATCAGAAATGGTCGGCTCTGGTTCTTAAACCATCGATCATTAAAGCAGCTTCAAAATACAATAGATGTAAATGGAAATGTTTTGAGCTGCTTAAAAATAACGTATTTAGGAGCGATTTTTCACCGTTTTTTTTTTGTATATATGAATTAAAGTGAGAATGTTTTTTAATACAGGGATGGTGCAGCTCGTCTGGGCCGAGAGAGTCAGCTACGAGTGAGCCGTGATACGGAGCTCTACCGCATACTGAACATGCACTACAACAAGAGCAACGTCTACCAGGTCAGAGCACTGAGGGCACATATATTACATAAACTCAGTTTGGCTCAGAAATTACATACACTCTCTATTATTTTATGTCTTTAACCAGGAAGAATTTGTAAGTAAAGAAAAATGTAATTTTCTGAATGAAATATTTTCTAAATAAAAATGCAAAAGTCTGAAATTAAAGCAGATTTCTCAAATCTGAATATAGTTAATAATATATGTACATACATGGTTTAATATATAGAGACACCCACGGCCATGCTACTTGCCAAGGGAAAGATTTCCCTTGGCAAGTAGCAGAAGGATAACTGTATTTTTGTATTAGTTAAGCTTCTGATGTTATGCTAATAGTTTATTAATCACCCATCTGGCAGAATTTGTAGAGACGATTTAAGTTGTTTTTTTTGGCACATACCCAGTTTTACCCAGCCTGTCAGTTTTCCATGTGGCTAAGTTGTAGTCATTGCTCAATATTTGTATGTTTTTATTTGTATGTTTTTTACTTTTGCAAAATCACTTTGGGTTTGTGTTTGATTAGAACAATTACTGAACCAAAATGATCTATACTTAACTAGATTTAGCAAAAATAGGCCCATGATGCTCAGGAATGGTTTGTATGTCAGAGGTGTTGTCAGGACAGTTGTTTTGCAGAATAAAAATCCTGAAACCAAATCCCTGCCTTTGATCTTTCTGCACATTTTTTATTATAAATTCTCTACATCTGTGCCTCAATCCCCTCCTGCTACACCAGCTTCCTCCTGCTTCCTCTGAACCAGTGTTTTTAAACACAAATCCTCGAGTACCAGTGTCCTTCAACTTTTATGTGTCCCAAAAAGTAAACATCTAAATTGAATAGCTACTGTAAGCTGCCTCTCTAGTGTGCAGGAGAATCTCTACAGAGATCAGCTTGATAAGCTGATATTTTAGACAGAAAAGCACTTGAAAGTTGAAGGACTGGGTTCTGAAACCATTGCTCTAAGCATATCAAAAGTCAGTTTTTAAATGTAGTTTGTCTTGTGTGACTGTATTTTTACCCTATGTTAGACCACAAGAGTGTAACCCACCTCTCACCCAATGACTGCTAGAGATGGACCTTGTGACAATGCAAAGATAAGCAGGTGTTAAAAGTGAAAGGATGGATAGATGGATGTTTAAGAACAACACCCAAATTATCAGGGGTGAAAAGATTGTAAGATCCTGATAAATCAGTGTCACTGTGATGCCAGTTTACTTTAAGATGGACTAACATGATCCTTACCAAGAGGATTTAAGTCCAACTTCAACTTGCAGTAGAACATGTGGAGAATGTGAATGCCTTTAGGAGAACGTGTTTATGATCGGTTTGAACACAGATTGAACTGTTTGGATGACTCATTGTGAGATTTCCAAACATGAAAAAGGTGTATCAACGGTCAAACATGGTGGGACTGTGTTTCTGCCGGTGGTAATGGTGCATTGCACAAAATCCGAACAACAGGAAGAAGGAGGACAACCTCTTAGTTCTTTGTGTTTGATGTTCTTTTTGTTGGAACTATCATGACCTGTTGTTCCATCAACACATCTATAATAAAATACACTTAAACTGTATGCCATTAGAAACAATGATGTTTAGGGTACCCTGGTTTCAGTCTGTTTGAAAAATAACATATTACATAGTTTAAATGAACCACCTTTGATATGAATTAATTGATTAATTAATAAAAATGTATTTCCGACAATTTAACAAACAACAATAAATGAACCAAACAAACACAAAAGAGACTAGTAAACATCAACCAAACCAAATATCAATTTGCAAACAAACTACTGTTACCTGAACATAAATAGAAACAAAACCTTCTACCAAATAAACATATCTGTATATACAGACAGAGAAATGATATTGATTAATGTAAATTGTCTGGAAAGGGGCATGAAGTATTAAAACTATTTTTCATACCCCCTCTCCCTCTAATTGCACTTAACTTAGAGTAACCTTCCTCTTAAGCTACTATGTTTTTTATCCAATTTTCCCACACACACAAATAAAATATATACATATATACACAATTAAATACATATATATATATATACACATATATATAAATATATACATCTGCATATATACATGTAAATGTACACATGCATACCTACACAAAAACAGCAGGCAAAAATCCACTTTAACACCCATGTACATCAGCACTCAAAGTATTGCTAAGTACATAAGTTAGTAACTTGATCAGAAGAAGAGCCAGCATATAGTCTGTATTAGAAGCTTGCGCAGTTTTTCCTCTACATTTTAAGTAATATTTTTTCCAATTGATAGTGGGGTATATACATAAATATTGTTATATTTTTAACTGTGTGAATAAAAAAAAATGCTCAATGTGTTCAAACCTTTGCTTCGGATAGTTGTTTTTAAAAGCCATTTTATAAAATGGACTGTTTAATAATTCTACTATGAAAAAAAAACACAGTTTAAATATATTCTTTAAAAACTTAAAACTACTATGGCCTTTGACTGGATATTAACTGTTAACTTCAAACCAGAACTGTGTATTTATACAGTCATTGGTGTTATAAAGTACAGGATCGTGTCAATAGCACTCCCTTTACCCTTCTTTTCTGACACAATCCCCAAACTAAGAAAACATATTTTTTATCTTCTCTTTAGCAATAATAGTTAGTAGCAGTGCACTACATTTACATCTAAATGACAGGGGCAATTTGAAATTTCAAGTTTAATTTGTCTGAAACATGCTGCTATAAACAGAGTATCCTTGTACAGCTTTACATCCAATCAGGTTGGCATTTAAAAGTAAAACGAATAGAATTTCAGAATCACAATGAAAAATATGGTGTTTTTCTTTGGAGAAAAATCTAAAAGGGGGGTTATTTTTTCTTTTGAACCATCTTAAAATTTGGAAAAGCTGCACCGCTTACAGTAAATCTTAGCAAATGATGTACAATAATCTGAACATGTTATAACAGGAAGAAGAAAAATAGCTGAAGAGTACAGGTAAAAGCCAGTAAATTAGAATATTTTGAAAAACTTGATTTATTTCAGTAATTGCATTCAAAAGGTGTAACTTGTACATTATATTTATTCATTGCACACAGACTGATGCATTCAAATGTTTATTTCATTTAATTTTGATGATTTGAAGTGGCAACAAATGAATATCCAAAATTCTGTGTGTCACAAAATTAGAATATTACTTAAGGCTAATAAAAAAAAGGTGTTTTTTTAGAAATGTTGGCCAACTGAAAAGTATGAAAATGAAAAATATCAGCATGTACAAGACTCAATACTTGGTTGGAGCTCCTTTTGCCTCAATTACTGCATTAATGCGGCGTGGCATGGATTCAATGAGTTTCTGGCACTGCTCAGGTGTTATGAGAGCCCAGGTTGCTCTGACAGTGGCCTTCAACTCTTCTGCGTTTTTGGGTCTGGCATTCTGCATCTTCCTTTTCACAATACCCCACAGATTTTCTATGGCGCTAAGGTCAGGGGAGTTGGCTGGCCAATTTAGAACAGAAATACCATGGTCCGTAAACCAGGCACGGGTAGATTTTGCGCTGTGTGCAGGCGCCAAGTCCTGTTGGAACCTGAAATCTCCATCTCCATAGAGCAGGTCAGCAGCAGGAAGCATGAAGTGCTCTAAAACTTGCTGGTAGACGGCTGCGTTGACCCTGGATCTCAGGAAACAGAGTGGACCAACACCAGCAGATGACATGGCACCCCAAACCATCACTGATGGTGGAAACTTTACTCTAGACTTCAGGCAACGTGGATCCTGTGCCTCTCCTGTCTTCCTCCAGACTCTGGGACCTCGATTTCCAAAGGAAATGCAAATTTTGCTTTTGTCAGAAAACATGACTTTGGACCACTCAGCAGCAGTCCAGCTCTTTTTTTCCTTAGCCCAGGTGAAACGCTTTTCGCGCTGTTTCTTGGTCAACAGTGGCTTGACACGAGATATGCGGCAGTTGAAACCCATGTCTTTCAAGCGTCTCTTGGTGGTGGATCTTGAAGCACAGACTCCAGCAGCTGTCCACTCCTTGTGAATCTCCTCCACATTTTTGAATGTTTTTTTTTTTTCACAATCTTGACTAGGGCGTGGTGATCCCTATCACTTGTACCCTTTTTCTGACCAGTTTTTCCTTCCCTTTGCCTCTCTATTAATGTGTTTGGACACAGAGCTCTGAGAACAGCCAGCCTCTTCAGCAATAAACTTTTGTGTCTTTCCCTCCTTGTGCAATGTGTCGATGGTCGCCTTTTGGACAGCTGTCAAATCTGAAGTCTTACCCATGTTTGTGTAGGCTTCAGAACTGGACTGAGAGACCATTTAAAGCCCTTTGCAGGTGTTTTGAGTTAATCAGCTGATTAGTTTGTGGCACCAGGTGTCTTAAAAATTTAACCCTTACACAATATTCTAATTTTGTGACACATGGAATTTTGGATTTTCATTTGTTGCCACTTCAAATAATCAAAATTAAATGAAATAAACCATTGATTGCATCAGCCTGTGTGCAATGAATAAATATAATGTACAAGTTACACCTTTTGAATGCAATTACTGAAATAAATCAAGTTTTTTAAAATATTCTAATTTACTGGCTTTTACCTGTATTTAGCCTATTAATTTAGAATAAATCAGTCTATAATTATTACCGAATTCTTGAAAAAGATTGTCTCAAGGCACTTTATGAAAAGAAGATGTATATACAGAAATATATAGTTAGTTCAATCCAATCGTCTTAACAGTTTTAAAGAAAATTACATAAATTGCAATCTGATCCTAACTAAAAAAAAAAAAAAACAAAAACATTGGAGATAATTTCAGTTTATTTTCTGGTAAAAAATCTTTTTGTTTGCATTTGGTGAGTGATTCCAGACCTCAGTCCCATTCAGCTGTTGTTTTGGGACCTTGAGAGAGATTTGCAGAAAAACATTTGCTGACCTCAGTGATGTGAAACAATACTAGGCTACTAAACAGTGATGTGTACTTTGTTTTTTTAACTTAAAAATCTTGAAGATATATTATTTGTTTTTATGCATTTGTTATTCATTTTTATTAACTGGTAAAATCTAGGTCTTTTTATATTAAAGCCAGATATCTTCTTTAATAAACTGTTTATCTACTAAACTAGGGTTTTACTTTGCTGTTTTGTTTCTTTTTGCAGGTTCCAGAGAGGTTTATCGAGGTGTCCGAAGTGGCTCTGAGAGAGTTTTACTCAGCCATATGGACTGGGAGAGACAGCGATCCCTGCTGGAAAAAAGGGATATATAAAATCATCTGCAAGCTCGACAGTCCTCTGCCGGATGCCTTCAGGATGCCAGGCTGTCCGGTGGGCTGACCGCTGATCTGTGTCTTTTTCCTGTACATGAACGCCCATGCATGCTCGGGTACATCGTTATCAAGGCTTAAATAAACTGTCAAACTGTGTGTTTGATTGGCTAAGTGCTCAGTTTGAGGTGTAAAACTATTATTTAGGGTATAAACGCATACGTCATCAACACGAGAAAGACACTGGACACGCTGAATGTTTCAATGAGAGTCTTGTGACTGCACTTATCTTGCCCATACCACTGAATTAAAAGGGACAGAGAAAGAATTCCTTCTGCAAACATTCCTCTGCAGCCAGGCTTACCAGAACACACAACGTTTTACATTTCAGGCTGGATAAAACTGCTAAACCTGGGGGCTGAAGCAACATCTTACTATTTGTTTAGTCACTGATTTATAAGGTGTTTGTGTACATGAGTGAGGCTGCACTTTACTGGTGCAGCGTTAGAATCATTCCCTGTTACTAAAATGAAAAAGACTGATGAACAGTATTTTGTATAAGTACTCCCAGCCCTAGATTGCAAATACAAACCAAAATGTATTTTGCTGCAAATGTATTTGATAGATCAACATAGAGTACGGTAATCCATAATGGCAAAATGGAAGACAAACCAACTGTTTTTTAACATTCTTAAATGAAAAACGTTGGTATGTATTTGTATTAAGCTCCTATGAGGCTAAACCAGAGGTTCACCATTGTTTAATATCACCATCAAGGCAGAGTTGGACTTTACTAGCTTATTGTGTTGTGTCATAAAAAGCAGAACTGAAACATTCTTATCCATTTAATGATGCTGTAAATCTACTCCAAGGTTGCCGTGCAGATAAAAGGTAGTGAGTCCAAGCAGTAAAATGTAGTTTATATAAACACTGCTTTATTTGATTTTTGGTGTCATTTGGACTGGTCTGTTGCCATGTCTCTCAGACAATACTAAAGTTTTACAAAATTTGCAGCTGGTTTGAGCTAATTGGGTTGGGTCATGAGACAGAGGCCAACAGGGGCCAGTGCATCTGTAGAACTGGTCCTGGCACCTGTACTAAAGACTTAATATGAAATAAATGTATGAGAAGTTAATTATGACATGCACTGGAACAGAAACCACAACTGATATGTCTCTTGGGCCATTTTTTTTTTCTTACAGTTTTATTTGATTGATAATTTAAAATTTAAGTTCTTGAACTTTTTGCTTCAATGATATTGAAATAGAATCACAGTTTTCACCTGCTAGATCTGATGTTTCCAGAGCTGCAAACGGCTCTTTGGCTCACTTAATCTATCTTTTTTGTTTCATTTTTTTAATGTCTTTTCCCGCCATCACTACACACTACCCTCACCCTGCTCCCTCATTAAACTTGTTCTAGAAATGCCATTGTTAGCAGTACTCCCTAAAAGCAATCACTGGCCTGGGTATCACTGAGAGGGATATCTAAAGCATTAAACTGTAGCTCTGCTGTTATATTTCAGGAAGGTCTCTTGTGGTTAGGCAAGAGCAGAGCCTAAAAGCAAAGCTCTTAATTTACCAGTCTGTGTAACTTTAGGTTGGAAATCAGATTCCTCTGCAGGGAGAGGAGACCTCCATGATCTCAGGGAGGTTAAAGTAGAGCTCTGCATTAAAGGGAGTCAGATAAATTAGTATGGGTGGTCACCTCTCTCTGTAGGTCTTCTCGTAGGTCCAACCGTGGAGGGACCCAAAGAGAAGGCCCAGAACTCACTGAGGGACGATAAATACAGTTGTGGTTGAAAGTTTACAAACCCTCCCATTAAAGAAAAAAATTAATTCATGCAAGTAATTCAAATCGCAATAAAAATGAAAATTAGTTCATAAAAAGGTTAACCTCCTACCCACACTCCTACAATTAGCTACATCAATCTTTTTGTCGACTGATGAAATATAATTTTTATCTTCTCTGATTACATGAATGCAGGGTATCAGTGTAAAAGGACTAAATATCGATGAAAACCACACTTTTCAGATTAGTTTTTTATGTTATACAAACAGTATATCATCTTCATTTTAACTTCATGTTTTTGTAATATTCTGTGTTTCCTTGTAATATTCAATCCAATTAAATATTAAATTGCAGTGAAGTTTCCTGCTTTTTACAGGGTATATTCTGTTTGTTTCCTTTTTAAAAAGCTGCATAATGTATTAATTCAACATAAAAGAAATGAAGATTTTTATGAATAAAATTGTGTTACCTTATATTGCTAAGAATGAAGCCTAAATGTTTATGTGTGGGTTTAGTTTCTTCTGTCAGAATTTCCCTCCAGCTTTTTAATCTATCCTGAAACTATTAGTGAAAAATCTTTTGCTATTATGAGAGACTAAAAAGTAAAGCTGCTTAAACTGTAATTATTGTACAGACTTTGTGCATGAGAAACAAAGTTGTACCCAACACAGAAACCTGTTGAGACATATGGAATCTGAAAACGCGCTATATTCATGTTTTGGTGTTTTATTTTATGTACTCTCACTTTTGATATATTTTGTATTCTTCGAATGTGAAGCTGACATTAAGAAGTTAAGATATCCCAACATTTGTTTACAGAACAGTTGTTTTTTTAATATTGTATATTGTGACTGTTTAATCTTCAAACAGATTTCACTGATTTGATTATTTGTGATGTGAAGTGTGTGATGTGAATTCAAGTTTCCCAGATTATAGTTGTTTTTTTTCTTCATATTGTACAGAATGTGCTGCAGTCTTTGCTGTTGATCTGTGGCCTCATTTGAACTTTACAGAATCTTCATGTCTTATCAGCTAATTAAAGTAATACCAAGCACACATAATGAAATGTGTTTTTTTATACAAAGCCTCTATTTTTCTTAACATTCGAAATGATGTGATTTCTGTTTCTTTCATTTAAACCAAACGATTCAGTCTTTGTTGCAAAAAGCACATACTAAGCTTCAAACTTCTCAATGAAATTATAAATAAAAATTGGAATTAAATAACGCAACTCCGCCTAAAGCCCTATTGGTTGATCAAACTCCCATGAAATTTCATCTGGGCATATTCTTTAGGGCAACTGCAGCTAAGTTTCAACTGATTCAAGCAGACTTTTGCTCCATTTTTGGGACTATATTTTAACCCCTTTATCGGATTGAGCCACATGAAGTTTCAAAGCTGCTGTTTAAAGCACATGGGATCCTCTCAAGGTCCAATGTCCCATGCAAATAAAATACCTGCCCGTTCGTCCTCTGGGACAGTAGAGTCAGTTGTTTGGTGTGATTTGTTTACTTGTTTACCTAAAACCTGATTAGACTAAATGCAGGAGAGAAACATTGAAACACAACCTTGTTTGTTTCTCTTATAATGGAGGGAAAAAATCTGGTTGCCTTTATTGCAAATCCATTTAATAACATAAGATCATTTTGTGGCATTTTCTGCAAACAAACAGTATTTGGACAACTTGTAATAGCTGACAACTTTGTCAACCGAAAATCCCGATATATCCAGGTAGAAGGATCTCCCCTAAGGTCTATAAGTAATTGTGGCACCATTAAATCAACTAAAAAGAAACATAATTTTGAAATAAAATATTAAATTTGCTCCAGTTATCATTCATTTTGTTCTAAACTCAAAGCAAATGTTGTAAAAATCTAATTATTTTCTTTACACATTTTCCCAATGGTGACAATTGTGGACGGCGTTTATTCTTCCTCCAACATATCTAAGAATTTGCTTCAATTTGTTAATCGGGGTCAGCTGTTTATGAACCCTGTGATAGAGCAGCTGATTCTCATTCAGAGGGAACACCACAAACTAAGGCAAACACTTTCCTAATAAAGGAGGGGATCATTGGAATGATAACAATAAATGTGAGCACTTGTCTAAAGGATGCAATGCTTAAAATACTTAGGGATTAAATGGAGATTTGACATCAATTACAGAAAAAATTTGCCATGTGCATGCATGCATGTGAAAAGGTTAAATGCATACAACTGCTACAAAGATGCTTGTAGTATTTAACCTGAGAAAAAAAGACAGTTTGAAGTCTACAATTAAAAAAGGGTGCAGAAGATTAAGTGCTTTAAAGACATGTATATACTGAAATCCTCTAGGGATATGATACTTTGAGGGCCGCTGTCTTGCAGGTTTTAGAGGTTTCCCTACTTCAGCACAGCTGCTTTTCATTGATGGCTGATTAACAGGCTTTTGCTGACCTGCAATCATCACAATTAGCTGTGCTAAAGCAGAAAAAAACCTGCCCTTAAGGGCCGACTTTGGGAATGCCTGCCTTAGCCCCTTACAACAAACAATAGCCTGTAAAAGCTGCTTTTTTTATTATTTTTTTTACTTTTTTGTCACTTAAAAGGTACTTTACAATGAAACTGTACTTCTGCTTTTAACTCAAGAGAGCAACGAGCAGCTTGAAGCACCCAGAGAGCACAGTAGGCAGCTGGAATGGCAAGCTTTAGGATTTAATTTATTGCTCCATTTACACTACCCCTCTGAAACTAATCCTACCGAGTTCAGACCGAGCTTGGATCAGTTAACCATGCCGAACTTGGTTCCTTACAACCATTTACACATCAGGCTAGCAAGGTTCCTCACCTCCTTTCGGCGGTCCATGATACTACAGCTTTCAAGGCAGGAATTATGCAAACAAAAATGGCGGTGTCCATAACATTAAAGATCTTATGTGCCTAGATAGCGTCCTCCCCCCAAATTTCAATGAGAGCCTCAGTCTCTGCCTATTTCCAGGTTGCGCCACGCTCTTTTGATGCCATTTATTATTATTAGGCTGAGAAGAAGTTCGTGTTGTGAACAGGTGAAGAGATCTGTGAATTGCAAACCAGGCATGGGAATGAGTCAGCTGACTGTAAATAGGAGATGATGTGCTCTGCTCATGCGTTCTTTGTTATCAGAGAACGGAGCCACCGCTGAGCTGTGACAAGCCCTACTGTTGAACTACCACTAGATCTAGCACGGTTTGGTTGTTTTTAGCACGGTCCAGTTCAGTTGCGTCCCATTTATTATCAACACCTAGCTGGGGTACCATGCTTGGACCATTCTCGGCACAGTTTCAAAAGGGTAGTGTAAATGGGGCTTTGGCTGTACTTGCAACCTTTTCAGAACACCAGCACTCTGCTCTAACCGATAGGCCACTACTCCCCTTCAATACTTGTACCCTTAGTAATCCATATATTCAGGATGCGGTCGCAGGGGAAGAAGACTTGACAGAGATGTCAAGACTTTTCCCTCACCAGAGACCTGCACCAGCTCCTCTTGGGAAACCTCAAGACATTGCCAGACCAGACTATAGACATAGCCCATGCGGTGTGCCCTGAATTCCACTGGTAAGGAATGCCTGGAGCATCTCAAGAGGGAGGCATCAAGGGGCATCCGAAAAAAGATGCCTCTTAAGTTGACTCTTCTTTATGTGGAGGAGCAGCAACTCTTCTCAAGCCATCAAGGTCAGGAAGAAGCTGTATTTAGCTGCTTTCATCTGCAACTTCAATCTTTCATATAATGCACAAGTTTCATGACCATAGGTGTGGGTAAGAATATACATAGACTAACCAGTAAATCGTGACCAGAGCCATTTTGCTCAGATCTCTGATCACCACAACAGACTGATCAGTAATATCCTGCAGTAATCTGCATATTACAGCAGCAACACCAATCTGTCTGTCCTGCTACATTCTCCCCTAGCCCATGAACAACACTCCAGGGTACTTATATTCTTCTGCTTGACACAGGAACTGGAGAGAGTAAATACACTTTTTCCGGTCTCTAACTTTAAAGGGGCTTATTTTCATCGCCGCCACTTCAAGCTGCCCAGTTTTGAGCAGGAACAGTGACTGAGTGCAGCCCAGTCCAAAATGCAAACCCCAAAACAGGAGCCAGACAAAGAAAAGAAGTGAACCCTCCCAATTATAATTATTCTTGGAGTGCATCAGATTCAATGAGAAGTTTAAAAAAAACAACAATTAATGCATAGGAGGCCTCACATGCCTAGGTTAAAGTCAGACAAAAAGAAAGAGACCTGCGAAAAAATGGACATCCATCTAAGATTAAGACCAATCCTCACCTAAAACAATCTGAAAGTCCAGTCATCAGTTCTTGACATGGGGTCCTGTTCAAGTTAAACAGCAACGATCAAAAGAACAACAGCAGTACTACCTCTGACTGGTTCAAAATACAGGAAATGCTTTAGAGCGGTCTAGTCAAACTCCGGACTTAAACCAAAACAGAAAGTAGTGGAGTTATCACATATATGAGAAGCCCTTTAATGTAAATAAACTTAAACAATTCTGTGTTCCACAGTTAAGTATAAGCTACATACAGTTGTACTTGAAAGTTTACATCCATTTGAGACAGAAAAAATCAGCTGCCAATAGAATTATTAGAAAATGACAAAAGTTTATAAAAATTTGAAAAACTTAAAATTATGACATTGATTTGAAATATAAATCAATGTCATATATATATATATATATATATATATATATATATAAATATATATATATATATATCAATGAAATCCTAACTACACAGTCTAGTGAAACAACATTCAAATATTAATAAATTAAACGTTTTCTGCTAAACAAGGTCATTTGGGGCGGTCAGCATTTAAGTTGTGTCATACCGCATATATAGAAGAAAATGACCGAGTCAAATGACAGAAGTCACAAGGTACAATTAAGCCTTGTGGAAGAGAAGAAGCCCCACTTTCCGTCATGTACTGCAGTTTCATGCCTCAAACCTCACACTGTTAAACTTATAATCAAGTCTGGTCACCAGACTCTGCCTTTGTTATGCTGATCCTCAAAGCTAAGTAGTTCACAGTCACCCATCAGTTAGTAGAAGATATCGATCAGCTGGATTCTGTAGGTTATGCACTGAAAGTCAGCTTGCTCGCTTTCAGGAAGTGTTGAAATAAGTGTATCTAAGTGTCACATTGCTTCTGCATTGTGACAAAGGATTTTTCATGCCTTTGTGTGGGACTGTACAGAGTATCTGTGTAGCTGAGTGGATCAAGGGGAGAAATTAAACTTTATTGCATATGGAAGAAGGATCCTAAAGGCTGGACTGTGGCTGTGGAGGCTAACAGTTAGAGTGAAAGCAGGCAAACAAAGCTGGGCATTTATAATTTTTACCTTCAAAATAAAAGCTCAACACAACCAGACAACTAAAGGTGAGTTAAGATGGGTTTAACGTGGGCTTTTAAACACTCGGAAACTATAATTCTCAAATATAAGGCAAGGCGTTTGTTTGTATGGGATGTTTTGTTTTTACATACATGGACTAGAGCAGAAACTTGGACCTGACATATATATACACATTCCTCAGACCACTCTGTACTTTATGTGCAAAACTTTCCTAATTTTACTGATTTATTAATTTAGCCACAAAGCGCAATGGATGGAGTTCAGCTGCTGCTCTCTTAAACATGGGAGGCTCAATGGTGTTAATTAAATCCAAACGTCACGTATTGCATAAAGAAATGATAAAACACATAAAACAAAATACAACGGGTGAAAGTAGCTTGTCTGAAGTGCTCTGAAATAATAAACTGCAGAAATCGTGGCAAGAGTTTAGCACAAGATGACTGTTCTGACTGAATGATCACTTTTCCCTCTGGACTCATATGGAAAACCTCCTCGTTGTCTGGCTGGTCAAAAATCTCTATATTTATTTAGACTTTGACTAGGACATTCTATTGCATGCATATCCTTCGATCAAAATTGTTGTTTGCAAACCTTTTAGCCTTGCTAGCCAAACTTTTTCTCATCTAAGCAATTTAAACCCTTATTTTAACTGCTGTACCATTATATAAACAGTAAGTATGTTCATAGATATGATACAGTAGTTGAAAATTGATTTATGTTTTCTTTCACTGGACCTTTTTTTGTGACAACAACAGGATGTTAGAGACTGTTGTGTTTAAGCTAAGTTTAATAGATGGGTGTACTAAAGTTTACCTTTAAGTGAAAGTCCTCTTTGAGATCCTTATTTTTTAGTTCAGTTTTTTTTTTTTTTTTTTATCTTTTTGTGAAGCAAAATTCAAAACTATTTTCTTTGCACTTTATAGTTATGCACCCAACTTTGTTTTAGTTGATAAAGTTTCAATGAATTAAGGAATAGTTTACTGCTCATATTTCTCTGGATGCACTCCATGTGAGCTGCTTAATTCTTATCAAAAACGTTGAAAGTCACTACTGCATGTTATATAGTCATATCTGCATTGCCTTAGTTAGCGAACTTCCACTCTATCCTCCAAATTAAAATGAAAGGACATTAGAATTTCTTTGGTCCAAGAACTTATTCCTCTTGATGACACAACATTGGTGTAGATTTTACAAGGTGGAGACACTTTATAAGGGAGTGGACTTCAAAGTGGACTATGAGGTTACAGGGCTTTTACTAGACAGGTAATGTAATTCACTATAACAGTGAAGTTTATTTTGCTGTTATGTTAGAAACAAGGCAGAGATGGCTACATTGTTGGCTAACATTGGATGAGCTCGGATGCAACGTTTATTAGCTGCTATTGATAAATGTCACTCCATGGCCTCCTTAGCAGGTCTCACACGCTTAAGGCTGATTTATGATCAGAAACCAGGTCGTCTGCGTGTGTCGCAGTGAACACAAATGTAATGGACAGGAGGCCTCTGATTGGTCAGATCTAAGTCTGCTCTACACTATGCATTTAAAGAGGAGGCACTAATCTGCCATTTGTAATTCATTTAGCCCACCACTAGATGGCAACAATTTTACACACTGCTCCTTTAAGGGTGAGTTAGAGAACAAAAAGGGAAAGAAAGCAACTATGATCTGCTTTTGACAAAATTGTCAGAATAGTTTTACTTCCTATTCGTGTTTGAAAGTAAATACAAAAACTACCAAAGACGACATAACCATAGTACCTAACGTAACAATTAGGGCTGTCCCAAAAACTTTTTTCATTTCTGATAAGATAGTGATATTGCAGCTTTGAGTATTGACCCATAGCAATACTGACCTGATACATTCTCGGCATGAAGCATACATACTTTTACTACTTATTTTATAGTGTGGAATGATAGAAAATGCTTGATCAACAACTGAGAACAATAGTTTAAAACATCAGGTATGAAATAAACCCATCCATTTATTAATCACTGAATAGATATATAAACTTTAAATAAGACAGACAGAATGAGCTCTAAAATATCAGAGATTTTTAGAGGCAGACCGATATAAGCCATTATTCATTTCCTGGCAGATTTCCGATATACGGTAATATTGGAAAACCCTAATAACAATGTCATATTTTTATCAAATAATTAAAAATCTTTGCATGTAGGAATAGATCATCAATTGATATACTGAAGGATGAGGCATTCCTCAGGTATTGGGCAAACCTGAAAGAACTCTTCAACTCTTAAAAAAAAAAAAATGTATTTACTTAGTTTCTGAAATGTACGGAAGAGGATTAGGGCCACTGGAAAAAAAAAATTATCTGATTTTTTAATTTTATTTCAGTTAAATATGGGAAAAAAGTCAGACTTCTGCTTTTTTCTCAGAATTCTGACTTTAATCTCAGAATTTTGGATCTTGTAGATGGGCACCATGAAGGAAGAGATGTGGGAGCACTCAGCTTCACTGACAAAGATGTGAGTTGTTTGGGAGGGCCAGTAACACATTGGTGGAAAATGACGGAATTAGGTGAATTTTTACCCCGTTGATGCTATTTCATTAATGGAAGAGCAGAAGGTGAATAAAACAAGAGAGCTAGTCTCTAAAACAGACATGGCTACAGCTTGATGCTAACATGTTTGTTAGCTGACAGAATTCCATCAGAATTCTGACAGCTAAAAAAGTCAGATTGCTGAGAAAAAAAGTCAGACTGCTGAGAAAAAAGTGAGAATTCTGAGGAAAGAAAGTGAGAATTGTGAGAAAAAAAGTCAGACTTCTGAGAAAAAAGTCATAATTCTGAGAACAATAGTCAGAATTCTGAGAAAAAAGTCAGAATTCTGAGAAAAAAGTCAGAATTCTGAGAACAATAGTCTAATTCTGAGAACAATAGTCATAATTCTGAGAAAAAAAGTGAGAATTCTGAGGAAAAAGTCAGATTTCTGAGAAAAAAGCCAGACTGCTGAGCCAGGAGGTCAAGCTATTTGGAAGCAGAGTATACGGTATTAGAAGGTAGTTAAAACCCTTACAAATTACAGTAATTTACGATTGTTGTCATTAAAACAAATTGTAATTGTGGATTACATATTAGGAATTAATAAAATATCATTTATTAATATTAAAGTTTTTACTTTTATTTTGAAAATATTTCCAGGAAGTGTTCAGTCTGCACGTCATTGGGCTTGACGGTGGTGCCCCTTGTCCAGAAGCGGGCCGCTGGGTGAATGATGGCGGTGTCGGTGCTGCTGCTGCTGGAGCTGTGTCTGTACGCCAGCTGCTTCGTCTGTGGGATCGTGGCCGCTGCCTCCCTCACCATCGTTCAGGTGAGTTTACCCACAACCCCCTCTGTTCCTGGCTCCAACCGGACCGCTCAAACTTCCGGATCAACTTCTCTTCTGTAGGGAGTGGAAAAAGTTTTGAAAACACGGAACCAAAAGGGAAAGCGTTGTTTAAAGTAAACAGAATGCCTCATCTTTTAAAGATATCCATGTTTTTTCCACACTTGTTCATCTCGTTCCTCTGTGCTGCATCAGTAAAGGTTTTCACCTTCTGATGATTTCCAGCTTAACAGACTCAATTTAAAAGAAAAACTTTATAATAAATGTGCTGCAAACTATTAAACAGCAAAATGAGAGGATCCGTCCATTTAGCACCAGTCATGAAAAAGTATGAAACTTGTTATGTTCCGGTTTTATTGTAAAGCTTGTTTTCCTTGAAAATGCAGGAAATGCTGGTGAAAATGTGAACATGTGCGCCAGTAATAATTGAGTCTTGTGACTGTGGCTAGTAACGCCCATCCCTCTATCCCCCCTCTCTCTGATTTATTTTTATATATATATATATATATATATATATATATATATATACACAGTGTATATATATATATATATATATATATACACAGTATATATATATGTAGGCCTATGTATGTATATATATATTTATATTTCAATAAAAAATAATTTTGTCTGATGATAGGTGGTATGAGATGTGATTGTGAGGGATGCAAAGAGAGGAACATCCTCTAGCATCATCACTGTGTTCACATAAACACATAGTATATATATATATATATATATATATATATATATTATCTCAGCACAGGCGTTTTAACATGATGCTAAGGATGTGTTTTAAAGAAGTGATGGCATAAAGATTGTTGTTTGCAATAATCATCCATTTCACTGATTAAGAGGCTGCTTAATTTCTTTTGCAAACAGTTGTTTCTATTGAACCACATTTTGTTTCTTCTTTTTTTTTTTGGCCTTGTGCTTTTTTTGTTGTTTTATTTTTTTGGCAAACAACCAATTCAGGTCCATGTTGGAGTCTCTCAATTTGGTTGGCTGGACCAGTTTAAGACTCTTTCTGTTTTCTGTTCTGCCTGTTAATGTTTTTTATGTTTTGTTTTTTTGCAACCAGGCATCCATGTGTATCTTTCTGGTAAATAAAATGTTGTTCTAGACTTTCATTTGGCCAGTTGACAGTCAATGTGCAGCAACATCAACATCAGGCAGACCTCACGACAAATATTACCTAAAGATAAGATTTACAAAACCAGTTTGGGAAAAGAAATATGTAGTCAATTCAGTCTGGTCATAATTAACCAAACAGTGCAGTCTAATTCATTTTTGCATTTAACTGACAAGTCTTTTTATCAAAAGAATCAAAATTGATTGTATTTTTTCAGTGACCTTGCAGCAATACATCAAACTAAGCATGCATGTGGCCACAGTGGAAAGGAAAACACACTCAGGAGGAATCCTCTGATTGGAGTTTTTTACATGAGACAGTGCTGGAGCAGGAATGCATCTAAAACCTGTTTTAGATTATGTATGGGCAACAGCAGCGCATTAAACCTGCCAAGTAGCATGATGTTTACACGTCTCCTGGAATGTCATCATCTCCAGGCATCAAGCACGGTGGGTTTTGAGATAACAACCATCTGATGTTCGTTCACTAGAGTTGGAAACCCTGAAACTTTGGCGCGTCGTCAACCAATCAGATATCCTGATCGGGGAGCTAGCTTGCAGACATTTGAGGAGCGCTGTTGGTGCTTTAGACACTTGTCTGACTTAACAGTGAGTCTGAGTTGTCAGATGCCTTTGGGACCCGTGAAACGTTATGTTTCAGCAGCATTTATTTTTTTATTTTTTTTGTATTTTTAGTTTTACTATTTTGGAACCTGGCACTTACTGACTTCCACACTACTCTCTGTTTTTCTGCTGTTGTTTAAACCCAAAGTGTGTCTATAGAATCTTTCCCACTGAAAAGATTCAGAGGGAAAGGTTGCTTGGGTCCATTTGCACAGGCAAAAAAAGGCGTGTCTAACCCAATAAAAGCTGCGTGTCTGGTGACACCATCATGCTGGGTTAGCTTTGATGCTGTCACCAGTTCAACAGAAATAGGGAAAGCACACTTACAGGGCATAGTAAGTGTGCTTTATTGTTTTCGCTCTTTTATCTTTCTGAATCCCTCTCTGAATGTAAACAGAGTTGTTCCAGCTTGTTAGATCAGACACAAGTGTGTTGATGTCCATACGTTGCGTTCAATGGTGTCACGTAATTTAGCGGGTCAACCCGGCTCTGTTGTTCCCACAGCATGCCCATCAGAGCCGAGGCTTGCCGAGTCGTTTGATCAGGTTAGACACGGGTCACTGAGCTGTTCCCTCTGCCACTAAAAGCCGATTGTTCCCGGGTTTAATGGGTTTTTCGGCCAGTGGGAAAGGGGCATGTAAGGACAAAGCTAACTTCCATCTTTTCCTCTGTTTCAGGGTAATTTCGGTGGGCTGTGCATGCTGTATGGACATGTCAGCTACAATGCAACAGCAAAGCTCGTTGGAGTCCAGACATCCACCTCTGCCTCTCTGTGCTACTTTGTGTCAGCCATATCCATCATGGTGGCCGTGGTGTGCTTCTCCCTGTCTCTGTACGGGGTTTACATGTTCTGCATGGAGGGAGAGATGAGAAGGTGACTAATGTTTCTGTGTATAATTTTATTGTGTAAATCACCGCCAAACAACACCCAAAGTAAAAGACAGATAAAGCGATTAATCCATTAAACCAAGCGCTTAATTTTCCTTTAAACTTCTGTTGTTCATTTAGGTTTTTACAAAGAATTGATATCCATAATATATATGCTGTATTTCTAGTTACATCTGAAAGAACACTACTCTGAGTGATAAATTAATTATATTAAATTTCCTACCTTGGACCATAATATCTCTTGATAATTAAGTTGCAAAAAAAAAAAAGCAAGACAGTTTTTTGTTTTTTCCTGAAAGCTATACTCATTATTGAGTCTATCTTTTTTCAATGTTGGGTTTTGTGTTGGATAACTTAACTGTAGAAACAAAAAAACCTAAATAGACAGAACTTAGATGGTGTTTTCTATTTTGTTTCTTTCACCGTCAGGATTCTGACTATATTAAGATTTCTCTGTTTGTAAACATTCAGAAACATTAGGTTCAATCCCAATATTTGCAGGTAAGGGTTCCTTGTTGTTGGCGTATTTTAAAGAAATACATCAAAAACAACGGCTGACCGCTGCGAAAATCGAAAGAAATCTGTTAAAGCCATCTGGAAGAAAATAAAGTGGACCAATATTAACCAAAATGCCCCTCAGGAAGGAAGACGCCACTAATCCAAAAGCAAGTAAAAAAAAAAAGGTGATCAAACTTTGGAAAAAGCACTCGGAGATAAGTGTTTTTCTTAACTCATCCAAATTGCAGTTCGGTTTGGCTCTGCTCACCTTTTAGGCTATTTTCCCAATAAAAGTTCAATTTGGTTCCACTTGTATCAGTGGGTGTTGAATGTGCAAAGCCAGAAGATGTAGGTCTCTGATTAGGTCACTTTATGATAGCAAATATCTTCTTGATAAAACAGTCATAGACTGAGTATGTTACTTTCTTGGACTGTGATGGTGCCTTGCTTTTTGATTTTTCCGCCCACATTGACATAATAATAATAATAGCTGAACTGTATTGATTTCAAATTGGAGAAATTTACCTCTGCATTTAACCCATCCCCTGAGGGAGCAGTGAGCTGCCATCGTGGGGCGCCCGAGGAGCAATCAGAGGTTAAGAGTCTTTGCTCAGGGACCCAGAGTGGCAGTCTGTGGGAGTGGGGCTCGAACTCAGAACCTCAGGATTCAAAGCTCTGTGCCCTAACCACTAGGCCACCACTCCCCCCCCATGGTGGTCCGCTGATCCTTAATTGTAATAGAAACCAAACCATGTAGACTAGATCCGAGTAGGGCTTGGTATCGATTCATTCTTAACATTTCGAGTCTAGCGTCCCTTTCATGTGCTGTCAGTGCCTTGGTCCGCACTGCATGCACTGACTGCATCTATTATCTTTAACTAAAACTAATAAAATATTGAAAACTGGAATAAAAAAAATAAAAAAACGTTAGCTGGAATGAAAATTTAAACTAAAGAATAATAACTTAAAATGAGTTTTAAAACGAATGAAAACTAACAGAAATTTTAATAGAGAACTTGCTTCGATTTTGTTTTTCTTTTTTCTTTTCTGCATTCAGCCAGCAGAGGCAGGTTCTGCAGTGAGGTTATTCATTTTTGCTGCACTGTCCATCCTTATCAGGGATTTTTTTTGTTTTGTTTGTTGATGTTTTTTTTACTTTCCTCTGGTATGTTGGTTGTATTACTGAAACTGCAACTAATGAAACCTGAGCTGATACTAGGGATTCTTAAAAAATTAAAACTAAAGTAGCAAATAAATACTAAAAACTAATTTAAGCTAATATAGATTTGAGAATCAGAGCTCAAAATTGAATAAAAAAAATAAAATAATTAACATTTTAAATTAATTTAAACCTAGCTCTAGTAGCAGTACCTTAAATAATGTAGAATTCATTAGAATTGGTTAAATCTGCTGTAAGGGTAATTAACCAGTGTTTGCTTCATAAATGGCAGGGACTATTTACAGAAGCTCTCCTTGCATTAATTGTATTTTTTAAATATTACCTATTTATTCACATCTCATTAATTTACTCAGTCTGGTCCAGATGTGTGCGTCATGCAGGTCACTCAGATATTTATCTGTCCCGCCTCCCACAGCTGCAGGATGGGCTCATGTTTAATTACCTGTACCCAACTGTCCCTCTTTTTGGAGAGTAGACAGCAACTAAAGAGCTAATCCTCTATTTTATAATAATTGTAACCACATTTTGCATCCACTGCATTACATAAACAAAGCTTATATCACATGATAAGGAAAGAAAATGGGGGAACAATATTAAGGTCAGGGTTAAAGTCTATTCTCTAGTGAAGAGCAATGTCTAACGCTGACAAGTCGACTTAAAAGGTACAGCTGGAAAAGAAGCAAAGCAAGGTTTTTGTTTAGAGACTGGTGCACTGCACAGAATAGATTGCATCATGGGGAAAAAGCATTATGTTAAAACACTATTAGACATCAGCCTGGAAGTTAAAGCCTGAGGATAAATGAGTCTCAGAAATACGTCCTACTTAACGGTTAATATTTTGAAGGTAGGCATCAAAAACTCCTGATTTCAGTTTCATATAGAGAAGATGTGGGCAGACGTGTGTGTGCATGTTGGCTAACAGACCTCTCCATTTAGCAGCTTCATAGGGAGGAACAGGCCAGAAATTACAGC
This sequence comes from Cyprinodon tularosa, assembly GCF_016077235.1. NCBI lineage: Eukaryota > Metazoa > Chordata > Actinopteri > Cyprinodontiformes > Cyprinodontidae > Cyprinodon > Cyprinodon tularosa. The sequence continues at coordinate 473,451 of NW_024039707.1, read as the reverse complement.
AACCTGCTGTTAGAAATGAAATATACCCAATAAAACCTTTGTTATTCTGGCTTTTAGCACAGTTAATTTACTTTACCCTTACAGACCTGGAAACCTTAATAAAATGTGATTTAGCGATAAAAAAATAAAAGTGTATTCTCCCACTCTTTCTCTTTCCCTTCCCTGCGTTGTGCTTCATGCTCCTCCTGTCATGTTTCAGGGAGCGCGTGTGGATGAACCTGATGATAGTGGTGAGCGGCATCTTCCTGTTCTTCCTGCTCATCACGGGCTGCATGCTGAAGATCGGCCGCGACACGCTCTGCGACTCCATCACCAAAACCGTCCCCAACATCACCAGGTGGTGCAGACACACAGTCACACAGGGGCTCGCCTTCTGTTTCAGTGCACCGGGGCACGCAGCTCCGCACACAAACACTGCAGTCAGTGTTAGTCAGCTGTATTAACACAGATTTTGTTTCTGGTAATCAGTTATTTACTACAATTATATTAGATAAAATAATGATTAAACAGAAAAGTATCCTTGTAGAGGTGGTTGCTTTGGTTTTTGTTGTTGTTTTGGGTCAAATTGTTAGCTCTGGTGCTCTAAAAAAAATGCTTTTGCCCAATTAAATGTTTTGTTCTTATGGTTGTTTTTTGTCATGTGTGACTGTTTCAGGTCATATCAAGAATTAAATTAAATCAAGAATAACAAACCCAAATAAATACAAACAGTTTTTAATGAATTAATGAATTAATAAAAAAAAAAACTAATAATCACCTAACTTTATGGCTGTTTCTGCCTTAAACTTTTGCAGAACTGGCAACAAGCCTTTGTTGGTTTGTAGGAGTTTTGACCCTCTTCTTTGCTGAATTATTTTAATGCAGCACCATTAAAAGGATTTTTTGGATGGAAAAAGGGCGGTGCCATAGATTGAAGGTGGGACTAGGATTAACCAAGATTCGCTCCAGATTGGCACAAACTGATAGATCCAGATTCTCCTGTATGATTGCTAGTCAAGGAACAGATATGGTGGTTTAGTTGTGGAGAACCTGCAGGTTCCAAAAGCAGCAAAGTTGTTCAGGAACCCATCATTATCTGGTTGGGCTGCTGATATGATGCTCCTTTTCTCAAATACTTTTTTTCCAGCTGATTTAAAGAAGAAATGTCCATGTTTTCCTCATCAGTTCACATAATATTCTCCCAATTCTTGGGGATCATCAGAATGTTGTTTGGTGAATGGGAAACAAAACCTTTGGTGGCTGGCTTCAATTGCTACTTGAATCCCATAGATCCTTTCTCTTTCTCTCTTTTTACTGCTGAATCTTTGACCGTGACCCTGAACTGAACTGTGATTCTTTGGAGCCTCTACCATGGCTACTAATAGTACCTAAAAACGATACAGAGCCAGCTAATCTGTATGACCAAGTAATATAACAAGTACCAGTCTTAGAAGATTTAGCAGGTTTTTTAAACATTTACATTTATTTTCCAAAACATGATTGTAAATTCAGTTGAGAGCCAATAGGAACAGTCACGCCCATGACAAATATTTAATTGAGAGAAAAACCCTGAATCGACAGCAAAGACTTAGATTTTGAGAAAGAGAAGAAACAGTTTTGAGAGAGAAATCTATTTTTGACAGAAACCATTTTCACTCTGAGTGCAAAAAAAAAACCTATATTTGAGGGTAAAAATATATTTTAAGAGATTTTACCCCTGGAAATCCTTTTCCAAATGTCAATTTATCTTTTATTTATTTAATGAATAAAATAAAATATTTTCTCTCAAAATGTTTTTCTTCAATCTCAGAAAACATTAGTATTTCCTATCAGTATGAAAATTTTTTTTCTCTGTTTATTTTTGTTTTAAATAATTTTCCCCTTTCAGATCACTATTTTCCTCAAATTTAATAAGAATAAAAAATAGCTCCATATATTTTAAAAACCTAAAACTATAGATAAACTGTTTTGGGCCTTTTTATTTAAAAGGTTGTGTAATATTAGTGGCTCTAATGGACTTTTATTTTGCTGGACTCCTCTCCTGAAAGCCTCTTTGTATTGTAGAGTTTGCAGACCCCTGCTATAGGAGATGTTCTGCGTTGCTTTGTGACCTCTTGGATGAATCATCAGTGAGCTTTTAGAGTAATTGTGGACGTCTGACCACAGCTATGGAGGTTATCCATTGTTCCAAAGCCCTGGAAATAGTGTTTTAGCCCTTTGGCTGCATGTTAATATCCGTTAATCTATTTCATGTTGTCAGATATTGTCTATCTAATTGGTTTCTTGATTCTAGAAGTCAGAGCTGGGTATAGCTCATTAAGTTCAACTTAGCCTTCCAAAAACTCCTATGCAAGTTTTCAATAAAAAATAAACACAAAATGAAATGGTGAAGATTAGGGCTGAAACAAACAATTGGATTAGTCGTGATTAATAAATTATTGAAATAATCGTCAACTCATTTATCCATCCATCTTCTTCCGCTTATCCGGGGTCGGGTCGCGGGGGTAGCAGCTTCAGTAGGGAGGCCCAGACGTCCCTCTCCTCAGCCACTTGGGCCAGCTGCTCTGGGGGAATCCCAAGGCCAGGGGAGAAACATAGTCCCTCCAGCGTGTCCTGGGTCTCCCCCTGGGCCTCCTCCCGGTGGGACGTGCCTGGAACACCTCACCAGTGAGACGTCCAGGTGGCATCCTAAACAGATGCCCGAGCCACCTCAACAGGCTCCTCTCAGCGTGGAGGAGCAGCGGCTCTCCTCCCCGGATGACTGAGCTCCTCCCCCTATCTCTAAGGAAGAGCCCAGACACACTACGGAGAAAAATAATTTCCGCCGCTTGTATCCAGGATCTCCTTCTATCGGTCATGACCCAAAGCTCATGACCATAGATGAGGGTAGGAACGTAGATCTACCGGTAAATCAAGAGCTTTGCTTTTTTGGTTCAGCTCTCTCTTCATTGTTAACTGGAGTATAGAGACTCTAAAACAGCCTTTAGCTGACAGAGCAACCCAGTTAGAGCAGTAATTATATCGAAATTGTAAAGAAACAATACGTATAAATTTTGCATTTAAGATTAAAAAAAGGTTTTTCATCTGTCAATCTGCTCTATCTAGAACTACTCAAGATGAAAATTTTTAAGTTTATTTGGTTTGATTTTGTAAAAAAAAAATCTTCTTTTTGGAACCTTTTGCTATTCGATTAATCCGTCAGATTAATCGATTTGCAAAATAATGGTTAGTTGCAGCTCTAGTGCAGGTAAATTAAATATTTCTGGGGGATTTTAAAGGTAATTTTCTGAGTTTCTTTCTTAGATGTGAGGAAGTTCAGAGCCGGAAATGGGTCGGCCCTCTTCAAGGAGACCGGATCTACACCAATCTTCACAAATCAGAGGTTTGTATCTCCCCACATTCTGACCTTCAGCTACATTGCTTCCTTCCTGTTTTCCAGGAAGTAACTGAAAGGTTCAACTTTTGTGTTGTTTTAATGTTGCTCCTCAGACGGCGGTCTGGGTCAACTTCTTCTTCTGGCTCATCATTGTGGCGCTGGTGATCGTTCAGAGGCGTCAGACTTCCGGGGCCAAACTCATTCCCACACCGGCCGGGGCCCTTTTTGGCGAGTCAGGAGCGACCGCAGGAGAGACAGAGCCATTCTTTAACCGCCCCCCTCAGTAACGCTGGAGAAAGTGGAGATGTGTTTTTATATAATATTCATTTCAGGTCTTTCTGTGACGGTTTCACAGTCTGCGCTTTCAGCCTCGTAATCCAAAGATTTCAGCATGGTACTGAAGCCAATTCCTTTTTTTTTATTGTTGTTAAATCAGAAACTTTTTCGGCAAATCTTTGTTCATCCACCCGCTGGAAAACTGTTACTTTTTCAATAGCTAATGTTTTAAATCATTAACATTTATATTGTGGAATCCTGTCTATATCTGTTTAGTGACCTATTGAGATGTTGTCTGGTCTGAACCTCATTAGCTCCTCATGTGACCTGGTTTGTATTATTACTGCCTGTTTGTTTAAAGCCTGCTTACAGATTGTTAAAGGAAATGTCTCCCCCTGCTGGTTGATATTAATAAATAAGGCATTTCTACTGGAATATAAATGTATTTGATGTTTTTTTCCTTAAATACAATCCAAATGTTCAAAGCAGGTGTTTGTTGTATTGCCTTAACCATTTATATTAAATTTGTTGCCATCCCACTTAAGAGAAGGTGAATTTTTGTACCTTTTTTCCTCTTCCTTCCCTCCCTTTGATTATGTTGTACCTGCAGCTCAACATTTGGCTCCGGCTAAAAGAAAAAACAAGGGAGCTTCTTTTAATTAAACTGACAAACACTATGTGACAGGAGCTCTCATGACGGATGTTTAGAAGTCCTACTGGAGCGTGCATCCCGAGGTGGATATGTAATGGTCAAACGTGAGAGTACTGGACCAATACTTTGTAAAGATACTGGTTATAGCTGGTAACACAGTATAATCGTACACTCCTAGAGGAGTCCCCCATCGACAACAACTCAAAGAATACATCTGAAATGAAAAATGTTTGCCTTTACAATTGGAGGAAAATCAAACAAGCTTGGAAGCCTGAGAACAACGTCCTAAAACATGAAGTCTAGCGCTGGGCTCTGCAACATTCTGCATTGGCTCTTCTTTACCTTGGTTCAAAATGATAAAGAGCAAAGAACTCTTTAAAAAATATAGACACTAACAAATGTAGGTTTAGTCATTTTTGTTGTTGACCAAATGCATTATGCTGGTGAAGATTCTGAATCATCCAGGTCATAGTCATTCCAAATAAGAACAATCCACTGGACTTTGTTTCCACGCGAAATGTCTTTAAACGTCAAAAGTCCAGTGGATTGTTCTTTAAACTTTTTTGGAATGGCCAATTGCATTGAATTTCCAAAATAGGTTTCCTATGAATATATTAGAAAAAAAAAGATTATATATATATTGGGAAAAATGTGAGAAAAATAAGTAGTCCTCCTATTTGTCAATCATTCTGGTGGTATGTTTACGTAAGGCTGCCCTATGTGCACGTCCCCATTTTTACTTACTGTTGGTGAATCTGAATTAGTGGAAAAATTGCAAATGTTTTGGAAAGTAAGCTTGTATGAGCGATGCAAACAGCAACTTTTAAACAGAGCGTGCGTGAGGATAAATGGGCTCCTTCATGCTCTCGCACGCGTTAAACAGGTTGTCCCTCTGGGGATCAGGTACAGGGTTGTGTATGTGCAATTTTTTTTTTTTTTAAGTGGAGAGGGCAGGTCTTTCCAAAAATTGGAGAAAATCATCCATTATACCTTTTAAATTATTATTATTTTTATATACATTTCAGCAACCCCTTGAAAATGTATTCTTTTTCTAAGTTTTTTTTCCTTAATTAAAAAACCTAAAAAGACAGTGGTTCTTAAAAAAAATGACAGATCTCTTTGATATGAACTGTTTTATATAATTTTTATTCGCTGGACTAAAGTCAAAAATGGCTGTCTGGACTGTAAAGGTTGTAGACCCCCTGCTGTAGCAGCAGCAATGACTTGTGGCCTTACCTGGCTGCAGGAGGGACTGGTGCACTTCACCAACAGAATGCATTTCACGATGAGTCTAGGCCCATTACAAAATTATTTATGAAGTAGTTTCAGAATAACAAAGTCCAAGTTTTGAAGCTGCCATCACCCCTCAGTTTTCTAGATTTGAGTGCAGCATCAAAAGGTTACGTGACGTTACCTGACTGTTTGCTAGTTCAAGAGGAGGGGGTATAAAAAGAGCCAAATTACAGGTAAATCATGACTGAGTTTGAATCATTTCTAAGAGTTTAAAGTTCAATATTCTAATTAAATAAATGTTAACTTCTCAATTAGTAAAAAAAATGATACTGAACTCCATAAATAAAGGTTTACAGCAATTAGAAAATACTTACATATTAAATTAAATATTTGTTTAAATGATCCTTGTGTTTTAGTTCTGTGAATAGTAACCAGGTGGATGAAAATAGACCAGGAAGAGAGCTTACACAGGAATCCCTCGCTCCCCCTAATGGTTTAATCTCAGAGGATTATGTGAGCTCACTCTGAGGCTGAGGCAGAAGGTGAATCTCGCTGAGGAGAGCTTCAGACGACAGACTGGACTTCAGACTCACTCTGAAATATTACACTTGCTAAGAAACAAACCTTTAACTGACCTGCAGCTGCTAGATTCACCTTTAATAAGAGGATCCTTAGGAGTGGATGTTGGCTCCCTTTTAGATGTGCAGGAAGTAAATCTGTGAAGCGAGAAAGGCCAGGGAGTAAAGCACTGGAGAAGAGCGATACGGACCAAGAGGTCGAGGCTCAGAAGAAGACCAGTAGGCTGGAGATCAGTCTGACCCTGGAATCAATGGTGAGATCTGTTTTAATGTCGATTGGTAGAGATGAGGAAAAGAAGCCAAACTCAGAGCAGTGAGATAAGCGGGGATAAACTCTGTAATCTTCATCCACCACAGATCAAATGTTGAGTTTGAAACCTGCTCCTCTGTGGAGGGCCTGCTGTTAAAGTTCCTACAGCCTCTGAATGCATGGTTTTCCGCTCCCCTCTCGCCAGGAAGTGTCCAACAACCAGTGCGACTCTGTGGTGGTGAGCGTGGAGTCCCTTCTAGGCGACGCCAGGAGGATGCAGCAGCAGTGCAGGGAGCGCAGCGAGCAGCTCTCGCTGGCCGCCACGCAGCTGAGGGTGGAGTCGGCCGCCCTGAGGGAGCAGTGCGAGGCCACCCAGCTGGACATGGCCCGGATCCGCCGGCAGCTGGATGAGCTTCTGGACACCAAGGCGGCCTTTGAGGCCAGGGAGAGGCAGGCGCGTAAGCTCAGCAAGCAGCTGTGAGGAGTTTGGAGGAGGGTAGTGTCACATTTAACAATCCCAGCACAACAATGTTTATTACAGGCGTCTGTTAAATATATATATATCTTTATTCGTCATCCGGAGGCTTGATCACCCATTTATTCATTTCTATTTTATTCATTTTGGTTTGATTTGCTGATGTTTTATGAAATGTGCCCAAATCTTTCCCTTTCATATTGTCAAATAAACTTCCAAACCCAACTGAATCCCTCATTTCTTCTTCGAAAGGAGTCTTAGCAGCGAGTTACATTCTTCTTCCATTTAGAGAAAGGCCTCCTGGTTTCTTCCTCTGTACACCTACGCCTATCTGTACCAGAAAAGGTCAGATTTGAGTAATGCTGCGCTGTAGCGGTGCCCATAAGAGCAGAAAATGTTCCCTCTTTAGGCTGGACAAACACCAGATATCTGGAGGAGTATCGTCCCTATGCCATTCAGATAACAGATGTGTACCGGTAGTCGCAGGTATTACCCTTCAATGTTGTTATATATTTTTTTCTTTGTCAGAAAAGAATGAGCTAAAGACCTGTGTCGTAAAAGATTAAAACTTTAATCAGCATTATAAATCATTCTATAAATACATGAAGTCATTTAATTAAGAACGCATCTTAAATATTAACGTATAACAAACAAGCTGGGGGGGGTCGAAGGCTTTCCCAACAAACTTAAAAAATAAAATAAAATAAAAGTTGCTGCTGCTGTGTTTCAGTCAAACACACAGGTGTCGGAGGCAGAAACTGGGAATGTGAGTGCTTCAGTTAGGTTTGGCGTCTGCAGCTCAGATCTTCACATCATCACCGCTCTGAAAGACACCCAGGAGAAGAGTTAGAGGTTAAACTCTCAAAGAGGGACAGGTTGGTACCATTTGTTTTGTTCTCTGCAGCTGAAATAAACTTACTCTCAGCTTTCTTTTTTAGTGGGGAGAGAGCTGCTTTTGCCTGGAAGACACAGAAACACTTATTGTAAACATGATCTTGAAGGTTGCCCCGCCTGCCGGAAGAAAATCTGATATCTGACGCTCAGACAGCTTAGCATGTTAAAAACCAAACACTAAATTAAAAATGAACTAAAGTAACAGCAGATTTGATCATGCTGAAGTAGTTAGGGGTAGCCTAACCACTAATTTAATACTGATTTGAATCAATATTGATATAAATGTTCCAATACGGATTTTATAATGAACTTAAGGCTGCAAATAACAATTATATCAAAAATCGATTCATCTGTTGATTATCTTTTCAATTAATTGATTAAGATAGTCAAAGCTTCCTTAAAGAAGACTTTTTACAAAATTAAAAAGTTTTCCACTTGAAAAGTTCTGGATAGAGCATATGGACAGAATTTTTTTTTTGTTTTTTATTATTGTATAATTACTGCCTTAAATGTGTCGAACTGTCAGTTAAATGCATGTTTGAGTCTATATACTCCAGTTAACGATTAATTAATTACTAAATTAGTTGATTATTTCAATAACCAATTAATCGTGATTAATCTGATCATTTCAGCCCTAAAGGAAATTGATTTTAATCCTTGAGACAGACGCTCACAGTCCTCCTGCAGCTCTCTATCACTCACCCAGTATTAGCTTGCGTATTCCTCTTCTTCAAAGGGACTACAATAACTATTGCATAATATAATTCAAAGGTTATGAACTTGCAAATTTAAATGCCAATGTAATATTAAACAAGTAGGACAGACTCAAGGCAGCAGATTTTTTTAAGGCATTGTTTAAATTAAACATAGCGACATAATCAGGTGATAAATGAACAGACCAATACTGCAGCTCATATCATTGTAATGATTCAAAACACATTCCTGGACGAAGATATCAACAGTGAGGCTGTAGCTTTATCCGGGTCATTTTTTTGTACTCAAGACAATTAAACTGATTTCTAACCTTCTTGATGGCGGTCCAGTCTTCGAGGATGTCGATATCTCTCAACATGTAGACAATAAACGGCCCTGGAACATAAGGGTGGAGTTTTCACCTCGCCTGAATACATCAGATTATTGCTTCAACAGGATGCTTGCTCTATTTAAATTCCTTACCTGAAACTAGAGCAACCTTTTTCTTCCTCTCTGAGCGGCCGAGCAGGTCCTTCCTTTTACATTTCTTCCCTCTCAGCTCGTCGCTCCATTCTGCAACAAAGAGAAGCTCCAGAGTTTGAATAATCGCAGTGAAAAAACTTTTACCGTACGTCAGAAATCGCTTCAAACTAAAAAGTAAAACAGCCTGTAAAGTTAGTAGAGTTCCTACTCATTTATTTTAAATGTTGCAGAGTTAAATATTTTAACTGCAAGAACAAGCAAAACAAAATGAACGGTAGAGACCAATGAAAGGAAGAAGACAAAGGACTGGAGAAAAAGGGGAACATCAAGACGACAGGAATAAAAGGCAGAGACAAAAGTAAGAAAGAACAAAAAAACACAAACAAAAAAAGATGATACTTCTGAATGTGAGTGAGTGACTAACAGTGAGTAAGTAAGAAAGTGAGTGAGTGAGTGAGTGAGTGAGTGAGTGAGTGAATAAACGAGTGAGAAAGTGAGTAAGTGAGTGAGTAAGTGAGTGAGTAAGTAAGTGAGTGAGTAAACGAGTGAGAAAGTGAGTAAGTGAGTGAGTGAGTAAGTGAGTGAGTGAGTGAGTGAATAAACGAGTGAGAAAGTGAGTGAGTGAGTAAGTTAGTGAGAAAGTGAGTGAGAAAGTGAGTGAGTGAGTGAGAAAGTGAGTGAGTGAGCGAGTGAGTGAGTGAGTGAGTGAGTGAGAAAGTGAGTAAACGAGTGAGAAAGTGAGTAAGTGAGTGAGTGAGTAAGTGAGTGATTGAGTGAGTAAGTGAGTAAACAAGTGAGAAAGTGAGTAAGTGAGAAAGTGAGTGAGTGAGTAAGTGAGTGCGTGAATAAACAAGTGAGAAAGTGAGTAAGTGAGTGAGTGAGTAAGTTAGTGAGTGAGTAAGTGAGAAAGTGAGTGAGTGAGTGAGAAAGTGAGTGAGTGAGTGAGAAAGTGAGTGAGTGAGTGAGTGAGTGAGTGAGAAAGTGAGTAAACGAGTGAGAAAGTGAGTAAGTGAGTGAGTGAGTAAGTGAGTGATTGAGTGAGTAAGTGAGTAAACAAGTGAGAAAGTGAGTAAGTGAGAAAGTGAGTGAGTGAGTGAGTGAGTAAGTGAGAAAGTGAGTGAGTGAGAAATTGAGTAAGTGAGAAAGTTAGTAAACCAGTGAGTAAGTGAGTCAGTAAATGAGTAAGTGAGTGAGTGAGTAAGTGAGTGAGTGAGTGAGTAAGTGAGTGATTGAGTGAGTAAGTGAGAAAGTTAGTGAGAAAGTGAGTGAGTGAGTGAGTGAATAAACGAGTGAGAAAGTGAGTAAGTGAGTGAGTAAGTGAGTGAGTAAGTAAGTGAGTGAGTGAGTAAACGAGTGAGAAAGTAAGTGAGTGAGTGAGTGAGTGAGTAAGTGAGTGAGTGACTAAACAAGTGAGAAAGTGAGTAAGTGAGTGAGTGAGTAAGTTAGTGAGAAAGTGAGTGAGAAAGTGAGTGAGTGAGTGAGAAAGTGAGTGAGTGAGAAAGTGAGTGAGTGAGTGAGAAAGTGAGTGAGTGAGTGAGAAAGTGAGTAAACGAGTGAGAAAGTGAGTAAGTGGGTGAGTGAGTAAGTAAGTAAGTAAACAAGTGAGAAAGTGAGTAAGTGAGAAAGTGAGTGAGTGAGTAAGTGAGTGAGTGAATAAACAAGTGAGAAAGTGAGTAAGTGAGTGAGTGAGTAAGTTAGTGAGTGAGTAAGTGAGAAAGTGAGTGAGTGAGTGAGAAAGTGAGTGAGTGAGTGAGAAAGTGAGTGAGTGAGTGAGTGAGAAAGTGAGTAAACGAGTGAGAAAGTGAGTAAGTGAGTGAGTGAGTAAGTGAGTGATTGAGTGAGTAAGTGAGTAAACAAGTGAGAAAGTGAGTAAGTGAGAAAGTGAGTAAGTGAGTGAGTGAGTAAGTGAGTGATTGAGTGAGTAAGTGAGTAAACAAGTGAGAAAGTGAGTAAGTGAGAAAGTGAGTGAGTGAGTGAGTGAGTAAGTGAGAAAGTGAGTGAGTAAGTGAGAAAGTGAGTGAGTGAGAAATTGAGTAAGTGAGAAAGTTAGTAAACCAGTGAGTAAGTGAGTCAGTAAATGAGTAATTGAGTGAGTGAGTGAGTAAGTGAGAAAGTGAGTGAGAAAGTGAGTGAGTGAGTGAGAAAGTGAGTAAGTGAGTGAGAAAGTGAGTGAGTGAGTGAGTGAGTGAGTGAGTGAGTGAGTAAGTGAGTGAGTGAGTGAGTAAGTGAGAAAGTGAGTGAGAAAGTGAGTGAGTGAGTGAGAAAGTGAGTGAGTGAGTGAGAAAGTGAGTGAGTGAGAAAGTGAGTGAGTGAGTGAGAAAGTGAGTAAACGAGTGAGAACGTGAGTAAGTGAGTGAGTGAGTGAGTAAGTGAGAAAGTGAGTGAGAAAGTGAGTGAGAAAGTGAGTGAGTGAGTGAGAAAGTGAGTGAGAAAGTGAGTGAGTGAGTGAGAAAGTGAGTGAGTGAGTGAGAAAGTGAGTAAACGAGTGAGAACGTGAGTAAGTGAGTGAGTGAGTAAGTGAGAAAGTGAGTAAACGAGTGAGAAAGTGAGTTAGTAAGTGAGAAAGTGAGTGAGTCAGTAAGTGAGTGAGTGAGTGAGTAAGTGAGAAAGTGAGTGAGTGAGTGAGTGAGTGAGTGAGTGAATAAACGAGTGAGAAAGTGAGTAAGTGAGTGAGTGAGTGAGTGAGTAAGTGAGTGAGTGAGTAAACGAGTGAGAAAGTGAGTAAGTGAGTGAGTGAGTGAGTGAGTAAGTGAGTAAGTGAGTGAGTGAATAAACGAGTGAGAAAGTGAGTGAGTGAGTAAGTTAGTGAGAAAGTGAGTGAGAAAGTGAGTGAGTGAGTGAGAAAGTGAGTGAGTGAGTGAGTGAGTGAGAAAGTGAGTAAACGAGTGAGAAAGTGAGTAAGTGAGTGAGTGAGTAAGTGAGTGATTGAGTGAGTAAGTGAGTAAACAAGTGAGAAAGTGAGTAAGTGAGAAAGTGAGTGAGTGAGTAAGTGAGTGAGTGAATAAACAAGTGAGAAAGTGAGTAAGTGAGTGAGTGAGTGAGTAAGTTAGTGAGTGAGTAAGTGAGAAAGTGAGTGAGTGAGTGAGAAAGTGAGTGAGAAAGTGAGTGAGTGAGTGAGTGAGTGAGAAAGTGAGTAAACGAGTGAGAAAGTGAGTAAGTGAGTGAGTGAGTAAGTGAGTGATTGAGTGAGTAAGTGAGTAAACAAGTGAGAAAGTGAGTAAGTGAGAAAGTGAGTGAGTGAGTGAGTGAGTAAGTGAGAAAGTGAGTGAGTGAGAAATTGAGTAAGTGAGAAAGTTAGTAAACCAGTGAGTAAGTGAGTGAGTAAGTGAGTAAGTGAGTGAGTGAGTAAGTGAGTGAGTGAGTGAGTAAGTGAGTGAGTGAGTGAGTAAGTGAGTGAGTAAGTGAGTGAGTGAGTGAGTGAATAAACGAGTGAGAAAGTGAGTAAGTGAGTGAGTAAGTGAGTGAGTAAGTAAGTGAGTGAGTGAGTAAACGAGTGAGAAAGTAAGTGAGTGAGTGAGTGAGTGAGTAAGTGAGTGAGTGAATAAACGAGTGAGAAAGTGAGTAAGTGAGTGAGTGAGTAAGTTAGTGAGAAAGTGAGTGAGAAAGTGAGTGAGTGAGTGAGAAAGTGAGTGAGTGAGAAAGTGAGTGAGTGAGTGAGAAAGTGAGTGAGTGAGTGAGAAAGTGAGTAAACGAGTGAGAAAGTGAGTAAGTGAGTGAGTGAGTAAGTAAGTAAGTAAACAAGTGAGAAAGTGAGTAAGTGAGAAAGTGAGTGAGTGAGTAAGTGAGTGAGTGAATAAACGAGTGAGAAAGTGAGTAAGTGAGTGAGTGAGTAAGTGAGTGAGTGAGTAAGTGAGAAAGTGAGTGAGTGAGTGAGAAAGTGAGTGAGTGAGTGAGAAAGTGAGTGAGTGAGTGAGTGAGTGAGAAAGTGAGTAAACGAGTGAGAAAGTGAGTAAGTGAGTGAGTGAGTAAGTGAGTGATTGAGTGAGTAAGTGAGTAAACAAGTGAGAAAGTGAGTAAGTGAGAAAGTGAGTGAGTGAGTGAGTGAGTAAGTGAGAAAGTGAGTGAGTAAGTGAGAAAGTGAGTGAGTGAGAAATTGAGTAAGTGAGAAAGTTAGTAAACCAGTGAGTAAGTGAGTCAGTAAATGAGTAATTGAGTGAGTGAGTGAGTAAGTGAGAAAGTGAGTGAGAAAGTGAGTGAGTGAGTGAGAAAGTGAGTAAGTGAGTGAGAAAGTGAGTGAGTGAGAAAGTGAGTGAGTGAGTGAGTGAGTGAGAAAGTGAGTAAACGAGTGAGAACGTGAGTAAGTGAGTGAGTGAGTGAGTGAGAAAGTGAGTAAACGAGTGAGAACGTGAGTAAGTGAGTGAGTGAGTGAGTAAGTGAGAAAGTGAGTGAGAAAGTGAGTGAGTGAGTGAGAAAGTGAGTGAGTGAGTGAGAAAGTGAGTGAGTGAGAAAGTGAGTGAGTGAGTGAGAAAGTGAGTGAGTGAGTGAGAAAGTGAGTGAGTGAGTGAGAAAGTGAGTGAGTGAGTGAGAAAGTGAGTAAACGAGTGAGAACGTGAGTAAGTGAGTGAGTGAGTGAGTAAGTGAGAAAGTGAGTGAGAAAGTGAGTGAGTGAGTGAGAAAGTGAGTGAGTGAGTGAGAAAGTGAGTGAGTGAGTGAGAAAGTGAGTGAGTGAGTGAGAAAGTGAGTAAACGAGTGAGAACGTGAGTAAGTGAGTGAGTGAGTAAGTGAGAAAGTGAGTAAACGAGTGAGAAAGTGAGTTAGTAAGTGAGAAAGTGAGTGAGTCAGTAAGTGAGTGAGTGAGTGAGTAAGTGAGAAATTGAGTGAGTGAGTGAGTAGGTAAGTAAGTCAGTGAGTGAGTGAGTAAGTGAGAAAGTGAGTAATTAAGTGAGTAAGTAAGAAACTGAGTAAGTAAGAAAGTGAGTAAGTAAGTGACTGAATTAAAAATTAAGTGAGTGAGTGAGTGAGTGAGTGAGTGAGTGAGTGAGTGAGTGAGAAACTGAGTAAGTGAGAAACTGATTAAGTGAGAAACTGTGTAAGTAAGGAATTGAGTAAGTGAGTGAGTGAGTAAGTCAGTGAGTAAGTCAGTGAGTAAGTAAGTCAGTGAGTAAGTAAGTCAGTGAGTAAGTGAGTGAGTAAGTCAGTGAGTAAGTCAGTGAGTAAGTAAGTCAGTGAGTAAGTAAGTCAGTGAGTAAGTGAGTGAGTAAGTCAGTGAGTAAGTCAGTGAGTAAGTAAGTCAGTGAGTAAGTGAGTGAGTAAGTGAGTGAGTGAGTGAGTAAGTCAGTGAGTGAGTGAGTAAGTCAGTGAGTGAGTGAGTAAGTCAGTGAGTGAGTAAGTTAGAAACTGAGTAAGTAACAAAGTGAGTAAGTGAGTAAGTGAATAAGAAAGAAAGTGAGTCAGTGAGTGAGTGAGTAAGTGAGTAAGTAAGTAAGTGACAAACTGAGTAAGTAAGGAAGTGAGCAAGTGAGTATGTAAGTGAGAGAGAAAGTGAGTGAGTTAGTGAGTGAGTGAGTAAGTGAGAAACTGAGTAAGTAAGAAAGTGAGTAAGTAAGAAAGTGAGTGAGTAAGTGAGTGAGGAAAGAAGGAAGGAACGAGAAAGTAGATAAGGTAGGTAGGTAACAGAGAAAGGAAAGAAAAGCAGGATGTCAGAAGAAGAAGGTAAAGACAAGAGGAGACAGGATGAAGAGCACACACAAGGAAGGATACAGAAAATGAAAGGATGGACTCTTATTTTATTTAGCTCGTCTGGTCTTGCTTCCTGGCCTGTTTTCCCATCCTTTCTTTTTTTACTATGTAAGGGCACAAGAAAGGAAAGGGAGGAAACCAGAAAGGAAGACAGGAGGAAAGCAGAACATGATGTAGAGAAGAAGGAATGACACCGTAAAGGAAAGGAAGAAAAAAGGCATTGGTATAGATGGAAAAAAACGACAAAACAAGGAAGGATGACAAGACACACTACAGAAAGAGGAGGACAAAAAGAAGGTGATGGACACAAAAACAGTCTGTGCAGAAGCTCTGAACAAGTGGCAGCAGCCTCAACAAGCTTTAAAGGAATAGTACACCCAAAACATGATTAGCCTTCATTTTCTACTCACCCCCATGCTGAACAACACTCTGGAGTACTTTTTTGATATCTCAAAT
Source organism: Cyprinodon tularosa (assembly GCF_016077235.1). NCBI lineage: Eukaryota > Metazoa > Chordata > Actinopteri > Cyprinodontiformes > Cyprinodontidae > Cyprinodon > Cyprinodon tularosa. Next base: position 458,427 of record NW_024039707.1, on the reverse strand, counting down.
GCATCTGGAGATCTGGGAGGCTTCTTGCTGTCTGCTGACATTCAAATAATGGAGGTCTATGGTGCCCGAGACAGAAAGGTCCATAAAAGTCCACAAAAACCGTGTCAATATCCCTCCATACTGCTCGTCCAATGTATTCCAAGTGTCCTGAGTGGGTAGCGTCCAGAATTTACTCGAAACGAAGTCATTTAGAATGTTTTTAGAGCATAAACAGTAGTGTATAGGATTTCCTGAAAGCGCGCACATGCGCGATCACGACGCTACGGAAGCCGGCAGACCAAACCAGATGAAAGTGCGCATTCAGCGTCTGCTCTGCCAATAATGCAAGCGTAGAAGAAGAAATGTGCTGTTTACCTGTGCAAAGAAAGAAACAACGAAAGAAAAATGTCTGAGGACTTCAGTGTTGAGGAAGAGCATGAGTTCTTTGCCGAGCTGAATGCGCTGGTTTGGTCTGCCGGCTTCCGTAGCGTCGTGAACGCGCTTTCAGGAAATCATATACACTACTGTTTATGCTCTAAAAACATTCTAAATGACTTTGTTTCGAGTAAATTCTGGATGCTACCCACTCAGGAAACTTGGAATACATTGGACGAGCAGTATGGAGGAGTATTGACACGTTTTTTGTGGACTTTTATGGACCTTTCTGCTTCGGGCGCTGGGCACCTCCATTATTTGAATGTCAGCAGACAGCAAGAAGCCTCCCAGATCTCCAGATGCATTTGAGATATCAAAAAAGTACTCCAGAGTGTTGTTCAGCATGGGGGTGAGTAGAAAATGAAGGCTAATCATGTTTTGGGTGTACAGGTGCTGGTCATAAAATTAGAATATCATGAAAAAGTAGATTGATTTCAGTAATTCCATTTAAAAAGTGAAACTTGTATATTATATTCATACATTACATACAAACTCATATATTTCAGATGTTTATTTTGTTTAATTTTGATGATTACAAATGACAACAAATGAAAATCTCAAATTCATCATATCAGAAAATTAGAATATTGTGAAAAGGTTCAAAATTGATGGCCCCTGGTGCCACACTCTAATCAGCTAATTAACTCAAACCACCTGCAAAAGCCTTTAAATGGTCTTTCAGTCTAGTTCTATAGGCTACACAATCATGGGGAAGACTGCTGACTTGACAGTTGTCCAAAAGACGACCATCGACACCTTGCACAAGGAGGGCAAGACACAAAAGGTCATCGCTAAAGAGGCTGGCTGTTCACAGAGCTCAGTGTCCAAGCACATTAATAGAGAGGCGAAGGGAAGGAAAAGATGTGGTCGAAAAAAGTGTACAAGCAAGAGAGATAACCGCACCCTGGAGAGGATTGTGAAACAAAACCCATTCAAAAATGTGGGGGAGATTCACAAAGAGTGGACTGCAGCTGGAGTGAGTGCTTCAAGAACCACCACACACAGACGTATGAAAGACATGGGTTTCTGCTGTCGCATTCCTTGTGTCAAGCCACTCTTGAACCACAGACAGCGTCAGAAGCGTCTTGCCTGGGCTAAAGAGAAACAGGACTGGACTGCTGGTGAGTGGTCCAAAGTCATGTTCTCTGATGAAAGTAAATTTTGCATTTCCTTTGGAAATCAAGGTCCCAGAGTCTGGAGGAAAAGAAGAGAGGCACTTCATCCACGTTGCTTGAAGTCCAGTGTAAAGTTTCCACAGTCAGTGATGGTTTGGGGTGCCATGTCATCTGCTGGTGTTGGTCCATTGTGTTTTCTGAGGTCCAGGGTCAACGCAGCCACATACCAGGAAGTTTTAGAGCACTTCATGCTTCCTGCAGCTGACCAACTTTTTGGAGATGCAGATTTCATTTTCCAACAGGACTTGGCACCTGCACACAGTGCCAAAGCTACCAGTACCTGGTTGAAGGACCATGGTATCCCTGTTCTTAATTGGCCAGCAAACTCTCCTGACCTTAACCCCATAGAAAATCTATGGGGTATTGTGAAGAAGAAGATGCAATACACCAGACCCAACAATTCAGAAGAGCTAAAAGCCACTATTAGAGCAACCTGGGCTATCATAACACCTGAGCAGTGCCACAGACTGATCGACTCCATGCCACGCCGCATTGCTGCAGTAATACAGGCCAAAGGAGGCCCAACTAAATACTGAGTGCTGTACATGCTCATACTTTTCATGTTCATACTTTTCAGTTGGCCAACATTTCTATAAATCCTTTGTTTTTATTGGTCTTCAGTAATATTCTAATTTTCTGATATGATGAATTTGAGATTTTCATTTGTTGTCATTTGTAATCATCAAAATTAAACAAAATAAACATCTGAAATATATGAGTTTGTATGTAATGTATGAATATAATATACAAGTTTCACTTTTTAAATGGAATTACTGAAATCAATCTACTTTTTCATGATATTCTAATTTTATGACCAGCACCTGTACTATTCCTTTAATGTAAGCTGTGCTTACCTGAGCTGAGGTCTATGTTCTGTCTGTCCTCCTCTAGTCTGCGAATTTTCTCCAGGAGCTCCGCCTTCATGGCGTCGAACAGCAAGGAGCGCTCACTCTGCAGCACACACATCATTAAACCTTAACCCCACCGTCAGTCACTCAGGGTCACATGGACTGGGGCGACATGGACGTCAGATCAGGCAGATGTTAACTAAAAATAACCCAACCTAAAGTTAAAAGAACAATCCTGAGCTGCTGGATTTCTACAAACCTGTCCAGATTTCACAGGAAAACAATTTGAGAGCTCTTAAAACATCTCTATTTTGTTGTTTTGCAAGACCCTTGGTTTAGATTTAAAATAACTGAAAATAACTTTTGATGCATGGATAAGAGGTGAAAGAGATTTCCCTGTAAATCTAATATGAAAACAAGGATTAACGATGGCTTAATCCAGTACTAAACTCTCTGCAGCTCCAAGCATTTTGAGCTCAGCTCTGGATGCGTTGCTGTGCAATGGATCACCTCCAGGTGTTGCCTCGCCCCTTGAACTTCACAGTCGTACTTGTGTTTGATGACCTGCATGCACAGCTCCTTGTATACCCCTGCAGAAAGAGCCAAAAACAGGCAGGCAGACAAGTTAGGATTCATAACTTTAACCTGGGGAAGTTGATGAACAATAATCCCACCTAATAACTGGTGGAGAAAGGCACCAGCCTCCTGAAACCCTTCAAGGTTAAAGCACTTCTAGACAACAGGTGGATAAAGACATTTTGATGGCAGTGTTTTATTCAATAATAAAAAGTTCAGGATTCACAGCTTTATTTACCTGCTACTTGTGTTCGTATCTGCATGCTGTTCTGTAACGCATCCAGTGGCTCTCTGTATTCTCCCGCCTTCCCAGTCAGCACCTCGTCCAGCTTCACCTTCACCTGGTTCAGCCGCTCCCTAAACAGCCTGGAAGCACACCGTGGGGCCGCCTCAGATTGTTGAGAATTACAATACGGGCATGATTTGAAAAAAAGAGGGAAAATTACTTCTCTTTGAGCTCCTGGAATTGTTTCTCCAGATCCATCATCTCGTCCAGGCACTCTCCTCTTCTCCGTTCGCAGTCCTCATCGTCCATTTCTTCAGAGAGACACAAAGACAGAAGACAAATTTAACCTTTATCCAAGGCTGGATTGATGCTAACATTTTGTTTTTGCCCACGGGATTTTCTACCTGAACTCTCCTCTTCCTCCTCCTCCTCCTCCTCCTCTTCCTCTACCTCCTCACTCTCCTCCATGTCGCTGTCTCTCTCCTCCAAGCTCTCCTCCATTGTCTCCTCTCCTCCTCCACCCCCCACTGTCTCCTCGTCCTTTGGTTCCTCCACCTCTCCGTTGGCTTCGGGGAGCTGCGACTCTCCGTCTGCCTCCATCTCCTCCTCCGGCTCCCTCTCAGCGGGTTGAGCAGGCATAATGGGCTGGAAACAGGAAGAAGAGATGAGTCAAATCTTCAGGAAATGGAATATGTGATCTTAAAAAAGTATTAGCCTTCAGCATCTCTGAGCTCCACCATAAAAAACACAATCTCAACAAAGCATGATGCTGCCAACACCTTGCTTCCCTGGGATGGTTTGTTCAGGGTGATGTATAAAGTTTCTTGTATGCATTTCTTGCGTGTACCACAAGCCTTTTAATGTCAGTCTATCTGGGAAGTCATATCTTAGTCAGCTTTTTGCATGATGAACTGAACAGAGCTTGTTGAGGTGCTGAAACGTGCTGTACCTAGTTTTATAAGCTCACCTCAATCGTATCCCTGACCCCTCATGCTGTGTTCGTTAAAGCAGTATGATGCTTTTTGATGCCGGCAGGAAAAACTGGATGTATATTAAATCCAAGATGTACAAAGATATCCAATTTCCCTACCAAGACGCAGATATGCACTGCTTTAGAATGTATAAAATATATTAAGGTTTGTAGTTATGTGACAAAATCTGCAAAAGTTCAAAAGAAGTGATTACTTTTGAGAGACACAATACTTCTTAACAGAAAACTTAATAATTACAACTTATGAACAACAGACTGCATTCTGCATGAACACTGGTAGTCTAATTAAGCAAAACACATAAAAGTTGTTGTGTTTCTTTAAGAGCAAATAAAGGAACAAGACGGATACTGCTCATTTATTTCATTTTGTTTAAATATTCTATTTAAGTAAAAGAGGCAAAAAAAAAGAAAAAATACAGTGATGAATTATGATTCTGTGTCTTTAAATGTAACATGTTAAATTGTTTAACACACACAAAACCCCACGGTGAGTCTGAAAGTGTAATAACATTAGTTTATATTCTCTTTTATATTTACTTTAAGGACTTTTTTTATATTAACCCTCTCCAGGCAGATGTTGCAGATTTGCAACAGCTAAATCCCACTTAGCTAATTACTCCACATCCACATTTTAAGAGCTTTTGTTACTCAAAAATACAACAAAAGGACCTAGTTGTGCATTTGCAACAAACAGTTTCTCTCCAGCTCACCATTTAGCACTGCTGAATCACTTTCAACATGGCTGAGTCCTTGGTGTCACTGAAACAGATTTTCTAAGCACCAATTTCATGTAAGTATCACTACCAATTTCCATTATTTTGAAATCAATACTACATAAGGCGAATCATGAATGTGTATAGACATGACACATGCCAATTAGTAGATTTTATCTCCTCTGGGTTTTTCACCAGAGGCATCTCGATTTCAATGTTGTGGATTCGCAACGTGTGCCCAAACAGGTACCAACGTATGCTACATGCTTTATCTACTAGTCTGCCTATATTTTGAGCAACAGTTTAACAGAAACGGCCTTCTCAAGAGGTTTTGAGATGTCAGTAGAGAAAAAGTTTGAGAAAAATTTGTCTCTAATTTTGTGAAAGAATTTTTTTTTCTTCGAATTTCATTTTGTTAATTTTTTTGTTTGTGACATTCAAATAAAGTTAACGTTCATATCAGATTCAGTCTTAAGTGCTAATTTACCACTCCGGGCCACTGTTGCAAATCTGCAACATCCCAGAATTCATTGGATGTAAAAGTCTCTCTCAAAAAAAAAAGTTTGAATTGTATATTACTATCCTATATGACCATTTTCTCCAAATATCAGTTTTTTTTCCTGCAACAACAACTTAATTTGAGTCTGAGATGGTTAAAAGTGTTTTCTGTGTGACTCAGTGGAGCTGCGATACACATTTTCTAGTTCATTTGAAATTATTTAGCATTTCAGACCATGTACTATTTCATTTAGATCAGTTTGCATTCTTTATAGAAATGATGAGATGCAACAATTATCCTGTTCTTAAAAAGAGAAATGAACATGTGCTTCCATTACTTATTTTCTGTCATAATGATCTGCTACAAATAACTTGTATTAGATAAACAAAAAATAAAGAAGAGATTAAACTACATTATGGTTTCTGCTGTTTTTGTGAAGATACAAAAACTAGCGGAACCGGAAATAACCCCAAAATAAAAGTATTCTTTAAAACATCACATATATCTATGAAAGTTCAATAATTAACTAAAACAAAATTATCAAATTAAGAATATAGTAAGTACTAATAATTTATTAATACAAATATATTTTTAAAACTTCTTCAACTTTTAAGTAACAACGAAAAACGACGGTTTAATTTGGTAAGACCGGAAGTCGATTGTTAGAAACATTTCTTGCTTGATGTTTAGCGGCTTTCGTGATGTCATTTAGTAGAAAACGATAAACGACGAAGCGCGACGACATTTAGACTCAACTAGACAGACAAAATTTTAGTTGTGTTGAAAGTTTTTCTACTAATAAACCCCGAACGGGAAAAGATGAAACGGTTTCCCTGTTACGGCCAGCGAAGTCAAGTGCAACACTAGCTAACGTTGAAACACAGCGAGGGAATCATCGTATTCACAGTCACCCAAACATGATTTTATGACTGCAAAATGAAACTAACAGATAAAGAGTTTATTGCTATGCAGTATAATCCACCATCTGTTAAACCAGGAGCATCTTTTAGACTGATCTACAGGACAGCAACACTTGGGATTAACCGTGTCTTCTGCTCCGTGTGTGCATCCAGCCGATGCAGTTTATTTAAACCAGCCGCTGCATCTGAAGGCAAAGAGGGAAAACTTACCTCGTAAAGCTGTCGATTCGCAGAAAGTTTGAAGTTCGTCTCACTTTTTTATTTCCATTGTGAAAAGTACTTCCTCTTCGCCTGGCTCCGTTTCTGTTCGACACTTTGCCGGACTCATCGAGCCCGTCGGCTCAGCCAATCAGCGTCGAGAGGTTCGGTGAAGTTGTCCAATGGGAGAGCCCATCCCGCAATCCCCTCAACCAATCAGATTTTAAAAATAGCTCTCGCAAGCCAATCAAAACGTATAATGATATTTTATGGTATATTCAGCAAAGGAAATAATTAATGTTAATCAATTATCTAATATATTTAGATAAACTGAAACATTTCCCCACAGAGATTTGCAGAAAGCCTCTCAGGCAACAAACAAGACCCTGAACAAGAACAACAATAATAGGCTAATATTCAATTTATAATGCACTTTGCATTTAACCCTTTATAGGACAAGTTACTGTTTTTGATCACTTGCATACTCCTTACAAATGGATGTGAGGTCTAGAATCACAAGATATATATTCAGGCATTCAGCAAAGATACTGCTACATGGCTGTACATCTTATGTTGCATTTGACCAATAAGATGAGCCCTTGAATTATATATTACCTACTTTAAATAATTTGAAAAAAGTTAACAAGTCAAGAAAAAAAAGATAAAAAGCTAATTGAAAAGTTAATAAAAGTTAATAAGCCTTTTTAACAATTATATTGATGTTTATAAACTAAAAAATTTAAGTGTCCGTATCAGCATTAATGCCTCTAAGGTTATGTTGTACCAAAAATAATGTGTTTCTGTTTTTCATAAAAATGAATATATAATAATAGTAATATTGTCTTGTCCTGGATTAAAATAACACAACACATAACTTTTGATTGAAATTTGGATTTTTAAAGTATTTCACTGAGTGCCTTAAAACAAATCTCAATGTTCTACAGTTGCATAAGGACATTGAAATGTTGATTTTAAATACACAAAACTAAAAGCAAAAAAAAAAGAGCATTTAAAGGAAACTGTTAGAAGTAGTGTGGGAAATAAAGGAACCAGGAACACATTGCAGCCACATGTAACCCATCTCCAGCTGGATAATGACACACCATCTGGTAAGGAAATAAATAGCTTAGATTAAAGATTATTTGAACCTTGGTGTGCCCAGTCTAAGCCCAAATCGAGATTCAACCCACATTCTGTGGTAAACATAATAATTCAGTCCTTACATTCAAAAGAATCAGAGAATATGAATTGAAATGAATTTAATCATTTAACATAAAGGGGTTTGCAGCAGCGCCAAAAAGGGCATCAGTCAGATTGGAAAGAAACTTCTGTAAGAAGTGCTCAGTAGCCCCAGCCTGAAAAGAAATGCTCTAAATGTCTTTTACCAGAATGTGTGCATGTGCAGTTATACATGTTACCTCCCCTTTTCTGACCCTAGACTCATACAATTCCTGCTGGGGAAAAAGGTCAGCTCTGATGATCCTCTCTGCAGACCTAATTGTTAATTGTAGATTAAAAATTCAGTTTCATTGCTACATGCTGATGAATGTGCACAAACAAGCCTGTTTCCTGCTGGTTGCCAGTTGAAAAGGTGTTCTGAAGGATGGTGAGGGATACAGTTTGTGTAATCCCCAGTCCGCAGTCTTCGGTAGGTTGCATCAGAAAAGCAAATTTCCTTTAATTTCACCATTACTGCTTCCAGTTGCCTATGACACAAAATCACACCTCATTGCTTCTCAGATGTTTGTGTTTGTTTATGTGCCAATATGTGTAAAAGGTGTCCCAGTTGCTAAAGGCTTTCACAAATTATCCTTATAACTACCCATCTAACAACAAGTTTTTCATTGCATTGGCTTTTCACTCTTGCCCTATAATTATACAAAAAAACTTAAATCAGTAAACTGTAGGTTGCCAGATAGATTTCTATGGAATTCTAAAGCAAAAATTAAAAAGCAGTTGTGAACTGAAGACCTCTTGCTAAAAAAAAAAAGTGATATTCAAGGAAATAATAGGGCTGAAATATTTACAATTATCAAGCCATGGTTTACTTTCGTAGTAAGTGAGGATTTAGTATCTAAAAATACAACCCTTATTTCCTTTATGTTGTTCTATCCACTGAGGAGATCGATGACATAGTTGCTAAACCATTTCCAACCACAAGATGGCGCCAAAATTACACCGTCAAAAGCCTCAGAACGTTCTCGCTTCGTGACACAAACATGAAATGTAGAGTATTTACCGGTATATAAAATCTTTTAACATGTTTTATAATAAATATGCTGAAATGGTTACTTTATGGATCTATTATTGAGACTCTAGTAAGATCTGTGATTAAGGCAGAGCTGTTCCTGCACCACCTGTTGCTGCTTACTGCTATAACATGGCTGCTTTGCTGACAAAAAATAGGGGCTGCCTCCTATAGGCAATTTCTTCTGTTTCATACTGTTTTGCAATATTTCATAGCTAATCTTTGATAAAAAGGAATATCAAAAAAACTATATAACTGATTGTTCTACTATTGACAGCAACAACCACTATTAAGTGTTTGTGATAATTGTATAACATATCTATTCAGAGATAATTGATGATTGTTTTCTGGCATAAAGTTCCATTTTAACTCCACAACACAAGAATTTCTTAAGAATTACACTTTTAAAAAGTTACTCCAGACCTAATTGTTTATTGTTGTCATTTGAGGCCATTCTTTGATGGGCTTGATAATGTGCTTTACATTATGAATCTTCAACCCTTACCCCTCAAGATCCACTTTCCTGCATGTTTTAATCTTTTTGCTCCCCCCACATTCATGCTTTAAATAAATGGGTGATTTTCAGCCTCTGCAGACGGTTCCTATACTATACCTGGTCTGAGCTCCTTCCTAACTGATAGCACTTGTTATGATGACAGCAGACACTTTTTTAGGTTTTCTTATCGGGCCTATATCATGCAGGACAGTGGGTCCTGAAGACCCACCAGATTAACGCTCTCTATCATTATTGTAGCTAGTATTATAATGCAGCATATTATATGGACATACTGAGCCATTGTCTCACTAACATTTCACCATTTTTACATAATGACAATAAAACTCTTGAATCCATCCATCTTCTGCTGCCTATTTATCGGGGTCATGCTGCCTATGTCCAGCAGTATTTGGGCTTAAGGTGGAGTACACACTGAACTGGTAGTCAGTTTGCTCATACACACCAGAGAGCAATTTAATGATTCCAATCCACCTGATCGTCACATTTCTGAACTATGGGAGGAAGCCAGAGTACCCAGAGAGAACCCATGCATGCACAGGGAGATATGCAAACTGCATGCTGAAAGACCCTCTGGCAGGATTCAAACCGAGGACCTTCTTACTGCAAGGCAACAGTGCTAAAAACAGCCCCATTTTTGACTCCAAGGCTGCTTTCATCTACTGCTGGTGGGTCAAGTTTTAAAGGAAGAAACCAGCCCCACACCACCACACTATCACTACCGTGTTTGAGCATCGGTACAATGTTGCTTCTGAAATGCTATGTTAGTTTTGCAAAAGATATAATAGAAATGTTAAGCTCTAAAAAAAACTACACATTTTTTTCACATCAGATCACAGGGAGCATAGAGACGTTATTTGTAGAAATGCTTTTGTTCTTTTGGTCAGATTCCTCATCCCAAAGATACCATTACATCTTTTCTTATGTTCTGTTCATCTGTAGCAATTTAAAGTGTTTTTGTTACTAAAACCGTGGGACTAAACAGACCTGAATGTGCCTAAAGGACAAAAAACAAACAATTAAAGTCTAATTTCATTGGTGAGCTAACTAAGCCAGCTAGATTCCAGTCTTAATAGCATTTCCTCCTGGGTTTAACTCATATTAAGTCAGGCTTCTTTTCCCTTGTAGTTAAATGTGTTTGACTTTTTAAATTTAAGTGAGGCTTAAAAGCACAACACACAAAAATTCGACATTTTAAAATAAACGTTCCTATTTCTGGCAATCACAAGAAAACAGAGTCATGATGCTATAGAAAAGGTAATTAAATACAAACAAAAAATGAATTTCAAATGTTTTTATTAAAGTTGCATAAAAGTGTAACAAAATTGGGCAAAAAACAAAACCAGTTTCTCATATTGCTACATTTGTTTGTTTGTCTAATCATTAAAAAAACAAAACAAAGCAAAACACTGCCACTATTACTCCATTCTGCATGGTTTAGCTCTTGTATTTAGCCTCAATGATCATCAGCATACAATATTTGATTTTTTTTTTTTTTTACATTTTCACCAACAGTAAGAAAAAGAAAAACATCATACTTATCAATAACAGTCTAAGAAGATATATATTTAATCCAAAACCTGAATTTAGAAACATAAAATCCACTCAAATTCAGCTGCTGATTGAAGTTGCCTAAAACAATCTGACCAATAAGAGGAAACCGCAGAGAGCTCAGTCTGGAAATGCCACAGATAAAGACAAAAGCAATCGCACCGGAAATATGCATCTGAATGGATTTTTTGTTATTGTTGTTGATTAGCTAACTGTTATTCCAAGGCTTGGCATCAAGAGGTGTGATGATCACGATAAAAACAGACCAGTCTTACATGGGTCAGAGTGAATAACATTGTTTACCTAAAACAGAATCGTTTCAAAAGGCCTAAGTATTAAACACTCACTTCTAATAATAAAAAAAGAAACATTTTGAAACAAGGAGTGACAGAAGATCACAAATTCTCCACATAATGCAGAGCTGCTTGCAAAAGTATTCACTCGCATTTCACTTTTCACATTTATTCATGTTAAACCGCAAACCTCCATAAGTATTTTATTAGGACTTCATTTGATGAACTAACATTATTTTTGCTAATAAAATATGGGAAGTGTGGAATGCATTTCAATTCTGCCGCATTATTCCAACACCGTAAAACAAAATCCCACAGCTTTGAATGCTTTACATCAACCAGAAATAGAAAGATTGGCCTAATTGGTTAGCAGTCATCAGAGAAGCAGGAGAGAGAGAGAGTCAGAATAACTCTGGAGGAGCATCTGAGATAAACAGCTCAGGTAGGAAAAATATACGTTGTGGATTGTACATATCTCTCCAGTTTGCAACAACAGGACTAAGACTGTAATTAGAGATCATAATTAGACATTACTTTTTGTTGAACTGTCATAAAATCCTATTAAAATTGAGTGGAGTTTATGGTTTTAAAGATGATAAAATGGGAAAACTTTCAAGGAGCATTCATACTTTTGGAAGGCAGTGTTGATCTGCTGAGTAACAGAAAACTGAAGTACTCCTGTTTGTTTTTTTTTGGTTTGTGTAACATAAATTATACCTAAGGCAACATTTGATTAAAAGAACGAAAAGAAAAATGGAAGTAAGGGAAGGAAAAAGGTGCAGAAATGAGAGAGCAGCAGCGTGTAAATGGGCTATATCTGAGAGGACAGTTAAAGGTCTGTAACGGCAGGTGCAGACGAATCGCGAAAAATGCCAGCGCTGCTGTTGGCCAGCAGGGTCTCAGGCTCTGATCTGATTGGTTGGCGATCAGAAACAGATGGCTTGTTCTTTGCAATGGTGTGTTTTGGAGAGGGAGGAGATGAAGCTGCAGCTGTGGACGCATGTCAGCTCTGCCTGTGCACCTGGAAATAAAACTGACACGTCTCAGATGCGGGCGAGTGAAGAAAGAGGAAAAAAAGAAAAAGGCTAAACGGATCAAAGATGATTCAGTTTCAAACGAAGCAACAAAAAGAAGAGAAAACAAACTCCCCCCCATTTCTGGACATCGTATTGGTGATTCTACTGGCGTGTGACAATCAAAGGAGGGAGCCTGGAGAAATGACATATCCGTTTAGTGAAAATGGGAAGTAAATAACAGAGGAAGTGATGTCAGGTTATTGTGGTGTGATTTTTAAAAAGGCAGCTTTTCAACAGGGTTCCCCTTTATGACTATCAGTTTGTGATTGACTAGAAATTAAAACAGGAACCAGTCCTATATCCCCCTTCCCTCCAAAAACAAAAAAAAACCCAGACAAATCTGTCCTACACAACAGCAGAATATACAGGCCCAAAAACACTCCATACTATGACAGATGTTGCTGTACATTATGTAGCAACATGCACTAATAATAACACAGATATACATGTGTATGTGCAGGCTGAGGAACAAAACATCCCTTTACGCCTAAAAGAAGAAGGAAAAAATGTTCTGGTCTAGCTTCAAATACAAAAACGGCTTATTTTAAGGTCTAAAGCAGGTCTTACAGCCAAACGGCTAACCAGTGAGTCTTTCTAAATGTTCAATCACTATTTCCAGGCATCAAAGTTTCCTCTTTGCTGTACTAAAGATAGATTTACACAACGCTTTGTGGTCAAAAGGTTCAGATTTTCTTCTACCAGAAATGACACACTGCAGGTTTTTTTTCAAAAGGGCATATATCATCATGTTAGAGCCAGAAAACCTATAAAAACCCTGACCAACATAAAAACTTGTCCTTTAAAATGGGATTTTATATTAAAAAAAGACCCTTTACTAAAACAGGAAGGCACTACCATATATGGATGATGACGTAGAGTCTGAAAACCTCTTATGGTACCGGTAATCACAAAAGGAGAGTTTTCACAATAAAAAATACCTTTATTAAGGCGTATGTGAAAAAAATGTGTGGTCGCTTATTTGGTGGCACCAGAAAAAAAAGGAAAAAAAAGCAGCAGGTATTTTTTCCCTCACAGTTAAAGAGAGATTTTTGCCCTTTGATTATGAAGCCATAATTATCTGGATTAAAAGTAAATACATAATCCAAAGCTATAGGAATGAAGACACAAGACAGCTCATTCCACGGTTAAGACGAATGGCTCAGGCAGGGAGTCGACAGGCAGACCAGGGTGACTTTCATACTGTATGTATATATAAAGTTGACCAGCTATGAAAATGTCTGTCTGAGTATCTCAGTCCTCATCATTCCCCTTCTGGAAGCAACTTTATAGCATTAGCTTAACTTTCTGATAGCCAAAGACACAGTAAACTAACCCAAAAGAAGACTAAATTATTATGAAAATTGAGATTTATACACTCACCGAATGAAGCATCCAGGTGGGACAGCTCTTGGATAAATTAATAGTCAGAACCGGAGCAGTAACTGAAACTTTTACCCTAAAAGCCACCCTAATTTCAGTGTCCTACATGGTAGTTTTTGTTTTTAAATCATAAACTCATTCTTTTATTTGCTTTCATGATATACATAAAAATATGACTTGTTTGCATTAAGGATGTAGGAGCTTTTTCTGATTCCCCACTGCAGTAGATTATAGGAAGACTTCCTCATGGAGCTTTTAAAATCCTCTGAAGTGTGCTGGTTTGTTAGGTTTCTACTACCCTTAAACATTTCCCTTGATTTCTGTCTTCTTACTGGAAAAAAAAATAATAATTCAAACTAATTTTTACCTTTTTAAGTCTGTTTTGAGGATTTTTGTTCTTTGTCTTTTTCTGGAAGTGTTTTTAACTGACTGTGTGTGTGTATTTAATATGCATTTTTAACAAACGTCTCCCAGAAAAAAAAAAAATCCTTATGGTTTATAATGACAGTACAAGCCTTGACTGATTGACTCTGCTTTAGTGGTCGGTATTCATGGTATTATGGCCTGACACCAGAGTTCAGTGGTTAAGCATAATTTAGCTGCTCCGCATTAATTTTTCGCTAGTCACTTAAAAAAAAAAAAAATCAGTTTTAATCATGAATGCAGAATGAATGCAGCTACTGTGAGCAATAAGCCTGGACACAAAGGAAGTAGTAAAAAAAATGATGATATATGCCCTTAGGGACACAGAAAAAGTCTTAATGCAGCACTGCCTGTGTTCAGGGGGCATAAATAGAGCCCCACAGAGATGATCTAAAAATGTTAAGGTAAAGTGATGATCCTCATGCCCTTAAACAGAAACAGGAAATCAAAACAGATCTCTAAATGGAGATAAACAAGTTAAGATATTCACATAATCTCGCTGGTAGAGGCTGAAGTATTTGTTACATCTGTATCCTTCTCCATTCTCAGTTTTCACCGTTTTTTGTGGCGGTGGGCCTGTATTTTACATGCAACCCCGCTTTTACAGTAATTATGGGACTCTGTTCCTCCACAGGCAGATGGGAAAGTGGGAGGAAGAGGAGAAAGATTAGGAGGAGAAGCGCCAATAACGGCAGGCGAGGAAACAATGAGGAAGGAGAGAGGTTGGATTATAACAGACAAGTTACCTCGCAAATTATTAATTTCTGCTGAAGAGAGTCAAAATCCTTGGAGGTAAATTAAAGTGGTTTAACTATAAGCTGAAACAAGGGTAGGCTGTAATACATCATGACCTTCAATGGAAGAAGACATTAAATAAAAAATAAATGGGGCAATGAGGGCAGTGAGGGCTGGAGAGGACGGGAAAATGTGGGGGGAAAGGAAGGATGCCATCATTTCTTCTGAGGTGTAGAGAGCTTCTGCATTCCTCTGATTTTGTCAAGCAGCTCTGAGATGAAGTCCTACATGAAGACAAGAAGAACAGGACTCACAATGTGCTTGTATACCAAGTAAATGGAGCTAAAGCAGAGGATAGAAGCCAGTTACTTTACCTCAGTAGGTTTAAAGCAGTCAACCAGTAAGTCCTGTAAAATAATGAAATAAATGAACGTAAACTCGATTCCCTTTTTATCCCCCATGACTGTTATACTCTGGATTTTTTCCTCACCTTGACCCTGGCTGCACGCTCAACATCACTGGGCATGTCCAGCAGTTCATCCACATCGATTTCCAGCTCCGGGATGGCCTCCTCCTGGAGCAATGACAAAATAGTAGAAACATTCTGATTAATGTACACTTTAAACACTAGAGGGCAGCAGACACTCATCACACACCTCTGAGAAAGAAAGGGGAGACACAAAGAAACCAGAATACGGCCAGCTTAGTGATTGCGAGTTTGCAAAGAGAAAAAGTATACGTTTAATCACTTGTATCAGACTTATCAGACTGAAATTAGGAATTTTTAAAAAATATCCCACTATACAACACGTAAGTGATGCGTAAAAAACTGCAACATCAGTATTAAAACTGCAAAGTGGCATATTAGATACAAGCTATGGAGGTAATTATTTCATGGTTCCATCTGCCAGCAACACAATATTAGAACTAAGGAGTCTCATCTAGTTTAAAGACAAGGATATACAGTTATATGTGATTTAACACCTTATCTTAAAACCATATAATCTGTATTTTCGCCTTAATAAAAAAAAGTTACATTTTAATTAGTCTTGTTAGCCTGTGTTACTTTAACAGATTAATCAGCTCTGAACAGTGATTTTAAAGTCAGATGCTGAAACTATCTAAACTTTTTCCTCCTGTCCAACTTTTACGTTACAATTTTAAAAATGCATCTCACCCTTTAAAAAGTATTATTGACATGCAGAGCACGAATGGAGGAAAGGGAAGATGTGATTGGGCCACTGAATACCGCAAATATAGGGACCAAGCGTTTAGCTATTGTGATACGACTGATGTTGCAGTGAGAACTGAGAGTCTGATCAGCTCTAGATTGATAGATTTGAATGGATGGGCAATTCATTCCTTATGCAATATATTACAATTTCACAAAACACAATTTTGAAACGGCAGAGGATATAAATTTTGGTCACATTACATTTAACAAGAGTACAGTAGAGACTAAATTTCTCACTTCAGTCCTTTAGGTGGCAGTGTTACACTTAATGTGGGATTGCTCCATAGAGAAGGAAAGAAAGAGAAGCAACTAGCATACAGCATGATGGTAGAAATAAGAAGATTTTCAGTAGTGATGGTGAGATGACATGAGGCATTGAACCATTTGGCCAAATTGCTTCAACGATCCCCACAGTTCATGAAGCCTCATGTGGACATGTCACCACCTACTGGTAATGTGGAGAACTACAGTCTGTAATAAAATCTGATTTTTTGCAATTGTTTGTCTTCTTCTAGAGATTTGAAACAGTTACAAAAATATATTTTATTGTGATATTACAGATGAAAATGACTATAAATAACATTACAAATTACCTACGGACATTTCTCTCTTTAGCACTCTTAACGACCTTTAGCATATCAGTCGCTAATATAAGTACCTAGTTTGGGCTTTACAGGCAGTCCTATAGCTGGACCAATATCTTACAGATATGAAACCCCTGAAATAAAACCACTTGAAAAACAATTTCCGATCACATTTTGCATTTAAGCATTTCCGTAGGAGTTTAAGCATTGCAAGGGCATTAGGATCATGAGTATGCACAGCTCTGTGTGGAGGTCAAATAAAACTAACTGCTAAAAATGTAGCCTTGAGAAACCCAACATTTGGTCTTTCACTGAGTTTTCTCAGATTAACGTTCATAAAATGACAAGTAAAATCTGAACCAGTTTATCACAGTACCAGACCTTCTGACCGGCTTTTCAATCAATGTCCGAATGAAGATAATTTTGGATAAATCACAAAACATGAACAGAAATGTGAAGAACCTGGAGAACAGTCACTCCAGTGTTTGTTTCATTGTCATAATTAGTCTTCAGTGTGATTTTTCAAAGTAGTACAACACAAAAAATCCCCAAATGCAAACACTTTTTTTGATTCAAGCCCTCATTTCTTCCTCTTTTAAGCTCAATTGCTACTCTACGCTCATGTTGTTCTCCAGGAATCTCGCCGTCGCTCCGGTCCTCCCCCTCAGTTGGAGTTGCCCACACAAGCTGTCTCTGCACCTGCCCAACTAAACCCCCCCACCACCAACCCCATAACCCTCGCCTATCTCCACCATGCAAATACGAAATCCACAACCAGTCGACAGGATGCAGAGTCTGCACAGCCGAGTGTCAGATTAATAGGCCAGTCTGGATTTAGATTCCTTTTTGGTGAAAATGTGCACGCTGCTTTTTCAGTGTAGGGATTAATGAATTATAAAATGAGCTAAATAAGTCTGAGATGGTGTGCTTTTAATCCTGCACAGGACAGCCTGGGTGTGTGTGATAGAGACTGAAAGTGACAGATAGACCTACTGTCAGCAAAGAACTGCAAACAGACTGAATGTAAGAATCAAAGTAGATGGTAAAACAGCATCAGAGTTAGAAAATACACTGGAATAATGCACCAACCCTTCGGCTACTGAAGCTAAAGTCGGACACAAAGAAGGATCTGCCAACACGTGGTCTCCATGTGCCTCCACGTGGTTAAAAAACAAGCCACAACTAACAAACGGCTATGTTATGAAGAGCTACCTTTTATCTGTGAAAATAATCCCATCTTTTAAGTCATGGTGAGGCTAGTTAAATATTTAACATGACGTTTAATGCTGTCGACTAGACAGAGATTTAACAGGCGGTGTTAAGCAGTGGAGGGAAGGGGGAAGGGAATGCCGAGAGGAAGGAAGGTAAGAGGTTAAGGAGCCAAAGGAGAAGAGACTGTAGCTGAGTGGAGCTCCCTGAAAGAGCGAGGAGGAGCAGGGGAAGGAGACGAGGACATGCTGCGGGGATAAAAAAAGGCCGGAAGACAGGCTTCAGAGAGGAGACACAAAGAAAGCCGGGAATCATGAGGGAGGATTTCCAAAACAACCCTCCAGTCTGACTGACTGGGTGTCTAGAAGGAGGGAATGCACCGTTGTCTGCAGATGTGGCCTGGTATAAAAGCTGCCTGCAAGATACTGGCAGGGTCTACGGAGTTGAGGCAAAGCAGTGTGATGGAGGACAATCAAAGAGATCCAAAAAAAGATGAAAAGATCAGCTTTATCCTGAACTCCCAGCATAAAATAAACTATATTTCCCTTTTATCCTGGTACTAACCTTTGATGCAGACAAAGATGTGAAAGAAATATTTTACAGGAAGCGCTTTAGCCAGATATGGAAAAAAAAAGGACAAAACTGAGTTAAAGGGCTCCATTTTTACTGCAACTAACCTATATTGAGGCAAATTGCAAGTTTCCTTCAGTAATAAACAAACACACTGGCTGAACAGAAAAAGCTTTAGGGAATTTAGGGAATCCGTTTTCAACAATCCCCCAAGAAACAGAAAAGCTCCCATCTATGACATGTTAGTCCCAGTGAACATGGCTGATGGGACAAAGAGAGGATGCAAAAACAATCATTACTAACCCTTACATTAAAAGGAGTGTATTTGTTTTATTCACTATTAAAACTGTGGCATAAATCCAGACAGCAAACTGGAAGCAACACCTTTTATTAACTGGTGCATTTGTTGGTTGAAAACTATCTAGATGTTTAAATTATATCAGTTTTATAGGCTTTGCTCTGCTACTCTTTGCAAAATTATCCAAATCCTGGCAGATTTTGGATTATTTTAATTAAACACACATTTTATTAGTAGGAACTTTATAAACTTTCAGTTCGGTGGAAATTAAGCTATAACCAGAAATATCAATTAGGATTAAGTACTCATACATGGAAATGATTGCATTTAAGGACAATACTGACAATAGCTGTATAAAAACAAAAGTACTTCATAGGTTCTAATCTCATTTTGGTATCTAAATGCAATATATTATTCTTATTTAGGCTGTGTTCTTATGAAAAATTAAACAAAATATGAATATTGTTAAATATAATATGGAATAATAATATGCAAACAGAGAACTTAGTGAAAAGTTTTAGAATGCAGCTGGGCAGCATTAGGATTCTGCTGGTTCTGTTCACTCGGGTTCCTGCAGCAGTACTCTTCTGCGCTTTAATTAGCTTACAGTTTAATTCCTCAAATCATCTGGGCTCAGCGTGACTGTAACCTTGCTTCGGAGTCGCTGTAGTCTGTGAACGCCAGAGTTGAGCAGGATTTAAAACCTGCAGGAATAAGTAAACCCAAACCTTCTCCGTTTCCTTTTAGAGCCATACGGATTTTCTTTGCTCATCTGTGGCCCTTTTTTCTCAGATTTGCATGTTTTAATTTCTCTCTGCCAGCCCATCGCAAAAGACTAGGAAGCTTGACATAGATCGCTGTAAATGCAGTCCTAAAACGTACCTTGGTTAAATCTTCTAACAGAACAGAGGCCTTGATCCTAACCGGGATCTGCCATTTGAAGGTATCTCACCTCCCTGAAGGAGGCAGTTCAGACTAATGTACTTATAACATAGTGGTACTTACCGCTGTTTTCTTTTCATCAAAGAAATAAAAGCCCAGCGTGTAGCCAAAAGCCTCTACTGGATGTAAATGAGGAGCATCACCTGAGGAACACACAGCATCCTGGCCCACTGCCCAGCTGTATCATTGTGGCCTTTAAATTAAATTACGTTCTTCCTGACAAGCTTGCAAATATGATTCACACAGAGGCAGGACACATGGAGATAGGGCACCAGACGGCCCCGCCGCTCATCTGGAGGCTTCCTGTGCCACAGAGCAAGGCTCACATGTGACAGTATGGTGGAGTGGTCTCTGAATGCTCTGTGTGTGTAGATCAGAGCATCTTCAAGATATAATACACAGTTATGATATAATCATGTACTGCAGAGCAGTAAAAGCTGCATGGAAACATTTCTGGATGTTACATATACTTTGTTTATTTAACAGTTTAACTGCACATAGTCAGAGTTTAAAGGTCACTACCATCTAAAGATACAATGATTTCAGCTTTTTTAGACTGCTTCTTGATTATTTCAACAACTTTGTTTTTTGTTTTTTTGAGTAATATTGGGAACCCCAGAAGCTTAAATACCTGTTTGAGTTAGAAATTCATCTCAATTCACAGTAAAGGATCCTTTTTACTCAAGGTAGCACATGATTTATGAGCCTTTTCCTGACCATCAATAGAGATCTTAAAGGTCCTATATCCTGTTTTTTTAACCCGTTCAAAGTCCCCTATAGGCAAATATATGATGACATAATGCCTTTAGAACGAAGCGGCTATTAACTAATGAAACATAGTTGGTTTGTTCCAATCCTGGAGAAAAACACTTGCCTTTATCGTCACCATATCACATCACTTCTGAAGGCTGAACAACGTCCAGACCTCTAATGGACCAAAACATTATTCTTTATAAGTTAGACATTAGCGTTAGTTTGCTGCCTTGTTCAGATTAGATGCTAGAAGAGCAACTTCCTCTAAACTCTCAGAAAGTTATTGTTTATTTACAGTTGAGCCACTGCAGGTAGGGATGCACGATATAATCGGCCCCCTATCGGACATCGGCCACCCCACCGATATTTAACCCGATATTTGATCAGCTTCTGAGTTTCTAAAGTCTAAAAAAAAAGAAAAAAAAAAACTACTTCTTCTTCTTCCTCAAAAACTTCTTTTTTACAGACTTAAAAACTTCTAAAGACGAGGGAAAAAATATTGATACATTAAAATATCCCAATATCTTCATATGCTGATATATTGCCATTTAAAAACACCATATCAATCTCTTTTACTAATGAAATATTGCTATATGTCATCGTTATGCTACGAAATCCCCCGAAAATTCACGAAATTTTGCCATATTTTTATATGTTGATATATTGACGCGGTATCGATCTATTTTACTAACAAAATCTCACAAGAATTTGCAAAATATCACGACAGTTTGTAACAGAACGATGAAATTTCACGAGATTTTGAAAGTAAAATAGATCGATACCGCGTTTTTAAAAATCAATTTGATATCAGCATATGAAAATATAATTGAGTATATTATTTTTCAAAGTGTCAGAAATGGATAACAAAACTGCTATTTTCAATGACTACTTATTTTTGTCCAGCTTTAACATCGGTATCGATATCGGTTATCGGCTACATGAGTTTTAAAAATATCGGCATATCGGATATCGGCCAAAATCCCAATATCGTGCATCCCTAACTGCAGGTGTTTGCTTTCTAGAGGGGGCATTCCAACATACATGTTGTACGAGATACATGCATCAGGTGAAATACCA
Source organism: Cyprinodon tularosa (assembly GCF_016077235.1). Classification (NCBI taxonomy): domain Eukaryota; kingdom Metazoa; phylum Chordata; class Actinopteri; order Cyprinodontiformes; family Cyprinodontidae; genus Cyprinodon; species Cyprinodon tularosa. The sequence continues at coordinate 436,980 of NW_024039707.1, read as the reverse complement.
CTTTCTGTATGACTTAGTTAAAGAAATAGTGAAGTTTAAAAAGCTGACTTTCCATTACAACACTATACACTTGTGCTCCAGATTTCTAAATAAACAAGGTTTAAATTTAGCAGCTGAATAGTTTCTGCACACATCAACTGTTGCTAAAATTACTGAACTTATTCATCCCTCAACATAAAACCACATCAGATACCAGAAACACTTCATTGTTTTACAAGTAGTTAAAGACAGAAACTGCAAACCACCCAGACGGAAATGTCTGACTGGGATTTAATTTGGTGCATGCAGACTAAAGACTGACATGTACATGATTTAATGGAGAGGAAAACCAAAGGATATAAAAAGTGGAAAAACATTTTACAGCTAGTTTTTCTTTTTTTTTTAATATTCAGTAATTAAAACTGATTAAATACAAGATGTCTTAAAGAGACATTATTAGGCATAACCAGAGCGGCGTTTTTGTGCCCTTCTTGTAAACCTCTGCACTCCTGAAATGTGTGACAACAGCACCACAAAGTCAGCTTCAAGGAAAATACAAAACATTTTTGCAGTAGTCATTTTAAGTCATTTTAATCAAAAGGCTGAGATTGTTTGTGTCTTTTTGAAAAGGACACAGAAAAGAAATGGACGGAGGGAAGTATAGGAGCCATCCATGCAGCTGGAGAAAACTACAGTCAATTTTCTCTGGAGCCCCATTGAAAATAATTTTAACTTTAAGAACTTTAAAGCCCAGCATTTTGGGGTTTTCAAGGCAACTTCGCAATACCCGCAAATTGATGTCACCTCATCTTTATGCAAATTAAATGATTTGCATTTTCTCTTCTGGATTAAATTTCCAAATTCCATCAGTGGGCATTAACATATAAAGTTGGTAAGCTTTAAAATGCAATGCGGCTGCAATCAGGATAACACTTGATCTGCAGGACTATTAAGTTAATCATCTTTTAATAACTGCATGAGCGCACATCTTGATCATCCAAAAGTATTAAGCCATAAAAGTCAAACAATTTCGCTTATGTAGGCGATGAAGGCGTCGTTTTTCCTGCTCAACTGAAATGAGCGAGTTTTATTCAGAAGTAAACTAAAGATCTTCACCGAGTCAATTTAATACCAAATTTTACCTTCTTCAGCAAAATATAGGCCCAGTCCCATTCCTCTCACTTGCACTCATTTTGGAGCCTAGCACTTGGTTTTGCGAGTTCACGTGTAAGTTTAGTGTGTCCCAATAATTTTAAGAGCTAGGGGGATCTATTCAGACCGAGTGAGGTCAGGAGCTGACTTCGAAACAAAGTGACCAGAACTCGTTCAGTGAAAGAAAAAAACCGCCCCGCTGTTGAAAAGCACAAATGTAAGTATATTTTTACAATAAACCACAAATGAAATATATATATATATATATATATATACCGTATATATATATATATATATATACCGTATATATATATATATATATATACCGTATATATATATATATATATATATATATATATATATATATATATATATATATATATATATATATATATATATATGTAGGGATATCTTATCTAGACGAAAATACAACAGAATTCCTTACTGTTGTTTTAAAACATGAATATTGCAAAATCGCAATTTTGCGTAATACACAAATCTCCCGAAACAACATAAGAAACACAATGCCTGGACTAAAATTAGCCAAAAAAATCAGATCTTTGACAGTCGGATCTGCTGATAAGTTTTGCACATCCAGCATTAAATGCGGCCTCTTATCTATCGGACATGCTTCTTATAGAGAGCAGGTCTTTAAGTAGGTCAGATATGGCCGCCTACAAAGGACTACACTTCCTGTTTCTGATTAATTCGATAGGATCATTGTGTGTCAACACAGAAGGAAACTGTTGTTTGTGTATCTATGTTGTTAAAAGCAGATTCAGGTTAAAGAAGATCTGCATTAATGAAGATGAACGACCACTTTACTTTTTTCTGCTGCCTCAGTGATAAACTAGGATAAAAATAACTACCATAAGCAACTACAGGATGGCTAAATGCCCGCTGTGAGACAAAATACACAAACAGTGCTTTGGCTGAGTGAGATACAGGGATCAGCATGAACGAATGAAACCAAGATGGAAGCAAAGATAGGAAATGGCTAAAACAGGCAGAACTGAGGAGATAAAGGACCATCAGATTTTACCTGAACTACTTAGTGTGGAAATTTGCACATTGAACAATGACTTAGTCTAAAAGTACAAAAAGGAAATCCAGAAGCAGAGGATTTTTAATTTAAAACCGGCATATTTCAACAACCCAGAGCCGTTTACCTTGGTACAACAAAGCAGGTACATATTATGTGTGGATGGATAAACATGCACAAACAGGCAGCAGCCAATCATGTGTCCTTTCTTATTCTTATTTGACAATAGTTTTGCAACCAGTGAGCTGCTTGTGATGATTATGAAATCTTTTTAAATGAAATTGTGAAAGGCAAAGAATGTACAGGCTAAAGGGTAAACTGTGTTTGCACAGAATACCAGCTGAGCCTGAAAAAAGCACCAAAAAAAGACCAGTCGACAGATTTCCAACCTCCTGCAGTGAAAACATGTATAGGCATGGGTGTCAGCTGATTGAGGAAAGATCTGCAATAAAAACAGAGTGATAAGCAAAAAAAAAAAGGTGGGGAAGATTGAAAGATTAATCCTTTAATTTGCTTATTAGCCGACTAGATTTCTGTTAGAGGCTTTTCAAACTATCTTTATATTTTCTCATCAACACGGACACATTTTCCACACATCTTCCCCTTCTCTTTCCAATATTTGTTCCTGTTGTCAAATTAGATGAATGCAAATGGTGACCAAAAACATTTGGAAAATATACGTTTGATACCAAATGTTGCTGTAGCTTTGATCTAAAGGTTATTGTTTATGGCTCGTTTTGAGTTGACTCAGAATTATAAATGACAGCATACCGGTATGTTGCTTTTTTGCAGAAAGGCCATGTTAGATTATATTCTCTCTGTTATTAGAAATCTGTACATATTAACCAATGTTCCAACATTCCTGCCCATTTTTTTCAGTAATGATTGTTGTCGTTTTTTTGCCAGTTTCTATATTTTTATTCAATTCTAGGACTTCTGCATGATATAAAAAATGTGGGGACTTACTTTAACAACATTTTTGATTAAAAGCATTTCTGTTTGTGCTGGTGATATATTAGATTTACCATGTTATTATACTAAACTAAACCTCTTAATTAGCTTTTTGAGGTTATTTTTTTGTGTTCCAGCTTTTTATTCTCTTGAAACCAGCTGATTGGCAAAGGTCAGAATATCTGTGCAATCACAGATGGTGTAATTTTTAAGCCTGCTCTTTGTGTAATCCTAACAAAGATAGTGACACTTTAAACTGTCAACTTTGTTTTCATTTTGCCTCAGTTTTGAAATATGTGCCTCATTTTCCAAGGATTGCTTCCAACAAACTGTATAATGTTGCCTGGGCTCTTGTTATAGGAGTACAGCTGGAAATGAAACTTTTGAAGGTGCTCTAATATCAAAATGTAAAGAAAAGAAATTAAAAAAGAAGAAATCATGATTAAAAAAACCTCTTTAAATCACTTTTTAATCAAGGGGACCAATGTTACAGCTATGGTTAACTGGAGATCACACTGCGCTGCCCTGAAGAACCGCAGCTCCAACGCTTTGACACAGATTTAAAAGTATGCTGTTTCTTGACAAATTGACGACACAGATTAAGTATTGAGGTGTACTTTCTCTCTTAAGAAAAATCTTTAAATAGACATTTCATAATAAACATAACATATAATAACCATTTGTGCACTGACCTCCATTGCTTGTTGCCACTGCTGGTGATTTTACCCTTGAAAATGTGTATGAAAAGCCAACCTCAGCTTTAAAAAAGCCAAAGGCTCTTGAGTGGAAAAGAGAAAACAGTTACTTAAATTTCTTTGATTTAATCTTTACAATGGTTCAAATGACTAACAAGGACTTTGAATATTTATTATTTTTCAGAAATTCAATCAAACAAATGCCCACAAAGAACAACTCTACCAGTTAAATGGACAGATCAACAGAGGCAGAAGCCTTATAAACATTGATAGATCTTCATATTGCCTGAAACATTATTAGGGTGTATTTGATTAAACACCAACTGCTTCTATGGTCATTTGTTTCGTAGTCATATAATCAATTAGAAACAGAAAGAAAAGAGTAGAAAAACTCCAGAACTATTCCTCTTCCAGATGATTTTCTCCTCCATTTTGGTTCATCATTAGCTGACATTAGTGACCTTGCTGTTCAGATTCCCCCTTGAAACTGTAGCTCTTAGCATAAGGGCCACCTTGCTGCAGGCACCAAAGTGCTCATGAGAGGGGGAAGATAAATAGATGGAGTCACAGGGAGGTCAACAGGGGTACAGGGATTAGAGACGCATTGTGTCAGTCAACGCCTGCTGCTTTCCATCTCTCATATCTCTTTCTGTCACATATACACTTCATCAGGAATCTGCAGACTTAACATTAATAACTCCATTCCTGTTTGCTTCTCTTTAAGGTTCCTCTCTCTACAAGCAGAAATGAAAGCTTTAATGTTATGCCCTTTGGCGCGGTTAAAGCATGAGCAGCTACTTCCTGTCTAGGAACAGGACCTTGGAAGATAACAGAGGGGTGGGTGATGTTGTGTTTGGCTGCATATCCTAAACACCTAAAGAGGGCAGACGTGACTGAGCCACATTAGTCACATTCCAATGCTTCTGTGTGTAGATAATTAATCTAAGTGGAGGCTGGCATCAAACAGAGCCCTCAGCCACACATCAGAGTGATCAATAGCCAAAGCAATATACTTAATCCAGGCGACCATCTTGTGTTTAGGGTGGACCACTGGTTTGTGCTAATCTTCATCTTTCCTGGCTGTCTAATCATTTGGATGTACTTCCTCACAGGAAGACTATGATGTCCTGTTTCAAATCATATAAAACAGAAAGAAAGAGCAGAAGGCCGGACAGATGAACCAGAGAGGCGTCTATAACCAGCTTAGAGCAGGAGCAGAACCTGGAAAATAGCATTTCCTTCATTTAGTCAGTCCTAATTTCTTTGGACTCGCAGACCTTAAACAAAATGACGTGTTTGTTGTCCGTTAAATGAACAAGAAATAAACAGCTAAAGTATATAAGTAGTTAAAATATGTATATATAAGTTAAGTATATATAAGTTAAAAAAAACAGGAAATAAAAACCACACTAGCGATATTTTCATGCACAAAATTCAGGAGAGAATGAAATACATTCAGATTAAATAGCAAAAAGTAATTGGATAGTGTTGTTTATATACACACATAAGTAATCACAATAAAACGGCTGATTGGACTAAAAATGTTTCATTAAATCATGCTATTAAAGAAGAAAGCTCAGAACACAAACAGACCACTTTCCTCCTTCTGCAAACTGGATTTCATCTAGCAAAGATTTGAGAAAAGTTAGCAGGTTAGGTATTGAATAAATATTTGCTGGTATGAAGAACGTTACTGAAAAAAAGAAACAAATTTCTAGTTTGTCGCAAATGTTAGTGAAAAGTAGCTCTGAGATCATTTTTTCATGTTTTTACAGCTACCCTTTTAGCTTAAGTCCTGCAGGACTTGCCTTGGAGGGATAGATTGGAAGCAAAGAAGGTAGGTTTCAGGTGAGAGACTGAACAATGTCATTTCTGAAATCAAATCCACGATGAAACACATTCAGGTCACTGGTGAATTGGTTCTTATTGAGGTTGAACAGGATTTTCTCACTTTTTTTTTCTAAAGACTTCTTCGAACTGAAACTGGGTCATCCTTCCTAGTTTAGGTTTGGAGTTTTCTGCCTTTGTTTTTAGTCTATATTTTCTCCTCTTTTAGCTTCTACTCTTTGCCTGGTAGGCCTTGCAGGCTTCGCTGCTGTTGGTTTGTGTTCTTGGCCGTAGCTACAGTACTCTTAAAGCAATTTCTGTTCCTGTTCTGTTTCTGTTCCTCAAAGCAGCTTTGAGGTTCAGAGTAGGACGAGCCTATAGTTTCATTTCTGAGCCAGAGGTCATTAAGCCAAGCTGGCTCCAAGTAATCTGGGTAAAGTTTTAAATGAAACAGATAAATATTGTTGTATTTTGTCAAAACTCCCTCTCAGACATATAATTTTAGTACCATCCATTCAGCAGTGTAAGTAAATCATTTTGCACAAAGACTCCTATAAAAAAAGATCTATAACCCAAAGCCTGACCTGCCCACAAGCTGCACCATAACCATGTCTGATCTGTGTACAGCTGAATGATTCACACATCACCGTGTTTGGGTTTGCTGAACAGGCTGCTGGTTTCTGTACGCTCCGTGCAGCAGCTTCTCTGCAAAGATGCCCTGCTGCTCCCCTCTGGGAGGCAACAACCAGCCCTAGGTAAACCGCTACTGCTTTGGCAACAGAGCACCGCTGCCAGGCTTTCCTGCTGTTGTGTATTAGCTTACAAAAATGTGCACGAACAGCACTGTGGTTTATATCAATATATTAGACGAACAGAAGAATATTAGGGTTACACCAAACAGAGATTATTGCCTAATTCCCAATATTTGATTATCATAAAGCTCAGAGCTACTGAAACCAATTATGTTTGTTATTTCATGCTCCAAGATAGATCTTTAGTAGCGCAGCAATATATAAGAAAAACAGAAGAGTGATGACAACATGGACTGTGATTAATTAACACTGTCCTCAATACTCACTACTTTATCACCACAGTGCCCCAAAAACTCTCCTTGAGCTTTAGGACATAGGTCACAAGCCCATTTTTAGACCTGAAAAAAGGGCAAAATTCGAGTGAAGCCTTGTTGAGTCTGTCAGTCTGGGCAGGCTTTGACTCTCCGGCTAAAACGTACTAAACCAAACCAACTGTGGAAGGCAGGAGGTTATCATATGTCTGTAGAATTACCTATAATGCAAGAGAGTCAAGATGGCAGCAATGGAGCTGTTTTATAAACACCCTTCATTTTGTCCTATATAAGCTGAGAACAGCTTTAGAATCATAAAACGTTGGCTGCTCTAGGGGCTTTTCTTTTTAAAAAAAAGGCATCTTTGTGTGACATCCATAGTTATGGGACTGGTTCTGACCCGTTTCTGCTATACCTGTTGTCCCTGCCTTGGTCCCATCTTTGAAATCAGGCTCTACCGGCCTCTTTCTAGAATAATATCCCATGCTTACAGCCTAGATCAGTTCAGAATTTGTTTGCAATACTGTTATTGAATATTGAAATTAAAATATCACTCTTATTTTTAAGGGTAGTGAATGTCTATCCAACTGGATATGAAGTCTAACCATCTCAACATTTCTGGCCCTTTAATTATAATATCCTACGACAAATTACCTCCAAGCAATACACCCTGCTTGGCTTACTCCAACTTCTTATAAACAGCTCACTTCCTCAGCAGCTTATAAGTCCCTGCAGTATCTGCTTCCATGATAAAGATTTAAATGTCATCTAGTAGGCGGGGCTCAGATAGTGCAATAAGTAATCAGAAAACTTTTCCAATAAATGTTCATACTAAGGTAAACATTGTAACGTGACTAAGAACCGAGCAGCTTTGATACAACTTCCTTAACAGAAGGATATAATGGGATCTGAGCGCGACAAAATAACAATGGGAGAGTTATATTCAAACTGCAGACAATGCAGATTCCACTCTACTATCAGATCTTAAAGAGTATTTGCATTTCCACATGTAGAGTATAGGAACTGATATGAGTCTTTGCATAGCTTCCTGTGATAGCAACACACCTATCTGCAGACACATGCAGATACCCTTCAGCTTTAACTGAGCAGAGATCCCTTCTTGCCATGAGACACGATGTGTCACATCCTTTTGTTGACGTCTTGAACAACGCTTTGCCAGCTGCATTATTGATTATCATTCATTATGGCCTCAGGAATCAATCTGCTTTGAGTTGACTGTGCCATTTACCATGCAGAGTCGTATCAACAGTGGCAACAGATCTGACTTGAAATCGTAGGAAAATAAAAGTTTGAACAAGGTTTAACAAGCAAATGCTGGATTGTAAACTAGCGCTCCATAAAGACTGGAAAAAGATCAAGCTTTCTTTTTAAATGTTTTACTTTTTAAATTGTGTGCTTTTATAATGTAAATAATAAAGAAAGCAGCTTAATAATACAGCTTTCATTAAAAAAAAAACATACAGATGCACAAACTACAGTGTATGTATTTTAATTGTTCAGGGTTTATAGACCAACTACAAACTTTGGGATATCCAGAGACTGAATTTTTAAAAAGAAAAAAATAACAAAAAAAAAGATAATTTTCAATTTGTTCTACAGATTCTCTGTTTGATTCAGGCCTGGACTTTGACTGGGACAATTTAGCACACGAAAATGCTTTGAATCATTCCAGTTGAGCTTTGTCGGTATGTTAGCGTGACGGTGTGCCAATAACTGAAACTGGACTCATATTAAGCAGCGAAAGTCCAGAAGAGGGACAGATGCATGTCCACAGAGCTACCCACCCACTCTTTCTACCACTTTTATAAGGAAATGTTACTGGAACATAGAGTCCAGCACAAAGAGGACAAAGAAACAGCTTGTTGATCTCCAACCCAGGTCCCAAATTCTTTACCTCTTGTTTTTTTTTTTTTGACTATTCAGGATGGGAATTTTTTTTTTTGCTTCATATGGCTCTATCTAAGCAATACGATGCTGCACTTCCCCTGGTTACATGATAAGGATGGTATGTTCAGGATGGTGGACATTGATATTTTCCTTCCAAACATTCCCAACACTTTTTTCAAAATGTCCGATTTGTCTAGTACACGCAAAAAATAGAAACTTTCACCTTCTGAATGCAGTGTAGGTTAGATAAGCATCACATCACACAGATTATCCGTCTCTCCCTCTCTTATCAGTTCGCTTCTGTTACAAAATCCCTCTGATGGAAAAGGTGAACCAGACACCTTCACCTTCAATTACCTCCTGAGTGAGTCCAGCAGACGAGTGAAGGGGAAGCAAACAATTTATAACTAACTAAAACAAAGACAAAAGACAGAGGATGAAGACATAAGGGTGTGTGGACACATCTCCACCTTCCAGACTAGAAGAGACAATGCCAACAGAACTATACGGAAAGAAGAGATTACCTACCGATTAGAGTACGACTGCATACACACCAGGATTACTACAGATTAGCATTATGTCACTCTTGGCAAGAACTACAAACAAAAAAAAGAAGCTTAACCTTTTGATTAAGCCTCATCGTTCTCTAAAAACACTGCTTTATTTAATTCGGAGTGTTTGCCAGGACAGGTTGAGGGAGTCGGTCCTGCTTGTGTTTAGTGTTATTACTATTAGTTGGTAATCCACTGTTACTACAAAAATGTCCTAATGTTGTTTTAAACCTTTTATCCATTATTGCTGGGATATAATCCCAAAGGATTTGGAACATATTTGTTCAAACAGATCAACTATCAACACTCTGACCTCCTAATCACTTAAGATATCTCTGATCGGCTAAATATAAAACAAAGCATTAGTCGGTTAGATTATCCTGAGATTATGAAGTTTTTTTTTTTTAAAAAAAGACCTTTTCTGAATAAAAGATGAACAAATAAACAACCATGAAAGGTGGAAGAAATTATTATTATTTACTTGAATTTTTCAATTACCTGAAAACCTTAACGTGCCAGACCGCTGCATCCAAAATGCACAAATTAGCATTGACATAGATTCTTCCTCCCAGCAATTGTTTGGACTTTTGAAACACTACTACTCCTATAGTATGTATTTATACCTCTAATGTTTTGTGAAATTATTAAACATTTTTAAACAAAACAGTTTCAGAACATGGCTGCAAAGATTAGCCCTGTTTTCTGATGGCTCAAGCTGTCTAATTGTGAGATGTAAAAATTAGAACAATCAAAAAACAGTAAGTAATTTGTTTAAACAATAAGAGGAATGCAATGCTTCCTCCGACCTGCACTTCACACCTACACTACAACTTGGCTATGAATCTACCTCCCTTTATACCTCAGAGAGGGTCCAAGGGAGGATAGCTTTACCAAAGTAACAGGAACAGATCTCATGGCCAACTGGTAAGTGTGAGAAGGCTAGAGATGATCTAAACAGACGCCTCAGGGCATTTTCATTTAAGCATATCAAGCATTTAACATGACCAAAAACACCATCGTGTTTTCCTGACCTTAGAGAGTCTTGTGCATCTTTTTTTATGGCTGTTAATTATGATGCATGAAATCTTTTCAGAAAGCACTTTCATGCAGTATGAAACTGGCTTTCAGAACGCTACAAGCAGAACAAAGTCAGCGACTGAATAAAGCCATAACCTGAAAAGCTCCACTACTGCCTGCTGACAGCTCGACTGACGTCGGCTCTGATGTGCCTCCTGGGATTGAAATACTCTCCTGAGTGGATTGGTGTTACCCCGAACGACCTGCGTGCAGCTTACACTGCTTGCAATGGAAGTCAGTGTATCTGCGACTACGGACCTCAGCGCCTACCGATGCCAGCTGTAGAAACATGTCTTGAAAGCTTTATAGTTCTCCGAAAATTCAAAAGATATAGTGTATACTGAGAACCCAGCATACACTGCAACAAAGACTCGCTCATCTGTCACAGTTAAGTACTTCTTAACAGACAACACCCTGGAGCCACTTAGTGTAATAAAAAATGCCTGCGTACCTCACTCCATCACCATTATACTCTCTTTGAAAAGCCTCATCAAAGATCTCAGGAACCCTTACACAAGGCCTAAAGAGAACAGCACTTATGATCTTAAACTGATTAATAATTAACCAATTACAAAGAGAACTTCATTGCGGAGTCCGAAAACACTTCAAACTGTGTGAAACTGTAAACCACCAATCATTAAGCACAATGAGCCCGGAAAACTACGAGTTCAAGAATAAAAAGAGTTGTATCATTGATTGAAGTAACACACATGGGTATTCAATACTTAGGAGAATAAATTAAATGAATAGCCGGCTTTCTCAGGTCAACTGAAATAGGAATTTTAAGTGAAAAGGAAATGCAAAATGGAGGTGTTTCCATTTGTTTTAAAGCTATTCTATTACCCAAGCACCACAAAGCATACTGACATCATGTCTCGTCCACATTAAGTCGTCACTTATGGGTGTTATAAGCAGGGAGGCTGCAATCTTGCAATAACCACAGATCAGAAATGGAGGAAAGTTTAAATAAATGTGTTGCTATCAGGTGGATTGTTTTCACGTTAACATTTCAGCTAGTAATGATAATGTTGCTTTCAGCCATTTCTACATGCAAAAACGGAACATCCAGGAATACGCAGGCAGCAGAAACAGCTGATCAGCCGTGTGAGGTAAAAGTTTGCTCCATCAGAGCTGATTTGAAAAAAAAGTTTTTCCATCTCCTGTTTAATCCTTTTTTTTCCCACAAAACGCCTCTAGCGAGGGTGAAATCTTTTTTTTTTTTTTGCTAATTTGAGGGATTTTTTTTGCAAGCTTTGCTGTTTATTCAAGCTCTTCTGATGTGACACTTCCAAATCCGCATCAGAAAAGGCTGATGCAGATGCCCCTACTGGACACTTATACACTAGAAAAATCGTTATCGTCCCACATTAAGGAAAATTCATTTGTTTATTCTCCAAGCTGTATGCCAATCAACAAAGTATTACAGTAGCATTATTGTCTCCTTAAACTTTTCAAAATGTCCATTGCAAGAACACACTGTGACGTTTGGGAATCACTGTGAGATTGTCTCTGGAGAAAATCAATTTTCACAGATTTTCACTTCAATAGGTTGAGACTTTGATCAGGCTATTCTAGTACAGGAGTATGCTTTGATCCAGACCCCGCCTGTCCAACCCCAGTCCTCCAGGCGCGTTCTGAAGGTGGCCTCATACTGAACCATTATTTGATCCAAGCAGATTAAAGTCTAAACCATGAAGGATACCAGCCCTTAAGGACAACATTTAGATATTAAAGGGGTCATAAAATGATTATACAGGGTATTTGGTGCTGGTCTTTAAGGTCTATGAATAGGATGTGTAACATTGGTTGGGCTGAAAATGGCATATTTGCTGTTCTATGAACCCTAATGCAAGCCTGGTTAAAAGCCTCAGAATGAAATGACAGGTTTTCTTCCTTTTATGGTATGCTCATGAATATTTAGATGAGCTGTGCCCTGATTGGTTGGTTTACAACGAGCGAATCTGCCGAGCAAAGACGCATCATAGCAACAAGCACTCACTCACTGAAACATCAAATTGTTGATATGGTAGGGTGACCAGACGTCCCCTTTTTCCTGGACAGGTCCTACTTCTCATACCTAAAAAAATGTCCGGGGGCAATTTCAAAATCCGGGATTTTGGTCGACTGCAGTGCAGCATGTAGTCAAAACAGCGAGCCAGCGGGGGACGTAGCAACCAAACCCGACCCCTTGTCCAGCGGACATAGGCCACTTCAAACCCCCCCCAAATAAGGCAACATCCCCGAATCTACATCAATTTGGTGCTTTGTTGGGGTTTGAACTTCTCTGTACATCAATTTCACCCACTGAACTATCGTTAATTAATCTATGACTATGTAAACTCTGTTTTGCATTCTATGACCCCTTTAAAAACTGCACAACTGTAGCTTTCTCTGTACTCTTAGGGTAGCAGTCCTACCGGGACGTTAATTTCTGGTCGAGTCTCCAATCCAACAGGTTTGCTAGTAGCTTTGTCAGTTAGGTCCATCTCTCTCTCATCACCTCTGAACAGCTTTTATGTCCCTTCTGAAGATAAAGCAGTCACATAGCATCATGCTCCCACTTTTCTAAGAGGTACTGTGTTCTGGTGGATACACATCGTTAGGTTTTTCCAACTTCATTTTCTAAAGAGGTGATATCTAATGAGGCCTTTATTTACACTTTGTTTAGGGGCATTATAATACAGCTTTGAGATATTCATTTATGAAAACCTTTGAAAAAGCATTTAAAACTTTTCCTCAAACTCTTAATTCACCACTTTGCTATTAATGAACCACTGCTTTTATAAAATTTAAATGAAATACATTGAAGATTGAGGTTGTATGAATACTTTTTTTGAAACTGTAACTTCTAAGCTTTGACCTAGAACCGCTTCATGGCACCCTCTAAACACTGCAACGTGACAGAGGCTTGAATGGCTGCTTCAGATGCAGCTGAAATGTAATACAGAAGCGTTAACATGGTGGAAAGGTGTCAGACAATCAGTTTGTACAAGACACCCTTTCAACGACTGACAGAGGAGCACATGTCAAGTCATCTGACAAACAAGACAAAGTTAGATGCTTACTGTATCTAACACAACCACCAATTATCATGCTCTATCTCCTACATTTTATTTTACATTAATAAGGGGATGGTCTCAAGCATGCATAAGAAGTTTGCTTCTAAAACTAGCTAATGGAGGTCAAACTTTAAAGAATATTTTCAATGATTGGGCAACATTAACTGCTGCTTAAAATGTACACCATGTATGCAAAGCTGCATTGTTTAAATTTTATTATAGCGACCGAGAAAAGAGTAGGAGTTTGTAGTTGCTGCAGAGGCCTGTTGAGAAATTTAAAAGCTTACTCCCGTCTCTGTCAGATTTATATAGAGTACTGATGAATTACAGCTGATCAGACAGATTGATACAGTAGGCAAAATATATTTTAGCTTAATTAAATCTGACTGGTTTTGACTTTTTAGAAGCTAACATGAAGGTTGAATAGCAAAGTCACTGTGTTGCATCCTTGTGAGCTTTGGATTATTTAGTCATGGAAAAAGATAACATTTGGAAAACATTTTTTTAATGTTAGGTGTTCTAATTGCTGGAGTAAGATCTCAAAGCTTGGCTAAAGTGTCCCGCCTGTGGTGCAGTGCATGGTGTAGCGGTATAGCAGGTGCAGAAGGTGTTAGTCTTTTAATTCCTGACCTTTGGACCCTTTCTGAATGGCTTCCTCCTTCTTTTTCTGCCTTTAACAATTTATGTTGACCAGTACATCTCTTTGTTACAATTAAACAAAACTGCAGGTGATGTAGGCCTTCTAAGAGTCTGTTGCATTCTTTTTTTTATATAACTGTGTTCTGATTAGCATTGGTTTGAAAAGTCTGAACTATTTCTTGACTGGTTTAACAACAAAACTTGGTGTTTTTAAGTGTGCCAGAGTCAAGTTTTGGAGCACATTGTGCCAAAATGGAGCTAATCCATGACCCTGAAACGGATCCTGTGATCATACACGGGCATAGCAACAGCTGCCAGTCTTGACATGGCTCATCCAGATCGTAGAATGGTTAGCTTGCAGTGTGAATGCCTGCCCATCCCAGCATACCAAAAGCAGGATGAGAGGGGGTGATGCAAGAGCAACTTTATTGACAAGAGGAAAACTAATAGCAAATATCTCATGGCGCTCCATAGAGTAGTTAGGAGGAGCAGGAGCAAATCTATATTTGAACACCAAAGTAGAAATAGAAAACCAATAAATGAACTTTGTTCCTTATGTTTTTTATTCTTCTCAATCCACAAAATTCTGGTGCAATTCTCACCTCGGAAACCATCTGTTGCAAATACATGTTGTTTGTTTGCTAATCTTAAAGTTGTGAATTTGCTCCCTTTTACTAACTCAAGGATTAGTAAAAGGGAGCAGTCCAACCCAGCAGTTCAAGTCTCCACTAAGATTACATCCACACAAAGTCTAATAAGGTATCTGCACAGACAAGCTTTAGTGTAAAAGTAAAATGACCTAAAGATAGAGGAGTTGCCATAGTCATAGTAATACTAGTAATGCTTCTTCATCTGTGTTGCACTAATACTACAATACAGGTAAGGAAGGCAAAAGCAGCAATGGAGAAGCAGGATGGTAACAATGAACACAGAAGAGAGAAAAAAGGCCAAAAAATGTGTGCAACATGAAATGTCATACGTAAAAATCCCCAATAAATTCAATAGCTTCTGAAAAATAGATGCTAAAACAAACCTACTACCCTGAAGCCTGCAGATGATGTTGTTAGAGATGTGTGTTAAGGATGGTGGAGTCTACATAATGTACCAGTGATCAGATGGTTATACTTAAATGGGTGCTATGGCAGAGAAGTAATGTGGTAGATTAGCTATCCACTATAGGAGCAGCTTTTAACAGGGAGAACAGCAGCGTTGGACGGAGGAGTTTGCCCTGTAATCAAAGGGTTGACGGTTTCAGCTCGGTTCCGCCTTTCAGTGTCTTTGTGTCTTTGGGCAAGACACCTCACCTACAATAGACCTACTGATGGTGGCCGAGGGCCTGGTTGCACCAGTGTATGGTAGCCTCGCTTCTGTCAGTGAGCAACAGGGCAGCTGTGGCTACAATGCAGCTTACCACCATCAGTGTATGTGCTTGAATGGGTGAATGACTGAATGTAGTGTAAAGCGTTTTGGACAAGTTCCCTGACTTAAAACATTCAAGTCTATATTAGTAAAGTTCATTTACAATTTACCAAGTTGGAAGCTTTGTCTGAATGGGACACGTACATCTGAACCAGACTTAGGCCTGGACCCTTGGGCTAACCCCATCACCCATCACCCAAATTAAAAAAAAAACTTTTAAATAAAAGCTTTAGACCCGTTTCCATTCAGAGGAGCAAATTAACAATGCAATGCAAAGAGTAATGTCTACATATGTTAAAGTTACACTTGGCTGTAGTAGACGGGAAGTAGAGTTAGCAGGCTAGTGCAGACCTCAGATCATTGAAGCACAGAGGTTTTAATAAATGTGTTGCAATCAGGGAAGTTTTATTGACTATCTTGTCAGATATATCAGCAATGGTTCATGCCGTCTGGCGACGTTGGGGGAGAATTGCTATTGTAGTGCAGCATTCAAGACGCTAATGGCTGCAGAAACAGCTGATGAGTCCTGTGAGTTAAACATTGCCTCAAGCGAGCAAATTTTTTTTGTTTGCTAATTTAGTCAGTTGATTTGAATTTTACTGTTAAACAAAAAAAGAGGTTAGATGGATTTGGTATCTGAGTTAATCACACAACTGCTGACATGTCTACATTAATTTCATTGACCAGGAAAGACTGTGTGTGGAGAGCTGACTATGTTGATGTCTTTATGGACTGTTTGTGCTTCCTTATACACATGCACATGTTTCCTGTGAAAGAAAACTAAAACATTCACCCGAGTGACTCAGCTCCTCCTTTCTTCAAACTCTTCTGGACTTATTTGGCGTTCTGGACTTCCTTCCTGTCTTACTCACACACTGACCCAAACACATGGCAGGTCTGCCTCACTCACAATACCATTGGCAATCATTCATCTCCAACAGCACACTATATCGACTGAGCGTTTAAAATAAAAAATGTGCAGTCAAGTGACTGTGTCAGCCTGTGGCTTCTGCTGAGTCACACCCCACCCCCCTGCAGGCAGAGAAAGACAACTATGTGTTCAACATGAAGGGCCACATGTAACCTATTAGCAACATGTGTGTGCATCCATCAGTGTGTGTGTTTGTGGTGGGTGCTTCCAGACACAGTGGGGTCTTTCAGTCCTGCTATGCAACAACCCCTCTTTGTAGTCACCCTAATGTGAAACAGGTCAACACTGATTGGTATTCAGACCCTTATGTGCGTGCTTTGAAGGGAATACTGCAAAAACCATCTGATGCTCTTCCTTGGCTATCGCTTCTTTAATTGGCTCATATTTGAGATCCAGCAGATTCAAAATGCAAACTAAGATGCTAATCAAGATAACAACAAAGACGCATGAGAGCATTCTTATTCATATAATATAATTTGTATGCAGAGATGGTGTTTATTTTTACAGGAAGGAGGGACACTGGGCTGTTAGCTGAAACGTGAAGTGATCTGTTTCAGTCAGCTTTGTTTCCTCTTTTGTTGTTGACTTTTCTATAGGAAGGGTAACATTTCCTTTTCCCTGTTTATTACATGAGTTTCTTCTAAAGATGTGGCATTACCTTACCATGAAACCATAATGTGGATTTTCAAAATATGCATTAGTTATTGTGGTGTCCATTATCTCTCAGAGATATTTAAAATTATTAACTGTAACATTTCCAAACAACAAAAATGAAATATTGGGGGATTGTCATGTTTCCATACCAACTGTTGGACACTATGAAATTGTCAGCTGCTTGTTTGGCGGCTATAGTAAGACAGAATGTATTGTCTGTCCTACTAACACAAATATTCATGTGGGAAGTTTCCACATTTCTATAGGCACTAACTGGAACTGAATGCTTTGGTTGGATTTAGGTTTTACCTTAACAACACTACCATCTGAAAAATGGAAAGAAAGAGGCAGGTAGAGCCTTAATAAAAGCAAACCAGAGTGCCTTGGGAACCCTGAAAGAGCTGCAGTAATCCAAGGCTCAGGTAGGACTATCTGTCAACAGGACCTCTATGAGTTGTTAACTCCAAAAATCTGCTCTTATAAAGAATAAAGTGTCTCAAATGCAGTATTGTGGTTGCAGCAAAAAACAAAAAAGGGGTTTCTCTGGTTGGATGAGACAAAAATTAAACTCTCTTGCTTAGAAATGCAAATGGCCCTAAACACACCGTCCCCATGATTAAACATGGGGGTGGCAGCATCGTGCATCCGGTCCAAGTGGAAGGGAATGCTTTTGGCCGTAAAGGAAGGAGAATCCTGGAGGAAACTGTGTGGCTCTGATCAAAGTATGTATCAGACTAACCCTCAAGCAAATTGCTTATCTCCATTAGAGTCTGTAATTGTTGTGTGACAACATGAGAAAGGCTTAAAGGGGTGCTAATGGTTTCGCAGATGTGGAAGAGCATCTCCTTCTAACTAGCCGTGGTGTCATCCAACTGAAATGCAAATTTTAAGCATTTTGTAAGATTTTCCATTTGTTATGAAGCAAATTAACCAAGAGATGCAAAGCCTATTGTCATCATACATCACTGTCCACATACGTCGTCCCCCATGGCTGTGCACTGACCCCACTTCAGCAATGGAGGACAGTTTTAATGAATGTGTTGCTATTGGGCAAGTTGTTCTTACATGTCAGCAAATAATGGTGACGGTTACCATGTTTTCCAACCATGTTTACGCCATAATAGTGACATCTGGGAAGACCCTGACAACAGAAACAGCCAACCAGTCATGTGAGGTTAAAGTTCACTATGTCAGAGCTGCAACCCCAAAAAAACCCTTCAGACAAACAGAAACTTTTTGCATGTTGGAGGGAATTTGGCTTTTTCATCCAGCTTTTCTGATGAGATACTTTAAAGTGCACATTAGAAAAAGCTGACAGAAAGTCATCTTCTATGAAGTTAAGAAGATGATCCTAGGGCCTGTTTCTCTTCCAAAGGCCTTTGGGACTTTTTTTGAATAGATAATAACATTAACTCTTTAAAGTAGAAGGGGATTCTGGTAGTTCACCGTTTATACAACAATAACCCAGAGCTATTAGCTGAAAGCATTTTAAACATAGAGCTTTATTCTCTCAGCTAAACATAAGCAATTCTAAGGCCTACATTTGTAATGTGAAATAGTGCAGTGGCAATGAAAAATACTTTTGTTTTAAGGCTTTTTTATTCATTTACAAACCCTAAATTTATGCCACTAAATCTGGCCAGCAGTCTATGTGTTTAAAAATGTATCATCTAATGACTCACAACTCGTTCTTCATCTGTTCAGCTGGGTTAAAGTGGAGCGCTCCAACAGGATTTCAACACTCCTAATTTTCCAAAGCCTTTGGCATTAAGTGATCCTTGTATACACAATGAAGCACAGAGCAAGAAGGTAATCACTTTATAAAGAGACAAACTAAAGCCCTTCACAGCACACAGACTAAAGGTTCTAATATTCGCCCTTGCTAATGACTCATTTGGGGGAAATCTTGAAAGATAAATCAGATTTATGCAGGCTGGATAAGGCCATACCTTCCCGTCAGGTTTATTAACCAGATCAGAAAGACTTATGCACAGGAAATATATTATTGCTCTCCAGGAGATGTGGTCGGTGGTCAAAAAAAAAAAGAAGTGCTTCCTTTCTAGATTTCATACCATTTCATTTTTTGTCCTCTCCAGAATGCTGCTACACGGTCACAGAAACACTTTCTCCTTCTCAGACCTCCTCCTACTCCTTCTCTCTCTTCTTTTTTTCCATCCCCTCATATTTCCCTTCTCTTCCCCTCTTCCGTCGCATTCCTCCTAACCAATCCTGCCTCTGTTCTCACTCGTATTCCCATCTGAGACTGTGTGGCCACGTTGGACCCTGGAGTTTAGAGACCGTTCCCTCCCACTCGTACGTCCGTTAACTGTGCAGCTACTGGTTGCTTTTGGAGAAGTAGAATAAAAGCAGGCCGAGAGGCAATACGTTCTTAAAGAGATGTACAAAGTTAACATAGAAGTTGCCATAGAAAAGCTGCAACAAGTGAGGGGGAAATTGTATTAATCTACTAAAAGCATATCACTTAGCACCCTGTACACAAAACCACTAATAGAGTGGAGGCCTGACAATGGATGACAAAATGTGGACAATATTTATGAACCAGCGGAGTGTAAAGAAGTCCTGCCAGCCTGTTATCTGCTAGCTCAGGGTTTCTGGTTTCAAGCTAACGTATCTGAGTTTAAAAATAAACAAAGAGATTGGGGAATGTGGGTTTTGGGTGCTCTGCTGCAGCTGTTCCCACTCCACAAAACCATAACAGACCTATCAGATAGCCTGAGGCACCTCTTCATAAACAGCACCTGGAACGAAGGTCCAAACAGGTTCTCACGGTACCTTCCATCCCCTCTGAAACATTAAGTTACACCACAAATCCAGTTATATCAGGATTTTTTATGTGATAGCAGTGCAACTGTGGCGTGAATGTAAAAATCATACACAGTTTAGACATTGTATGCAACCTAAAGACCTGGAAGTGTGATATTTAGTTGTATTAATCTCCAGTAACTGTAAGATTTAATCCTAGGCAAACAACCACCTTCTAAAGGCACCTTACTAAACAGAGGAAGGTGTTCTGCTAAGATAACGCACTTTCCTCTGCATGTTTTTGTCTATAGAATCAACCTTGACCCCATGAAGAGACATATTGGTGGCAGAATCATGCTGTGGGGATTTCTTTACTGTTAGAGTTTAGAAAATAAAAACAAGTGGGACAGCGGTAGGGGATTACATTCCAGCAGCACAACCTAGAGGCCAATTTATGCTTCTGACGCATAGCCTCTGCAACCGTCAAATCTGTCTCTGTACAGAGGTTCTGCAACCGTCGTCGCGCACCTCAAAAAAATCCTGACCGGGTGTCGGACAGTTGCAAAACCGCGTAGACCTCAACCGGAGGTGCGCAGACAAAAAGGAGCTGTGATTGGTCCTTGGTATACCTTTCCGGCTGTCTGTGTGGTCGTCCTTCTCGATTTGGTTCCGGGGTGCGCCATTTTTAAAAGCCGAGGAGTAACAACAATGGTCCTCCTTTGTCTTTTTGCCAACTCTGTTAACAGAACCTGTTTAGCAACTCTAGATCCATCTCTGTGACCGTGATATCTTCCAGACTCGCCATTATTGATTTAGAAAATAAACACTCCCACCGGCGCCGCCGAAGAAGTTTTTGTGACAATTCGCCGAAGTTCTCGCAAGTTCTCAATTAGGCTCCCCCTTGCTCTTTGGCGGGAAACCGCTGTGCGTCCCTAGAAATTCCAGACTGCCATTGCAGAAGCATACCAACAAAACTGGTTCGCGACCAGACGCAAGCGAGATTTGATGTGTGCACCTGCAGAAACATAATCCGCCCTTAAACATGAACAGCCATAAACAAACAGCTTTGGTTTAGCAGTTCATTGTATATTTATGCCTTAGAATGTCCAAAGTCCAGACCTAGATCCACTACAAATTCTTTGGTCAAACTTTAAAACTCATATCTACAGACACTCTTTATCCAGTCTGTCTGAGCTTGGTTGTTCCTGCTGAAGATTTTAGTGATGCATGTGCTGACATCCAGATTCATCCCTCAAAAGTTAAACTGTTTGCAGCAAAAACATCCAATAAACTTGAGCAAACATTTTTTTTTAGGCATGCTTGTTTTTGCTGCAATTACCGCTACAACTCTTTTGGAGTAGATCTCTGCTGGATTTTTCAACACTCTCCTTTACAGATTAGCTAATTATAACACTGCATCAATAAAAACCTGGAGCTTCATTTTTGCACATGTTTGAACCTTACCAGGTTTTCCTTAGCTAACCAGAAGCAGGTTGTACTCTTTAAAGCCCGGTTAACCAGTGCAAGCATTTAGCAAGCCTTGTTGCCATGGATTTATGCTGTGATTCCTCACTAAATACCCATAGCAACTCTGGCTGAGTGGCTGGATGAGTAGCTGACGAGCTGGCTGGCAGGAACCACCCGGCTGGCTGCTTGCAGCATCTTTGCTATGATTATATGAATGTTAAATAGCACCAAATTAATTCCCTTCTGAACACATTGGAGTATATTTTAACAGTCTTATTGTAGTATATTCAATTAAAATAATATTAGAAAACATACTTTGATTAATAAGCTCATAATAAGGATAAGAGTAAAGTGAAAAAGTGAGTTTTTGTTTAAAATAAAACCAGGGTGCCTCTGACCTGCTAAACATGCCTCTTCAGTTACAATGTTGGGTTGCACGTGCTTCACATCTCCCACTCTAGCTGAGCCCAGTGTGTCTCCATCAGTGAACCGACTGTAAATTAATCTCTTTGTTGTCTAACAGCCTCGGCACAGACTAGATCAGGACAATGAAGAGGGGGAAACCACAGGGGATGGACGGCAAAAATAGGCAGCGAATTGGGAATGTGAGAAGGTATAAAATATAACAATATTGTTGCATAACTGCTAGTATGAGATGACATGGTGCTTTTGTGAACCTTTTTTTTAGCCCTCTACACCTGTTTAAGGCTTGAATAACCACACAGATTTTCTGTGCATTAAAACATCCATGATTGAGCAGATTAAACAGTTCAGCTGCCAAAATGTGCATTTTTGTGTAACAATAGAGCGTCTGTAGATGATCATATTAACCCAACATTGGCAGAAAAATCAAAGCATGTTGATCCTCTTAAGGTCCCATTAATCCCCTCTGCTGGCTTTCTGTCAGCGGTGTCATTTCACAGGACATGTCCAGTCTACACAGAGAGGTCCTTCAGAGACGGGATGGACGTCGTCTGGAGAATCAAAAGGCATCGCAGACAACAGAACTGGGTTCACTGACATCGCAAGCAGACAGTTCGGCCGTCGCTAATTAGAGGATTACCTTTAGAAGCCAGTCCTTCATTTACCTTTAGCATGTTCATGTCAGACACAGGGGGTGTTTAGGTGTTTTTGTTTTGGTACCTTGAAATATATTTATTGGATTTTTATGACTTGCCTATAGAGATCCTGTTTTTCAAACCCAAACTAGGCTGAGCAAATCGCCCAATACCATACATAGCAACATAGAACTGAAGGAACTAAATAAGTTAAATGGTGTTGCTGTGTATATTAATGATAGTAGAGTAAATGCAGATTTGACCAATCAGAGGCCTCCTGTCTGCAGTCACCTACAATTTGGGAGAGGTGCAACAGAGTGTCTGCGGCAGGGGCGGGGACGTCTCTGCGTTCACCACGACTCCTACGCAGACATCCTTGTTTCGAAGTATAAATCAGCCTTAAGAGTGAAAGAAAAGTGTTCATTTTCTTTACTGATCTCTGGACCAGGAAAGCACTGTGAATGCACCAATTGTCGACCTTTGACCCCAAAACTAATTTAGAGAAGCGATACTAAGTGTTAAACAAGCTAGAGGACCAAAGAGACGAGTATCGACCATTTCTTAGTGTAACACCAGCGTCACCATAGAACCTGGTCTTAGGTCTGTAAAACTCTGGCCCATCCTTTACTTCCATGAATTACTCATAGGGATTCTTGAGCCCTTCTAAATCTTCCTTCTCCCCAGCACCGGGAATAGAATGTGGGTCAATGCCAGCTCAGTGGACAGGAGACGAGCTTACCAACTACTGACGGCAGCATTATACGCCACACAGCCACCCCCTCCGGGCTACATCACAACAATTGCACGGATCTTCAAGTGTCGCTGTGACCGAGGGTCTGATGAGGTGAAGCATGAAGGAGGATGCTCCTGATGGTTATATGTCCAGTTAACATTTCAGCTGGAGGGACCAGAGTCACTGAACCAGACCCCTATCATCAGACGCACCCGTCCAACTCATTGTTAGGACTCACCTTTAGCTGTGGCTAACAGTTAGGGAGAGACAGGTCGGAGGAATGCGGTCTTGATCAGGGAGCCCAGCTGAGATTCAGTCTTAAAATTGTGATCTTACAGCTTCTCTATGATGGAAAAAAAACCTCAGTTCTCTGTCAACGTAGCATCACTCACTCTAAATAAATACTAAATATGATGCTTTATCATATTAACTTAAGTCTGCAATATGCATAAAAGATACTCCTCAATTTTTGGGTGTTTCTATGTACTACAATAGCCTGTAAAAAGGTTAATCTCACTTGCCTGTGCCCACTCTGTCCCAGAGAAGAAAGAAATAGGGAAATAGGGATGGATGATACAGAATAAACTGAAAAGCATAAAAAAGAAGAAAAGAAAATTCTGCAATGAAAAACCCAAACAAACAACCTTTTCCTTTGACGTGGTATTTGCTTTAAAAGTTAAGACTACATTAAAATACTATAAAGTTAAAAATAAAAAATGTAAATGAGAGCTAGGAAAAATAAGATAAGAAAAGGGTGAGAAAATCTGCAGCTATTCTTCTTTTCTAATGGCGGTTGGCGAGTAACTTATTGATGTGCATTACTGCCATCTACTGGAATGGAGTGTGGATCGGGATGCTATATATACATTCTCCCACAAAACAAAAAGAAAATAAATAAATAAAATTATAATAATTAAGTTAATAAATCTTAGATTCTTGTAATCAGTTTCGTTTTCCTAAGGTAATTCATTAAATACATAAAAACATTTAGAAGTAGAAAGTTTGTCCAAAATATCTTGTATATTTAATTAATTTATTTTCTTGGAATCGACTAACTAATTCCCTTCTCACAACAGAATATTTAGAACAGACTAACAAAATCTACTAATTTCAAAAAATTAACAGGTGTGCTTTAAACCTGTGTCAGCCAATCAGAACAAAGAGCCATGCTGCCAGCTTCACCACGAGGCTATAAAGCACCATGTGCCACATTTAGCCAACCTGTAGGAGACAGGATGAGAAGCTTGAAGCCAATTCTCCTGACAACCAAAAATAAATATACCTAAATACAATTATGAATTACTTGTTTAGAGTTTGTTGTCTCTTGTGACATGAAAACAGACATATCTCCCCGGTTTTTCCCCATTTTGAGCTGAGAAGTGAACAAAGCCAGGCCAAAATAAACGAGTAACGTCTTAATCGGGTTTCTTAGTGGACCGTTGGTTCGGTATCGGGTTTAAATCGGTATTGATTAATAGTTAGTACAGCAGGGGGGTCTGATCGATGGGTTCTGTTCGGTTCTTGTTTTACCTCGCAGTCGTAGAGGTCCGTTAGCTGGTCGATGATCCACTCCTCCAGGTTCAGTCTCTTCCTCAGCTCCTTGCGGTCGTATTTGACGGTAACCCGTCCCTGCTTCCTGACTGGGGGCTCCGGTTCCTCCGTGGTGCCGGTCGGCGTCTGGAAATATACCCGCGGTTGAGGGCTGGTCTCCGGGCTCGTTACAGCTGCCATTGTCGCTCGGTTAAAGGATGACTTTAAAAAATAGACCCCCCACCCCCCTGTATGGAGGTGTGGAAATATAAAAAAGGAGAAAAAACGAGAGGGATGTGTTGCAACTGTATGAATTTTCTCTGTATGACTTAAAAATCCACCCGGTAAGGGGAAAAAAAGGAAATCTTTTGTCGTCCAAAAGGGCTCAAAAAGATATAACAAGGGATGTCCGCTTGCACAAAACAATACAACAGACCGTCTACTGTGGTTAAAGTGGACTAGTAACCGGCTTATAGGGATATTTCCAGCATTTAGACTCCCTGCTTCTTTAAAAAAAAAAAAGGAAGGCAGTGGAGACAGAGCTGACTTCAACTACTCTGCTTGAGTACAAAGACGAATCCCTCTTCGCTGGCCCTGGGAGAGCAGCGCTGTGGGCTTTCCGCATCCTTTTCCGGGATCCGGCTCATTTGGATCAGATCTATAAAGAGCCGGATTGTGTTAAAGTCGTTCACTGAGTCTTTCTCAGCAGAGTGAGTTGAAGCTTCCAAAAAATAGGCAATGGAATAGAATGAAACTTTTTCATTACATTGTCAGAAGTAAAAAGCAATGAAATTCACTCTCTGCATTTAACCCATCCCCTTGGGAAGCAGTGGGCTGCCATTATGCGGCGCCCAGGGAGCAGTGTGGGGTTAAGGGTCTTGCTCAGGGACCCAGAGTGGGGATCAAACCCGGGTACTTGCAACCTTCTCAGAGCACAAGAGTACTGCTCTAACCACTAGGACAACATTCCCCCCAAAAGAGCAAGATTGGAATTGGAGTTAATTTAAATCAAAGCTTTAAATGGCTACAAAACTGAAGAAATGACTTAAAGCAGGGGTCTTCAACGTTTTCCAGGTCAAGGACCCCCAAACTGACGGGGAGATGGAGCGGGGACCCCCTAATTAAATATATTGTATGAAATTGTGTTACATCAAACTGGCCCTATAGTCACTCTATACATATAAAGTGATGTAACGAAAGCAATTTCGCCCTGGGATTATTAAAGTATAGGGACCATAGCGACATGTCCCTACCAACATTTTGGACCGACCTACTTGTCCCTACCAACAATTAGATGTGAATAACATGTTTATAATTTACAATACAGCGCTGATGCAGCAGTAGAGGAGTTCTGGATGGAGAATATTGACAGATGAAAATATGTTTTATCTAAAATGCAAAATGTTTATAATTTATTTTTACAATTTTGGTATAATTCCTGCTCTAAGTGGGTCGCTCTGTGGGCTAAAACATGTTTTAGGTCTCTATACTCCAGTTAACTATCAATCGATTGCTAAATTTGTTGACAATGTTTCAGTAATTGATTAAACCAATTAATTGTTTCAGCCCTAAATAAAATACATGACATGGGTTAAACAGAGTAACTACAGCCCAGATGTACCCTGATGAATACGCCCTACAAGATTTTTTTAAAGAGGGCTTGCATAGCTAAGACCCCACACTGCTCACTGGGTGCCGCACAGTGGCAGCCCACTGCTCCCCAAGGGGATGCGTTAAATGCAGAGAGTTCATTTCATTGCTCTGTACTTGTGGCAATAAAAGCTGGTAGAAAAAAAAAACTTTATGGGCCCAGCTTACCTCCATATGATAGCATGCCAAATCAAGAATGTGTGAGCTGTATGTTAAAGTTTCACATCTTCATCTCATACTTGACTTGAATTTAAGACCAAGTACTTCATGTTTCCAAAGTATTAAGTAACCTTTCTCTCTCTCCTAAGATTACAATATGAGCAACAGTTAAAGAATCAGTGAGAACAACTGGATTTTCCTGCCTCAGAGTTGGTTTTGAAATTAAACTCTGATTCATGAGCAAGCCATGACTGCAGTGATAAGGTGTTAAAAGGGGAAACACGTTGCTGTTCTTCACACTGGGCCCATTGTGTTGCAACAGCGGGGAAGCCTCCAGCATGGATGAGCTGATTAAAGTTTGAACAACAACAGGAGCCAGGGAGGAGGTGGAGACGGTGAGAGAGTGAATCGCAACCGCTGTCTCTCACTTCTTTCTCTCATTGGTCTGTGTGTATTTCAGCTGGGGGTGTTCACATCTGTAAACTTTCTCATATTATTGTGTGTGGTGGGGGTGGGGTGAACATGTATGTCCTACAAGGCAAATTTCACAGACAGCCATGGCAACAAGACATGAAACCTGAATTATTCAGTTGGGGTGTCTGAAACTTACAGTTGAGTAAGCATACACACACAGGCCAGCACGCTCGTAGTTTTTCATCCATGTTTCTGCAAAATATACTCAACTAACATACTGCAATATCATACATTTCTCTTTGTCACTTGGAACATTTTTAGCAGCATATTTGAATGAGAGACAATCCTCTGCAGATGGCAGAGTAAGAATAAAGGAAGAGATGAAACGTGTGTCTTGGTGCCTTATTTGGCCTAAATATCTTGAGAAAACCCATCAAAAGACTCCAATGGTGCAGAAAATAAAATGTTTACATGCAATCATTTGCTATTGTAAAAAGGTTAAGGATTTTTCCTACAAAGCTACCCTTAACCTTTATGCCCCATAGCCCATTTAACCTGCACGCTCAGGGGAAATATTTATTATGAACATCCCAGTTCATTCTGTCAGTTGATGTGCACCCAATGGTGCCTTCAACATGAAAAGTGAGGAATAATTACAAGAAAAGAATTATGTAGCTCATTAGCAGGCAGCAGTAACTGAGCTCAGCATATTAGTAATATAAGTCTCAGAAGCATCACACAAAATATTTTCCAGGGTCTTTCCAAACATCATTAGTTGCAGTGAATGCAAACAGCAACATTCTGTCCTTTAATATCCAATGAAGAAGGTCACAATCTCCTAATGATGTCATATATTTTAGCAGCCACTTGAATAAACCTGCCATCTGATTACAGCAAAGTTTAGCCCCTACCTCTTGTTCCTGGCTACTATTTATTGACCTTTCGTTGGAACAGTTGGGACACTGTGGTGGCTAGAAAGCAGCTCTGAACAGTTGTGCTGAATCCCTCTGGCATATACCCTTCTGGATGTCAGACATGATTACGTAACAGAAATGATTGTTCTTCCATTGATGTTCTTTCAAAAAAGGACAAAAAATACTAAACTTTGATAATCTAGCAAACAACTTAAGCTCTCTGTAAAACCAGCATGCAGGTATGCAGCTGTGTAGCTGCATACCTGCATTTGTCACACCCAGTTCAAGAAGAAATAATGGCTTAATTGGAATACTTTAAATCAGTAAGGACACTTAAGCCATGATGGAAGTGCTTCAGGGCATGCCATAATAAGTGCCTTCTGAATAGTGCTGGCAGTAAGGAAGGAGCTAGGACTAGGGAGCGGTATGCTTCCTAGTGCCCAATTATCTAGCATAGGGACCTGCTGACATTCCTAGCCGCCCCAAGGAGGTCCCACAATCCTTTGTGTGACAAAACTGCCACCTTACAGAGTTCAGCAAAAACCCATTATTTCTTCGAATGTACTCTATGTGACACATGCAAATGTACCTTCACATGTTTAGGGTTTTATAACGGAGAGCCCCAGTCTTTATTTACATTTAGGTAGCTCTGCTTTTTTGTAGTTCTTTTCTTAAATGCTGTAGTCCCAATTTCACCAACTACTACTAACTATCGGAGCACAAAGGCCTGTGTTGTATAGCCAAAAACAGTTTGATTATCAAAAGCTGAGGAGACAGAAGTGAAATTATCGTAGGGCCATGTTACTGCTGGTAAAAAAAAAACTAACAAAGCATTTCATCACATGAGGGTATGATGGTCTGGGACATTTTTGTTTATATAGGACCTAAATGACTGGCCACACATACACACACACACACACACATATATATATATATATATATATATATATATATATATATATATATATATATATATATATATATATATATATATATATATATATATATATATATATATATATATATATATATATATATATATATATATATATATATATATATATATATATATATATATATATATATATATATAGTATGTATATTATACTATTACTACTATATTTATTTATTTATTTCTACATTAGCAGAAAAGTCTGAACTTGCCTCTGAAGTTGTGGTGAGTTCTAAGGCAGGTCGTCCATGCCTAAAACCTTACAATATAGCTAAAGTAAAATAAAAATCTGAAAAAAAGACTGGCAAAATCTAAAAAGATGTATAAATGGCATAACCATTTATTGAGGCCAGGTAGGTTTGGACAGCTTTTAGGATATAAATTAAATAAAATAGAAGCTGTTATTTTATTATTTACTCGGGTAATTAAAATAAAAATGTGTTTGTTAGTCTGCAGGAATAAAATGTAGATTCATATTGTTTTCATCTTATTTTTACTTACCCTTAAAAAAAGTCCAGAATTAGTTCATGTTCTCCACCAGATGTTAATGTTCCATCCGCTAGAGGGAGCCAGTACTCAGTTTCTGTGTCCACACTGTGGGAAACAGTTTGACAGATTTGTCCCACAGACTATTCATGTCAGAAAGGTCTTGTCTTCTCTATTAAATAGATGCCTTTTCCTGTGTTTGTTATCTCTATCACTTCATGCAGGAGTGCCCTTGTTGGTGCTTGCACCTCGGTGACTTACTTTGATTTATGTGTACATAACGCTGATTTATGCATTTGTGCGCATGTGTCTGCAGCCTACAGCCTCTGCATGCGCTCACAACACAGATGAAACCAGTTTGTCGACATTCCTAACTGTTGCACAAACCTGCTTTTTACAAGCATCAAAGATGATGTAGAGCTGCTCTGCAGCCACTAGATGGCGGTATTTATTTAAAAGACGTGCCTCATTTGGACCGTGAGAACCAAAAAGGGAAAAATCCATGTCACTAAGAACATTTTGGGGCATTTGGAAGAGATATCAGCTCAGCACAGCTGCAAATGAATAATATTACATTGCTAGTCTTCTGTATTGTCATTGAATGGGTGTTCTTTTTTGGGAATAGCTATAATCGACTCTCAGCATGGACGCCCACTAGTACTTTTCTCCAAAACAACTGACAATAATCCTGCTGTGTTGTGGAGACAGATCCAGCTTCCAAGTAAAAACTGTCAGCGACTGCACGCCAAAATCTCTGCACCGCCGAGAGCAATCTGATCAAGTTTTTATTGCTACTGTTGACTGAGTCAGGCCTCTCCCATTGAAACCAGAGCTTGCACTGGATATGTTGTGTGCTTGTATGGAGAGGGCAGAGTGTGGAGGAGACACTGAATATGTCTTTCTTTTTTTACACAATGTGTCTTTGTGAGTCCTTGGTGTTGCGTCGGAGAGAAAAATTTGGCCCTTTGCTGGACAGAGAGAAAAGGACAGTGAAAGAAGTAGGAAAGATGAGAGGATGGGAGGTTTTTCTTCTCTTAAACATTTGGGAATTGCTGCACTTTGGCTCTTTACCTCTGCTACTTTTTGTTCTCCTCTAGGGCAAAACCTCTACCAGCTTATATTTTACAACAGGGATGAGCATTTATACATTAAACAGAGAGCTGAACGTTTACTTCCTTCTGCAAAACGCCTTAAAACAACACCTCCATTCACTTCATAACTGTTTGTTTGCTCTACTAGCTGCTTTCATTTTAGATTGCCTTTATTCATTCACGTATTCATGTAATTCATGTAAAGCCCTTTGAATTGTGCTACACAAAAAAATTGCCTTGCCTTAAAAAAATCCCCTTTCCCTGTATTACTTTTGTTTCCAACTAGAAAGTCAAAGGCAAAAGAGAATAGACTTGGAAAAACCACCATCGAAAGTGGTGCATGGGTTTCAACCTTTCTGCATAATAAAAGTAGTGGAATGTATGTCTATTCTAAGTTGATTCTGTAAAACATGTACTGCACCTTTTGCATCAGTTACAGCTGTAGGTTTATTTTTTCGTCATTACAGTGTCACAGGTACAGGGCAATGAAATTCACTCTCTGCATTTAACCCATCCCCTTGGGGAGCAGTGGGCTGCCATTGTGCAGCGCCCAGGGAGCAGTGAGGGGTTAAGGGTCAGCTTAGGGTCAGAACTTTTGGATTCCAAGTGCAATGCCCTAACCGCTAGGCCGCCACTTTCCTAGTTCTTCTAACCCATGTCCTTAAAAGCTTTGGCAGGCTAAACTCAGAGCATCCATTTAAGCATCTAGTCTCAAGCCATAGAAACTCGACTGAATTTGTGTCTTTACTTTGACTGAGCCATTCAGCTCAGAATGCTGCTAAATTCAGCAGCTGTGTCACTAGCCAAGGGTTCATATCCAACTGGGACTGTGGTACAGTCTGGCTTTTATCATCGATGCCTTCTAATTAAAGTCAAGACCTTTTTTTTCAAACAAACATGAGCTGGAGAAGGCTGTTCACTCCATTATCATGTTCCACTACTGAGCCTCTATATGTCAATGTCCCCAAATCATTCCCCAGTCGCCCCCTGCTTGTTCAGGACAGCAGCAGCTGTTTTTTTTTCACCTCTTGTTTTCATTACATTGCCTTCCGTTTTTTTTTATTTAATTTTTTAGCATATTTAAAACCTTTGTTGTTTTTTAAAGCATTGCCTCCTCGCTTTATTCATCCAGGTTTTTAAGCTATTCTATTTGTACCAGACAGTACCTATATAGGGGTGAGTCTGTAGCGCCCCACCGACTCTGGAATCAGCTTCCACCATATCTTTTGTCTAAACTTGGTCTTTTTAAGTCAAAGTTCAACTATTTTCTTTATTTGCTCAGATATGGTGTCCCTTCTGATTTTTTTGCCTTATCTAAAGGGCTATACGAATAAATGTCTGATAAAAAGTTTCTAACAAATTCATATAATTTGGTTTTTAGAAAACATTTCTGCAACCTGCAAATGAAACACTCCTGATATCATGATTAAAAACCCAATGAGCCTTTTCAAATACAGGTATTATGACAGGCACAGGTTTTACATTTTCTGAAATCATTTGTTTTTGTATAACGTCATTTTCCCCAAATATCAGCGTCCAATACAAGACAAATGTATGCACCCTCTTTTAAACAGGTTCTATGTTTTTTTCCCCTTCATTATAAAAGTTAAAAATACAAATAACAAAGAGCTTCTTTTAAAAGTTTGACAGATATTTTACAGTAGATATTGGAATGAGGTTAAAAGGGCTTTTTGGTTTATAAAGATGTGCAGATCCCTTTTTTAACTATTGTATCCCTGCCTGCGTGTTTAGTTCTGTTTTGTCTCTGCCTCAGTCTTGGCTCCTTTGTTGCGTCTAACAGGTTTTCTTTTAGGACTGGAAGGGTTTTATTACATTTTCTGTATGCTGAAGGTTTTTTTGGAGGGAGTGAAACCTTATTCCACTTCTCTTATGTCAGGCAATACAACTCAATCCTGGTACAATGTTGGAATTTAAAGTAAAATGTGTGCAGCCAGACGGACTGCTACTCAGTGCCTTTGTTTAACAAAACTTTATCAGTGTTAGCACTGCTTTTGAAGAGGGAGTTTAGCAGTTTGCAGCTTAGGATCATACAGGTGTGTTGGTGTGTGTATGTGTTAACACAATCTCAAGATGGAAAAACATGAGCAATGACCTAGAGGAAGCAAATGCAAAATACCTCCACAGGATCACAGCTTTCACTAACTGCATTAAAGGCTCTTTCACTAGAGCTCATTATCTAACTTTTCACATAAAGTCTCAGTTTTTTTTATATTTAGGTGGATAAATGTGTTCAATTAAGTTGGAAACTATTAGAACACTTCTTTTTTCTTCAAAAATAAATAAGGAAAACATGTAGAGGTAAAGAAAAAAAAAACAGAGTACAGAATTAGCCAAGGCCACCTTAAGTTAACAGTGTGGTAATGAATGTCTGCAAACCTCAACGACCTTGCGCAATTTTATTAAGAGAGGGCTGAATATCCAAACTATGAGCTACAGTGCATTTATTTCTTGGCACCTGACTCTATATACATTTCTTAATTTAAAATGTGTCTTTTTCGCCTTTAAATAGCTCAGTAGACTATTGCACAAAAAAAAAATTTAGGAATATTGAGAAATTGTTGGTCAATGAAAACACACGCCCTCAGGGACCAGCAGTACCAGAGACAAAGTGCTTGCCTAAGGTTCCTAGGTCCGCACTGAACATGTAATAACTGTCATTGGAGGAATGCACACATTAACATTTCTGTTTGTATAATATAGGCATCAAGGGTTTAAAATTCAATTCAGTTTATTTCTATAGCGCCAATTCACGACACGTATCATCTGATGGCACTTACAATTTAACCAGATCATGCAGTCAAATTGATTCAAAGTTTTCTATCTAAGGAAAACCAGTTGATTGCATCGACTCATTGACAATCCCTCACACTAAGCATGCTTGTAGCGACAGTGGAGAGGAAAAACTCCCTTTTAACAGGAAGAAACCTCAAGCAGAACCAGGCTCGTTGTGAGCGGCCATCTGCCGAGGCCGACTGGGGTGTCACAATCTTAAACTTTAATCTGCTCGACAAGGATTTCATGTAATAAACACTAAGTAAAACATATTGTAAATTATGAAGGACTATAGTTCTTGTTTTTTTTTAAAATAAGTATCTGAAAAGGGTGCTGTCCATTTTTCCCATTAGAATTAAATCCAACTTTGTGAAGCTCTTTTTATATGAAAGCTGCAAAACTGCAATTCTTTTAGGCACCATCTTTGGGCACCTAGTGTCATGATCTTATTTAATGATCTGACCCACTTGCAGAAAACCACTCACAAGAACCAGGGGAAGGTTTAACAGGTTTATTCAAAACTAGTAGAGATGGGTCCGGTGCTGCTCTGAACACTGGCGAACCGGGACTGAAAAGTGAAAGGGGAAGTTTCTGTGTTTAGTTCAGGCTCAGTGGGAAATTTGAGCTTTGATTTGCAAAAGGCAGAAAAAGCAACATGACTCACATTTCCAGAAAAGGTGTCTTTCTCTGAATCGAATATGTGTGGGTTGGTCCAGAAATTGGTTTACCCGGGTTAAGGTGTTTCCTTGAGGAGCAGAGGAGCTGACTGCCACTTAGATTTCCTTTGGTACTTGAACGGTTCTTGTGGAGATGAAACCCCTGCTCAGTGTGAAGCTCAAACAATCCTTTGGGAAAAGTAGATCCAAACCTCCAGTTTGAATCCCCAGTTCAGTTTGAAGCTCAAGACGATCCTTCCAGGGGAAGAAGGTCCAAAACATCCAGTTTGCAGGATGATTTCCTGCCAATAGGTAATGACAAAAAACAGCAAGGTTAAGACTAAGGTAGACAAAAACTCAGCTTGACTCAGCAAAACTCAGCTTGGCTAGAGTACCCAAAACTGGCAAACACTCTTGCGTTGAGATAGTGGCAGTCAGCAGCTTAAGAGTCCTCAGGTAATGAGGCAACCATCCGCAGGTGTGTGAGAAGGCCAACGATAACCAGGCACCACCTTGTGGTGGAGGGAGAAAACACAAAAAACACAACCCACACAAACTGGATTCCTAACACCTAGATATATATGAGTCAATCTTAGTGTTATTGTAGGGACTGAGAACATACTTATTCAAGTCTTGCAACATTTTGAAGCATTTGAAAATCTAGCTCTGACCAGGGTCCATGTTGTCCTTCCCCACAGAATGATCTGAGCTTGTACAAACACATGCACATGTCATTTTTAATATTAAAATCACAAAGGGGTTGCTAACAGAGATCAAGAGGTTTGATTTTGGAAAATTGAAATCCTGTCTGCAGATCAAATATCTTTAGCAGCTTGATTTGGTCTTTATGAGGACAGTAGGGAGAAGAGTGCGAGTGATTTTCTTTGTGGCAGGGCAGAAACAGGTGCCTGCGCTTGAGATGCAGCAGACAGCAAACCATTGTTCAGCAAAACAAAATTAAAACAGTGTTTTTTTTCTTATTGATATTTATGACAGGGGGTAGGGGGCATCTTGTGTGTACAGCTGTGTGTGTGCATCTGATTATAAACAAGCCAAACCCAATATTCCTGCCAACATGTGTGTGTATGTGTGCATGAAGAGTTGTAAATATGCATTTGCTTGCTTTTGTTTGACATTTGAGAGGCTGTAGAGCATCTGCAAATGTGTGTGCGTGTGTGTTAGTTTATGATCTGGTTAATTAACAGTGTGGCTAGGTTCTGTTGCTTCCTGGATTCAATGTCTAAGCTTAGATTTACTTGAAAGATACATGCAGTCTTTATAGATTTCAATATGCTGCAGTTTGCCTGATCGATTCTTGATTTCTCTGTCTTCCTTATGGTCAGGGGAAACACAAACAGAAAGTGTATCCATCAGTCATTTAGTCAGCATAGCAAACATTCCTGCCTGCTGTAGTTAAGGAGTCAGAGAACAGTGACGGGTGCCAGAAAGATCTGCAGCCTCATAGCATTTTTTATGAGCGTTGTGAGCTGAGATGTTGCTCGGCAGCTGGATTTGGTCGGGATCAGAATGTGGACCACGCAGTCTCTATTGTTCCCAGGCTGAGAACACGATCCACAGCAGGAGGGAAATTTACCCAACAGCTCTGGTTTCACTTACCTTCAAAAATCTGAGCCATTGTGATGCTGATTGGCTATTTATAAGGCGCCTCCTTCACATCCCAGGTGAACAAGTGCCCTCTTGTGCTCTCAGATAAACTCTGAGAAGATTGTTGTGAATTACTATGCAATTTGACAAGTGCAAGCCTGCCCTATTAATCATCCCGACTGCGCAAGGAAGCTGTCCCTGTCAGTTCACAGAAACTAAAGACTGAGATAATGTGAAGTTTTGCTACAGCAACCTGCAGGGAGTTTGGTTAGTTTCAGCACAATTATTCGACAAACACAAATAAATCTTATAAATATGAAGGTTGCCAATGGTTTTGTTTTGCATAATTTCTTATAGATTTACAGTGCCGGGGAGGTTTAACATTCTTTCCATCTTTTTTTCACTTTTGCTCACATTAAAACCACAAAGTTTAATGTATTTCACTGGCATTTTATGTGAACGAGTAGCACGAAGCAGTGCATATTGTGAAAAAGAGATGATTGAGACATGCTTTTCAAAATGTTGGGTCACACCCCTGCTAAAATTAATTGCAAGTGACTACTTTCACTAGGCCTAATTAGTTAATAGGCTCTAAAAACACTGTGCTGCACCTAAAGCATTGCAGAGGCAGCTTTGGGGATCCTTGGGTGTGTAAAAAAGTATAAACAGGACAGCTATTGGTTTGCATCACACACATATGTCCTGTATGCAAGAGTTGAAAGACACTAAACATGAGATGTTCAAGTATGTGGAAGATATCCTGGTCATTTGATCAGAGGGAAGGTTTAGCCTTCCAGCAGGACAACAACAGTAAACACAGCTGGAGGTTTAGATCAGTGGTCTATAACCTTTAAAATCCAAAGAGCCATTTTGCAGTTTTTCTGGCTCTGTAATAGTCATTTATAGCCATAAATCTTACAAAATTTTGATAAAAAGTTGTAAGATATTCATAAGAGTCATAAATGACTTAACTGTCTTTTTCTGAATGCAGACAAACAGAATTTATTGTCTTTTGACCAGGGTCTTTGATAAAGAAGTTGATTAGTCAGTCACTTAATTTGGATGGGATTAAATTGATTCCAGATAATAAAGTAAAAAATCTTGGTGATATTTTTGATCAGGACCTGTCATTTATATCCTATATCAAAGAGGTTTCTAGAATTTCCTGCTTTCATTTGCAGAATATTACAATAAATAGAAATATCTAATGATAGAAAGCCTTGAATGGCCAAGCTCCATCTTATATCAGAGATCTGATTGTTCCTTATGTTCCTAACAGAGCACTTCGCTCTCAATCTGCAGGTTTACTAGTGGTTCCTAGAATTTCTAAAAGTAGAATGGGAGGCAGATCTTTTAGTTATCAGGTTTCTTTCATTAGGAACCAACTACCAGTTTTAGTCTGTGAGGCAGACACCCTGTCTACTTTTAAGGCTAGGCTTAAAACTTTCCTTTTTGATAAAGCTTATAGGTAGAGTGGCTTAGGTTATCCTGAGCTATCTCTATAGTTGTGCTGCTATAGGCTTAGACTGCTGGAGGACATAGGGACCCCCTTTTCACCATTCTACGTCATTCTATCTCTATTCTCCCATTCTACAGTATTTGTTTTTCAGTCTGTAACATTATGCTCTCTCTGCCTTTTCTCATAGTAGCTTCATCTGTTCTGTTCCTGTTTGACTGTGACTCCATCCTGGAGAGAAATATCAGCTGTCCTGCTGCCATCAACACCTTTATTTATAGATGTTGGAGCTTGGCCTGCTTTTTTTCAGTGTAGTCCTCTTGCTCTGACTGTGACTAACTTTATGTGCTCTCTTCATCCTCTGACATGGGAGCTGACTCGGAGCTCGACTGCCTGGCTGTGTGTTTCTTGGACGGGCCCGCCTGCGCAGCTGGTTGACACTTCCTTTTGTATCTCTGCTTCTTACTGTATGTTTGCTTCTGTCTCCTTGGACCCCAGTTGGTCTCTGCAGATGGCCGCTCACACTGAGTCTGGTTCTGCTGGAGGTTTCTTCCTGTTAAAAGGGCGTTTTTCCTTTCCACTGTCACTACAAGCATGCTTGTGTGAGTGATTGCCTTCGAGTCAATGAGTCGATGGAATCAGTCGGTTTTGCTTATATAGAAAACTTTGAACCAATTTGACTGTATGAGCTGGTTAAATTGTCTGTAAAGTTCCTTGAGATGACATGTGTTGTGATACATGTGCTCTATATATATAAATAAACTGAACTGAATTGCTAAAATGCAGCTTCGTTTTTGGGGGGTTGGGGGGGTAGTAAATATGTTGCCATTTTTACCTTTTAAAATAAGGAAAAACTAAAGATGACGGATGGATTTTCATCCAAGTGATATTATTTGATGTATAAAAAAAAAAAACAACAAATTGTAAAAACATAATTACCCAAGCTATCCATAAAAGAAGTATATTTAAAAGCATATTTCTTGTTCCTTTATTGTCATTCTGTTTTTAAAATTCTATCAAAAGCTTCTAATACTGGTATTTGTTATTATAGTTGCTTCTTCATAGCATTGTAAGACATTACTAAGAGCCACTTTAAAGTTAGAGCCATTTAGGGCTCCAGAGCAACAGGTTGCGGACCCCGGGTATAGATCAAATCATATTATTTTGGTCTAGTCAAATCCTTTCTTCCACACCTAAATTCAATAACTGGTAAGAATATATTCATATAACTTTTCATGCAATCTTCTTGCCATTTCAACAAATTTGTGATGTGATAAAGGATTAAAAACCTGGAAGATGAATCAAAGTCAGAATGGTTTGGTGGCCTACTCAAACCGATTGATCCAAATCAGCCTGCAAGATCAACAAGATCGAAGCACATCACATCTGCTTATTTTGACACAAATTGACAAATGAGACAAACCAGCATTTTGTCTCTTGATGATTAGATGTATTTAAGTGATAGAAAACCAAGCAGATATCTGTAGGGAGGTGAAGAAATGCGTTAGGAAGTGAAGATCCAGCGAACAGAAACACTTTTTGCACAATACTAATAAAGTAGTTTCAGTATCACTTCCATGGTGCTTAACACAAACACTCAGAATACATACACCCACTTCACTCCAACTCTACGGAAGAGGATTAGGGCCACAGAAGAAGAAAGAAAAAATGTTAACTGATTTTTACATTTTATTTTAGTTTAATGTGGGGAAAAAAGTCAGAATTCTGACTTTTTTCTCAGATTTCTGACTTTTTTCTCAGAATTATCACATGAAAGTCAGAATTCTGAGAAAAAAGTCAGAATTCTCAGATTAAAGTCAGAATTCTCAGATTAAAGTCAGAATTCTCATATTAAAGTCAGCATTATCAGGTTAAAGTCAGAATTCTCATATTAAAGTCAGAATTATCAGATTAAAGTCAGAATTCTCATATTAAAGTCAGAATTCTCAGATTAAAGTCAGAATTCTCATATTAAAGTCAGCATTATCAGATTAAAGTCAGAATTCTCATATTAAAGTCAGAATTATCAGATTAAAGTCAGAATTCTCATATTAAAGTCAGAATTATCAGATTAAAGTCTGAATTCTCAGATTAAAGTCAGAATCATCAGATTAAAGTCAGAATTCTCAGATTAAAGTCTGAATTCTCAGATTAAAGTCTGAATTCTCAGATTAAAGTCAGAATTATCAGATTAAAGGTAGAATTATCAGATTAAAGTCAGAATTCTCAGATTAAAGTCTGAATTCTCAGATTAAAGTCTGAATTCTCAGATTAAAGTCAGAATTCTCATATTAAAGTCAGAATTATCAGATTAAAGTCTGAATTCTCAGATTAAAGTCAGAATTATCAGATTAAAGTCAGAATTATGAGAAAATAGTCAGAAATCTGGGAAAAAACTCAAGATTTCTGAGAAAAAAAGTCAGAGTTCTGAGAAAAAAGTCAGAATTGTCAGATTAAAGTCTGAATACTCAGATTAAAGTCAGAATTCTCATGTTAAGTCAGAATTATCAGATTAAAATCAGAATTCTCAAATAAAAGCCAGAATGATCAGATTAAAGTCAGAATTTTGACTTTTTCCCACATTAAACAGAAATAAAATTTAAAAATCAGTTAACGTTTTCTTATTCCAGTGGCCCTAATACTCTTCCGTAGAACTCCACTCTCACACTCTCATTTCTCTGTCACTCAGCGCTATCTGACGCCGTCCTCCTCCTCCTCGTCTCCCTTCACAGCTCCCCTCTCATAACCCCCCCTCTCTTTTTTCCTCCTTCTCACAGAAAACATGCTGGTAGGAGAGGAGGAGGAGGAGAAAAGAAGAAGAAACGCCTCAGAGGCGACAAGAGAGTAAGGAAGCGCAGAAAGTTGTTAGAGTCGGCCAGATGGACGGGAGGAAGGAAAAGGGATCTCCAATGCTATTTCAGAAGGACAAATAATTAAATAGATGAACCAAAGCTGGTGGTAGAGAGAAGACCAGGCGCGTCACCGCGGTGCGTGGACGCGGACGAGAACAAGTCAGCGGCGGTGGGTCCTGTCCGTGTCCGTGGATCTGGCTCCACATGCGCCTCCGCAACTTTTAAGGGGCCTCAAAGTGGGAAAAAAAGGGGGGAGGCAAAATAAAAACGGGAAGGTTGTAGAAGCGAGGAGCTTATTGCTACTCTTCCAGGCAGCCGGGGTCTAGGCGTTGGCACCCGGGCCAGGGGAGTCCCGCGTCATGGCCGGGGCCAAGCCGGGAGTCCACGCGTTGCAGCTGAAACCCGTGAGCGTCCACGAAGAGCTCAAGAGGGGGAGCAAGTTCATCAGATGGGATGAGGTGAGACCCCTTTTCACCCCCTTCTAATTCTGCACATGCTTTTTAAACACACCAGGGGTCAGATAGTGTTTTTATAACCAGGTGCGCACAGGCGGTGCGTCACTTCATGTGATACTCTGCTTTAAAAGAAAAGTCCCATAAAGTTGCCAGCAGAGCTTAAATGTGTTGTGCTGACTTCTAGTCAAGCCGGTTTTCCTCACCCTTCCTTCTTCTCCATGACTTTATGTAACTTCCCCCAACTTCTCTCCCCACTCCCTGCAGCACCTGTCTCGGTGGGATGCGTTCGGGGGGTGTGGGGAGAAAATTCCGCTCTGGAATCTTACCTGAAAATATCATTAAGCTTCTGCTTGTGCTTCCCTCTGCCAATTGAAACAGTCTGCTAAAGTCTTTCATGTGACCGCAACTGTTATGTTTTGCTTCTCCGTTTTTACCTTCCGCGTGTTTATTTGGCAACCCTGTGACTGTGTCAGTGAGTGTAACAGGGCACAGTGCAAGGTGTAAGGGCCTGAGCTCCACATCAATGATTAACAGGGAGGTTCAAGCTGCAGATTGCATGCAAAGTGTTTGTCTGTGACCCAGTGTTCAGCTCTGATCATAAACATTTTGCTCAGATGGCAATGTTGTTCTATTTATACGCTTATCATGATCATATTAACCAGATACATATATCAGGTTATGTGGCTTCCTGGAGTAGCCTAAAGGAGAAGGGAAGGGGGGCAGACATCACAGGTTTTGAAATGAGGTATGCAACTGAGAAGAAAATGTTGTATAAAATGTTCTTCTGTATATTTTATTCATTTTTTAAAATTTGAAATGAGTAAAAAAACAAAACACATTAAAGATGGTTAAAAAGATAGCCAGAACAGATATGTTGTTCATTAAGCAACTCAATGTCCTTCTTTGAAAGGTAAGCTTCCTCCTCCACCTTTTTTGGAAGTATTTATCTTGTTTTACAACAGATATTAAAGGTTTAGCAGCTCCATCACATAATAAGTTGTAACCTTTTTTCAAATGTTGTGAGACATTTTTTTTAAATTGAAATTTCTTCTCAGTTTTTCAGAAAATTAATCAGAAATAAATTCAGTGCCATTTATTTTAAATCATTTTATAATAAGGTAACTGGTGCAACTTTGTATTAGTCCTGTTGGACTATTACTACAGTACCACATATAACTAAGAAATGACAAACTCAAGGGTTAAAGATTTGATAATAAGAAACTAAGCACAACACATTGTGTTTATCTCTTTGCACCTGATTGTTGTCCTGATGGGTCTTTTTTCTTTCTTACAACAGCGACTGAAATCTCCCTTTATATCTCCTTCGCTTCTCTCTTTCTCACACGCATAACTCTTTTTGTTCCTCAGAGGGAATTCCCAGGAAATGTTATAGCTGCTGCTTTGCCATTCAGCTTACCACAAGATTATGAATATATTAAATAATAGAACTAGAAGTTAGTTAATTAATAGGTCATTCAAATCAAGGGTGGAGCTAGTTATTTATTATCAGTTGAATGATTATAACTGTAATTTGCTTACTGACCAGGGTTTTAACCCTTTCCTAAAAGGGTTAGACTCCTGAATCCGGCTGTTAAAAATCCAATTGTCTTTCAACAATTTAGTAATTCAGGCTATGGCTCTTAGCAACGTTATTAATCACCAACCAAATAAAGTGTCTCTGTTAATTTGGATGCTACTGAAAGAAAAGTGAATCCAACCTGAGTGTAACATGAACACAAAAGCCCACGGGTTAAAAATACAACGTTACCTTTATTAGATAAAATCACACAGTATTATATCTAAGAACTAAGCAAAACACTTAACACTACTGAAAAAAAAGCAAGATTACAGAAATAAAAGGGGAAGAGGGGTTTAAAAGTAAGTTCAAAGTCTGTGATGTTCCAAGTTTAAGGCTTAATGCATTTGAAAGTGTCCTTTATAATAGCAGCAGATAAAATGTAAATAAACCCTGACACAGAGATGTTACCTGCAGTCAAAACACTGAAGTTTAATTCTGTTTATGACTCAGGAATGCATTAAAATATGATGAAGCTGAAAGACTCGTTAGCTTAGCTGGTCACCAGGGGTTCTGGTTCTGGTCGGGTCCAACTGAAACAAAGAGAGGGTTAGCTCACGATTTAGCGGTTAGCTTCAGCAACACGTGACCCGTTCGGTCTGTGGTGAGCATTAGCATTCCGTTAAACGTTTAACCATCAGCAGTTGAATCAGAAGGCTTATTTCAAATACAAACACTAACACTGCTATCTACCTGTAGTTCACCCAAGCAGAGCACTTATTAAGCATCAGATGGAAAGGAGGTGCA
Source organism: Cyprinodon tularosa (assembly GCF_016077235.1). Classification (NCBI taxonomy): domain Eukaryota; kingdom Metazoa; phylum Chordata; class Actinopteri; order Cyprinodontiformes; family Cyprinodontidae; genus Cyprinodon; species Cyprinodon tularosa. The sequence goes on along the minus strand of NW_024039707.1, from coordinate 394,676 downwards.
GTTACTGTTTTTGGTTCAGTGGAGGGAAGGCCTTCGGCTCGGTCCGGTTTCTGTAGGCCCATCTTCGGTCCAGTCCGTTCGTCCAACAGCAACTCAAAGAGGTTTGGATTAATCTGATGCAACAATAAGAGGCAGTTTGCGAAGGGGGTTAATTTTATAACTCACGGTAGCACGCGGGACATCTGCCTTTTAGTATGTAGCCGCGGCGCTGCTCAGTCCCTCCGTCACACAGGCAGTGACGTTACGGCTGCTTCTAATGGCTTCTTCGTCGAACAGCCATCGGGGCCCCCGTTGTTCGGCGGTTGGCAGAGCTGGATTAGATCTTCTCTGTCTCTGCTGCAGCAGGATATACTGCGTTCACTCGGTTTGAATCGCAGGAGGAGTTAAAATACTGCGTTCAGCTCCTTCTGTATCGCAGGAAAAGGCAATCTGACTCGGTCCAGAGAGCACAGACTTTTCCGGAGGGGTTTTGGATGCTACGTAGCGTAGCCTTCAGCCGGAAGCGCTTTGCCTAGCCTTTTAGCGGCACAAAGCTACCGGGCAAAAAATAGGACGCTAATATGGGGAGCTAGTGTCCTTAGAGTGGCGTAGTTCCGGTCACATCAGCGATTAAATATATGAACAATAAAAAAATATACATACTCTCTCCCTGTCCATCTTTCATTGCTACTGTTCATTATTAGATTTGCCCATAAAGCAACATCGATTAAAGAACGTTTGGAGAAAAACTAAAGTAAAATTGCCTCAAAAGCCATGTAGTTATCATTTTAGCTAAATTAGCTACATAGGACGTTCAGTTAAACTGCTCGTAAATATAAATGAAGAATATCCCCCCTTTGAAGCTGAACATGTGTTTAAGTTACTGAATAGATAAAAAGTAAATATAAATAGAATAAAATAAAATATGTAAAACAACTATTTACAACCCTAAACAGAGATCTAAAGCTAGCATTTAAAATCTGGGTATGTCACTTTAACACGCTGTGGATCTTCACTGCCACTTGGTTGCATTTAATTGGCCGGTATCTGTGACATAGCTCTCTGTTTATACTCTTACAATCAGTGGTGGAAGTGGTGCTTTGGGGTGTTGGCATGGCTAATAAGTTAAATTATTCTCTTCTAGAAGGCTCCATCACTACAGCACCGAAACATGTTCTGTGTAATCAGAAAAATCAAATCAAATTGAGCCAATTTTAATTGAGTAAATATTAAGTGACAGTTAGTTACTTTATGGCAGAAATGCTCCCTGTTCCAATGCTAAATCATACTGCACACGTGATCTAGAATCTATTTTTAAATGGTGCTGTTTGGTTTGTTTTGCTTTTATTTAGTGGAAATGCATGGTGTTGCTGCGTACACAAAGCATGGAAATGCAACAAGATTATCCTGTTTTAATCAACGAAAGGGCTTGAATCAGATAAAGCTTTTTCTCTCCTTGTTTATTAAACTTATTTGTATTTGCTTTATGGAAAAATAACGTAAAAGAATAAATTTGACATATTTTTTGATTTCAGAATACTGTTTTATTCCGTAAACTTGCTTTTAAAACCGTATGGCTTGAGTCAGTCATTCTCATCTCTTGAGTCAGTCATATCCTTCAAGCTTTTTCCAAGACTTTGCTAAAGTTTTGGCCCATCCCTCATCCCTCATCATCTCCCCATAGTCAATACACATGCACAAGATGTTAGATTTGCGTTTATCCCTTTAGTTTTGTACAAAAAATAGGCTTCAAACTACCTCAATGGGCGTGTATCACTATAGTCATGTACAAAAAACTATTTAAGGTGAGATCGGTATACAATTCAAAAAGTAAGTATTTAAATTGTTTTTTGTGCATGACTAAAGGGGTACATGCCCGTTGAGGTAGTTTGAGTTCTATTTTTCAAACACAACTACAGGGATAAACGGGTATTGCCTATGGGTATGCTGGTCTGACCGGGTATGCTCATCTGACAGAACAATGGCTCTAACTGGCTGGGTTAGGCAGATGCCATGCTCAAACACTTTTTTTTTGCAGAAACAGGATGAATGATTTTTTGGACAGAGATGAGGGTTTAGTGATTGCTTCTCCAAAGCATTGACTTAATTGTCCCGCTGTCATTAGGTGCTTATCCTTTAACCATTGACCTACCCAGGGTGTACCCTGAATCTCGCCCAAATATCGCCAGTGATAGGGACCGTGCCTACAGTAGCCCTGATGGAATAAGCAGGGATGGATGGATGGATTAGAAAAAAAACTGATGTCTTTTGATAAAAAAATGTTTACGCTTAGACAAGGTGGTCTTCTGTTGTATTGAAATTTTTATATTTCACAAAACTGCTATGGAAACACTTTCACATAAGTGACATGATCTGCTTTTGGACCTTACTACCTTGTAAGAAGAGAAGAAGACATGATACAGTTGGAGGACGATGATGCCCACTACTGCAGTGGCTGAAATGTAAATGTATATTAGGTGTTTACATCGGATGCTACCATGTTCTTTTCCGAGTAATCGAATGAACAAAAGTATTGATCTGCAATTTTAATTGCATTTGTTCCTTAACGGAAATACAGAAACTGCAAAACTTTGCATTTTTGAAATGAGTGTAATATCGCTAAAGATTTGCGCAGATTTGTAATCTATTTGTCTAAGTTATAACATCTTGGCTGAAGTAATAATAAGCTGCTTCAGTATTTCCAATTGATTACTTTTTTTTTAAGGTAGCAAAGAAGTCCTGACTGCAGAAAAAGTCACAACGGCTCTTCTGAACTTATCACCTTCAGCCAGTACCGTGACTCTTCCTTCCTGAACACTGTTTTCACTTCTGTATATTTAATGGCCACAGGATTATGGCACCTGTAAGGCGTTTAGAGGTGGTACCCAAGGATGAACCAGACTTTTCTTTCAGATCTATTAGTTCACTATTTTACCTTTCAGAAATATTTTTTGGTGAGCTGAAGCTCATTTAGTCTGATTTGATAGTGAGAGGGAAAATATAATATTCCCCTTAACAGTTGGATGCTGCACCTTGAACCAATGCTAAAGCACAGCTGCAGACCGGGACCTGAAAATGAATAGTTGTCTTTATGCCCCCCCAAAAATAAACCAATAAATAAAACCAATCTCTGATAGATGATCTATTAGACATTGGCAAAAAAAAAAAAAAAAAAAAAAATGGAAATGTTACCCTAAAGATTTGTTGTAACGTAAAAACAACTAGGAACCAAACAAAGAAGGGAACTCCTGTTTGTTTACATCAAAACGTCCATCCCCTCTCTTCTTCTTGTCTACCACTTTCTCTCTCTCTCTCTCTTTAAAAAATATTTTGCTCTTCTAAGACCAGCTTTAGTCTACAGTTCTTTGCCACAGCATTATACTCCCTACAGAGACTTAGATTTTCAATGGGCTTGAGGCAGCTAGACGCAAAGTAACACCCACCAACTGACTCATGTGTGGAGGGGAAGGAGGAGGAGGACCAGGAATGCATTCTAAATTGACTTTCCTTCGTGTTTTGGCTCGTGTACACATGTGCTCGTGTATGTGTTTGTGCACGCTTTTTTTTATGTTTTCTTTTACTGGTTGTGTGTTGAATGACTTCCTGTTGGAGCTTGTTGTGAGACTCATGAGCCAAATTTTTTTTTTTCCTTCATGCTTCCCTCCCTGTGTCCTTTGTGTCTTTGCCACCGAGGCTCCTGCCCGACCCTATGCAGCCCGGCCGCAATTCAGTTTAGGCAGATTCCTACTGGAATCCAGTTAAAATTCCTCCTAAACAAGCAATTAAGCAAGACGCAACAGACTGTCTGCGGCACAGCTCAGGAGCTCTGTCAGTGACTAATTTTGAGTTTTCTTGTTCATCTCAATCTTGAAGGTTTAGTCAGACATTGACTAACGGCTTGCTTTAGCTTTCAGGTAGAAGCAAAATTTTCTACCTGTTGGTTTTGGTCGTGCTCAGATAAAAACAAGTTCAGGGTCTGATTTGTTTGTTCATTTTAATGCAGTTACTCGATTTGCTTTAATCTGGTGCTGTGCACACCGTCACATGGAATCACATGTTACCTTTTGAGAAATTTGACATCATTTAATGCCCTGGCTTCTTTTCAGGTCCTATTTTTTTTTCTTCATCAGCTCAGATGATGATAGTGAATGATGCTGTTTTTCCTTGGTATTAATTGTTTCTGTCTCAAACTAAAATGACAAACATGTTCTGTTTTCTATAATCTCAAGTCTTTGCTTTTGTTCTTATAATTTCCATTATTTGTCTGAAAGCCTTCCTCCTCTCTTGTTCTGTATAAGCAAGCTTGTTTTGGTGGTGTATGGGTAGAAGGGAGCAGACAAATGCGTGATCCGGGCCATTTTCTGTTTGGCTTTTAGTGGGTTTTAATCTAAATTGCTTTGAGGTCTGCTCAGCTGCAGGGCAGATGGCAATGCAGCATGTTAGTACTGATGCTACAAATTTAGTTTTTTTTACCTTGTGTTTCTTGCTTTTAGGAGGTTTTGAGAGAAGATTAATTTATTCTTAACAATTTAGCAAGTAGCTGCTATAGTTTTCTTTGAATAACAGACACTAGAAAATTACTGTGTGATTGTTGATGTCAAAAATACACTAAATATGCACTCGGATCTATTCCATTCTGTTGGTTTAATTAAGGAAAACGTAATCATTTTCCACATCTTTAGAAAAACCTTACGGCAAAAAAAACCAACCTTCCAAAGTAATAATTATAACTCCTCACTTTTGCATTCTTAGCAATAAAGTAAACATTAAACGTCCTGCAAATGACAGTCATTTTAAGATATTGGTTGGGAGACAAAATTGTAGCACTTGATGTGTTTCCTGCAGAAACTTTATTGAAATTAAGAAGTTAGCTTCTGTAGATAAAGCTATAAATCTTAGGAAGCTATCAATCTCCTACCACACCTTGACTCTTTAGCCAGTGTATGCCTAAAGTACGAAAAATCTGGCAGAAACGCTGCCATACTTGGCACATGCGCAGTGCGTGAGGTTGTGATAGATCTGCTCCAACAGCAGGACTCGCTCACAAAGCGCTCATAGGGGCCAACTGAATATCAAAGATATTTGATTTTCTCCTGACTTTAACATTCCTGATTGGGAGGTGGTCGTGCGAGGCTGATCGCTCCCTCGTTGCTCCCTGGATACTACACGACGGAGGACACACTGTAAGGCTGAAACTCATGCCCGGTCCAAAAAATTCTTGCACGACTGGAGAATCAGCCAAAAAAACGGCATAAAGTCGTAATCTGTATCCCCAACTTTAGCCCAATATCCTAATTTTTATTGAATGTGTCGCCAGTCCGAGGAAAATAAAGCAAATCCCAAAACAGCCCTCCAGTTTAGCAAGTTGAGCTCTCTTTGGTGACTTTTTCAACGATGCCTTTTCTTTTTGCTTTTTTTTTTTTTTTTGTTAAGACTTGGAGCTGGATTTTATTTTGTCATTTTGTACACACAAGTCTAAAAAAAAAAGAAATTTCACTAAGTGCAGCTCTCTAGATTATTTCTTTTTTTTTTTAAATGTAGCCTTGATAAGGTAAAAAGAAGTGATTAAAAACATTGTGATGAAAAACAGCAATGTAAAAATTTTTTGGTTTTAAAATTTAATAAAAAAAAAAAAGTAAAATTAGGCCCCGTCCACACGAAGTCAAAACGAACACGAAACGCTAATATTTTCCAAAACGTTTATCGTAAAGACGGAGACGTAAAATAAATGTGATCATCCACACGAATGCATGAAAACGCTGCAAAATGTATGCCAGGCCTGTAAGTGGCGCTGTGGTGCCAAAGCAAACATAGGCGAAAACAGGCAACGAAATGTTGGGCATGCGCACTAATATTTATACATGGTTGCCCTGCGGGTCCATTTTCATGATTCAGTCAAATTCAGGTGCTGAACTATGTCGTCTATATTGCTCTGTTCTTCCTGGAGATATTCCAGAAGAAGAAGATTCTGTTGTAAGCCCGACAGCAGGGTGAGTAGCATTAGCAGCAACTGCGCCATTGTTGTTGTGATACTGTGTCGCGCATGCGTGTTTAGAGGCGACGCTATGACGCATGCGTGTAAGAAAAAAATGCGGTTAGAGCTTAAAGATGGAAACGCGAAAACGGCGTTTCAAAATCTTCCCACTCTGAAGGCTTAATAAAAAAAGATCGTTTACAGACCCCCGAAACGCCGGCTTCGTATGGATGAGAGGCTGGTTTGGTGAAAAATTTGTGCGTTTAGGCCAGGGTTTGGCTTCGTGTGGACGGGGCCTTAGTTAACCAAGTATTTCATTGCTTCTTTCTGGTCAGCCGTGTTTACTTACTGAGTTTAAGATTTGACCTGAAGAGGTTTGGTGAGGTTTCTCATCTGATATCTGATTTTGCTCTTTGCTGTGCGTGCTGTGTGGTTGTACATCATTCACTGTAGGAACAAAACAGTTTGTTCTTTGTTTTGTTTATGAATAAATGGCTTCAGAAAAGTCCCTAAAATCTTACAAATGTAGCAATTATAAACATCACATATAATTTAGTGCTTTTGTGTGAAAAGGGTAATGAAGAACTGGTGCATATTTAATCATCCCCCTACACCTTCCTATAGTCTGTAACACCAACATCTTCCCGATTTAACTTATAAGTCCGTCCATCTCTAAACATTTATTAAGTGAGCAAAGAAGTTATTTTATCTACGTCAACATGCATGTATACATTCACATGTGGCTGCACAAACCATTCATACATTTATTTCCCATAGCCAACACAACACATGCACAAATCTACTTAAACCCATCTACAGTATCTAAGAATACCCACTGATTGCCATCACCCGTCTTCCATCTCATGTTTTTTCGAGAAAACCTGCTCTTTCATCATTATGTGTGGGGTTTGGTAGATATTGAAAATCATTAGAGAATTTAGATATCTTGCTGTGCGAACCTGGCATTAGCTGAAAGGGTTCATCGAAAGGACAACATTCATTTCCTGGCCTGGAAAACAAATGCTTTTTGGATGACTTTGATACATGGTTTGTTTTACTTGTAGCCTCTGTTTTCTATTTGGCCTTTTTTCAGCGAAGCATAGTCATTTGGTCAGATGCTAAACCCCAAACTTATTGGCAAAATATTAATTAGTTAAATATGAAAACATTACAAAGTGAATATTTATGTAGTTATACAAGCGAAATGATTGAAGGCGCATTTTGTGTTTTTATTTAAGGATAAGTTGAATTTTTTGTTTTTTCCCATTCATTTTATGTCTTAGCTTTCATTTATTTGCTGTATGCTTACCAAACCTGATAACAGCCCTGCCTGCAGGCATATTCTGTGCATGTTCAGACTTGTATCGCTCCTTTGATTATCGTATTTTCTAATCCTTTTTTATCAACTCGGCCTCAGACCTCCATTTTGTTTCTTTTACCATACCAGACCTGAATTTCAAATCGATATTACATTTGTTTTCGTCTTCACTTTTCTCTGGAAGTTTGCAGTATTTGTAAAATATTCTTGCCAGTATTCATTAGAGATGATGTATGCCACAAAGCGACAAGTTCAACAGATCAGAGCAAAGGAAAAAAAAAAAAATCCAAAGAGAAAGAGAGAAGTGCAGGATGGTGTGAAGTGCTAACACCATGTCTAGAAACAGTCCTGACATCTTGTCAGGTTGTTGAGAAACAAGCAGTGGATGGAGGCGGGGCGAGGGGTGGAAGGTCAACCATAGCCACATGTGAAGCGTTGTACTGACATTTGTACCGTTTTTTGAATCTGTTAAGAATTTGACCTATGTTCATTCAAAGTCTCACTGCTTCTCTTTATCTGACAACTAATCTTCTTTTTCATTAATTATTCTGTCATTTCTTGCCCAGTCTTTTCCCCTTTTGTCCCATTTGTTTGCCCTCTGCCTTTTGACTAATTTATTACTATGACATTTGGTTCTGGTTTGTACTCATCTACTGTTTGTTTGTTTTCCAAAGATTATGGACACCCTTAAGGCAGTAAATTAGCATTTATATTACTTTGTATTAGTGTTCCAACTTTTTTTTTCTGTTTCTCTCAGTTGTATTATTACAATATTTTCATATCTATTTTCTTTTAGCACTTTTTATTCTCACTGCTTGTTACGGTTTTCCTCTTTCAACTGCATCTTTTATTAATATATATATAAAAAAAACATATTAAACCCATCCGTTAAGAGTACGGTCTCATTAATATGTAGCTTGGGCTCTTTTTTTTTTTTTTTTTTCTTTAAGCAATTTTCTTTTGAAAACGTACATGCAGATCAATCACTATGGACTCAGCAGTTAAATTATGCTAAATTGTTTCCTTTGGGCTTTCTACCTTTGTTTGTTTTGCTCTTTTTGGCCTACTAAAACTTATTTAAAGTTGGGATATCCCAAGCAAGAAAATGCAGGATGTGTTATATGCTATGCACTTTGTCAACTGTTGATTAACACAGATACAATGTATTTTTAGAGATAAATATGATAACAGTGGCTGACCATGAGCCAAAATCTAAAATTTCACCATCTTAATATTGACGGACTTAGGAAAAGTCTTCATTTTGTTCATTTCGATGATAAAGCTTTTATGTTTTGCATGTGCAAATGACAAGATAGTCAATATATATTCCTTAAATTAAAAAGATTTCTGGGTTATATTGGGGTTATGCGTGTAACGCTGACCCGGTCTAGTAGCTATAACAAAAGTATTCATCAACCTGTGCAATTTAGTTTTAAATGGAAATAAAACACAAACATGGAAATTGCCTATTAAACCTCTAAACCCTTGGATGTTGTTCAGTGTGCAAAATGTCTACAACTTACGGGGTTAATTTGCTGCAAACATGGCCTGATCAGATGAAAGTTAAATGAACAGAAGGAAGAGATAAAGTTTGCAGAATGTGCCAACACGGTGAAAAGAGCCAAAAGTACACTGAACATAAGTAGACTAGGCCAAAAGAGATGTAATCGAGGTTATTAAATAAATTCCTAATCATCTGCTGCAGTTAAAATCACTATACAAGTCTCTTTCTGTTTAGCTTTTTTTCCACTTCTTTGGCTTTGGTCTCCTCCCTGTTTCCTCTTTTCTGCTTCGAGTATAAAGGTTACCCGCTGTCATCAACTTGCAGCATATTGCCAAAGCAGCAGCTGAACCACACTCACACAAATCTCACAGCTACAGCAGGCCGTCACAGAACACACACAGAGAAACGGTGCGGACCAAAGGTGTACTTAAAACGGCCACTTTTATCAGTTTTCCCTCTAATAGCCGTCTCCTGGCTCACATTAGGCACACACAAACATGCACACAAGTTTGTACTCCTATCCCTAGAAGGAGATTGCATTGACTAGGGCTGCAACTAACGATTATTTTAAAAATCGATGAATCGGACGATTATTTTTTCGATTAATCGATGAATCGGACAAAAAATATTTTTTATATTAACCTCTTTATTCCAAAATAAACATTTTAGACAGAACAAACAAGCACACAAGTACAGGTTGCTCGTTAACTGTACTGGTGCAATATGAAAAATAAATGTTTGTGTTAAAACTACGCAAACTCACATGAGAAATGTAGCTGTACATCCACAAAACATAGGGTACTTTGTTTCATAAAGCGCAAAAAAAGACATTTTTGTTTTTAAAAGCCCCTAAGGGGTTCAAACAATAGGCCCCCCCATTTCAACAAATTAGTTTTTTTAGACTAGAAGAGTTCTGCCTTTTAAGACAGGAAAGTATAGCAGTTAAAGTTGCTACTGGAGAAAATACTGAACCATAGAGATAAAAATAGCCCTGTGATTCAAATTATAAATTGTATTTGGAATAAAAATGAGAGAACTAGGGGTGCTAAAACACACATCCTCCAAAGACAGATATTTACATGGGAATGTGGCAGATACTTAATTGACATATTACTGATCTTGCTGGATTTTATTCTGCTTTACTTCCATAAATTGCAGGATCTTCTTTACTTTAACTTTGCCAGAAGATTTAAACTTTAAAAGCCTTGCCCTCATAATTTGCAAGTTAATTTATTTATAAAAAAAATATAAACGCTGCTTAAGCTAATTCAAATGAAATTAAAGGTAAAATAAGTAGCCAACCTTATCACTGTCTGTAACCTACTAACACGGTAAGGAAAGCATCAGATGAGCTACCTGAGAAACTAACGTTACGTTTCCCCACTTTAAAACCAAACAAACATGGTGATTCCGTGCCATGTTAATTTCTTTTGAAAAAAGTTGCATGTTACGACTTTTTTCGCTTTACAAAGCGCAGGCTATTTTAATTATTGTGATCAATTTGCGCTGTCAATCCCGGTGCATGCGCGCTTCATTTGCAGTCTGGACGCTGAGGCTGACTGCAGCGCTGAGAGGGACTCCTGCGGGAAAACGCGGTTGGGGTGGGGGAGGCGCCCCACGGCAGAGTAGGAACGATACATGCTTTCACGTAAGAGTCTCCAAAAGCCGCCAGTGACACCGAAAAAAGTCGCCAGATTTGTCGCTAGAACGCTTTTTTGAAAAATAGTCGCTGGAGGGGTCTGAAAAGTCGCTGAGTTGGCAACACTGCACCTGCGGCGCTGACTCGCTCTGCCTTTTTTTTTTTCTTCCTCTTTCAGTCAAGAGGCAGTGATGACGGCGCGGCGGATGACGCAATAATCGCGCGACACAACTAATCGATGATGAAATTCGTTGCCAACGCTTTTAAAAGTCGATTTTTATCGATTTTATCGATTCGTTGTTGCAGCCCTAGCATTGACCTTTCCCTCTTTTAAGTATCAGCTTTTACACCTATTTAAAACCCTAACCCTGATATTTCCCAGATTATTCCTAAATCTAATCTTAACCAAAATGTAATTCCCCCCATGCCTCTAAACCCTTCTCCCCAGTTCCTAAAAACGATGTCTGATTTGTTAGGAGTCCCCATCAGTCTGCTGTGATGCTAGAATATACCAGAAACGTACCCAAATATTCCATATAAACGAGAACACCCACGCTATATTGCAGTTAGGACAGTGGGGGAAAGAAATGCAGCCCTCTCTACTGCTTTAACATTCAAGTCCTTGAAGGGTTGGGATTTTTCAAGAGGTTCTCATTAGCTAGTTGGTATACAATATCAGCCCCAGGGGTGGTCTCTCCACTTTGTCTCTGGGTGTTTGACAGTGTGGACCGGTAATGAAGATATTTGTCAGTAGGTCAGGACATTAGGATGGCGGTGTGTGTGTGTGTGTGTGTATATGTGGGGGTGTCAAGGTAACAATATGAAGCCTTTAAAGTAAGACAGAGCAAATATAAATGTTGGTTAGCTATTTTAGATGAAAGGAATTAAACGAAGCAAAAACAAGATGTCAGAAAGCTCCTACATATGGCTGTTAATTATAGAGTGGGCTCCATTTATAGACGCACCACCCACTGTCGCGCAGAAACACAAAGTGTGGCGCATGTACACTAAACAAGGTGTATGAACATGTGGAAGAGGTCATGCTTTATTGATTTTCCTGGACAGGTTTCCCTTAAAATCAGTGAAAGCCTTATGTTTGGGTTGCTGGTACATTAGGGCACATTGACATTGCAGGCTGGGTAACATAATTATTGCAGAGTTGAGGTAGACTGATCCATTCTGTATCTGCATTGGCCAATATGCAGCTTCTCACTGATTCAGGATTGCATGTAATGCCTCTCCCTCTATTTGCTTTTTATAGTTAATGTTTGATTTGTGAATAAATGTTTTTTTGTTTAAATTGAGACTTTTGTAATATTTATTAATTGAAGAGAGAAAGGCTTCCTAAATCTGTTCAATAACTCGGCAAAAGACTGATGTCAAAATAATCGATACTGGCCTTAAAAAATGTATCTCTATTGCAAAGATCAGTGAATCTGAGAACATCTACAAACTTACTTTGCCTTGTTTGCTGTCATGCAAAGATTTTTAGACCAGACCAAACATGCAGTTGGGATTGAGGGTTTTGGAGGCGGTATTGATCCAGGATTGCCTTGATCAAGACAGAAAAAAAATTGTAGGTAGAAGAAAGTCTGCATCATGGGGTTACTGTTGCTTCTACTCCACCGCCTTGTCCATCTAGAGATTTTTAAACCATTTTGTCGTCTAATTACAGCCCATCATTTGTTTCTTCCTCTCCCATGTCCTGGCCTCTTGGTCTTGGGACCGTTTCACCCTGGAAGCAAACGATTCCAAAATCTAGATAAACAATGCAGATCCTGCCGGTTGTAACCGTGGCAGGGTATGGCCCCTCTTTGACTTTTATTCATAGTGTGCAGCATGTGTTAGTCACTTTAATATGGTTAAATAGAGCAGGTGTTTCTGCAGAAAGAAGGCCCTTTGTCCATTTCTTTAGACCGTTATTAAGTTTTCGGGCCATAGTGACTAAAAAATATCATCCTGCAGCATGTCAATGTAAGCCCTGTGAGATTTCTATTGCCACATGCAGTAAAAACTATTTCTTTTAATGGCTTTTTATATATATATAATTTATTTCCTAAATGTAAACATTCACTAAGAGAGTCAAAGTTTCCTTGTTGTGTTATTTATAATCTGTATTAACAGGAAACGCTTCATATAAACAAGCAGGTGGACTGCAGCATCCTTCATTTTATGGTGATAATAAATATTTGTTTTATCTGCCGCAACCAAACTAATTAAAGAAATTCAACAAATTGATGCTGTAGTCAAAGAGAAAAAAATCATTAGGTGATAAACTTTAAAAGTTTTACATATCATTTTAGCCAGATTAGAAAGGATTGCATGACTAAATATATGTTTATTTATTTAAGCTGTAACAAGAAAGCAACTGTTGGCTACATACACTATATTGCCAAAAGTATTTGCTCACCTGCCTTGACTCACATATGAGCTTAAGTGACATCCCGTTCCTAATCCATAGGGTTCAATATGACGTCGGTCCACCCTTTGCAGCTAGAACAGCTTCAACTCTTCTGGGAAGGCTGTCCACAAGGTTTAGGAGTGTGTTTATGGGAATTTTTGACCATTCTTCCAGAAGCGCATTTGTGAGGTCGCACACTGATGTTGGACGAGAAGGCCTGGCTCTCAGTCTCCGCTCTAATTCATCCCAAAGGTGTTCTATCGGGTTGAGGTCAGGACTCTGTGCAGGCCAGTCAAGTTCATCCACACCAGACTCTGTCATCCATGTCTTTATGGACCTTGCTTTGTGCACTGGTGCACAGTCATGTTGGAAGAGGAAGGGGCCAGCTCCAAACTGTTCCCACAAAGTTGGGAGCATGGAATTGTCCAAAATGTCTTGGTATGCTGAAGCATTCAGAGTTCCTTTCACTGGAACTAAGGGGCCAAGCCCAGCTCCTGAAAAACAACCCCACACCATAATCCCCCCTCCACCAAACTTTACACTTGGCACAATGCAGTCAGACAAGTACTGTTCTCCTGGCAACCGCCAAACCCAGACCCGTCCATCAGATTGCCAGATGGAGAAGCGCGATTCGTCACTCCAGAGAACGCGTCTCCACTGCTCTAGAGTCCAGTGGCGGCGTGCTTTACACCACCGCATCCGACGCTTTGCATTGCACTTGGTGATGTATGGCTTGGATGCAGCTGCTCGCCCATGGAAACCCATTCCATGAAGCTCTCTGCGCACTGTTCTTGAGCTAATCTGAAGGCCACATGAAGTTTGGAGGTCTGTAGTGATTGACTCTGCAGAAAGTTGGCGACCTCTTCGCACTATGCGCGTCAGCATCCGCTGACCCCGCTCCGTCAGTTTACGTGGCCTACCACTTCGTGGCTGAGTTGCTGTCGTTCCCAAACACTTCCATTTTCTTATAATACAGCTGACAGTTGACTGTGGAATATTTAGGAGCGAGGAAATTTCACGACTGGATTTGTTGCACAGGTGGCATCCTATCACAGTTCCACGCTGGAATTCACTGAGCTCCTGAGAGCGACCCATTCTTTCACAAATGTTTGTAAAAACAGTCTGCATGCCTAGGTGCTTGAATTTATACACCTGTGGCCATGGAAGTGATTGGAACACCTGATTCCAATAATTTGGATGGGTGAGCAAATACTTTTGGCAATATAGTGTATGTAAAACCTGCAGGCATGTCATGCAAAAATGCATCCAACCACAAGGAACTATGTGTGCTATTATTTGCATACATATATATATATATTTTTTTATTCCCTGACCTGTTTTACCTGAAAGCTCTTGGAGCGATGTTATATTTCTGCTGTAATAAATCTAAGGATTACACATTCTTCATCTGAGTTTAAATAATATTGGTGGCTGCGCTCCAGCTCAGCCCATTTATGACCAAGTGTTGAACAATATAGTTCCTGGGACTCCAGGCCTAAAGTCCAGACTAAGGTTCTTCTTATGGCAAACTAAAAAACTAGCTCTATGACCAAACTACTATATATATACATCATGTAAAATCCATCGGCTATAAATGAGATGGGACACAATAAAAAAAAGATCATTTGACATTTGTCTTGCAAGTTTATTTACGTGGCACATTTAGTAGTTCGAAGATTCAAATTAGAACTACTGAACAATTTCATGTAAAGAACAAGAAAAGTGCATTGCAGTGGCTTAAAAACAATACAAATAAAGAGAATAGAAACAAATAATTAAAATAAGATGGCTATATTAAAACAATTGATTAAAAAAAACTTTTCTCCGTAAAAGTCGTGAAACTTGACTAACAATGTAGATGGCATAGTCAAAGGCCAAACTAAATAAATCTTTAGTATAATTTGAAATAAACAGTTTTAGCAGTTTGACTGATTTCTGGACAGACTATTAGGGCCAGGATTTTTATTTTTTTTTAATAGGAGAATAAAGTCGTAATATTATGAGAATAAAGTTTTATATTACAAGAATAAAATCGTAACAGTAAGAGAATAAAGTCGCAACATTAGGAGAATAAAATCTGCTACATCTTCACATAAACCCACCGACTGAGAAATGTTGTGTAGTTGCATAAAAAGGTGAACTCTGTTCTATAAAAGAGTGAACTCCTGTCCTCGGTTTATTCACGGGGACATCCAGGGAGCCGTACGATCCTAAATGTGCTGCTGTGATTACAATTGTAAGGCTATGACCTCATGTCAGAGGCTCCATTCAGACTGTGATGTCTCTTTAAGAAGCTCACAGTCCTGTTAATGTTTTGGCATGTTGAGTTCTAGCTAAACAGAAATGGACTAAAGGCACTTCATAGCTGTCTAGTGTAAAAGAACTTTGCTTTCTATTAAATTCATGTGGAGCAATTAACAATGCTTTTCTTAGCCACTTAAAGAAAAGGTTCACTTTAATCCATTTCAACATAAGTTTAATATGAGAATTTTTTTTTTTTTTCCCCAAAACAAGCAACTTTTTTTCAGTATCACCTAAACTACATGCTGAGAATCTGTGATAAAATTTTTGTGATGAGAATAAGCCCATATAAAACAAAACATGACTCTTAAACCAAGGATGCATTAACTCCTCGACTGGCTCCCAAGTTGGAGAAATACACTTTTATTGTAAAACCTCATGTTTGCAGCAGCATAACATGAAAGCACATGAGAGATTGATAAATATGTACCGCTGCTGCTAAGTTTTACGCAACTCAAAGCTTAACCTGCTGGAGGACATGGAGGACTCCTTTTTAGAATTCAGATTTATTCAAATTCTGTTCTCCAATTTTATATATTTGTTAGTTCAACCCCTAACTTGATGTTCTTTTTGCTAATAACAGATTAATCTGGTGCACTGATTGCCTGTGACCCCATCCTGGATGTGGGCATCAACATCTCTGAATACAGATAAAGATA
Organism: Cyprinodon tularosa; assembly: GCF_016077235.1. Taxonomy (NCBI): domain Eukaryota; kingdom Metazoa; phylum Chordata; class Actinopteri; order Cyprinodontiformes; family Cyprinodontidae; genus Cyprinodon; species Cyprinodon tularosa. The sequence goes on along the minus strand of NW_024039707.1, from coordinate 378,901 downwards.
GAGTTTGATGGCCTGTTTTTCAATGTTTAGTCCTGTTTCTCTCCTATACATAGCTTTGGGAACAGTTGAGCTCTCGTTGACCTTTTCTGACTTGAAAACCAATTCAGAGCTTTTCTCGTTAACTGCTTCAAACCGGCAATCATGCAGCCTGTTGCGATATTTTCATGGTGAGCCAAAAGATCTAACATTTTGTGCTCTGATTTTTTAAATTTTCTTATACATTTGTTTTTTACTTCATATAACAATTAATAAGTGAAGAACAGTGGTTTGTAAGTACATTATACAGTAGAAAACAAATAGAAATAGTAAAAGTTGGTATATGAAAAAGGAGGAGAAAAAAAAACCCACTTGAAAGCTGTTCAATAACACATTTTGTTATCAGTATAGGCAGAAAAACGGACCTTTTATTTTACACACACATTTGCCCCTCATGGGGTTAATGCAGCCAATAAGGGAAAACAGGTTGATGATGATTGTTGTTTTAGGACCATTCCTTCCTTTGATAGATTTACATTTTTTTTTATATATTTAAAACATTTGAAATGCTACTGTATCCGTTTATTTACAGTGAATTAAGATGCCCTGATAAGGTTTTATTGTGTTTTATTGACTCTATTTCTTTTTCCTCTCCCCTCTCTTCATTTGTTAATTCCTGGGTTCCATCCCTCTTTTATTGGTTCCATCCTTCTCCCAATTCCAAACCTTTGCCCCATTTTATCTCTAGCCAACATTGGAGCCTAAACTGAAGGTATGTTTTTGTAACGCTTTAGGGCATTTAAGGCTTTATTACTAGCTTTATATCAACACTGACTTTAAAACCCTTAACGTTTCTTCATAACAAATAGAGTCCATGTTAATTAAGTATACATTTGTGGTTTGATTTTTGCTTTATCAGTGGTTTCTTTAATTAATTTAATGCAGCTTTATGCTCCATTTTATATTTAAATGTCCAGCATTAAGCTATTCTAAATTGTGTTTTCTATTTTTGTTTTCTTTATTAGTTTCCACCCTATTGCTGCTCTTTTCTAAGCTGCTGCTGCTTGTAGTGACTGTTGTCCCTGAGTCATTTTTCACCTTCAAATCAATCAGGATTGTTGCTGCTTTCCACCATATCTGGACTGTGTTATTGTCTGTGACTGTAACTGATGAACCAGGGCCTCTGTAAACGTGCATATGTGGTCTGTTGTATAACTCCATAATGATGATGCTGCTGACATGAGGATTCGGGTTCATGTGCCATCTTTATGCTAAATGTAAATGAGACCTTCATGCTGGCTGACTGGTGTGCGTTTCAGGGGATGAAAATAAATGTTACTCAACATGAAACACAAAAGAAGCGGCTCCATAACCCAGTGGTACCGCTGCTCTCTGGGGTTCTGGTCAAACGATTCTTTAAGAATCATTTCTAATTCTGATGTGTGCAATATCTAGCCATAATCCTGGTAAATCTATGGCATCTGCAAGACATCAACAAATCAACACTGGTATATATATATTTTTTTGAATGCTTGTGCTTCTGTTTACATTTCAATCATTTTCTGTATATTACATGATCATCTTTACATTTAAGGCTGCTTATATGGATTCTGTGCATCCAAATACACTGTTTGTGCTAGGCTAACACTGGCATGTTTGCTCTAAGTTTTAATATGACTTGTTGAATGCTAATCTAATACAGTTGTTTCCTGATGTTCACAAAGACTGGGTTAAAAAAAACAAACTTTTCTAAGTATTTTCTGGCATTAAAGGTTGGTGAACTTTCCATGTTTTAGGTCACTTTGTATTACCGAAACGGTTTCTCCAGATTCACCCTCTCATTATTCAGCCATTCATCAAACAGAAACTGTTTTTTTTCCTCAAACAAGAAAAAAAAAATCTAAAATCTTAAATTGAGAGCATCTGGTGTTTGTTGACAAATGCATAAAAAGATGCTAGGCAGTTATGATCTGAAGAGTGATTCCGGTGAATTATGCCCTAGCAAAGCTCAAAGTAAAAATAGTTTAGGTTTACGAGTTCTTTACTTTTAAAAAGTAAATGCGAATTCATGAAAAGTGCTTCAGCTGCACTCTAGAGCAGCTTTGGATATGTAGGCGCAGATAGGAAAGGTTTATATGACACAAACGGATTAGAGACTGTAGCATCCAATGCAATCTCTCTCTTTTTTTTTATTATGAAGGCTAAAGATATGTTAATTATGAAAAAAATCTAAGCAAAGTGTCATTTATCAGATATTGCAGTTTTTCAAACAATAAACATATGATCTGGGAATTCCAGTACAGGACCCCAAACTTATGGCTGTGATTAGTCGGCACATTTCATTCCTTTAATTTCTAAACACCATGTTAAAGCCAGCTGGTATTTTGGAACACTGTTTAGAATGAAAGCTGGTATTTACAAGTTCTGATAAGTAAATACAAACCCCAGATGAAAGCAGGAGCTACAATCGCTCATTCAAGCTAGATTTATAAACACCACCTGGAGATATTCAATGACCCAACAGTGTTTATGAACATTGTCACCAGCGGCGTTTATAAATTAGCCAAAGGATTTCAAGTTTTTCCCTATTGAAATATTAGCGACGTTACTTAACGTTACTTTAGATCTTATTACAGTGTTATTAATAAGGAAGTGTAGTTCCTTCAAAGGTTTGATTGAAGTTTATACTGAGTGAAAGTGAAATGTGTAATATTGATATTGCCTTCTGCTGCTTATGAATGTGTCATTGCAATTGAACTTTTTCTGTAGAAAAAATTCTATTTAATAATGCTTTAACCCTTTATTGGGCAAGTTACCATTTCTGATCACTTACAAATGGATCCCCTCTGTCCCTCAGGGAGGTGTAGAAACACAAGATCTATATCCAGCCATTCAGCAAAGATACTTCTACATGGCTGTACATCTTATTTTGACATTTGACCAATTAGATGAGCCCTTGGATGATATATTACCTACTGGATATTAACTTAAAAAAGGTAAAAAGTTAAAAAGGCAAGAAAAAAGGTAAAAAGTTAGTTACAAGTCAAGGAAAAAAGTTTATTAAAAAGTAAAAAAATAAAGTTAAAAAATTAATAAGCCTAGTTAACAATTATATTTATGTTTATAAACTAAAACATGTAAGTGCCAGTATCTGCATTAATGCCTCTAAGGTTATGTTGTACCAAAAAAAGTTGTTTTTCCCGAATTTCGTGTAAAAACACTTTTTTATTTATTTTTTTTTATATATTCAGGCAAGTTGGTGTTTCTTGTTATTGCACTGACATTAATTTTTGCATCACCAAATGTTACAAAGGTAATAAGGTCTTGCCCTGGATTATAATAACACTATTGGCTTTAAACGTGGACTTTCAAGGGATTTCACTGATTGCCCTATAAAGGGTTAACAACATTTGTTATATTTTAACTAAGGCAATTACAGTGATCTGTTTATCTGTTCCATGAAAGTGACGGAAGAGTCACTGAAAGCACAATTTCCTCAAATTAAAACATCTTCTACTCTTCAATAATCTTTCAGCCATGGTTTGGTTTTATGATTATCTATGTTATCAGAGCAAGCCACTATAATCTGGCTTCCTGATAGGAAAATCAGCCATACTGAACAGCAGATGTTTTTTAAGTTATGACAGTGCATGAAAGCTCTAGTCTCTGGTTAAATACTGGAGACACAAAACTTGTTGCATACGGACACTTAGAAATAACAGCTACAATCTTGGAGATCCTTCAAGGTTTTTTTTTCTTGGCTGTAAATATAATGGATGTTCTGTTTTTTAAAATTAATTTCTTATTTTGTCTTTGTCGTAGATCTGACATCTCAATTTCTGTTTCCCTCTAGGACTCGAACAGCGCCCCAAATTTGGGGACCCTCAAAGTTGACCCAGAGGGATTTTTCCTATCCTGGATTCCAGGGGCCGGCCTGGTAAGAAAGCCTAGATGTTGATTTCACACTTGCTCTCTTGGAAAAAAACAAAAAAACAAAACAAAAAGCAAATAAGATGAATCAGAAATCTGCTGCAATAGGTTTTTAATGTACCAACATGAGGCTTAATGGGAGAAAAACATTTACTTGTCCACTTTAACACCACTTTATGACCATACACCATCTCCATCTAAATCGTTTTATCTTTGCTAACTGCTTTTCCTCATCTTAGCTCCTTGAAATTCCCATATTGCGGTTTTCCTGTCCATTAGCTCTACCAAAATTGGTCTCTTCAGTGTGTTGTGGTTTTGCGTTGATGTCTTCTTCTCTTCCCTTCCGCCTCCTCCCTCATGTCTTTGTGGTCTTTATCAGTCCCGTCTCCCTTTCCTTCTATCATCACCACTTCCGTACATCCATCCTCCCCTTCATATCTTTATTTGGCTGCATTTGTTTTCTCCATTAGTGCAGTCATATTAGATCTTACATTTTGGGCATTTAGCTGATGTAATTGTTCAAATGCAATAAGCAGCAGGTCTGTAAGATGCTGTATTTCAACAATTTAGCCATGGCTGTGCTGCAGACATGAAATTGTAAGAACTAAGTTGGTGTAATCCTATAGTTTGATGAGTTAGGCTTCCTTTCAAGCAATAAGCAGTTTTTGTTCTTTCTCTTTATTTTATCAAACTAAAATACAAAACATTTTTTTTGCTTTCCTTTAGAAAAAGTCAAAACAAAATGGCTAACATATTTGCATTTTTAGAATTAGTGAATAAACTTTTCTTCCTAATAGTGAACAATTAAGGAGTTTTTCCTCCTAGTGTTAAACTCCAACTGTAAAATAAAGATGCTCTATCCAATGTTGTAGTTTTACCTGGTTTAAATTCTGTTAAGTTTCTTCTTTAAGGAACATTTTGCAATCATTTATAATCGACCGATAAATCGATTAGCAAAATAATTTCTTAGTTTTTGCCCTATTGTAATATGAATAGGAAGTGACTAATGCTGGATAAAATACTTAAGGATTAAAGCATAATTCTAACAAATTAAATGGAAGTGTTGCAAGTGCCATCTTTGTAGGGAAGTCCAGCGCCAGGTAATGGAGTTTGTTTTGCATGAATTAAAGAAACTGGAGCAGATTGTTGCCGTTTTCGAAGGCAGATTTTTGTGGTTGATGTTTCCAAGCCAGACTTTCTAACATTCAGAACTCAACTCCATTTGTGGTCCATCTGTTTCTATGAGTTGGGGGATGCAGTTGAAGCTGTGCTTTGCAGAACTGTCTGCATGCTTAAAATATCTTTTTTCCAAACATGAATTTACAACATTGCGGTTTTTTTTTTTTTTTTGGTAATTAGACGTACTGAGCCATTTCTTAAGCACTTTCACTTACCAACCTGACGATTAGCGACCGGATATGTGACCTCACATTGGAGCTATTACAGTTTTAGAATATGGTGAACTGCTTATTTTACAACTTCCTCGTGGATAAAGATACATTTAGTAAGTTTTTACTGAAAAATACTCCTTTTATTTGACCCTTTAGGACTAAAACATTGTTTTATGTGCAGACGGACACCTCAGTAGTTCAGCGCTGATGCATCTATCAGACTTTTGCCTTTTTTTCCTTAATTTACTTTGGCTCAGAAGTTACAGCGATGTTCTTGCAGATATGACGTCAAGTGCGTCCATGTTAAATGGGTCCAATCTAACAGTCGAAGCATTATATTCAATATAAATTTTATAGATAATCAGAAGTGACCCACATCCAGCTCAACTCAAACTCCAATAACGGCTCCATGTAAGGAAAAAAAAAAAAAGAAAATATACCCTCACCTTGTCAAGTAAGAGCATGCACTACTACTAGAATGTTATGGGCAGAACAGTGCTGCAGTTTTGTATTTTGGCCACAGGTGGCAGTATAATATACCTACAGTATTTAAATAAAAACCTATGCAGTACAATCAACTTTAAATATTAGCATAAATACTGAAAATTAATAAAAGTACAACAGATGATGTAACATTCCTGCAGACAGTTTCTACATCAATGTGTTGGTGTTATTGCTGCCTTTTGGCCAGGACTGCTTTGTAAAAGAGTCTTAAATTTCAATCACATGGGTAGAATAAAAAATGGCAGCTTCTGCTGTTTAGGAGCGGTGCTGCAAGTAACTTTCCAAAAAAAAACAATCCACTGGAGTTGGTTTCGAAGTTTAAATACGTTTTGCTTCCCATCCAGGAAGCTTTTTCAGTTGAACTGAGAAAGCTTCCTAGATGTGAAGCGAAACTTCTTCAAACTTGGAAACAAATAATATGCTCTCCACTATAATCTTCACCAGCATATTGCAAGTAACTTAGTGACAATGCAAGTTTTAGCTTCGCATCATTCGTGTCAGAACTTGCTAGTTGCATGATAAAATTATTTATCATCTCATTTTGCAAGAAGTCGTTGAGGGCGAGTTGCAACAAAAATCTGATGGTGCACAACCTGCTAAATCGCCAGCAGCCAGTGTTCTACATCAGTTTTGCTTGAAGCACTGTGAATACAAGATTATTTGGAATATTACAATCCTTTCTCAGATCTATTCCACATGTAAGGAATTCATCTTGTGCTTTGCAAAATCATATTCAGCCTTGTTGGACGGAGGCTCTCTGAGGGGGAACGGATGGGGGTTGAATGTGCATTTATTACAGATGTAATTAACAATAGCATCACAATGGCATTAAATCATTCAGCTAAGTTTAGTTAATGATAGTCCAACGGTTTACCTGCCAATACGTGGTGGTAGCTAAACCTGTTAATAATCCCAATAGTTGTTGTTGCAATAAAAAGTTGTGCAAATTAAAGGCAGATTCCAAACACTGTAATGGGAGAAGTGAAGTATTTGCTGATTTCATGCAGAATTTTTTAAACGTCTGTAATATTTATGTAAAGAGTTTTTTGGCAGCTTTGATAAAAGCTGGAGGTTATCCAAAAAAATCATTTTAAATTGAGTCTTTCTGCATCAGCTTGCCTCGGTGCACACCTTCTTCCCTGTCGGTTTCTCTCTGGCAGTCTCTTCTCTCATGGGTGTCTGTTTATTCTATAGTCATGTACAGATACCCATTACTATCACTGGGTTGTATCTGCATGTTTGGATTGTGTGCATGAGTGTTCGTATCTGGGCCAGAGCACCTGTCACGTGGGTCAGCATGCTTTATACGCATTCACGTAACACGCCGAAGCTTTAAACGCTCATTTCATCCTGTTGCATTGCACATGTGCATTTGTGGGAATGAGATAATAGGCCATTTGTCGCCAGAGGGGAAGCTGTGACACTGTTTAGCAAGAAGTGAGACGATCACTTGTGAGATCCTTTGAGAGAGATGAGAAAGCAGCTCTTGCTCTCTGTGTTTTGATGGCTACCAAGGAGCAATGTTTTTATGCATTGCTTAGCTGAACCAGAGTCTCTGCTGCAGGGCAACAGATGACTTGGTTTGTTTGATCATAGTTCAGGATGGTCCTCATCACTAAAATCAAGTTATCACCATTAATGGCCACTCTTTCAGGTTGTTTTATGGGATTTTTAGAGTGCAATTGTATTAATTCAAATTCTACAATTTTGCCAAAAGGATCAGATGTTTAATTTTTAACCCATATTGTGATTTTTATTTAGATTTTTGCCTTTATACTAACCAAAAATCTTGTAATGTTTGATTTCAGGGTTTTAGTATTTTCATGACCGTGAAAGCCTGCTTCTGCAGAGTCTATTGTTGAAGGTTTCACTATAACCTCTGTGTAAAAAAGTTCCTAGTTCTACTTGCATGCATGTATCTGCATGCTAGCAATGCAGATACAGCAAACTTACTTTAAATATATTACAGCCACCTAAATGTCTTAGTTTTGTTAAATGCAATGTGACCTAAAATTAGTGTCTGTCATTTAAAAATTGTATTTTTCTAAATTGCATTAATATTGCACATGCAATTAATTGCCCAGCCTTAACTCAGACCCAGGATTCCCCAGTCTCTGCATCCCAGAATGGTCAAGCTGGTGATGTTTTATTTTGTGGCTCCTACAGGGTCTGGTTAAGTCTGGAAAATTTCAGTTTTTACTGAACTGTTTTTTCCAAGTTTGGCACAAAAAAACATAAACTGCATGTGGAAATAAAGTATTTTCAGACTTTAGTCCCATTATATAAAATAACTGTCTGTCTGAATGTCTGTCTTTAACAATGCTTTATCGTTTCTACAAAAACCCTTTCATCACTAACTGCCCAAAGTTATTTCTTCTCACATGATGGCTTTAATTTACATTCAGGTACTCACTGTTGAATTGGTTCCTAATGCATTTAAAGACAAAGATATAAATGTTTTTAGGTGTTGTGCTGCAGAGCGCTAATCTTTGATAAAGCACCTCCCGCTGTCCCATTTACACTGTTTGCAGGACAATAAAACATCTATTTGTGTTTATCGATTGATAGTTCTCTTTTGTCATAGCCTACATTAGAGGTTATTTGTCACATTGTCTGATGTGGGAGAAATAAACGACACGAGCTCATGTAACTGAGACCGGCCTGACGTCAAATCTCTCTCCTCCACAGAGCAGAGGGTGTTATTACAGAGGTCCATGCAACACATCTCAGAGCTAATGGTAGTTCATTTGACTTCTCTGACACAGTGTTTGTCTTTTCTTTGATTACTGCCTCTGATTTATGGTATTGTTGGCATGGCTGAGCTGGGTTAGTGTGGCTACTATTCTTGTTTCAGTAGCGGGAATGCAGTTCGGTCCCGGCCTCAGGGCGCCCAGACCACTGCGACAAATTGCAGGGGAATCCGGGAATTTGGGGGCAGGGAGTTAAATGATGTAATTTAACAATGTTTTAGCTACACTTTGTTTTTAGCCTCTAACTTACCACCAAACTGTCTTTTTTTTTTTTTCCTTCTGCATTCTGCCCTCTTCCTTTGCAAACCTTGCTTTCTTTCACCAAAAGTGCCTCTGCAGGAGTTATAAGTTGGAAATAGACGTATGTTTCAGAGCGAGCGTGTAATCATTCCATCGATCCCAGAGTGAAGTTTTAATTCAGCCTCGCGGCTCCCCAGGAGGTTTCCCCGCCGGAGTTGGAGGAAGAAGAAAGAGGACACTGCAACACAGATTTGCAGCGATTATTAATGAGAACACTTAATGCGCCTTAAACTCGGATGACAAGGAGATTCTAGATGACACCCATTTCTCTGAATAGAGGCACCCAAAATATTAAACTCTCCAGTGCAACTTTATTTTTTGCTGCTCTGCTCTGCTCTTTTTTTTTTTTTTTTTTTTTATCACTGTAAATGTCAGTTTTAAACTAAAACAGATTTAGTCTCAGGACCTCTTCCAACCCGGCCGTGCTTGATGAATTGGATTGCATTCTGCAAAGTCATTTTTAGATGCTACAAACCAAAAATGTCACAAGCATAATTTTCTTCTTTTTTATGAGAAAGGGTTTAATGGTTTGTTTTATTTTGGCCAGCTAAGCAGTGGTACTGCAGCAGAAGTTTATAAGGATGCAACACTTTTCAAATACGATATGTTTTTTATCCATTAAATTTTTTACATGTTTTTGTATCACTTCACTTTTTGGACTAATGCAAAGTAACATAATTATGAAATGGAAGTAAATAAGTTTTCTACCTGATAAACGAGATATGGCATGTCTGTGAATTCAGTTCTCATTCTTGTATCTCTAAATAGAACCCACTGAAGCCACTCTGCCCTCAGAAATCACCTTATTTATATTAAGAGGCAATATATAGCACGAATTAGGGCCAATTACAATTTTATTTTTTAAACAAAACACAAATTGTATTCTGATTTTCCACGGCATTAACAAGCTTTCTGGCTTTAGGGTTTCTTTATCTTCATGAACATTGATGCGCTCTTATACCAAGTCCATTGTTGCAGCACTTTACTGTGGAGTGGAAAAGGGCTTCCTTTCAGCTCATGTTCATGGATCTGCCTACTAGCTGCAACCCTCTTCTGTGTGGCAGCAAACTCTCTTTATGCTCATCCTTCCTAAAATTGCTGCAGTACCAAAGTTAGTGTGTTTCTCTCATTAAATGCAACAAGACCAAAATTTAAATACCTTAAAGATTTAGAAAAACATGTTTTGTTTTTAAATTGCAATTATATTGAAAACGCTATTAATTTTTCAGCTCTAGTAAAAATCTAGCTGTTCTGTGAAGGTTTGCTGCAGAGCACTAGTGAAAAAACTGCACCATGAAGACCAAGGAACACAGCAGATAGGATTTTTGAAATCTCACAAACCTCTGTTTAGTCAAGTGCAAACACAGAATCATCAATAAGCAAAGACTTGCGTTAACTGGAGGAACTGCAGAGTTGCAAAGTTCAGCCTAGATATATATATATTTTTTTTAATGAACAGCATGTTAAAGAAGCTGCTTGTGATGTAAATTTTCATCCATCCATTTTCCTATGGGCGAGAGGCGGGGTAGGCTACATCCTGGACATTTCGCCAGTCTGTTGCAGGGCAACACAGAGACAAACAGCCATTCACGCACACATTTACAAATAAGGAGAATTTAGAGAAGCCAGTTAACCTAAGGCTACGTTCACATTGCAGCCTGAAGTGACCCAAATCTGATTTTTTTTTTTTTTTGCCCACATGCGACCTGGATCTGATTTTTTCATGGCAGTCTGAACAACACAGATCCGATTTTTCCCAATGCGACCCAGGCCACTTGGCTATGTGGTCCTAAATCCGATACGAATCTGATCTTTTCAAATGCGACCAGAGTCTGAACGGCCAGGTCGCATTCATCCAACCTGAACGCCATTAATACCCGACAAAGGTCACTATTCTGCGTCTTGCTACGCAGAAGCAACAAGAAAAACAACAACCATGGCAGATGATGATGCGGCGAGCAGTATTTATGTTAAACCATATTGAAAAGATTGTTTTTATGGTTGGAAAAGACCACTAGATGCGCACCGGCACTACCATCCATGTTTACTTCCGGAAAAAAAGAGCACGCTGGCCTCTGACGTCATTGCGTCCTCTACTGCGCATGCGGGACACTTGCGTTGTATGACTGCGGTTCACACAGGAGATCACATATATTTGGAAATATGAACAGGAACGCAAAAAAATCAGAATTGAGCATCAAGGCCTGCAGTGTGAACTCAGCCTAAGTCATGTTTTTGGACTGTGGGAGGAAGCCTGTGTACCTGGAGGGAACCCACACATACACAGGGAGAACATGCAGAAAGATGTGCAGGGAATCGAACCCGGAACCTTCTTGTTGCAAGGCAGCAATGCTACCCACTGCTCCACTGAACAGACCTATCAAGAACTTGTCATTTACAATTATGATTCTCTGCAGATACACTAAAATGTGTGCATGGTTGCTAGAAAGGAGCAGACCAGCACCTCTCATATATAAACAAGGTGGTAAAGTTGAAGCTGATCTCTTCTGCAGGAGGGTCGATGTTTATTCAGGCCGTTAACACTCCAAACCAAGTCCTTCCTCATTTTCCATCCATCATCTTTCAATTAGACACTTTGTTCCCAGCTGGTTCTGTTTGAATGACCCGACATTAAGTTTCCCCCTTTTCTCTCCATGTTTTATAACATCTCCTCTTCATCCCCATTTTAGTATCTGCTTTGATTTATGCGCCCTTTCAGCTGGTTTCCAGCTTTCCCTTCTTTCATCCCATCTTATCTCTGTCTGCTTTGTGTCGCTGTCTTTTTCTGCTTCACTTTGTTTAACGTTTTACTTCAAATATTTTAACACTTTTGTCTGTTATTCCAATATATCTTCTACCTCTGTTGTGTTGCTGACATGGCCAGTCTTCTTCCCACGATGTTCTATCTTTTATATCTCTCTGTCATTTGCCGTTTCCTCCCTACAGACCTTCCTCTGTATTTCTTTATCAGCCTCTCTCCATCTTTGCAGCATATTTATATGGTCGGTTAACAAGAACTCTTGACTTTCTCTGCTTTTACTTGCTTATTTAGAACCCAGATTTCCCCTTTATATGAAAGTTCCTGCTCTTAACTGTATGTTCTATAGTTTTCAACCTTTGGCATTTCAGTATATTTAAAATCTAAACCTATGCAGTCCAGACCCAATTAGAAAAAAAAATCAATCATCTGAGATGTTTAGTTTTGTTGACTTAGGATTCAGCTGAGAATGTTTCGGTTTGCCGCTGGTCCTTTCAGACCCAGAAGGAATCTGGTTTTGGAGCTACTTCCTTACATTCTCGCAGCGGGACGCGGTATCGAGTCCAGCTGAGGCTTTGCTGTAAACACACAGTGCATGCCAGTGGCTCTGGATTGCGCAAGATCCCCAAATCCACACATGCTGCATGCTTGCAACTTCCTGCTAAGCCTTCTCTTCATGTCTTCCTTCTGTCCTCTGAACAAAGTTTCTTCTTCCTTATCTTAGTATTTGCATTCTAACTGGGGCGCTCGGTGTGTTGGATAGGTGCTTTTGTTGCAGGGAGTTTGCATGTTCTCCCCGCCGTTTCTGCTGGGGATTTTTCTATTTTCTTCCTGCCGCTCAGAAACATGCATGCGAGGCGCTGACCACGTTAAACTTATGTTGATCAATCCACCTTTTTCTTCAGTGCTGCTATGCAATGTTTTAAATATATACAAACCTGCGGCATCTAGCAGGTAGAAGTTACTGGCAGGTTTATTTTATGGATCTGAAATCTGTGGATCTGATCTTTACAGCTCTCCACAGTGTCAGGCTGTCCTATACAAGTATCTCTTGCATATAGCACTGCTTTTAAACATAAGTGTCTGAATCAGAGCTTTAATGTAAGCACAATCTAGATCTGAGCTTTTAGGTAAATATTCGCCCCTTTTCTGATTCAGATTATCAGAAAAATCATATTTTCAGTTGAGCTGCATGAGTAAAAACCAAATATGGTCATTGCATTTTGTTCTTAGTCTGTATTTATTTGGTTGTGTCTTTTAAATCACGGCTTAAGGTTATTTCACTGCATCTCATTCAGAATTAAGTCCAAACTTTGACTAGACCAATCCTAAAGCTGTATTGTCTTATTTATTTATTTTATTCTGAGCCATTTAGAAGTTACCGGAGTGTTTTTGATTCTTGTCCTGTTTAATGACCCAAATGAACTTGAGTTTAGGTTCATCAGATGTTTTTCTACAGGATTTTTTGATAAGGGGGGAAATTCATGGTTTCTCTAATCAGTGGATTTTTTCCGGCCCGTCTCGGCGAGGTTAACCACTAATTGGAGGTGTGAGATTTCCATGATGATGTTTTGGAGTTCTTAAGTCTTAAAGGGACGGAATATGGGAGGCGTTTGTTGTTCTTCTCGTCAATCAATGCGTTTCAGTTTCTAGGCACATTAGATCTAAAACCTATTGAGGAATGGCACGGAAGTTGACTTTAGTGTTAGGGCTGAAACATTTTATCAGATTAATTTGTGATTAATAGACAATTGAAATAATCTTCATCTAATTTAGTAATCCATGAATCGTTAACTGGAGTATAGAGACAGTAAAACCTGCCTCTAGCTGACAGAGAAGCCCACTTAGAGCAGTAATTATACCAAGAATAAACTAAAAAATAAATGTCATCTGTCAATAGGCACTATCCACAAGTGCAAAGTTTGAGTTTCACCTTGAGATGTTGTGATTTTCTTCTCTCCTGATACAATTCCAATGTTTTTGCTGTGATTATTGGCACATTCAGAGCCCTGGTACCAGTATGCTACAACAATTATATATAATCATACTACGCATGCATGACTGTGATATGGTTATCATACAGCGCATTGAAGCTATTTATACTTTAACTAGAACAGTATAAAAAAACAGTAGTAGTAGTAGGAAGCTCCGTCTCCGACAGGTATCATGTGATCAGCTCTTCACCCGTCTAAAGCAGCAGGTGGCAGCACAGAGCACCTTAATTCCTATTTTAAATTGTATGGTATCGGATTGGTACCGGGACTCCAATCCTTGACGATACCGATGCCTGCATTTTTACCAGTATCGGAGACGTTTCTGATACTGGTATCAGAATTGGAACAACTCTACTTTCACCCCATTTAATTCTGTAAAGAATCATCTTTAAGGAACCTTTTGCTATCTGATTATTAATCGATTATTAAGAAAGTTATTAGACTGATTAATCAATTTGCCAGAAATACTGAGGCTCCTGAATTGAACAGATCTAAATGGTTGAAGAGAAGGAGAAGACGTGCAACAAAGGTCCTAGGGATGTAAATAATAATCGTTTTGTATCAATACATCGTTCCAAGAGCTGATGCATGATGATCCCCTCGGGTCTATTTTTATCCATCTGCTCCTGGACGTAATTCTCCCTCCCGTGCTGCGGTGGTGCTAAACCTATTTTGCCCTCCTACCTCACTTCCTTTAGCCACTAACCTCTTTCCGCTTGCACACAAACACCCGCGTAAACAGTAGGCAAGACAGACATGGCGGAGATGGTGGATGTGAAAGAAGAGCTGGGCAAGACAGATGTAGCAGAGGGGGAAAAAAAGAGGACTCGCACACCCCTTGCGGGTTTAAGTAATTTGTGTGGAAGTATTTTGGGTTCCGTAAGTGAATGAGGTTTTCATAGGTACAACTTTGCTACTTCTGTTATTTGCTGTTGTTTCTCAAATAGAATGCATAACGGTATTACAGCTTTCATTGTTTTATTTCAAATTTGAAACATTGTCTAGCCTGTAAGTAAAAAAAAAATAAATAAAAAATTAACCAATTAATCGAATCGAATCATATTGTGGTGTATTCTTGAGCGTCAAAAAGAATCGAATCGTTGGGTCAGGATATTGATACTGAATCGAATCGCCATGATGGGTGTGATTTACACCCCTAAAGGGTCCACAGGGACTTTAATCTAGAGAAGCTGGTCATGTGCCCTACGGCCCTATCCCAATCCGGCCCCTAAACACTATCCCTACGTTTGCGCCTTCCTGCAGAATATTCGCCACATTAAATGCCATCCCATACCCCGTAGTGGACAGGGCAAGTAGACTGTTCATCCCTTAAATAAAGAATCGTTTGCAGGCTCACTGGAATTCATCAGCAGGTGTAGCTGCAGCCAGAGGAAAAAAGTTCCACCAAACATCAATTCCTCTGGTTTGTCACAATGACAGAAAATCACAAGTTAGTTAATAGAAAAAAGATAATTAAACGTCTTCAAGTGGTTTTATTTGACTGTATACATTTGTTTAAGAAAGGGGCAAATGTTTAATGTTATATTACGTTAACCTGCGCCACAGAGCTACAGTCTTGCACATGGGGCGTCATTGTGTTGCCGTAGCAACGACTGTTTTCCTTTTCCGTTGGAGGGAAGAAGCCGTCCTATACTTGTTTATACCCCACCACCTTCAATCAAGGCGCCTTCCACAGCTTTGTTGGAAGTGACACTTGATAGTTAAGGGTTAGTGGTTAGGGAGCGATTTGGGTTTGGGCCTACAGTACCACTGAGCCAACATTGTCTGTTCTTTAAAATGGGTCTGATACTGTTTATACCATTAGAATTGAGTCTGAAGCACAGATGATTTAGTTTCTTAACTGTTTGTCTTTTTTTAGATAGGGGGATGATGTGTTGCTTTCAATTATTGTTTATTCTTCTACATGTTGATTTTAACAATTAGTTTAAAGTTGTCAGAAATTATGGTTGATTAAAGTTACAGTGTGACTCAACATGGAAGATAATTCAATTTTTATGGTCATTGAATTTTATGAATAGATTTTTTTTTCCTTAATGTCAGTTGTTAGTGTTTTTTTCACATTTTTTTAATCTCTGATGTATAGCTTTAATTTTGCTGTCCTTTTTTAGTTTTTGACCTACTTTGTAGAAAACAGAAACTTGCATGATTCTAAGTGCTAAATAAAAAAGATTAAACTTAACATCATTATTATTATGCTGAAAACTGAAAACTAAGTTCTGAAAAGTTAATGATGCATTTAAGGTCATATACAGTATTTTTGTTTGTATTATGTTCTCATACCTGTTTTTTTTTTTAACTGCTATCTGATGTTCCCTTCTTAGGCAACTAAACATTTATGTTCTGCAGAATAGTTGATCCAATCTGTAATGAGTCACTATAATGTCGTCATTTTCTCTGTAAATCCATCCTCAGTTTGTCTGTAGTTCCCATGTTGGACCTCCACGTGTCTTTGTGTCCCAGGACAGCTGGTAGCTATCAGAGGGATGAAGCAAAAGTCACTCCTCTAACATAAACTAAAACATATCATCTCAACTTCTTCTGCCGTTTCCTTCTTTCTCTTTTTTTCCAAATGTACCTTTTCTCCAGCTTTGTATATATTCTTTTCTTTCATCTTTATTCCCAAGAGTTCCTGCTTCCTAATTTCTTACAATTTCTTTCCTTGCATCTCTAGCTCTGGCTCTTGGCGTGGGAATCTGGGCAGGAAGTTGCTCAGACTAACATTGGGGTGCTGGGGAATTTTGTTGCCCCCTCTTTCTTTCCTCCCACTTTAAATTTCCCATATTTTTCTTTTCTTGCGCCTCCTGTCCGTCCTCTCGTCATTACTTCCTTCTCCCCTGAAGGTCAGGAGAATATCACCAAAGCTGTTGGATGTTTATCCTTTAGGATTTAACAACACCTCTGAGGTGTGAAAGTGATCTGAGATTTCTAAATCTTACCTGACATTTCATTTTATTTTGTTCTTACTTCTTTTTAAGGTCTGTTTTTTTAGTTTGTTTGACATTACAGCATAATCTACACAAGGGTAAAAACTAAGTAAAGTGGTAAATATGGATATAGACCTTCACTGATATTGTTAAAAGTGTCCTTTAGAAATTTGCACCTTGACAAAACAGCTTTCTAAACCCTGGCTAGATGATTTATTGCAGAATTGGCTGTGTTCGTAAGAATTTGTAGGAAACTACCCAAATCAAATTTAGCAAACTGTACCAATTCTTCCAAGTAGACAAAGTTATGTTTTTTTTTTATACATTTGATTAACAAAATGCTGCCACTGCTAATATACACTCACCGGCCACTTTATTAGGTACACCTGTCCAACGGCTCGTTAACACTTAATTTCTAAGCAGCTTATCACATGGCGGCAACTCAGTGCATTTAGGCATGTAGACATGGTCAAGACAATCTCCTGCAGTTCAAACCGAGCATCAGTATGGGGAAGAAAGGTAATTTGAGTGACTTTGAACGTGGCATGATTGTTGGTGCCAGAAGGGCTGGTCTGAGTATTTCAGAAACTGCTGATCTACTGGGATTTTCACGCACAACCATCTCTAGGGTTTACAGAGAATGGTCCGAAAAAGAAAAAACATCCAGTGAGCGGCAGTTCTGTGGGCGGAAATGCCTTGTTGATGCTAGAGGTCAGAGGAGAATGGCCAGACTGGTTCGAGCTGATAGAAGGGCAACAGTGACTCAAATACCCACCCGT
Organism: Cyprinodon tularosa; assembly: GCF_016077235.1. NCBI lineage: Eukaryota > Metazoa > Chordata > Actinopteri > Cyprinodontiformes > Cyprinodontidae > Cyprinodon > Cyprinodon tularosa. The sequence goes on along the minus strand of NW_024039707.1, from coordinate 361,574 downwards.
TACAACCAAGGTGGGCAGAAGAGTATCTCTCAATGCACAGTACGTCGAACTTTGAGGCAGATGGGCTACAGCAGCAGAAGACCACACCAGGTGCAGCTAAGAACAGGAAACTGAGGCTACAATTTGCACAAGCTCATCGAAATTGGACAACAGAAGATTGGAAAAATGTTGCCTGGTCTGATGAGTCTCGATTTCTGCTGCGACATTCTGATGTCAGAATTTGGCGTCTACAACATGAAAGCATGGATCCATCCTGCCTTGTATCAACGGTTCAGGCTGGTGGTGGTGGTGTCATGGTGTGGGGAATATTTTCTTGGCACTCTTTGGGCCCCTTGGTACCAATTGAGCATCGTTGCAACACCACAGCCTACCTGAGTATTGTTGCTGACCATGTCCATCCCTTTATGACTACAATGTACCCAACTTCTGATGGCTACTTTCAGCAGGATAATGCGCCATGTCATAAAGCTGGAATCATCTCAGACTGGTTTCTTGAACATGACAATGAGTTCATTGTACTCAAATGGCCTCCACAGTCACCAGATCTCAATCCAGCAGAGCATCTTTGGGATGTGGTGGAACGGGAGATTCGCATCATGGATGTGCAGCCGACAAATCTGTGGAAACTGTGTGATGCCATCATGTCAATATGGACCAAACTCCCTGAGGAATGCTTCCAGCACCTTGTTGAATCTACGCCACGAAGAATTGAGGCAGTTCTGAAGGCAAAAGGGGGTCCAACCCGTTACTAGCATGGGGTACCTAATAAAGTGGGTGTAGACATTCTGCATATAAGCAGAAATGTTGCTTTCTTGTCTTTTCAACTTTGTAAGCATAACTTACTTTTTTACGTTGTATAATTTTATCAACACAAACAAATCCAGCCAAGTTGGTCTCTTTCTGCTTGTATTTTTCCAGAAAACACAATTTATTGGGGGAAAAAAGAGCTCCAAACCAGGTGTTCGATCTACAAAGGCACAAAATGCATCATAAGTTTCAATATAACATTTTTTTTTTATTTATATTTCTATTAGCCAGCTAAGTATCCACAGCCCCTTGCCGGCCGTCATAGAGGAGGTGAGGAGATCAGTTTTTGATTGGTAACTTAGCCATCCATTTAGGATGAGGTTTGAAAAGCTTTTAACGGCTGAAAGTCAGTAGATACCAATAGAACCAAAAAAAACACATACCGTATATACCTGACCAACGCAGTTTTGTAGCCAATTAAATTACGGTCATTTCTGGTACGTGAATGTTATACTCATCAATACGCACCTGGGAGCACCTGAAGCCACTGTTTTTTTTTTTTTTGTTTTTTTGTTTTTTTATATCCATTCTCTGCCTTTCTTGTATTTGTATTTATATTTTTTTTGTCTGTGTGTGTGTGCATATAATACATTTTGACGATTTATTATATTCCTTTAAATATAACCTTTTCATAGAGCCGCTATAGATGTGTCTGTGTTGCAGCATTCAAAGGTTACTGCTTATTTTTTTTTCAGCCATTGGAGTCTCTAAACTGTGGCTCTATAAAGACGTATGGACATTATCTGATGTAAATGGTGCTCATTTTCATTTTTGCTGCTATTGCTTTACCCTTTGAAATGTAAATAGACCTGAATTAAAGACCACTGTGTTGTAGTGCCATTTAGCCCATCCCTATCAACTATGACTCTCATAGTCTTCATTTTCACAATAAAAATTTGGGCAGGAATAAAAAATCTGATTATGTTCTGTGTGCAAAAGGTCACATCTTCTTACCTTGTAGAAACTAAATGTAGAGACTGTGTGCTTTTCAAAGAGCCCAAAAGGGCTCCAAAACAGAATGGATTTCAATTTGGAGACATCTTTGTGAGCATTATTTAAAAAAAGGACTTGGATTTTTTTAAATCTGGAAACTAACTAAATGTTAATGGATGTGGATTTGTTTGATATTTTTATTGCAAAGAAATGTGCCCCTATGTTAAAAAAAAAAAAAAAAAAAAAAAAAAAAAAGTAATTGCTTTTAAAATCACTCTAGCTCTATGTTGCAGAACACTCCTACCAAAAAAACAAAAAAATAAAAACTAAATCAGTCTAAATGAAACCTTAAAAAGCTGTTACTTTCAACGTATATAAATATCTGACTAGAGCAGCATTCATTTGTTGGTTTTATTACTTTAAATTGTTTGGGAATTTGTAGGTGGGTGCAGACACTGTAGAGTTCATCCACATAATCTCTCTGGCTCATGTCATTCATTCACAACCAGTTAAGTCGGAACAAAGGGGTACTCAGACAAACTCTTTGGTCCCTTCTGTGCTCCCAAGTGGGACTTTGCAGAGGAAGCTGAGTGACAGTTGATAATCTAATGGCTTCCTCTGTCTCTCCCCTCTTTTTGTTTGGTGAAGGGATCTTTTATCTGCTCCTACAACAGAACAGAGCAACACATGAGCTTCTATTTCAACATGCACAGAATTTTTAACATATAAATAAATCAAAAACATAGAAGTAAATGAATAAAGAAAACAATATTACTCATGTGCAGTATAGAAACCAGTGATATGGAGAAGTGAGAGGTTGTGTGGTATGGAATCCATTGTTGGAGCTGTTGCTTCCTGTGTTAGTAGTGGGTTCTGCATAGATGTGTGTCCCTTGCTTTCAGAAACCTAATGAAACTGCCACCCTGTGTGATTCAGCAAGACAGATTTCAAATGGTATAATCATATATGAACAACTAAAGCATAATGGTGCAGAAAGCATTTAAAATAAACTAAATTTACATCAGTTTTTTTTTTTTGATTCCTTGTAAACATATTGACAAACTGTAATTGATTATCATTACTGCAGTGTCCTCTTGAATTAAGTGCCCTTTAGTTTTTGCACATTCAAATTTTAAATATGTTTAACACAATGTGATGGTTTACAAAATAATAATTTGGCTTATAAAATAAGTGACTCGTATTTCAGCAGCCAATGTGTTGAACAATTGAAATGATGTGTAGAAGACTACAGGTGCTGGTCATAAAATTAGAATATCATGAAAAAGTAGATTGATTTCAGTAATTCCATTTAAAAAGTGAAACTTGTATATTATATTCATACATTACATACAAACTCATATATTTCAGATGTTTATTTTGTTTAATTTTGATGATTACAAATGACAACAAATGAAAATCTCAAATTCATCATATCAGAAAATTAGAATATTGTGAAAAGGTTCAAAATTGATGGCCCCTGGTGCCACACTCTAATCAGCTAATTAACTCAAACCACCTGCAAAAGCCTTTAAATGGTCTTTCAGTCTAGTTCTATAGGCTACACAATCATGGGGAAGACTGCTGACTTGACAGTTGTCCAAAAGACGACCATCGACACCTTGCACAAGGAGGGCAAGACACAAAAGGTCATCGCTAAAGAGGCTGGCTGTTCACAGAGCTCAGTGTCCAAGCACATTAATAGAGAGGCGAAGGGAAGGAAAAGATGTGGTCGAAAAAAGTGTACAAGCAAGAGAGATAACCGCACCCTGGAGAGGATTGTGAAACAAAACCCATTCAAAAATGTGGGGGAGATTCACAAAGAGTGGACTGCAGCTGGAGTGAGTGCTTCAAGAACCACCACACACAGACGTATGAAAGACATGGGTTTCTGCTGTCGCATTCCTTGTGTCAAGCCACTCTTGAACCACAGACAGCGTCAGAAGCGTCTTGCCTGGGCTAAAGAGAAACAGGACTGGACTGCTGGTGAGTGGTCCAAAGTCATGTTCTCTGATGAAAGTAAATTTTGCATTTCCTTTGGAAATCAAGGTCCCAGAGTCTGGAGGAAAAGAAGAGAGGCACTTCATCCACGTTGCTTGAAGTCCAGTGTAAAGTTTCCACAGTCAGTGATGGTTTGGGGTGCCATGTCATCTGCTGGTGTTGGTCCATTGTGTTTTCTGAGGTCCAGGGTCAACGCAGCCACATACCAGGAAGTTTTAGAGCACTTCATGCTTCCTGCAGCTGACCAACTTTTTGGAGATGCAGATTTCATTTTCCAACAGGACTTGGGACCTGCACACAGTGCCAAAGCTACCAGTACCTGGTTGAAGGACCATGGTATCCCTGTTCTTAATTGGCCAGCAAACTCTCCTGACCTTAACCCCATAGAAAATCTATGGGGTATTGTGAAGAAGAAGATGCAATACACCAGACCCAACAATTCAGAAGAGCTAAAAGCCACTATTAGAGCAACCTGGGCTATCATAACACCTGAGCAGTGCCACAGACTGATCGACTCCATGCCACGCCGCATTGCTGCAGTAATACAGGCCAAAGGAGGCCCAACTAAATACTGAGTGCTGTACATGCTCATACTTTTCATGTTCATACTTTTCAGTTGGCCAACATTTCTATAAATCCTTTGTTTTTATTGGTCTTCAGTAATATTCTAATTTTCTGATATGATGAATTTGAGATTTTCATTTGTTGTCATTTGTAATCATCAAAATTAAACAAAATAAACATCTGAAATATATGAGTTTGTATGTAATGTATGAATATAATATACAAGTTTCACTTTTTAAATGGAATTACTGAAATCAATCTACTTTTTCATGATATTCTAATTTTATGACCAGCACCTGTACAGTCATTGAAACTGAAATAATGGGCAAATTGGGCTGGATTTCATACCAGAGCACTATAGCCGTGACTGGTGTGTCTCGTTTTCAATTCAATATAATTCAGTTTATTTATATCTCAAGGCACTTTGTAGAGACGATTCAACCAGATCATACAGTCAAAATGATTTTAAGTTTTCTATCTAAGGAAAACTGGTTGATTGCATTGATTCATTGACTCAAAGGCAATCCCTCACACTAAGCATGGTTAGCGACAGTGGAGAGGAAAACCTCTTTTTTAACAGGCGTAAACCTACAGTTTCAGTTTAAGTTTTATATAGAAGGGTTAAATCTTATAAGCACCAGAAAGGCAGAGGTTGCTTTACCTTATATGAACAGTTGGTAATGAGATATGGGGGGTAATGTTTTTTCATCACACTCTATCACTCTATGCAATTTAGCTTGAATTCAGCATCATTTAATCTATACAAAAAGATCTCTGTGTCATAAAGCTAAGTTGATTTTACACTAGTTGCCACTTCACAGATATAGTATCTACCATGGAAAAAAGTCGAAGAGTAGAAATGTTCTGTCGTTTGAAAAGAGATCTATATGCAATGTCAGTAAATTTTGGTTATCATCATAGTACTCTTTAATGATTGTAAAGTCTGCTGATGAAGATTCTCAATCATCCAGGTCATAGTCATTCCGTAAAAGTTTAAAAATCAATCCACTGGTCTTGGTTTCCTAGATTTGAAGACGTTTTGCCACCTCTACAGGAAGCTTTCTCAATTCAAATGTCTGGATCCGCAGTGAGTTTGAGTCTTATATAGACAAAGCCTTGTATTGCTTGGAAACATGCAAATAGAAACCGATGAGTGGGTCGTTTGGTTCCGTTGTTAGCCTGTAATATCTGAAACCTGTCTATGATTAAGGGTCGGTAAAGTCGGCGCATGTTTTAAAATACCATACAGATCTAATTGGTGTTCCTTTTTTTCCCTCTCTTTTAGATTTTTTATATATGGTGACACATTCCTAGCTTTATCTATAAATGCAAAAAATTGTGCAAGAAAAGGAACCTATGAGTCCTTATATTTCCAGCTATTTCTCTGGTACCATTTCTTTTTATTTGCACATTAATTGGCTCTAGGCGACTCTGTGTTGAAAGATCCCACTCTCATATCCATGTGTGATCCGTGTGCCTCAGTAAAAGATTTATGATATGAGAGTATTTTTATTTTGTGTGAGTTTTACGTGCTCTAATCTCAGCCATTATTTTTTATTTGCACTCTGGGAAACTTGGTATGGGAATATTGTGCAAGTGCGTGCTTGTTTTTAATTGACGTTCCACTGGATTTTTGCCGTCTAATTCTTCCTCAATTTATGTGTTTCATTGTGGTCTCTTGGTTTTTAGGATACACTCCTCAGATTATTTTCTTATGTACAGGTTCTATATGCCCTAACCACCAGGCCACCGGGGGAGGGGCAGCGTAGTTGTTAGAGCATTGCACTTCCCACAGTTAAAGCCCCACTCCCACAGACTGCCACTCTGGGACCCCGAGCAAGACCCTTAACCCCACTGCTCCCAGGCGCCGCACAATGGCAGCCCACTGCAAAGAGTTAATTTCGTTGCTCTGTAATTGTGACAGTGTAATGGCTATGAAGTTGAATTCTATTCTAATATAAAACATCTGGGAGACATAATGGTGGATTAAGAGAAGGGAAAAGTTGGTGATGCCATAGAATGGTGCACATCTCTCACTTTTATACTTTTCTTACCTTTCTGTCCCTTTTAAATTGTTCTAAAAATTCTCCACACCATTATTTTTTCAAACAGACTCTTCCATCTAAAGGAACTATGCTCTCAGAGGGGGTTGATTCCTGATTAGTTTTGCTGTTAGAAAGCAGTTCTAATTGGTCATTTGAGATGTATTCAGTGAAGGTGATCTTTAAAACACAAGCATGTTACAGGAAAGGAGTGCCGCTGATTGTTTAGTTGGCCTTTTGTTTGGTTCATTTACTCTTCAGAAAGTGAAAGGAGGAGGGGAAGTTGTATAATTAATCAGAGAAATGAAGGAAGGAAAGGAGTATGTGAATGAAGCTCTAATCACAATGCATTAACATTTGCTGTGCTTGTTTAAAAGGCTAAATATAGGCTGACCTAATAACAAGAAGACGGAGAAAAATCACCTAGATCACACAAGCTAAAATAAAATCAAGATGTTAGTTTAAAATCCGTGTATCATTCGTTCTTTCTATTTTCAATTGCCAATCAAAAAACAAAAAATAAAAAATTGACTGGTTATTTTGTTTTTTGTTTTTTATCGTTAAACCAAAAACGAAAAAAGGATTGGTTTTTCATATTTCAATTCTAAGCTCAGATCAAGAATACGAAATGGAAAAACGGACAGCAACGCAGAATTTGATTTTAATATTTAATCGGTACAGTTTACATGACCCGGAAGTTTGGTGGAGCGTTAGCTAAAAAAACAATTGGCTTACTCCCACCACGTTCGATCAAACTGCACCAGATAAGGCAGTCGGACCTATCAGCCATGGACAGTTACGTTTTATTTCGAGGATCCAAGCGTGTGACTCTTGAGGAGGACATGACAACGGAGAAAATTTGCAGGATTTTCCAGGTATAACTTTTTTCTTGAAACTTTTCTGTGCACTGTACTTTTAACTAGCAACAACAAACAGCTTCTCGATCAACATAGTGTGTGGTTCTAGCGTCGCCATGGTAGCTACTTCATTACCCCAACTGCTGCGCAAAGAGCTATTTCCGGGTCACGTAAACTGTACTGATTAAATATTAAAAACAAATTCTGCGTTGCTGTCCGTTTTTCCATTTCGTATTCTTGATCTGAGCTTAGAATTGATATATGAAAAACAAATCCTTTTTTCGTTTTTGGTTTAACCATAAAAAACAAATAACAAAATAACCAGTCAATTTTTTATTTTTTGTTTTTTGATTGGCAATTGAAAATAGAAAGAACGAATGATACACGGATTGTTTAAGAACTGTTTCAGTTTGTTTTTTTTTGCAAACCATACTCCATTTGCTTGTTTTGATACTAATTTTTCTTTAACAAATAGTAAAAGAATCTACTTTATTATTAACTGTTAAAGTTAGTTCCATACATGTTGTTTTATCGCTGAGCAGCCGTTTGCTTAAAGGGTAAGTAAAGAAGCCGTGGTTTGTTAGGACAAGGTAAGAATATATAGTGGGGCCAAAAAGTATTTAGTCGGCCACCGATTGTGCAAATTCTCCTACTTAGAATAATGAGAAAGTTCTGTAATTTCCATCATAGGTAAACTTCTAATATGGGAGTAAAAATGAGGAAAAAAATGAATAAATCCGGGAACATACACTGTAGGATTTTTAAATAATTTATTTGTTAATTATTGGTATAAGACGAAAAAAAAAAAAGACTTATCAAAGTGTAAAAAACATTGATGTTTTAGAAACTGCCGTGTTTTGAATGATTGATTTTATTTTCATGATTAAAATTTGAGCAATTACATGGTTTATTGTAACGGACCTGTTAATAAAAATCAACTTGTCCATGAAAGCCCGCCTTTCAGGCGGTATTTTCTACATATAATAGCTTTGTGTTTTCTTCTGAAATAAGTATGGTGCATCTTATTTTCATTAACAACCAATTAAACATCTTATAGTTTACATGTCGTCATAGATTTTTTTCTAAATCCCTAGTTGATGATGGAAATGTGACATCTGGTAACTATTAAGTTACACCCGAATTGTTTTCATTCATATTGCAAACAGAACTGGATGAAAAACGCACAGACAAATAAAGCTTTAGATCAATAAATGGTTTATGATGGTCTTTAAAAGGATTTTTTTTTTCTTTCTGTCGAAGGATAACAAGTGGGAGACGTTTTCTGTTCTAAGACGATCTCCTGAAACCTGAGTGTGAAAAATGAATGAAGCTGCATGTGGGCTTAACACAGAGAGCTGAATGGAGCTCAGCAGCTGCTGCGCTCGGTCGATTTTCACACACAGGAACCCCAAGATGCACATCTTTTAGCAAACTAAAGGGCTAGGGTATGTCAGGAATGTGATTTCAGTTTATCTGGCCTCACATAGACGTGCACGATAACACAATATCACGTTTCACTTCATACGCTTCTGGGTTTGTGCCATTTTTTTTCCGTTTTTCTGCCACATTGAGTGTGTGCTGACTTATGAGGGTTTTCCACCCTCACATACACACCCCGTGTTGCTCAACAGGTCAGGATGTTTCACAAGTCCAGACCTGCACACAGAGGATTGGTCTGTGTGAATATTATCACAGGTTTCTGACTGTCTCTCTCTGTTCCATGCTTACTTATGATGAAGGAGAGTCACAGAGGCTGGAGATAAAGTTGTAGTCTCATTACTTTCATCTCCAAGGAGTCTCCCAGCAGTGGCAGAATGAAACCATGGCCTGTGGGAGAAGTGAGGACTGTGCATGTGTGTCCTACAGACCCAAAAGTAGTTTGTTCCCTCAGGAAATAATTTATTCTCCACAGGCCAATCAGAGGTCAACGTTAGAGAGAGCATGGTCCAATTGGTGTGCTGCTTTTTTACCTTTATTTATCACAGCCAGGGGAGCTGGCAGCCTGAGGGCCACTGAAAGAGGAATAAGAAAGGCATACGTTTCACTACTTAGACAATGGTGGTGACTGTGAAGGGTTACTGTGCATCTTTGAAAAGGAACTGTGTAAGCCTGACACACTGCAAGGTTTAAGTTACAGACCAACACATCGCCTGCAAAGGCTGTTTAATAAGACATGATTAAAAAGGATTGCATGTGACGGATCAATACAAATGAGTGCATCACTGTAGAATTAAATAAACTTGGGATGTACCTAAATGTAATGACGTCATGCTGGGTGTACGTATTTCTTTTACGGGGATGGGAATTAATTGTGATTAGTTGTTTATTGAAATAACCTCACCTAATATAGTAATCAATTAATTAACTGGAGAATAGAGACTGCAAACTATGCCTTAGCTGACAGGGCAACCCGCTTAGAGCAGTAATTATTATTTCATTTAAAATGGGAAAAAAAAAAACTTTTGTTTTCTGTCAATATGCTCTATACAAGTGGAAAAGTTTTATTTTCACCTGGCTTAATTCTTTTAAAATCTGCTTTAAAGAACGTTTTGCTCTTGGATGATTAATTGATTAATCAAAAAATTTAAAAAATCAACAGATTTATGGATTTGCAAAGTGATTTTTAGTTGCATTCCTAATCTGTACCATACTTAAACATGACGGTGGCAGAATGATGCTGTGTGGATAAAGAAGAGAAAATGCAAGATGGGGAATTATTTCTGGAAGAGTTCCTGATAAAATGAGCAAAAGAGATAATCTGTATACACACACCTAGAGCTACAATGCATTCATTTAGACCTAAACATCTTATTATTGGAATAAAGTTAACACATTTCAAGGAGAATAGGTGGAAATATTTGAGAATGTTCAGAAAAGTTCAGTCAAGTCTGGAGCTAAATTAAAAAGAAGAATAGGAATAATTAGTTTGGTGTAAATTCAGTAGAAACAATAATCTCAAAAACTTGCAGCTGTAGTTGCAACTAACTGGTTCTCCAAGGCTGTTCCAGGGATCTGAACATGCATGCAACAGTTTGTGTACAAAGAAAAGTAAAAAAGAAAGGGGGGGGGGGGGGGGGACGTTTGCAAGATACTGCATTAAAAGGAACGGTTTGCTAAACATTTAAACACAAATTTCCATCTCTAGCGAAGCTACAAAGAACATTCTAGAATGATTGGATGGAAGAAATAATGAACCCTGTGGAATGAGTGTGGGTCTAAACAAATATTTACACAGGATGGTGCATGCATCCTTCATTGTGTTCATGGTTGGGTTTATGACCGCATTCTCCCCTCCGCCTTCTAATTTTTATCCCGTCGTTTTCTCCTGAGGCAGCTGTGTCCCTGTGCTTATTGGTGCTCCACAATCTTTAGCTCTGAATCTCAAGAGGGTTATCAGGAATATACTTTTACTCTGCTGATGTTCCTAAAAAGAAAAGAAGAGAGTATGTCTTTTATGTCACACAGCCATCCAAATGCACACAGACATGTCACTGGTCGAGTTGTGCATTGATATGGCGTAGATTATATCCAAGAGATTTAATGGAAAGATATAAAAGGCTGCAGAGAAGATATGATTTTACCCTGAGTCCTTATGTTCTGCTCATTCTTCCTGTACTGTCCTCATCTGCTTGTTTCTATCTTACACTGCTTTGCATAGAAGTCAACTAAAATCACATTTGAAAGCAAAAGTGTTTCTTTTTTTTGGCTTCTGTTTCTTTCCTCTAGATGGCTTATATAACTCTTTAATTTGATTTCATATTTTGTAGTTTTATTAGCCGATTCACATTTTCTTAACCCCTCATTGAGTGTTTACCCTAGAAAATGGGCTAAGCTCGATGGTAGGGGTCTTTAGAGAAGCCCACTAGATGTTTTTATTAAGGAATAAAAAAAAAATAAGCTGTTTGATTATTGGTTATTATAAGATCTTTTTGACATTTAAATAAAGCTCTCTTCAGATACTGTTTTAAAATAACAAAAAAAATCCGATATCAATCTGATTCAAGTGAATGAACTATATATGTTACCATGTAAGTGAAGGATTTAACCTTGACATAAACATTGTTTAAAAAAAAAAGGTAACGAATGAACACAGATATAAATGTACTATATGTTATTTAAAAAAATAAGCAGCAAAAAGAAAGGAATAAAAGTTCTATGTAAAGAATAAGAGATATCAGATATCAAATCACTGATGTCTGATCCAGCGAATTAGTCAATATTGCAGCGAATATCCGATCCAGGTACCAGATCAGTGTTTATTAAAATGAGCAGTGTACTGTTGGTCACAGTAGAAATGAAAATAAATATAATATAAAGTGCAAACAAAGAATCAACACACTTATCAGTTAAAAAATAACCAAACAAGGCTTTAAACTGATCAATTATTGTTCCAACGTGCTCCATGTTGATCACAGGCTCAAAGTTTTTTTTGGTGAAAAACATATTTAGAGATAAAAAAACTTTCTAGGAATGCATTTAAGTCTGTGTAATATATAAAAATGATCCATTGTTTTTAGTTTGCATCATACCATCTCAACACAGGTTCTCTGGAGAAGAAAGCCTAATGGGCATTATAAAGGAGCTTTAATAAGGCCCATGGAGAATCTTCAGGAACTTGGGCAAAATGTAACAAAAAAGCCAACATAAAATCTAAAGTTGAATTTAGTTGCAATATTTTACAGCAGTAGTTCAACCTATGCATGTGAAGGTTCTCAGTCATCCAGGTCATAGTCATTCCAATAAACGTAAAGGCAATCCACTGGACTTGGTTTAGAGTTTGAAGACGTTTCGCTTCCCATCCAGGAAGCTTTTTCAATTCAAAATGTCAGAAATAGCGTTGAGTTTGAGGTTTTATACAGTAGCCCAACAAAGTCATGTTTTTGTTTAGAAAACATGCAAATTGGAACAGACAAAGGGGTCCACCCATTTGGAATAGGGGTCGTTTTGATTTTGTTAGACTGCAATACCCCATACCCATCTAATTTTGCAGTCTTGCAAGACTTCAAACTCTGAAACCAAGTCCAGTGGATTGCTTTTAACTTTTTTGGAATAGTTCAACCTATATATAGTTAGTTTTTTGTAATACAGTTAATATTTTCTTGTTGTAGAAACCCGTACCATGTCTTAAATAGCTGAACTGGGTCATCAATCCATTTTGGGTAAAATGTTCTGGTTCCAGGTTTAGAATCATTTTATAAAAGCAGACCAGTTGCTGTGTTTCCTGTTAGTCTGCAAGTAAATAAGCAACCTTTACATCTCCTCTGATTTGGAATAAAGAAGGTATCCAACATACGCTGACATTTTATCTGTGACGCATCGCAGAGGAAGGGTCGGGTGATTAGGCGGTGACTATAAAATATATTTATTAAATAATTTACTTAGTTTTCTCTTTGACCCAGACTTAAAGCTAGTTATGTTTAAGAAATGAACAAAGTCAGAATCTAACCAGATTTTATGCTGTTTATAAATTAATTGTAGCTTCTAATCCTGTCCAAACATGGCTGTGCTTTGTTCTACAGAGAGAAAAACGCACCAATCGGTCAGTTAGAACTCAGAATAAGGGATTTGTAGGTGAACCACAGATAAAATATATATTTTCTCCTCATTTCAGAATCAGAATCAAATTTATTGCCAAGTAGGTTTGCACTTACAATGAATTTGACTTGGTGTTGATGGTGCAGACACATTATATATACAGAATCTATAGCTATATAGAACATTTGTTAAATTCAAGAACTCCCAGCATTTTTGGTCTGTTAACACCTTAACTATCGACATGAAGTGTGATTCTGCTGAATGTCAGTGACATGTGCTTTGATGCATAAATGGGATAATCTTGTAATTCTTGAAAATATCATTTTCTTTTTAAGTAAAAATCTACAACTCTTTGAGAGTATGCGTAGCACCCATTTCTTTAATATTTAGCTCATATTTTTTTTAAAGAAATTGTTAAAAATGGGAATGAGTGCTGAAACTCTTATTCGAGATTGTTGGAATAATTATCAAACTAATTTACTGATCCATTAATCATTAACTGGAGTATAGACTCCAAAACCAACCAACCCTCTCAGATCAGTAATTATATTAAAATTGTAAAAAGAAAAAGACTAAATTTTTGCATTCAAGTTAAATTCTGCATAAAATCTTAAGGGACCTTTTTACATCTGATTATTAGTCGATTGATCAAAAAAAAAAAAAAAGATAAAAAAAAAAATTGTAAAATAGTTGTTAGTTCCAGCTGACACTGCAATTGACATGCCAGACTTCAAAGATGACCAGCAATCAGTAGCTTAGATAACACCAGCATGGTGGTGACTCATTTCTAGAGGTTTTACTGGATGTCTATCTCTTTCGCTCTCTGTCAGTTTCCTGTCTGAATATTGTGACTTTAGAAATGAATCTACAAATAAAAGCATATACAGCAGGTTCTCTATAATTAAGGGTTTTTTCCTAACCAAACTGAGAAAATGTTGGCTCATTTTGTTCCCTAGCTGACTGATCTGTGCATCTTAATTTCTGTCAATAAGCAGGATTGAATGATTGTATTTTCCTGTAATATATAGTTGTAACAGAAAAAAAAAATGCTTTAGTTTCTGCTTGAATCTCGTAGAATTTTTTCAAAGTGATTGTCCTGGCTTCGCCCATCTCCAGGTTTTATGATTGTTGGTGCTGAACCTGTGGTTGCACTGACCGTTGCCTTCAGTGCAGAGATAAGAAGCTTAAACCTGATGTTCAGCTGATTGAACTGGTTGGATCTGTATAGTTATATGGTGCACACTGTGCACCGAAAAAATGCTCACCAACAGATCTTAAGTTTGACAAGCCATCTGTGTGACCAGGCCGATGGCAGCCTGTTTCAGCCGAGCAGTCTGTTTTCTTTTTGTTTGGTTTTTTAAACAGTTTTTTTTGTTTCCTAATCCAAATTTCATTAAATTTAATGGCAATAATTCTTAAAATATGGAAGCATATCTTCCGTAAAGTAGTAAGAACCACTCTTACTCCGACACTAGAACTATTTCCTCCGTTTCCTCTTCCTCTTTTATTTTCACCTCTAGTAGAACTTTAAATGCTGTAAACATTATTCAGCGGTGAGGATATTCACCAAATCATTGTCTTTGTTTTGCAGGAGTCTGAAATCTTCGACATCAGCTCAATCAGGGACACAAGAACAGGAAAATATGCCAAGCAGCCAAAGGTTGGTAACGTTTCCTTGTGTTTGAGTCATAAAGTGCAGGATTGAAGCTTTTTTTCCCCCTCTGCTGTCAGAAACTGTCTCCTCAGACCACGGATGTGATGTTGAAGTGTTACTGTCAGGAAGAAGTGTGTGTATGTTTCCTCACCCAGCTGATGGTGCTAAGGTGACGGGGTGTTAATGAGGCGGCTGACAGATGGCCCATCAGACAGGAAGTGATATAACCAGTTACTGGTAATGAGGAAGTTAATGTGAAAGAGAGCTTTATTTGGGCGCAGATGAAACAACGTTCTAGACCTAGTTGATGTTTACATTGTGTAGCTCAGTTGTAATAAATGAATTAAATATTTAAATATAAAATGTAATTTTTTTTATACCCAACATTGTGGGGTATAAACCACATAAACCAATATGTTATTCATTTTCTAGGTAAAGCTGTATAAAATGGAATAAATAAAAGATAAAAGGAAAAAATTGCTTTATATCAAGTAAATGAAAGCTTTGTTTGAAATATGCTTTTCTTTTCTTTCTGCCAAACTGCGGTTGAATACGATCAACTAAAACGGTCCAGCCCCCACGCCACCCCCCGGTCGGCGAAAATATTGTTTGACATATAGCTCTAAAACATTTGTGCAGAAAAAGTTCAAGTTTAAAAGCTATTTTTTTTTCATTTTTCCCAGTGTAGATAATCCCAAGAGCACAAAAACAAAACAAAAGTTGGAGATAAACCAGTATCATTGGGAATAAACCAACTTGAAGCTTTGATACAGCCTGAGATATTCAAGATACTTCATAGGATCCTTCCCCCGTCTCTCTGTGTTGTGAAGGAAAAACAGTCCACAGCCGTCCCAGTCCAAAACATTCAGCCAAGCAAGCGACGCTCTGCAGGAGGCGTCTCTGCTCTTATTAAAGCTTGCAATAAAAGGAGAACAAATTCCAAGGGTTCATCATGCGGTGAAAACTATTTATACACTAAGAAGGAAAATTAAGTAATTTATTATCAGCCATTTAAAGTCAGTCTGATGGAGTTCGTGTTTTGGTTCGTTTTCCTGCTGCAGTAAACTTTAATAAGGGTCACATAAGAGGAGACTCGTCATTTAGACTGACCACAGAAATATAAAGGCTCACAGACTAGGAACTCTTTATACATAGATATAAAGGTGCGCGATGGTGCTGCATGGTAAATGGGCGACCAATGTGCAAATTTTCTATGACATTTAAATATTTAATTCATACTTTTAGAATGTCTTTTACAATTTATAGGGATTTATTGAATTTTTTAATTGTGCATTTTATAACTTCAATTCAGTTTATTTATATAGCACCACATTCACAACACATGTCCTCTCAAGGCATTTTACTATTCAACTAGATCATACAGTCAAATTGATTCAATCTATAATTCTAAGAAAAACCAGTGGATTGTATCGACTCATTGACTTAAAGGCAATCCCTCACACTAAACATGCTTGTAGCGACAGTGGAGAGGAAAAACTCCCTTTTAACAGGAAGAAAACCTCCAGCAGAACCAGTCTCAGTGTGAGTTTCAAGGAAACAGAAGCAGACATATAGAAAGAAGCAGAGATACAAAAGGCAACTGTCAACCAGCTCCACAGGCGGCCCCATCCAGGAAACACACAGCCAGGCAGAAGAGCTCCGAGCCAGCTCCCATGGCAGAGAATGAAAGGGAGCCCATACAGTCAGTCACAGTCAGAGAAACATTACTACACACAAAAAAAAAAAAACTCGAACATCTGTATAAACAAAGGTGTTCATGGCAAAGACACAACTGATATTTCTATGTCTTATTCTTTCACAGCCAAACAGGAACAGAGCAGATGAACCTACTTGGATGAGAAAAAGCAGAGAGAGCATAATGTTACAGATTGAAAAACAAATACTGTAGAATGGGAGAATAGATATATAGAATGAAGTAGAATGTTGAATAGGGTGCCCTATGCCCTCCAGCAGTCTAAGCCTATAGCAGCATAACTATAGAGGATAACCTGAGCCACCCTAACTATAAGCTTTATCAAAAAGCAAAGTTTTAAGCCTACCCTTAAAAGTACAGAGGGGGGTCGGCCTCACGGACTAAAACTGGATGCATAAATGTGACATTTGGTATATAGATAATTTATTTATTTTATATGACATTCTTATTTATGTATTTTGTTATTTATTTTCACCCTTTGTATACCTCGGATTTCTGAAACCTTTATGCGGTAGGAATTTGTTTCCTTTAGAGGAATTCGGAATGTTTACCATTACATTAAACATTTTATTTAGTAATCTTAATTTCTACAGACCCATTCTGTCAGTTCCTTGGCTCTGTTTTAACAGCGATGTAAGTTCTAATTCTAATAGGTCTGGGATGAAATTAATGACTGGTTTCCATACATTATTCCTCTTTTTGTTCTCTTAACTTGCCATCCATTAATTAATTTGTTTATTCACTCCTGCTTCATGTTCTTATTTTTTCTTCAGTCTAAATACTTAGCCATGACAAAATTCAAAAAGTCTAGAAATTCTTGGAGACAACATTTGCAGTTATTGCAGCAAAATACCTAAATGCATAATCCGAATTCCAGTGAAATCAAGTTCTCTGCTGAATAGACATTTAGAATTGCTTCAAGTTAAAATATCTTGGAGATTCTATTGATGTATAACTTTTCGAAAAATAAACACAGCTTTAAAGATATTTCAATTTCATGAATTGGTTGAGTGCAGAACAGATGCTTTGAAAAGCATTTTATGATGCTTGTTGACAGTGTTTTTGACGTACAGTACGCCCCCATTACTTTTCTGTTTTGATTTGCCTTCATTTGGATACCAAACACACACTGTAGTAATGGAGTTACTGGAACTGTCAAACAGCAGAAACTGTAAATGCAGGTTTAAAAGTTCAAAAGCATCACTTTATGTCAAGGAACATTTCTGTCAATCAGAAAAAGGAGTTTTTAAACCACAAAGCATTAAAACTCAGTTTATTTATTTATTTTTTTAAAGATTTCTTTAATAAATATGTTGATCAAGACATTGGGTACAGGTGTCTCCACATCATTTAATGTGACCCTCAGATTACAGATTAAATCCTGTTTCAAGTGCTATATTTAGCTAATCAGTCATTGTTTTGAACAGGAAAAACAAGTTTGTAAGAAAATCTGCCTCAGAACAAAAATAAAGAAGTGAATGAATGGATCAGGTGCCAGATGAACTCTTGGGTCAACTAGCAGCAGTTCAGCGGACAGGATGAATGAAGGGTAGCTGGCCGGGCGGATGACGTCATACACACTCCGCTTTGTTTGTAGAAGCTATAAATATAAAAAATCTAACCGTGGATGTCTGGCGGACAGTGATTCGCCTACATGTTATGAATGCTGGCGTACCATAAAGAATAAATTATGAACAGTTTAGTTTGTGCCTTCAACTCGTTGCCCATAGGAAGACGTTACTTGGATATAACCTAACGGAATATCTTCAGTACAGCTCCAAATGACGCAAAACTCATATGGATGAGTAGAACATGATGTCATAACGTAAAATCAAGGGCCAAATGTAAAAAAAAAAAAAAAACGGTGTTCCCCTTTAAAGGTACACTATGCAACCGGTGTTGATTTTCCAGCGAGGCTCATCGGGAGAGAGACACAGCGCTGATGATCACTCCTCTTAAACAGTTTATTGACGCCTAAATTAACTTAAAATGCAGAAATCTGCCGGCAGAATATGTTCGCTTTTATTATCCTGCTGCCTGCAGTTTAGATTATTTAGATGAAAAACACCTACCAGCTGCCCCGGTGAACCGCGAGGAGGTGACCCGGCCAGAGGCTGCTGATTAAGGGATTCCTACTGTCGGCGCACCGCTGGTATGTGGGGGTCTGAGCGGCTCCAACAGAAAAAATATTGAAGACAGGATAATAATCTGAATGAACTGACTGCACTGATTACGTTTACAGGTGTATTTTCTCACTTAAACACATATTAAAACTAGTTTATTCCCACTGATCACAGCAAATATAGCTGCAAGGCAGAGAAAGGATAGTGAAGCTCCGCCCAACGCGCGTCAGACACACTTTTGCACCGCGCAGCCAGAGCAGCAAAGCTGCTTCAGCCGCGCGTCAGAACTAACTGGTACAAGCAGCAAAAATGAAGCAGCAGACGCGATTTTGCTGCGTCCGATGTGAACGTAGCATAACTGCACAAAGATCGCCACTGTGCTAGCAACGAGAATGCTTTTAACTGGGGGGTGTAGCAGTTCTCGCCGTAAAGCAAGACTGACTCTCGCGAGACTTCTGAGCCTGTGGGTGCGGGTCGGTGCTCCTGCAATTGCAAGTGCGGTATTTCCCCCACAGACCACCAGGGCGGCCGAGAATACCTTTGTTCAACCTGAAATGACTCATTTAATCATCCAAAACGTTATGGAACACATTAATTAACTGAAAAATGTTGCATAGTGTGCCTTTAATGCGATTATTCCGGTTTCATTTCTCACGTCTTTTTAAACATACACAAACAAATCCGTTTCATAATAATTAGATTTATTTAAACTTTAAATAAATCTAATTATTATGAAACATATTTGTTTGTTCACTATACTGACGGGCATCATGTCTTTCGCTAAAAACTCCGTTATTGAGTTATTTTAGTGTGCCATTTCGCATTTTGTTCGTAAGGAGTAACACAAATTGTTCAAACAGTTCGGTCAGTGATTCCCGTCGGGTGGTATTGTGCTTAATTGATGTTGAGGCACGGGTAGTTGCCATTCTAGCCATGCAACTATCATACACAGCCTTGTGGTGGGTTTTCAAGTGTTGATAAAGGTTTGTCGTGTTACCCTCGTGAGGTAGCAACAATAGCAAAGCATGTCCGGCACGACACCTGACGTTGCGCAGCATCTTCTTTTTTAAACCCAAAATAATTCCACACAAGTGACGTACTGCTCCTCTTTGGTGCCAGACATTCAGTTGTTTCAGTTTTTGTCCAGTCTGAGGCCATTGTTCAGCAGGTTAGTCACGGACGATATCGAGTTTCCCTCCGTGTTACTTTGCCACCCGCTTCACCCCTCATCAAATCGTGTCCTTTGCAGTTAGAAAATCTCGTTTTATCCTATCGCGATATTATTGCAAAATGCAATTCATCATTCAGCCCTACTTCAAGGTATGATGTTTTTGCCTCAAATTTTTTTTAAAACGTACTTTTGAAGAGCAATGGCAGCAGAAAAATTAACTTTTAACGTAGAACTCTGAGCTCGATGAGCGCTCCCCTGGAATCTGCTGCTGCCGTGCTGCATGCTGGGACAGCTGTCAGTCTGAAGATGGCTGTATATAACATTACCACCAGTAGAGATCCTAACTTTCCCTTCGTCGACCGCCATGCCTCTGTTAACAACACATTTCTTGCACTTTGTGGGAGAAAACACCCCTCGTTAGGAAATACTCTTAGTAAGCTCTACAGAATGAGCCCTATAGGCAGGAAACAGAAAATCTATCAGCAATCAATTAATAATTTATTTTTAATAAAAAAAATTACCTCCTCTGCCTCAAATTATACATGTAAAAAGCCATTATTCTTGGAGAGATTAAAATAAAATCAGGTACAGGGCCTTCAAGGACAGAAAACATATTTTTTTCTCTTTTAACTGCTGTTGAAATCCCATAATTGTTTTTTTTTATTATTATTTCACATGAGAAGTAAGTGTTCTTGAAGGTGAAACTAAAGATATGCACATTGAATGGAAAATTTCAATTTGCATGACTACTTTATAGACTTTACACCAGAATATCTCAGATCAAAATCTGCTCTGCTTCTACTTTTTAAATTCGAACCAATAAACACAGATATAAACTGCAGGTATAGGATGTTTTTTACTTATTTATTTTTTTTTCTATAGAAAAAAACACCCCATAATGGCTAAAGTTATGTAAGAAGTTAAAAAACTAAAAATTCTGGAGTATTGGTATGAGTGTAGAGACAGGCATTTAACTAAAATAGTTGAAAAATATCACACTTCAACATTTCATCCATGAAACTATTTTATTAGTGTAATAATAAACTAATATTTGACTAAAACTCGCTATCTTCGTTCTGCTATAACTTGACTTTCTGCTCTGTGCTACTAAAGTAGTAAAATTCTTTATCAGCTGTTTTGAAAAACAACCGCAAACATAAATGGGAGCAAATATGAAAATCTTCCAGTGAATTTAGGGCTCACACATAAAGAAAAAACTGTCTCTCACCACAGAAAAAATCCTGTTCCCTCATGAGGAAGTTCTGTCCCATAATGCCCTGCTGTGCCACAGATTTGAATACCTGCCTCGGTAAACCAGTTATATCTTTGAATCTATCTTTCATCTGAAGTTCCTGAAGGACAGGGCCGTCCACTAATCTATATTTTTTCTGTGAACATTGGTTTAGCTCTCAGATCTCTCTAACCTGCAATACATTTATAGTATAGGTGCATAAAAATGGATTCAAATGTACTTGGAGAGTTTATGTCAATGAATTAAAAAAGGGAAACTCATTTTGATCAAAGGAAAGGATTTTTAATGGAAATTGTGTTGTTTTGGACATGCACTGGTCAGTGACACACTCTAAGAAAAGGCCTGAAATCAAAAGCATATTATGTAAAGTTTAATGGAAGGGAAAAAGGTGGTTTGAAAAAGTTACACACACATGAATTCACTGCACTAGTCTACATATGTGAATTGAACTTTAATTCTGATGTCCAATTTTAGAAATGTGACCAGAATTTGGAAAGTTGGAGCTTTTTCCTAAGGAGGTAGTCCTACTTAACCTTGCTCTGTAATATGAGACGTCTCTGAGGAAGAATGATCCATAATTGAGAAACGGATGCAGAGTATCAGAGGGAGTCAGTAGGCTAAAAAGGAGGAAAGAGTCATTTAGTTAATTAGTTTAGAGTGCAGAGCCTCATGCATCAAATTTACTCTCTGAAGACACAGACACAGTTTGTCCTCCTCAGTCATAGATAGTTGTTGGATTCTTTATGATAACTGAAGCCATTTTGCTCTTTTATCAGGATGCCAGGCTATGGGAGCAGATGCGCTGTGGTGAAGGGGACAGTGAATTAAAGCTGCTAACCATCGTCTATGGAAACGATCTGGTCAACATCTCCTTCATCTGCTTGCTGGGTCTTTCTGAGGAAACCACACAGGTAATCCTAGAACTGAGCATCCATCTTCCTGTCACTCCTCCTCCCCCCCTTTGACCATATGCTGATGACACACTTGATAAAGTTGAAACAGTTGTTTAAAGAAATCCCTTCCTGTCGTGTGTCGAGTCTGTCTTCTAGCTTTACGACATGTTCTGTCATCATGTATGTTCCTTTTCAGTTATGGACAGAGGAGCTTTTCTCCTTGGCTACAAACATCCTCTCCCACAATGCATCCAGGAACACCTACCTTCTCAAAGCGTAAGACCCCTTCCTTCCTTCCTTCCTTCCTTCCTTCCTTCCTTCCTTCCTTCCTTCCTTCCTTCCTTCCTTCCTTCCTTCCTTCCTTCCTTCCTTCCTTCCTTCCTTCCTTCCTTCCTTCCTTCCTTCCTTCCTTCCTTCCTTCCTTCCTTCCTTCCTTCCTTACTTATTGTATTTAAAATAGCATAAAACTCTGGTGATATGTAGATTCTTTACAGGTGAAATGAGGAACACTGTTTTTAGTTATTCTTATTGACACTTGCACTCTGGTTTATTTCAGGTACACTAAAATAAAACTTCAAGTGGGTCCGGATGGGAAGGTTCCTCTGAAGTGGTGAGCTAAAGCCTCTTTACAATTTCCACACACATCTCAGGTCAATAAATTACTATCAATAAAAAATAACTTGGTTTAAAAAAAAAACAACAAAAATTTTTTTTCAAGAAATTTTCCCTTTATTGGACAATGAATCGCCAACGATAGGGAAAATTTTTTATTTTTTTTTGTTAAGGTGAAAGGAGTTGGGTGTTCAATTTCACTTGTCACATTCAAGCGTCATTACTATCAGAACTGTAGAATCATGAAATCCATTAAATCAAACCGGTCTGATGAGCTTAAATCTCCTGACAGATCTCAGGAAAACAGTTCATGAACTCTGGATAATCAGGAACAGATGGGAAAAAGAATCATTTACATGTGACAGTCTGTAAAAGATTACTAAACCTATTGTAATGTTTTATGACCTTCAGAGGAGTGGTCGGTCCATCGAAATAAGTCACACGGCGCATTAATGACTCATTCTAATGATTAGTAAAGAGCCCAGAACAACTGCATCACAGCAGACCTCACCTACTTCAGCCATGGTCAAGTTCATGATTCAACAAAGAGAGAGAGAGAGACACTGAGCCCAAACATCCATAATGGGGTTGATC
The DNA here is from genome assembly GCF_016077235.1 of Cyprinodon tularosa. Classification (NCBI taxonomy): domain Eukaryota; kingdom Metazoa; phylum Chordata; class Actinopteri; order Cyprinodontiformes; family Cyprinodontidae; genus Cyprinodon; species Cyprinodon tularosa. The sequence continues at coordinate 338,825 of NW_024039707.1, read as the reverse complement.
CAAGGTGTAGACCTCTGCTGATCAAAAACACCAATAAGATACAAAATCACCTAAATGATCCCAGACATTTAATCAAATAAGGGACTTTTTGAAAGATATGTGTCCTGATGCATAAAACTAAGAGTGCATTTCAAAAAATCAGTCATATAAATACTAAGGCATGGTAGTGGTGGTAGTATGATGGTCTAGGCCTTCTTTATGACCCGGATAACTGGCTGCAGTTACAGTATTCATAGGTTCTGGTCTTTTGCAGAATCTCAGTGATCCAAGCCCACCTCTGAACGGCTGAAAAGATAGAAACGAAAGGTTCAGAGTGGTCTAGTCAAAGTCTTTTGTAAAACACAGTTGAGATGCAGTGGTATGACCTGAATCTGAACTTATACTCTTTAAAGTCCTTCATTCTGACTTGTTTGCAAGTCTGTGAAATAGGCTGCGCCAGCAATCCTACACATTGATTTAGAAGATTCATCGGTTGAAGGGCGACTCAGACACTTGTTAGTTTGAATAGATGTATCTCTTAACAATTGAAAACATAATTTACCAAGGTTATCTTTATAAGTTAATAATCTTTGTATAGGAATACATAAGCTGAATTTTTTTTTTTAAATCAACATAAAGTGAAGATGACAAATAAACTTCCTCAACAAAACCAGCTCTTGTTTTTGCCTTGCAGCATCCTGAAGATGTTCTCTGATAAGAAGAGAGTGGAGACGACTCTGGAACAGTGTGGCCTCCTCAACAACAAGGTCATTATTGGATCTCTTATCTCTAACCGAAAAATAAGCTTTGGTTTGTACACGCAAATAGGATTATCTGTTTTTTTTGTTGCATACAGGTACATTCTCGGCAAACCTTAAAAGTAAAAAAAAAACATACTATGAATAAGGTAGAAATAGATAACACTTAATTTGTTATATTGATGATAATGGAGGAATTCAATATTTAATGAGGGGGTTCCTTTGGTATTGTTGACATGTGAGGCCCTCTGTGATTCCAAGTCAGGTTCTGATTCAGATGCATCAGCCTTCCTTTGTTTTAGATTTTCACTACACTAACAAAATAATGATGATCAGTTGACAATTTTCCCGTAAAGACTCTGGACTTGGTGTAAGCTAATCTGAGCCTTATTTGAGAACTATTTGCATTACATACTTTTAGATGGAGTAGATCTAAGTTGGCCCAGATCCATAAACATTCACACAGCTGAGTTGGGTTAACTGCAAAAAATGGGATTATAACGCTAGAAAGTTTTGTATAAATCCCTTATTAGTGTTGTAATAACTCATCCTGATATTCATAGAATGGCAGGAGGCCAATGCTGTTTTAAGGCAATCGTTGGGTTCAGTCATATGAAGCCTAAATACAAACAATTTGGGTTTTTATTTGTTTGTTTTTTGGAGAAAAATGTTGATTTTCTACCGTCAGGGTAGTGGGGGAGTCTGTGGGGCTGGACAGAAGGTTCATGCTAGAACTGCATCTAGTTTCTGGTGTTCACCTTACAGATGACTAAGCTGCTCTTGTCAAATAAAGCCTCTTCCTGTTTATCTGCTCTCATAAGCCCGACCCGCTGAACTGGCAGGAATGGTTCCTTATAGGTTTAAGAGGACTCTGTGTGACCATGGATCATGGAGCTCAAGAAATCTGTCTCAGTTTTTTCTGGTTGTGATGACCGAAGGCTCATTTCTACAAATAAAACAGAGTGATTGATGAAAGTTTTGGTGGACAGAGGTGTTGGTAAGTGGGAATCACACCTTTAGGCTATGCAGTGAAGTTTGCTTTTAAAAATGACAACTTTAGAGAAATACAATGAAATGAACTCATTTAAAAGCTGAAGAGAAAACATTACTTTCTTGTTTTAGTCCCTTACAAAACAAACATTTTAGCCTGGTTTGTATTGTATATTACGGCTCCTTTAATTCCCTTAAAAATCTGATGTTTTTAAAGATTCTTGATTCCCAGATTATTATTTTCATAAGTGACATCTATAAACCATTTAGGAAAGTTTAGCTGATGTTTATCCTGAGTTATAGTTCTCAGTTCTATACACTGTGGACGTATTTTTTTTCTTCTCCTGACTGATATCCTTGTACAATGAGATCCTTCTGATCCTGGGTAACCAGTCGGCAAACCGTGACTTTAGCTGAAGGATGCATGCAAGCAAATGTGGGGCAGATTCTGCTATGGGAGCTTTACTTGCATTGAGTGCAACTGATACCATGTGTGTAAGATTGAATAAGACCAGATTCTGAAGGAGCCTGAATTAAGTTCTATTTTTTTTTTGTAGTTGTCTACGGCACTAGTGGCTTGCTTTTTCAAAAGTAGGCTGACAGGAAAGGAGGTATGAGAGCAGGAGACATGCGTTGAGGACTAAGGCCTCTGTACATGGGCCGTGCGCACTAACCACTGCGCCACTGCACGCACTGAATTAAGTTTTATTTTAAAACAGCTTGACATTTATATCTAATTCCAGTTTTTTTTTTTCATTCACGGGAATTACCCAAAATATTTATGTCGTAACAGTTTTTGAAATACTTCAATATGATCTTTTTTTTCTACGACACACAGACATGGTTTTGTAACCCTTATGTAGACTTTGGCAAGCTCCCGTATTTTGCTTTGGAATAAAAAAAAAACAACAACTAAAGGTTAAAATAATAATTTTTTTGTTTAGTTCCATGTTAGCCACTGTTTTCTGCACAGTTCGACCAATATCTCCCAGGGGTTGCATGCATCTGCCTCTGTTGCCGTGTGGGCCGAAAGCTGAAAAATGTTTGGAAACCACTCCTCCGCTGTGTTTCCGCTCTCCACAGTATCTCAGTGTTGCACACTTTAAGTTGAAGCCAGCTTTCTTATGTGCTGAATAATCACCACAATCTGCACTGCAACTCAAGTCACAAGACTTTAACTTCTTCACAAAGAATCGAAACAGGAATAAGCTGAGCTGTGTGGTTTTTTTTACTTTACTTTGGCGCCACCTGTAGGACATCAGATTGAAATGTTTAAGATGGGAATAAGATAACAGCTTTTCTTCACTTTTTTTGAAAAAGCTATTTTTTAAATATTGGATGTGTTTAAATTGAAAACATTTTTTGTGACGTGGAGCCATGACCATCACTATAATTACAACTTTAATTGACCGAATTATTCCTCCCATTAGCTTAACCTAAGACAAACAAATGTAAGATATTTTAGAGAACATTTAAAAAAAATAATTAATGATGATGTTATATTTAAAAAAATAAAAATAAGATTCAAATGTTTAGATACCAGCCTCTGATGTCACATATTTATAGTCACTGCATAAAAACAGATGAAAATTTATCTCATGGTTTCACATTTGAAAATTGCTTTTTTCCCCTATTTTTGTTACCATGTGGTGCCAAAATGATCCTTATTTTTAAAATTAACTGAATAATGAGGAAGGCGGGAGTTTACCAAAGCAGGATTGCTGTGGATTCAAAAATTTTGGTTCTTGGATTAAGGATTAACCACTTTTTACTAAGGCTAATGTTAATACCAAATGTCTTTCTACATCAGTCTAACCCATCCCCAATGTCTGCTGCCAATGTAATTTATTTTTTTTTTTTTGTGTGGGGGGATTTTGAACCCCATTTTGCTTTGTCTGTTTACATGATTAAAGAACACTGATAGCACACGTCTCAACTGAAACAAAAGATTAACATTTTTTTTTTTTTTTTTTTTTTGTGGCACTAGTGGCTCATATTTTCCGACAGTAGATTGACAGGAAAGTGGCTATGAGAGAGGGGGAGAGACATGCGGCGAAGGACCACAGATCAGATTCGTACCCGGGTCAGCCGCATCGAGGACTAAGGCCTCCGTGCATGAGTCGTTACCGCTAACCACCGCTCCACCGAAGCAAACCTGAGATCAAAGTTGATTTTCACATCCAGCGCCTCATATGATCTCAAGGCATGGCTGTTGAATGCACCAATTAATCGGCTTCCATATGCATCTATCGGCCGATACCAATACTAAAAAAAATGCTATTATATCAGCCCAACATATCAACTAACCGATCTGAGCAGCACACTGCAAAACCGATTTAGAAATAAGTAAAAATGTCTTAAATTATGTGTATTTACCCTTAATTTGTGCAGGTAAATAAGATGATTTGCCAAAGGAATAAGTGTTTTTATTCTTGAAATATGATAATTATAAAATATGCACTTAAAATTATTACAATGCAATTGTTTTTTCTTATTTTAAATGTATATTGTCTTGTTCCTTTGCCAAAGTGTTTCACTTACCTCCTCAATTCAAGAAAAAATGCACTTATTTTAAGAAAAAAATGACGTTTTTTGTAGTGCACCTGTGAATTAAGTCAGGCCCATATAATACATTTAAATGGAGATGACTTGTTTCTTGTAGCGTTTCTTCACATCATCACAGTTCATTTTACCTGAAAGCCTTCAGTTAAAGTGCAGACTTACATCTTTATTTCAGTAGTTTGTATAAAAAAAGAAAACAGCATCAAAATTTAAGAGGCTGAAACATTTCCTCAAACACAATCCCTCCATTTCTGTCCCCTAAAATGTATTATGCAAAATAAAATGGTCATACGTACATTTTACTACTGGCATTTACTGACATTCAGCGTCCAACAAGCGAACTGCAGGCTTGATTGGGTTAAGATCAGGTGACTGACTTTGCTATTGAGGAATATTCCACTTGATTTGATTCAATAAACTAGTGTGTGTTGCTAAGTGCTCACTAAGTGACCTAAAGCAGAGAAATTTAGTCTGATTTTTCTGTCTGAAATCGAGGGAAAAAAGCTTCAGTGTTTTTGTTATTAACCTCCATCCCTACCTTCTCTGTCTTTTCTCTCCAGTCTGAAGGTGTAAAACTAGAGGATTTCACGTGGGAGGTTTTCCTCAAGTTTCTAGACAGCTTGTGTCACCGACCTGAACTGCACACCATCTTAGAGAAATGGTATTTACTTTTTTTCCCTTTAAGAACCTCTTTTTTCCGCTTTTCCTAGCTGAAAAAAAGTTTTATCTCTCTCTCTCCTCCAGCGGCTCTAAGAGGAAACCATTCCTCTCGCTGGACCAGTTCATGGACTTCATCAACCACATGCAGCGAGACTCCAGGCTGAATGAGGTGCTGTACCCCCCACTGAAGCGTGAGCAGGTTCGACAGATCATGGAGAAATATGAGACCAACACCAGCCAGCTGGAGAGAGGTTAGGAGCTCTCCGTTATACTCAGAGCTAGTGGTGCTCTTTTTATCGCGGAATTTTTTCCTTCCTTTTATTAAATATTTCTATTAAATGACAGCAGCTGTGTAAAAAAATATAGTTTTCTGCTGACTTTAGATTCACAGTGTGCCCCCCTCTCTTTATTGGTGGATTGAAGATAAACAGATGGTTAAGCAATCTTTTAAAGCAGTATAAGTTATAAAACTGATAAAAAAAAAAAATCTTGGTTATATCTCTTCTGTTCTGAACATCAGCCAAAATTTTAATTTTTGCATCTTTGAAGACATTACCGAGCAGCTGAGTTAGATATTAGCTTCCATTCTACTAAACCTTTGTCTACAGAGTTTCTACTATGAAATAATTAAAAATAAAATTAAAATCTAGGAGTATTTATTTGGGAAGAGATTTAAAAAAAAAAAACGCTCTCCTTCATGTTCTGTGACTTTCCTTCTAGTATTCAGAAAAATCTGCAGTTTCATAAAGATTGAAGCATTATGTAACATGATAATGGCTGAGTCCTGTTTGTCTACAAGGAAACTGAGCTACAGTATAAACATATGAGTAGGCCTCTTTAATATTTAGTGAATTGCCTATAAACCCATTAAACATCCACTGCCCAACAAGGGCTTAAAGATGGGATGAAAACTTAGCAAATAAGAGGAATGGAGCTCTCATTTTTTTTACAGAAAGAAGTGGACGGTTGTTTTTATGAACGGCAAAAAGATTTCATCAGATCATTAAGCCAAATCTGAGAATGTGCCAAAGCAACGGCCTTAGCCTCCGAATGTTTCAGCTGCACCAGATGATCGGCTCTGTTCTGACAGGAGCTATAGAGAGCATGTTTGGGTTTTGATCAACAGTGTTTTGCTGTTGTCTGCAATGACAGAGATGTGTAGCAGGGCATTGCCCTCCAGAAGGCAGTGGGCTCTTTGAGTGGCCTTTTAAGGGCCAATCATTTTCCCCGTCTGACGAGGCGTCAGGCTCAAACATGTGGGACAGCAGGCGCAGGACCTGTTTTATGTACTGGATTCTGTTCATCCTCTGTTTAAATATGCTCACTTGAAGAAGATTCATAAGTACTTTTGGCGCTATCGCTATCCGTTCCAGTGTGAATATCCGGCATGTTGGCGAGCCAACCTTCTTGAGTGACATCAGACTTCCAGGTTCGGTATGGGCAAAAAAAAATGAACCAGCTAGAGAGCATGTTGGAGAATTTTTTTAAAAAAACGGCTTTATTTTTAAACATTAGTATCCGATTATCTTATGACCCTAGTATTGACCTTATTTAATGACAGGAGAGCACTTTCAATGCAACGCTTTCTCCCACATTTAAAGGGCTAAAAGCTTTTAGCTGAGTCCAGCTGTTAAGGGGTTAATGCTCCTCAACTCAGACGATAAACTAGTATCGTCTACATCAAACGTATAACTTGGTAAGAAAATAATTTATGATCTAAATATTGGTGATTTATTAGCAGGAATACAAACAGGTAAAGAAATGTGCATTTTAGCCCCTCCTCCTGAATCAGTTGGGTATAGAGATTGTTTTGTAAAATGATCAAAATAACCCTAGTCTGTCCTGCTTTCTCTTGCAGACCAGATCAGTTTGCAGGCTTTCAGTCGGTATCTCGCCGGTGATGAAAATGGCATCGTACCTCCAGAAAGGCTTGACCTCATCGACGACATGAACCAGCCGCTGGCTCACTACTTTATTAACTCCTCTCATAACACATACCTCACAGGTAAAAAAGCTCTCCAGCAGCATCTCAAGCTTAAAGTTTTAATTTTCCACCTGCTGCTTGTGTAACACGTGGCTGTGTGTCATCCTGTCTGTAGTGGGTCAGCTAACGGGGATGTCGTCGGTGGAGATGTACAGGCAGGTGCTGCTCACCGGCTGTCGCTGCATCGAGCTAGACTGCTGGAAGGGCCGACCGCCGGACGAGGAGCCCTACATCACCCACGGCTTCACCATGACCACTGAGATCTCCTTTAAGGTGCTAATACGTCTCTTATCAGTCTGCTGGAACATTTACACAAACTTTTTTTTAGGGATGCACGATATAATCGGCCCCCTATCAGTATCGGCCTTAAAACTGAATATCGGACATCGGCCACCCCACCGATATTTAACCCGATATTTGATCGCTTCTGAGTTTCTAAAGTCTAAAAAAAAAAAGAAATACTTCTTCTTCTTCTTCCTCAAAAACTTATTTTTTTACAGACAAACTTCTAAAGACGAGGGAAAAAATATTGATACATAAAAATATCACAATATCTTCATATGCTGATATATTGCCATTTAAAAACAGCATATCAATCTCTTTTACTAATGAAATATTGCTATATGTCATCGTTATGCTACGAAATCCCCCGAAAATTCACGAAATTTTGCCATATTTTTATATGTTGATATATTAACGCGGTATCAATCTATTTTACTAACAAAATTTCACAAGAATTTGCAAAATATCACGAGAGTTTGTAACAGAATGATGAAATTTCACGAGATTTTGAAAGTAAAATAGATCGATACCGCGTTTTTAAAAATCAATTTAATATCAGCATATGAAAATAAATTTGAGTATATTATTTTTCAAAGTGTCAGAAATGGATAACAAAACTGCTATTTTCAATGACTGCTTTTTTTTGTCCAGCTTTAACATCGGTATCGATATCGGTTATCGGCTACATGAGTTTTAAAATATCAGCATATCGGATATCGGCCAAAATCCCAATATCGTGCATCCCTAACTTTCTTTTTTGCCAATCATTGCTGGCAAATATGCTAAATGTTTCCAGCAAAACCTTATGGAATGTTAGAATAGAGAAAACAATTGTCACTGGTTGCTGTTTTGATTCCCACATTTTGTGGCTAAACAGAAACCAAATCGACTATTTTAGCCTCAAACAACTCTTATTTTATAGAAAGCATTGGTCATGCATATTTCTTTTGATTAGCACTTTCTGCTTTTCATCTTGGAGGTGGTTTAAAAGATGCTTTGTTTGCATTGTACTTAAAATGTAAAGCTTCAAGCAAAGAGACTACTGTAGTCCTAAAGGTGTCAGAAACACTCAACGTTAAAGTGTGGGTGTATTAGCTATCCAGAAGACAAGTTTAAATAAAAATATTTCTAAGTTCAAAATCACACAGGTTCAAATTGTAAACTGTTTATTTATGAAACTCCAACATAAATATTTGGATGTAAAAAAAAAAAAAAACTCTGATTGTATAAATGCAACCTATAGATATAGAAATACTACATAGAATTCCTCTGCATATCAGGGATAGTTTATCCATGATAAGAAAAATTATAAGTGTAAAGCTGTTGAAACAAGCTTGACCATGTTTTGGAAGACAAGCTACGAATGGTACCTTAAGATTTGAAGGTCTTAAGACAATAAATTGTCATATTAGGTCTGAAGACAGTCATCATCTTTAAGACAGAAAGTCATGTCTGAGAGCATCCAATGTTCTGCACTTCCATATCATAAGACATGGCTGCATATCCTCAGATTTTTGTCTTAAGTTGTTCTAAGACGTCTTAATGTGCACAAATGTCGAGACGTCGTGAATCTTCTTATGCAGACATGTTGAGATAACACTGTGATGCCTGGGTATAAGCAATAGTATGTGTTGTGTATTTAAGGTTTTCTATTATTCTTTTTGAATATACCAAGTTGTATGCTGTATTCCATTCCCTGCTCTACAGCTGGATGTTTTAGAAAACTTCTGAATGGTTTTTCATATTCTGTGAGGTGGTTAGTCAATTTTTGTAATAATATTTCTCATGTTCATTAGCATTCCTCATTTAGAATTAGCAGAATATCTACTCATTTCAGTATATAATTTTATTTCTATATTTGTTTTTCAATAGTTTTCATGATCTGCATGAAAAGAAAAGTCATTTTTTAAATCTGTTTTAAAAGTCCTCTTTCTGTCTGGTTGTGCAGGAGGTGATTGAAGCGATAGCAGAGAGCGCTTTCAAGACTTCCCCTTACCCTCTCATCCTGTCTTTTGAAAACCACGTTGACTCGTGAGTCCAGCTCACACACTGCAGGTGCCAATGTTGGTCATCACTATTGCTCTTAAACTTTTCTCTCATTCTAGAGCTAAACAGCAGGCCAAGATGGCTGAGTACTGCAGGACAATCTTTGGAGATGCCCTCCTCATTGACCCACTGGAGAAATACCCGGTAAGACTCTGCTTTTTATTCATCTTCCAGAGCATCTGATTTAATTGGATCAATAAATTTAGCAGATCTTGAAACAAAGCATCACCTGTTCTGTCATCTAAAATTAAGTTGGCAAAGGGATTTAAATAGGAGAATTTTACAACTGAAAATATTACATACATTTTCATACACTATTTTTACAAGTAGGACTTAAATCAAGTTGAATTGTTTAATAGAGCATATGGTTCTTTAATTGTACTTTACTTTTGAATATGGGCTTCAGATAGAGAAATGGACATTTTGATTATGGAACAAAAAAATAAGCGATGATACAGTGAAAAGTGATCTATTTACATTAAGGATATACGAATATTATAGAAACGCCACATTTGGTTAAGTCACATTTCTGCATGAATATATTTTCACTTTCTATAGTTAAATCTCTGAGGGAAACATCTCAATAGTTTAAACTTATGGCTGATTTGTTCCTAAAATGCATCAACTCATACAAAACAAAGGTTTTACCACAGCTGAGGTGAAAAAGGGTATGCATTAGTTGTTAAGGATCTGCTTAGGGAAATAAACCGTCACAGACATGGGGATAGGTGTGTCATTATTTTCCTAGCTAAACCAAAAATATTGCCAAAAAGATTAGGCCTGTGCTCCAAGAAAATTTATTAACTCCAGTGACATCTAGAAGAAACAGTCATGGATGTTCCAAACAAGCAAAACTGATGACTTTAGTTCAGAGAGTTACAACACTTTGGGCTTGCCTGATCTATTTAAAAGCTAAGCAGTCTATTTTTCTAATTATTAATCTAGTGTAGATACTCAGCCTTGCAGTATCCTTCTGCCCTGGCTGGGAAACATAACCACTTACCATCTTTATGGCTTTTAGCTGGTCCCAGGTCAGCCGCTTCCCTCACCGCAAGAAATGCTGGGAAAGATCCTTATCAAAAACAAGAAGAAGCATCATCATCACTCTGCAGAGGGCGGTAGCATACGCCGCAAAGAGCCTGGGGAGCAGTCGCCTCCTGGTAATGGTAGGACTGTTTTTTTTTTTCTTCCACCAACACAACCAAAGACTGCGTTCATCGACATGTATCAAGCTGTCGCAAGGATATCATTGCTAAATTAGCTGTCTGTTCAGAGTAGCCTATTGTATCCGAGTACAGTTTATGAAAAGTTGAGTGGAAGGAAGAGTGTGGGCGAAATCGGGGAACAAGCAACACGTATCAATACAATTCAAAAATACATTGTTGATCCCAAAGCGTAACAAAACAAACTACTTTTGAATTTGAGAAATAAGAAGGTTACAACCTGAGGAGCAGGGGATTATGGAACAATCTTTGCCTGCTATTTAAAAGCACTTATTTTAGTTTAAAACAGCTGAGATTAAATTAGAATCCCAGAGTCTAAAAGAAGAGTGGGAAGACAGAAAATATTATTTGCTCTTGGTCCAGAGTGATGTTTCCAGTCTGTAATGGTTTTTGGAGCCATGTCATCTGCTGCCTTAAGTGGTCAGCAGAGGACAGATCAGGGCGTTTTAGAGAACTTCACTTCTCCCTCTGCTGACACACTTAATGCCAAAGCCAAAACTTGGGTATTAATTCCATCCATCCATCCATCCATCCATCCATCCATCCATCCATCCATCCATCCATCCATCCATCCATCCATCCATCCATCCATCCATCCATCCATCCATCCATCCATCCATCCATCCATCTTCTAACACGCTTAATCCCAAGTGGGGTCGCGAGGGCTGCTGGTGCCTATCTCCAGCTGCCAATGGGCGAGAGGCCGGGTACACCCTGGACAGGTCGCCAGTCCATCGCAGGGCAACACAGAGACAAATGGCACAAAGAACCATTCATACAGACACTCACCTAAGGAGAATTTAGAGAATACAATTAACCTAACAGTCATGTTTTTGGACTGTTGGAGGAATTCGGAGTACCCAGAGAGAACCCACGCATGCTCAGTGAGAACATGCAAACTCCATGCAGAAAGACCCCGGGCCAGGAATCAAACCCAGAACCTTCTTGCTGCAAGGCAGCAGTGCTACCCACTGAGCAGCCGGGCATTAATCCAAATAATTTAAAATATTATAAGTGTAAAGCTTTTGAAACAATAAAATTTTTTTTTTTTTTTATAATCCAGTTCTCTGATTAATATAATTGGAGGTTTTAATTAGCTACAAGGCATAACCACCCATATTGGGTGAAAGAAGTCATGAAAGTATTACTTAGACTTTGAGACTTGGACAGATTTATTTTGATATTTTGTGTACACGAATGTAAACAAAAAGAAATTTTTATTTCAAACGGCTCTAGACAATTGTATTTTTTAAAGTGCAGCTTTTTTTGGTTTAGTTTCATAGTGTGCTTCAGTAATTTTAGAAAAAAAATGCTAATAAATTCTGAATTTATACATAATTGGATTAATTTCTGATGGTAAGAAAAACTGAAGCATGTTTTATGGGTAACAGGGAAGATTAAAAAAAACAAACTTGGATCTGCAGAAAAGTTTAGATTAGGATCACTTTGAAAGGTTACAGGGAGGTTTGGCTCCTTAAGGTTGTGGCAGTGGTGTTTAAGCTGACATCCGGCTGTTCTCTGTGCAGATTGTCCCCTCACAGACAGAGAGGGACAGCATCTCCTCTCCAACGGCGAGCAAAAACTGGCAGAAAGGGCCATCAAAGACGTGGGACCTCGCAAGTCCCTGGGTAGGTGCCAACAGAATCCAATAGATTCAACCAGTGGATACAAGTATCTTTTCTTCTTGATGTATTTAACTTGTTCTGGTAGGAGGTGAAGGAGAAAGTGATGATGAGGAAGATGATGAACCAGTGCAAGAGCTTAAAAAGCCCACTTCTGACGAGGTAAGAGGCACTAGAGAGGACTGCTGGGTCCTTTGAGTATCTCTGCTGGTGGATAACAGCCATCTTCTCTCCTCAGGGTACAGCCAGCAGTGAGGTGAACGCCACTGAGGAGATGTCCACTTTGGTCAACTACATCGAACCTGTGAAATTTAAGAGCTTTGAGGCAGCAGCTAGTAAGTGTGTTTACAGACAACGTGGAATAAAGATGACTTCAAACAGATTTACTATTATCATGTTGTTTTCTTCCTTTTCATTGCCAGTTTCTAATGTTATTCTCACAAACTTCCTTTTTTTTACTCCTCCTTTTCCAGAGAGGAGGAAGTACTTTGAGATGTCTTCATTTGTGGAAACCAAAGGAATGGACGCCCTGAAAAACTCCCCCATTGAGTTTGTTGAGTATCCTTAAAAGCTTGAAGGAGAGATTGTTTCTGAAAAAAAAGATCTATAGAACCTAAATCCCTTTACCATGTGGTCCCAAATGAACCCATATAGATGATCAGCTGGTTTCAGGAATTATTAGGCAAATAAATCAGATCCTAAATTATAAATAAATAATATTTCAATTATCTGATCCATGTGTTTTTAGTTTTTGTTAAAAGGCAGACTAAGTTTGGAGCAAAGATCAGTCTGAACACCATCAGGAACTGCTTCCAGCATGTGATGCATAGAACCTACAGATGTTGCTCCTCCCTGCATCTGTACAGCATGGTGATCCTTCACAGCACTTTCCCAGATACAATAAGAACCAGCTGAGCAGGATCTACCCCAAAGGAACGAGGGTGGACAGCTCCAACTATATGCCTCAGGTCTTCTGGAACGTCGGTTGCCAGATGGTGGCGCTGAACTTTCAGACTCTTGGTGAGAAATTGGTTTGTGTGGCTCTTTAACACATCTTTATAACCTCAGCAGCAGCCGCACAAAAAAAATCAGTAAAATCGCTGTATTAATTATTTGTTTTGTCATCCTAGAGAAGCCAGTTTCTGTTTTATACTAAAATGAGAATTACATGAAAGAAAAAATCTCCATAAATAGGCAACTGCTTCAGCACTTACCAAACCTGTCAACTGACGGCAGTAAAAACACTTTGAAAACATGTTGAAGAGGAAACAAGGTTGTAGGTTTGGAGGACATTCTGCTGGGACTTAGACTTTAGTCAGATATGACTAACATTGTGGTGTTCGTCAGCAAACACCCCAATACAAGGATTAATTGGTGAATCTGGGATGATGTGGACCTGAAGGTCATGTGGACAAGGCTGCAGTGGGACATCAAATCAAAAAAGCCTCTCAATATCCTATATATTCACTTCATCTAAAGTAGAGCGCTGTTTCAAACATGCTGCCCTCATTTTTGTGTCATATAAAAGCAGCTTTGCTTATTTTAAGGTTCCTAAAAAAGTGAAAACCAACTAAGGAATCATTTAAAAACCCTATGCAGTGTTTATAGTTTTGGTATTTGGAGATCTATGGCTTTTTTTGTTCTTTTAGCTCTGTAAGGAGTCATGTAAAAGATTCCTCTTTTTTTTATTATCCTAAAATGTCTGTTTTTAAAAAATATATACTTCTTAAAGCCTTTCCCCTACCGAATTAATGTACTATGCATAAATTTTTTATTTTTCTAAAGTATTTTTTAGTGTGATGTTGTACTGCTGCTATTAAAGAGGAATTTATCACCATTTATTTGTCTATACTACACCAAAAATATGTAGGGAGTTGTTTACAGGAATATTCTCCCTCTTCTTCTTTTTTGTTCTCATGCAGACCTTCCTATGCAGTTGAACATGGGTGTATTTGAGTATAATGGCCACAGCGGCTATCTGCTGAAGCCAGAGTTCATGAGGAGGACGGACAAACAGTTTGATCCCTTTACGGAAGGTATAGTGGATGGGATCGTTGCCAATAAAATCACCGTTAAGGTACAAACCAAGGTGTCATTTTTTTTTTTATTGGCTGATTGAAAAAGCCCGTGCTGTAACTGTGGCGCTTCACATCCACCAGGTGCTCTCAGGTCAGTTTCTGACAGAGAAAAAGGTGGGTGTATACGTGGAGGTGGACATGTTTGGACTTCCAGCCGATACAAAGAGGAAGTTCAGAACAAAGACCTCCAATGGGAACTCCCTGGACCCTGTGTGGGAAGATGAAAGCACCACTTTCCATAAGGTTGCTCACAGAGCACCACTTTTTTTTCTTTGATAAATCTTTTACTCCCATTTAATCTGTCACACATTTCAAATTTATGTGTTGGTTTCTAAATGTTCCAGGTGGTGCTTCCTTCACTGGCCTCGCTGAGGATAGCTGTTTTTGAGGAAAATGGCAAGTTTATTGGACACCGGATTCTCCCTGTGTCTGCCATCAGACCCGGTAAGCTAACTGCCATTAATATATGTGAAATAGGGCTGAAACATCAAATATTAAAATAATCGTCAACTAATTTAGGGTAGCACTGTTGCCTTGCAGCAAGAAGGTTCTGGGTTCGATTCCCGGTCCTGGGTCTTTCTGCATGGAGTTTGCATGTTCTCCCTGAGCATGCATGCGTTCTCTCCGGGTACTCCGGCTTCCTCCCACAGTCCAAAAACTTGATTGTTAGGTTAATTGGCTTCTCTAAATTCTCCTTAGGTGTGAGTGTGTGTGTGAATGGTTGTTTGTCCTGTTTGTCTCTATGTTGCCCTGTGATGGACTGGCGACCATCGACAGCTGGAGATGGGCACCAGCACCCATCGCGACTCCACTTGGGATTAGGCATGTAAAGAAAAAAAAGGATTCATCGTTAACTGGAGTATGGAGACTCTTAAACATGAATTTAGCTGACAGGAAACCCAATTTGAGCAAAAATTATACCAAAACCAAAAATATATATAAATATTTTGCATTTAAGATAAAAAAAAAAAAAACAAAAAAAAAACCTTTTTCTCTGTCAATATGCTTTATCCAGATCTCACAGGTGGAAAAGTTTTAGTTTCCCCTGGTTTAATTCCGTAAAAAAATCTTCTCTAACTAACCTTTTGCTATCCGAATGATCGATTAATTGAAAAGATAATTGACAGATTAATTGATTATTCATTTTCTCTTCCTGTCATTAATTAATATTGATTTTGTTATTGTTTTTCATTTGTTTTCTATGTCTTCTTTTCAGGTTACCACTACATTAGCCTAAAGAATGAGCTTAATCAGCCACTTTTCCTGCCCTCTCTGCTGGTTGAGATTGAAGCCAAGGACTTTATCCCTGATGAACACCAAGGTACATGTGCCAAATTGATATCACTGCCAGAAGAACCTGTCCTTTAAATAAACAATCATCTAACAGAAGTAATACATGTTCATTTTTAGGTCAAGAAAAACTATTTTCTGTATTTCTAAGACTGTGCACATCTATTAAATGATGGTGATACTGCTATATTTAATCAAGGAAAATAAGACAAGTAGAGAAAGTAGAAAACAAGTAATAGTAAAGATAATGGAATGATGAAGTTTAATAGGCAGTGTGTCATTAAAGGAGGGCTGCTATTTGACAAGAAAAACTTCAGGTTTTATTACTTTCTGTTTTATAAAGTTTACCGGAAACACCACTGTGCATCAAACCTTCCTTTAAAAATAAATCCTGCACTGGATTCTTCCCTGTATTTGGCAGACTGCAATTTAAGTCACCTTAAATAGGTGTCAAACTCCTTATAAATTGTATATACTGCATTGAGTTAGAAATAAAATAGTACATATTAGTTTTCCCATTATAGACTGCAATAACGTATTTGTAAGACACTTGCAGTCTACGTTAAGGTGACCAGATTTCTGAAATCAAATCTGGGGACATTTCTTGCTTGTGGATAAAAATCAATACATCTTATCGAGAAATTAGGAAACGGGGACAGTAATGGTTTCATATATTTTTACATATTTATTAATATTTAAACAACAAAAATCAAGTGTAAAAGCCAGGAATGTGCCTTTCCAAATGTTTAGTATATCCTAAGATTAATAACATGAATAGTGTTATTAGTAGAAAACTAGAACTGTGTCTCTGGGTTGGGGCAAAGTGGTGGGGGTGGGAGCGGACGGGTCAAGGGTCATTAGCCGGGCTTTCCAATTTTGTCGGGCCCAAAGAGCTCTGCCGCCTCCTAAGGGGAGAGTGACATGAGGAAAAGAAATTTAGAAAAGTAAATACAAACATTTATTCTATGCCTGTGGCTGTCTGTTGAGACAGAGTTCCCCCACCTCTTCAAAAAAGTGCAACAAATACTTATTCTGTTTACATCTACTGTACATACCTATAAGAAATATTTTTTTTCTTCATTAACATAAAAAAAACAAGTAGTAGTCAAGCCTGCAGGTAAAGGTTCATATATGTTTCTTACTGTCACCTAGCCACATCAATTCAATTCAGTTTATTTATATAGCGCCAAATTCACAACACATGTCATCTCAAGGCACTTTACAGTTCAACCAGATCATCCAGTCAGATTGATTCAAAGTTTTCTATCTAAGGAAACCAGTTGATTGCATCGTCTCATTGACTCTTCAGCAATCCCTCACACTAAGCATGCTTGTTGCGACAGTGGAGAGGAAAAACTCCCTTTTAACAGGAATAAACCTCCAGCAGAACCAGGCTCAGCGTGAGCGGCCATCTGCCGAGGCCGACTGGGGTTCAAGGAGACAGAAGCAGAGATACAAAAAGCAGCTGTAAAAGGCGGCCCCGTCCAGGAAACACACAGCCAGGCAGACGAGCTCCAAGGCAGCTCCCATGCCAGAGGATGAAGAGAGCACATCCACCCAGTCACGGTCAGAGAAACAGGACCACACTGGAAAACAGGCCGATCTCCAACATCTATAAACAAGGGTGTTGATGAAAGCAGCACAGCTGATGTTTCTTTCCAGGATGACGTCACAGCCAAACAGGAACAGACGAGGCAAAGCTACTCTGAGGAAAAGCAGAGAGAGCAGAACGTTAGAGATTGAACTAACAGATACTGCAGAGTGGGAGAATAGAGATAAAATGAAGCAGAATGATGAAAAAGGGGTCCCTATGTCCTCCAGCAGTCTAAGCCTATAGCAGCAGAACTATAGAGATAGCTCAGGATAACCTGAGCCACTCTAACTAGAAGCTTTATCAAAAAGGAAAGTTTTAAGCCTAGCCTTAAAAGTAGACAGGGTGTCTGCCTCAGGGACTAAAACTGGTAGTTGGTTCCACATCAGGGGCCTGTGTGTCTCAAAGTAGCAGGTTCATTTTTCCTACTAACCTGAGTATACAGCCACTCTGTGTTCCACAGCATACTTTGCACACTACATCACTCAATATGTTAGTATATCACTCAAATCATGTCAACGCTTTATCACTTGAACTTTATTAATACATATTATACATTTTAAATGTTTGAAACAGAAATATTAACTGAACAGGGTCTGAGGCAGTGGCCCTGGTAATTTGGGTAAAATAATATAAGAGAAGACATAGCAAGTAAAAAGCAAAATAACCTTTTTAAATGTCTTAAACAAGTTTAACAATTGAACAGCAGAATAGGCTTAACATCAACACAATGTATATAATCCAAGAATAGTCCATATTTATAAACAGCAATAGCATATACATATATAATTTCCTTCTTTTCACAGCTTCTGTATTGTGCATTAAGGCTTCCTCTTATGTTTCCTGCTCTCTGCTTTACTCCTCAAAGTAAATTTTTCTCCCTTTATCGTCAACCGTTTTTTCTATCAGAGTTCCTAGTTTCCTCCTCTCTCATTCAATCTCCTTTCTGTCTTTCTATCTTCTTCCTCACTCCTCCAGCATCAATCTTACATTATTCTAAAACAGAGACATTATATAATCAAAATCACCTCCAAAAAAATTAGGATGTGCAACATGAAAACTTATTATTATTAATATCTCATCTAAATACTAAAAATGCTAATTACCACAATATTAGGAGCTACAAGCAAAAACCACATAATAAATGAACATTAAACAGGTGGTTATCTCTTCCTCCATCATTCTCAGATCATGTAGATCTTGTCTTATTCAGTTCTCCTGTTATTGACATATATATCCAAACTGAGCAGTAAAAAAGCACACCAAAAACTGGAAGTCTATGCTCATAAATCACAACCATAAATCATCAAAACAAATTGAAATAACTCTACTTATAATACCTATCTGAAATATTAACTAAAGGTCACCTATCCATTCTAAATCATCCTTATACAAACCCTTGTTGATCCCTGGAGAACCAGCGTACCAGATTAGCGCCTTACAAGGAGTTTTCAATCATTTTGCTACATTTTAACCCAGCGTCTTTTACTCATGCTCAACTCGTGGTCTTGTCTTACTTTTTATTATTGTTTTAACCTGGACACAAACCAAACATGTATCATAAGATCAGCCCGATCAGAATAAAATTAATTGATTAACACACTTACCATCACTCAGCGTAGCTCCCCATCAGTTGCCACAGGTTGTAAAAAACGAACTTCCACTTCTTCTTCTGTTTTAAAAGTGATGCGCTCTTCTTCTTTTTTGTGTTTTAATGGCAGCTGACATCCAAAAGGATCATTACCGCCCTTCTAGTGGTGCGCTCTGTTCCTTATCTTTATGTTATCAGTAGCGCAACCAGCTACCTTAATACCTATTTTTGCGCGCAACAGCTCTACCGTAATAACAGTCTACACGCAACATTTTTCGCCTCGGTAAAATCGGGGACATTTCCGGGGACAGCTTTAGCCGGGGACAGGTGGTCCAAAACGGGGACAGTCCCCGGAAATCGGGGACGTCTGGTCACCCTAGTCTACGTAAAGCGTAACTATCTATATACCCCAAACTTATTTCTTTTGGGTTTAAAAACAACAATCTTCCAAATTTAAATACTTTGGAAAATAATTTTCTATATTTATATAAAAAAGGAAATGGGTAAAATAACTTCAACCTATTTAGACTTGTTGTATATAGATGCATCAACATTTATCATATAAACTTCCCATGTTTGAAGTCCAATCATATAAAAAATACAATTTGGACTGAAGCATCTACTGTGTCTTAAAGGTGCCAAATGGTTTCAAAACTTGTGCTAAATGGTAGCACTCAATTTGGATTAAATTGCATCAATATGACATCCTTATCAGATTGTATCTGTTTCAGAAGGATGAAGTTCTAAGGACGCTAAATTGGCCCATAGCAAAAAGCATAAAAAAAAAAAAACTAACATAATTTGGTGCAATTCAATGCTTAATACAGCTGGAGGAAATGTAGCACTGAGCTCAGATTACAAAATTACCTTTTTTTTCCTGTGTTTTGGTAATTGTTTAATTTAGCTAGCTAATTAGCTATAATTTAGCTAACCAGTACTTTTAAACAAACTGTATTGTTCTGTCTGCATATTATTTAACTAGTGCCCTTAATTATTTTGCAGTAAATGCTTTGATTATCAGTCGGAAATATATTTACAAATTTTCTAACAAAAAATAGCTCCTGCTACTTATTAGTAGTTTAGAGCCAGCGGTTTGTTAGCCTAGCTTAACAGTTAGCGCCCCCCTCATATGTATATTAACGTCCTTATTTTCCAAACATCTGTATTTTATATTGCATAATTTATTATTTAACATGTTGTTTTTTGTCTTCTTGAACAACTAATAAAGGTACACTGTGATGAAGCTAAGCAAACACTGAATTTCCAATGTTTCTTTGGTGTGTCTTTATTCAGATTATGCTGATGCCCTGACCAACCCCATAAAGCACATCAGTAAGTTTGCCAAGAGAGAGACACAGCTTGCTGTTTTCATGGATGAAAATAGTGAGGTGAGAGACGTGCATGTTTTATTTTGTAAAAGAGTTGGCCTGCACTTCCCCTGTTTGTTGTGTTCTTATCAGTCTCTGCTTTTTGTCTTTGTTAATTAATGAAATGTTTACTGTTGAACAGCAACCCAAAAATGGAGACTTCAGCAAAGAGACGGAGGTCATTCCAACAGATTCACTCCCTTCTCCTCTGCTGCCGCCTCCCTTAAGTCTCCTTGACGAATCTCCTGACATCCCCAGGTTACCTGCACCTGGTAGGGATATTTAGAAATTTCACTTACCTGTTTCAAACACTTTTTTTTTTTAATCCTCACTCAAAAATTTATTTTATAGATGTGCATATAAGTTTACATACCCCAGCGGACGTTGTGATTCAATATAAAAAAAAAACAAAAAACTGTTTATTGTTTTGAATCATAATCAGAACAGAAACTACTCTCACCTTAAATTAAAAACCCTATACACATTAAGCAAATATTTTTTACCATTTTCTACTGCAAAGCCATCAGGATATTTCAATGCTGCATTGGAAGCCAGTTTAAATGCACTACTTTGGACCTGAGAACTGCAGCAAAGCGCTGTAATGTGTGCATTTTATCATGTTGCAACCACAACATTAAAGATTTAAAGTGCAGTTCTGATTTTAATGACTAATGCCCCTTTTTCACTGACTACACTTGACCCAGGTCTCCTTCAGTACCGTTATTTTTTTGGTTCCAGCTCATGGGTAGGGAACGATCAGAGATGAGAAGGGTCAAAAAAAGCCAGGTCTATAGCAAGCTGATTTAACATAAATTCGGTTGTACCGCCTTTACATTGAAGATATGTCAAATTGTTTCATGACTAGACGTTTTAGCGATTTAAGATATCTCTAATTATATTTTGACTAGTCAAAATACCTATTCGAGATATCCCTTATTACATTCTGACTAGTCGAAATGACTTCAGTTTTACCATTAACTTGTAAGGAGACGTCACTTTAAGATATCTAGAATGAATTACTGACTATTTGAAATACACATTTCAGATATCTACGATTAAATTACAACTAGTCATAAAGTAATTTCAAGATATCTCAATTTTAGTTTTGACTACTCAGAATTCTAATTAAAGATATCTCAAATGCCACCATAATTCATGATATCTTAAACGTATTTAACCCTGTAATGCCAAATGTATCATATTTGATACATACGGTTTCTGAAATGTTTTGCGTCTGACACTTTTTGCATAATTTAATGGTAAAAACTTTGCTCAAAATCCTATTGTACACAATCAGATATACCTGATAACAGAGGGCAGAATACTACACAAAAGATAATCTTGACTTATCGCATAGTAATAAATTATTAATATCAAAAAGGTATTTCTGTTTTTTCTTTTTACATATTTTGTTAAAAGGCCAAATAAGGACTTCAAACCAAAAAAAGTAATTTTCTGTTTTGTTTTATTCTTGGATCGGGCATTAAAGGATTAAGGATAGGAGATATGCAGTTTTGACTAGTGAAAACTAAATTATAGATATCTTAAAAGCAAATAATGACTAACAAAACACATTTAAAGATATCTTGAATCGTAATTTCGACTATTCGACATTCCTTTTAAGATTTCTCTAAATGAATTAAAGATATCTTGAATTATTCAGCTTTTCCATTAGAGATTCTGATTGTCAAAATGTGTAATGATCTTTTTAATGGGTTTCCAGGAGCATCATTCCAAAAAAATTCCTTACTGTCAGTTTTATCCACGGGAGGAAAAGTTAAATCAGCGTGTGACGCTTTAAATGACAAATCCGGTGTCGTAATTTCAGATATCTTGAAAGGAATTTTGACTAGTCAAAATTTTATTTAAGATATCTTGAATTACTATTCTTCCTAATCAGAATTTTAATACAGATGTCGTAAATTACCATTCCGGATTTTCAAAATGTGGTTTTGTCTAGTCAAAATGTATTTTAAGATATCTGGAACGTAATTATGGATGGTCAGAGGAAACCAAATTTATGTTAAAAAGTCTTGCCATACGGAATCAGCTTAAGGTTGACCATGAGACTGTAGTGTGACTCAAACCCTGAGTGTTAAGCCATCCTGTTAGCACTTTAACATTTGTTTTAATGTGATTAATGGGGAAAACTTCAAGTGATATGATAGAATATATGGTGTAATATATGGTGTAAGATAATCATTTGTAAAGATTTTTTCAGATCTTACTATACAAATCATAACATATTTTATTCTGCATCTGCAAAAAATCTTTCTGATGAATTTGCATTCAAGTCAACTTAATCACAAGTTTTTACATGCCTCATTTCTCCATTGTCACCCACACATAAACTGTGAGTGTTTCGTGTGTTTTTTTTCCTTTCTCCCATGTCTCTGTGCCTCCATGTGTAGTACAAACTCCTAAGGAGGATCTGGTTGCCACTGTTCTCACAGGTAAGACTGTCACAACACATTCATTTCAAGCCTGAAATGAATAAAGTCATCCTGTTTGTCTCATTCAGTAAAGCTGCAACTGCTAAAATGTCCTTTGGGGGAAACATAAGCTGGATTTAATGTGAAGTTTCTTGTAGAGATCCAGTTTCTATCAGTGGAGGACCTGAAAGCACACAAGAGTTACACTAAACTGACAAAGAAACAGACTAAAGAACTTAATGAGCTGCGGAAGAAAAACAAGAAAAAGGTGAAAACAGAATAGAAAAAGCTTGAATTGGATTTGAGAATTTTAATTTGTTCTCTTGTGCTTTAAATGTTTTTTTTTTGTTTTTGCTTTTTTTTTAGATGGTGTCTGAAAGTCAGAAGAAGTCCACCATCATTGAGAAAAACTTTAAACGTAGCATAAAGAAAAGGTAAGTAAAAAGTGATGTATGAAGTAAGCCAGTGGTCTGCAACCTGTGGCTCTATAGACATAGCCTCGTGAGACCATCCTGATCTCGCAAGCTTTCAAGATTTCACTCGCTAATCAGTCTGGAGACTCTCCGTTGAAGAAAATTTGGAGCCGTTCACCAAACGAACGTCCAATCAGCGTTGGCTTTGAGGCGGGTTGAGGTGTGACGCAACGAGAAGCGTGACAGTTCAGTCTAAAGAACATGGTGGCTTCAGCCGATGAAACTAGCGTTAGCGTGGCTATCGAGCAAGTTTTATCGCAATTACAGTATTTCTTCACTGAAGGAAGAGCAAAACACTGCTCTGGAGGCTTTTCTCAGAGGAAAAGGATGTTTTTGCTCTTCTCCCGACTGGTTTCGGCAAGAGTAGCCTGGCTGTTAGTACGTCATATGCTTCGTTGATCTGATTGGTTTATTTGGCCCGTCTATCACCAACATAGGCCAATCAGCTAACCAGTATTTTCGCCCTTTCCCAAAATTACTTCAACCGAAGGTTTCCAGATGGATATGCGGAGCAAATCCATCTGGCGGAGTCAGGTTACTATACACACTCAACTTTATCTCTCTTTATTACTTTGCCTTGAATATGACGAGGAGCCAGCTAATCCTTGGAAAAATGCACATACCGTATTTTCCGGACTATAGGTCGCAGTTTTTTTCATAGTTTTGCCACAGCTGCGACTTATACTCTGCAGCGACTTACGTGGGAAATTATTAACACATAATTTTATAATTTCACATGTTATTTTCACACTAAAGACAGTTTAGCTCGTTACAGAAGCTACAAAACTGACCTTACTTTGAGCAGTTTGAGTTTCTGGAGCATCACATTTGTGGGGTCAATTAAACGCTCAAAATGGCCAGAAAAAGAGAACTTTCATCTGAAACTCGACAGTCTATTCTTGTTCTTAGAAATGAAGGCTATTCCATGCGAGAAATTGCTAAGAAATTGAAGATTTCCTACAACGATGTGTACTACTCCCTTCAGAGGACAGCACAAACAGGCTACTGCGGGTACTATTTAATGAAGATGGCAGTTGGGGACCTGTGAGGCATCTGTTTCTCAAACTAGAGACTCTATTGTACTTATCTTCTTGCTTAGTTGTGCAACGCGGCCTCCCACTTATTTTTCTACTCTGGTTAGATCCTGTTTGCGCTTTCCCTTCAAAAATAAGGACATCTCAATGTGACCCCTAACGTTTGAACGGTAGTCTATCTCTGTTTTCCTTCTTCGTAATCCAGTTTACGGCTGGTGCGACTTGTAGTCCAGAGCGACTATTAATCCATACAATACGGTACTAACAAACGTTGGTTCACATTTTCCCATTTCACTAATTCCCCAAATAAATAGACTCTAAATACTGTTTTTTTTTTTTGTTTTTACTGATTTTTTTTTAATCCTCATTTACCCACTTGAAATATATATCTATTCCATTTGTGCAAGTTTTTTCCTTCATTTCAAAACCTAAAATTTAAAATGATGTAATGGTAATATAAAAGCAGGAAAAATCTTTGGTAGACATTTATAAAATATAAGTTATCCTTTTCTCTCTTAAAAACGTGTTTTAATGTCTGCGGCCAAATGAGTTTTATTAGATTGATGGATTGTATTGGATTGGAAGGTTGCCGACCCCTAGCTTAAACCAAGCGTTTTGATGAGAAGATAGGATAAAATGTGTCAGCCACAGAGCAAGAAATTTTACTTTTAAGGGTAGTATGGCTAAACTAGTGTGTTTATTCCAGTGATTCTGAGAACGGGGACCTGGAGAAGCAGATGGCCCAGCTCCAGGAGCAGCAAATGCATGAGCTCCTAACGCTGCGACAAGATTTTTACGCTCAGGAAAAACTGATGCGACAGCATCACCTGACAGAGGTAATAACGCCTCACCACAGAACTCAATACAGCAACATGACTTAGAGCGTTAACAACACTTCCTGTTTGTATGTAACAAGACCGTTGTTCTGTAAGCACAGAGCTTTGCTAACCTCCAGCAAGCTCTCACTCAACCATTTTAGATGCATGTGTAGATCTTATGACCTCAGAGGCATCAAGAAAGTCTGGCCTAAAATTTGCCGAGTGTCATCATCCTGTTACTAAGACACCTGCTCTGTCTTTTCAGGCTTTCCAGAAGCTAAAGCAGATGGCGGCTGAAAGCCACAGCTCTCAGCTGAAGAAACAAAAAGAAACCTGTGAAAAGTAAGAGCAACCTTATTCCCACACACACAAAAACAAGGCAATAGTTTAATAGAATTTATTTTCCCCATGTTTTTTTAAGTTCAGCTACACTTTTTTAATCTTTTTTTTGTATTTTACATATCAAGTTAAACTATGTCTATGCCTGCAGGGAGAAGAAGGAGCTTCAGAAGATGCTGGAAAGGAAGCGAATAAACAGCATTGTTGAAGCAAAGTCGAAAGAGAATGTGTACAAAATATTTAAATTTCATTTAATCTTGTGTTTCTGAGATAAACATGAAGAGGTTACCTTTTTGTTCAGACTTTCTCCTTCTGATTATTTGTTTTCTTTAGGGACCAAAATGAGATCAACAGGAAACACATTAACGAGTCTGTCGAGGCTATCCGAAGGGTACGTACTCCACCCCACACGTGCACACACATCACTGAGGCTCCTAGCATGTTTCAACTGACCTCATTTATTTCTCTGGAGCAGCTTTTACCGATGTTGCTATGATTAAGTTTCTTTTGTGATTTTTTTTTTCTTGCGTTTCATTATCTGTTTTTTATCTTAAATCTCTTCTCCACTTTCTGCTCACCAGCTGGAGAAGGCGCAGAGTATGAGGCAAGACAAGTTAGGGCTGAGGCATCAGGAGTTGCTGCAACAGCTGGAAGCTCTGCTTCCTCAGGTGAGCACTGACAAATTAGTGTGAAAAAAGAAGCACTTTTCCTAATACTTTACTCTTTTTAACTTAAATGTATTTAATTAATAATCAAACTAAAGCAGGCTTTCTCAACCTTGTCTTTTGGTCAAGCTGTCACACACTTGCCTTAAATGAATGGGACATTAAAAGGCATCTGGAGTGACCTGTCCATTCAGACACGTCAAAGAGTAGATCTTCAAAAGATCAGTGTTCAGACTGTCATTAAAAGAACAGATACAGGTCGCATTATGGGCAAAAAAAAAAATCAGATTTGGCTCACGTCAGACTGCCATGTGATGTAGCCTAAGATATGTATATAATACTTGAAGAGTAGGGTTGATTAAAAACTGATCTAAAGACCATAAAACTTGAGGATGAGCTTTAATTCCAGGTTTCTTTCGCAATATTTAAATGTCTGGAATATGATTTCATCTTTCCTGGTATGTAAACATGAGAATTTGTAGAGTTACTGTCCTAAAGCTTTTGGTTGCGGCTCTGTGTTGAGACATCCTGGATGTCACCATAACTAAAAACATGTCATTGCAATTTAAATGCCAGCATTTTGATTCATATGAGCGCTGGAAAACATCATTTCCCCCATTTCTGTATTCCAAGAATCATATATAAAGTTATAAGCTGCATTAAACAGGCAGCGCACACCTTAAAAATATCTCATTTGTCTTTATGTAATCTGTCAGTGCTTTACTGCAGAGGATTTGTTTGCTTCATGTCAGCGCTGGTTGCTGTACAATTTATCATTTTCCAACTCTGACAGAGGAAAACAGCCACTGCTAATTATGATCTGGAACATAATAATAATTTAATCTGTAGATAACAGAAATTGTTGCCTACAGAAAGATTATGTGAAAAATAAAATTTGGGTTTAGAAATGCACTTTATTAGCACTAAAAATGTGTCTTAATGGCTCTATAAGAGCTTTCTTTCATATCCATTGCGTAAACTGCACTGTTTTCTGATCAGTAAGCTCTGAGTTAATGCATAGTTTCATGATTCTCTTGAAATCTGTGGATTAAATAAAAAAAGAAACTGAGAAATTAGCCCCTTTATCACATTAGCTGACTGGCACCTCCCATACTAATAAGCCTTTGTTTGTCTTTTTGCTCATGAACAGCTTCAGTCACAGCTGGATCGAGAACTCAAGGACGAGTACCGTCGCCTGCCAGAAGAGATCAGCCAGCTCATCCCCCCAGACCTTCAAAACAAAAGCTCCCGCAACGATTCTGTATTCACCGCGCTGTCCAATCACAGCAGCCCCGGCTCTGGCCCGCCCTCCAACTGCTCCACACCCAGTTTCCAGTCGACTCCTTTTCGGAGAAGCCTGAACAAGAGCAGGGACAATAGTAACACCTCACTGGCCGACTCTACGTCATCCTCCATCACACCTGGCCGGTCGGGGGCAGATATTTCTTTCAACTAGACTTTTGGATTTTACAGAGCTAGAAAAGAAAAGAAAAAAAACATAGGGGTCTGTAGTGATCATATGTGGGGTACAAATGATTATCTGCTAATTTTATCCTTTTTTTAAAATCACTGTTTTGTCCTTGTCTACAGAGCTGTAATTTTTTATTTTTACTGTTATTGTCAATTTTGCTAAGGAAATATTCATTAGAATCATAATCAATCTTTTGTTTTAAACGTTTAAAAAAAAAAGACATTAGTTTAAATGTCTTTCAATTATTTTTCCCCTGCATCTTTTTTTTTTGACGTTTGCCGCCAGTCAGCTTTGCTGTTTAATGGCGACCCAGGGAATCTCAAACTTTGTGTCTCAAACAGCTTTAAACTTTTTTTTTTTTTTCCTAATATGTATATTTTGAAAAGCTTTAATCTCTTGAGTGAAGCGGCAGCTTTTGAACAGCTTTTGACATCTGACACGTTACGGCTCGGGTATGATCATGATTGTTATATATATCTTTTAGGCCCTTATCTGTAAAAATATGTAGTTTTAACAAGATATAATTAAGGGATTTTTTTCTAAGAAGAAAATGTTTTTAATTTAAAAATTGGAGCTGTAATGTCAAATGCCAACCACTAGATGGCGATGGGGACCTTGCCATTTATTTTAATTGCAGTTTTGTCAGGCTGCTCTTCTAGTATCTCACTGCACTCAAAGACTGCTTTCACCATAATCAGCAGCAGGATTAATTAGAAACTAGTTCTGGTCTTTCATCTATAGTCAGTTTAAAAATGCCTTATATTTTTAAACTAGGTTCAAAACATAACTTACAATATTTTTGTTTTTAAAATCTTTTTCCTCTCGTTCAATCCTGTAGGTGTTATAGAAGAGAGGCACGCTCTTTCTCAAACTAAGAGCACACCTGTATGATGGTGTACCCTTCATTAAATCTCGCCTTTAAGAATATGCTTATTGGGATTCTTATTTCATCTAAACAGAGATGGGATTTTGTTTCAATGCTTTTTTGTTTTTTATTTGTGCCATTGTAGCCTGGAGGAGGACATTAGCTAAGTTAGCAGGACTACTGTGGAATATGGTCCTCTGGTGACTAAAAGCTGCACTAGAACATCTTTATTAACTTAGGTTCTGTTTTACTTCTATGGTTGTTGATATTTGAGATGGATTTAACTTTCTTTAAGCCTCCACTTCCATTACCTGGATGTTTTAATTTTGTCTTAAGTGGACAGAAAAATATTTTTGTGTAGATTTGATTTCTCTTTGACATCCCTCAAATTAACGCAGCGTCGGAAACGGGTTGTGCACAAAGTTTATGGTACATTGAGATTTTTTTTTTTCTACCAAAGCATCTAGTTTTTCTGTATTTAATTTTTATTCTCTTGTTTTCTGTGTGTTTCCTGTTTGTCCACTCTGACTGGTGAACCGATGGTACTATGTATAGATAATGTATGTATATTTGTAGCTGTACATGAGTTTTACTACTGATTACTAACGCTGGTGAGTGATTGAGGTTAAATGGTCGAGGGAAAAAAACAAACAAAAAAAAAGGCCTAATTTTATTGTTTTGTTTCCTTATTTCTGTCCAGAGAAAATGGTTTTTAGATATATATAGGGAATGCTCTTTGCCTTTTTTCTTGTGAGCACTGGCTGCCTTTATTTCTTATCTCCCCCCGATTACATATTCGATTTTTTTTCTTTGTTTTCTTCCAATAATGGAAGAAAGCTTTAATTTGAACTGCTGAAAAATTTGACATCTATCAAATTTACACGACAGGTTCACACTATCAACTGAGACCATGATAAATCCTTTCCAACCGCTTAGTATCCTGTCTAATTTAACAGGAAAATCAAACACATCTTTTATTCAAAGGTTGTATAAAAAATGGAGGCAATGACCTTTGTGCAAAAGTATGCAGACTTAAATCAATACTTTTCTTTGATTATAACAATTAGTCTTCTTTAGGAGGAGGCAGATTTCACCTTTCTCTTATGCACAACCTTCTTCACATGGATTTTCTATATTTTCTAGACTCTAGCTGGAGAATTCTAAAAGTTTTTTAATCCGCTTCTTGATATTGATTTTCAGTTGGACTTTGAACTGTTCAGTATAATTTAGATTAATCATATGTAACTCCATATCAGGTTAATTCACTATTAGGTCATATGCAGATGCCTGGACATTTTATTTGGAAAAATCTTTTTTTTCCAAATTCTACTCTTTCTACTCAGATTCATGTGGAATATAAACCGATTCTTGATAGAAATCATTGCAGCTCCTCGAACAGAGTTGTTTGATTTTTAGTTAAAATTTGCAGGATAAACTTCAAAATAAAGGGTGGAAACATTTAGGAGTGAGTTATTGCTGTCTCGTTGATTTAAATCCAAAACATTCCTTTTAACATAGACTAACATGTTTTAAACCCATTTCTTATGTGCAGTTTGCTTTTTTTTCCCCTGTCACAGCAGCTTTAACCTGCAGGGGTCAGTATTTACTTAGAAAGAAACCTTGAGTTTTATAGCTTAACAGATGTTGATTGTAATGTGCTTTGCACCAACATAAAGTGCTCTACTCTGGACTTGGATATTTGACTTTTAACAGCTGAAGACTTTACCAAAAAATCTCAACGCATTCCTCAAAAGGCCAAACAGAAAGGGCATGTAATTTAGAATAGGCATCATTCTATAATCCAATCTGGAAATTATCAGGTACCTGCTCATTTGTTGTGCATTTTTGCCCATATGTCCATTTGTGAAACATCCTTATATACAATATTGTTATAGCCACCCTGTAGTTACTGTTTGTGCAGCCTCTTGAACACATTTGAAAGAATTCAGATTATTTTCCTCTGTTTGCACTTTGGATTTTGATTCATTTGGTACTTTTTCTTTTTTTGAAGAAGCATGCAAAGAAAAATCATGCATGTTATTTTTTTTTAACCATTTATCACTGAACTTCATTTATCCAAAGAAGTACATGTTTTTGTAAATGACTTCTTGCTGGAGTTCTTTTTTTATGTGGTAAAGAACTGCAGTGTGAGCAGTTATGGATTGTATTGTACAGGTTACTAAGCTCAGATACTTTACAACTCTTATTATGATTATAACGTATACCAAGTATGCCTCCATAAAGGGAAGAAAATAAAACCTGCCAAGAGAAATGCATTTGTTAATAACTATTGACCACAAATTTGACCGAGAAAATTGCACTCTGATACTAGATAGCATGCCAACAATAATGTCTTGGTGATTCATCATCTGTAAAGATCACCAGGTTACTACATTCTGGGACTTAAAGAGAAGATGCAAGTCTTTTATCAACCATTGCATGTGGCTGAATGTAATTTTTCGTTATTGTTCGGTTGACAAAGAGTTGTCAAGGACCAGGCTGTAAAACTGTTCCCAGTAGTTAACCTTGTGCATGGAGTTGTTATAAATTTCATCATCTAGGCTTTATATTTAGACTTCTGTATTGATTTTTAGTGTCATTAAAACAAGATCAGAGCTTTGACAACAAACCACTTTTGTCTAATGGAAATATCATTCCAACTGTTAAATCTAGAGACACATTTCTGCAGAATTCACATGATCTCAGAGTGTTTACTGTTGGTGGTGGTGATTTGGTGATCTTTCTGTGGTTTACTTTGTGGCTTGGAAATATTTGATTCTAGAAGTAAAAAAATTGTGTTTCTGTAATTGGATTTATTTCACTACTACTACTTTTTATCTGCTTAATATAAATAACAAAAAACAAGTAATGAAAACAGACATGCAGCTACACCGTTCTAATTAGGGGGGCCACATGCCGAAGGCATGGCCCACCTACTACTATTGCACATATTTATTCCGCGTATTATTTTTATAGCTTATAGTTCTCCTCGCCACCGAAACTTCGGCACGTAACTAGTCCCGCACGGTTTGGCGGATCGGGCCCAAAGTTGGCACACGCGTCGGGACCAATGGTGCGATGCGTGCTTGTATAAAACTTTCTCATTAGTCTGACGGTTTGCGAATTATTAGCGAAAACGTCGCAAATAAAATCCCATAGGAAATGAATGGGGAGAGGTAAAAAAAAGCATAAAAAACAGCGGTTCACTGTGTCGCCATACCTTCACCTAGAAAAACTGTTTAAAGCTCAGTTTGTAGATAAATCCTTCGTCTGTTTAAAACTGAAGACGGCATGTTGATAACTGCTACGGTTTTTGTATAATCGGACCTCAAGCGCCACAAAGTTTTAGCAAAATCCACCCTTCTAGAGTGGAGCAACTGAAAAGCTAGAGTGTGAGGCAGCCGTTTTTTTAAGACCCAAAAACATTTTAAACTTACCCTCACGGCCACATTTTTATAGCTAGAGTCACCATTTTTGGTCAGTTTGTAGACTGAAACCTCTGGACCCACACAATGTCTTCGGAATTACGGTAGGATTAATACTTTTCCTTAAAAACCCTCCAGACCGACCTAAAGTCGATCAAAATCAGAGCCGTTTTTCATTGGTTTTGGAGCAGAAGAGGGGAGCAAAACGAATGACATTATGTGTTTTCAACTCGTCATAAATATTTTTCTGAATGACACACAAACACCAAAGTTGGCATAGTTGGAGTCGAAGGATGGCTGACGCTCACGGTGAAAATTTTTTTTGAATAACTCATACGGTTTTTGCTCAGCAGTCGTTTGTTCGGAGGCTGTTTTAAGCACTTGAAAGCTGGGTGACAGTGAGCTGCTGCAGCTAGCTCAATTAGAAGCTCAGCTGTGATGAAACGTTTTTTTCTTTTTCTTTCTCTTCCCATTCAGGTTGTAGATGACCTACAGCCATGAAAGTTACTCCAATTGAAGACAAGATATAGCTGTCGCTTAGATAAAAAGAATTTTTCAGATATCATTTATGGTTTTTACTCAGCAGTCGTTTGTTCGGAGGGGTGCTTTAGCAGCAAAAAGATGAGTGAGAGGAGCTGCTGCAGTTAAAACAAAGGGAGGAGCAGGTGGGATCAGCCATTTTGTTTGTGCTTCGTTTTGGGTTGTGAAAGACCTACAGACATGAAGGTTATCCCAGTCTGAGACAAAGGATAGATGTTGCTTTCACTGAAAGAATTTTTCAAATACCTTTTACGGTTTTTGCTCAGCAGTCGTTTGTTTGGAGGGTAAGCACCTGGAAGCTAGCTGACAGTTAGCTTCTGCAGCAGCCTGCTACAGTGCAGCTGCTGAACTCTTAGTGTGAGGCAGCCATTTTTTTTAAGATAAAACATTTTAACTCGCCCTCACGGCCACATATTTGGAGCTACAGTCACCATTTTTGGTCAGTTTGTAGACTGAAACCTCTGGACTCACACAATGTCTTCGGAATTGCGGTAGGATTAATACTTTTCCTTAAAAACGCTCCAGACCGACCTAGTGTCGATGAAAATCAGCCGTTTTTCATTGGTTTTGGAGCAGAAGAGGGGAGAAAAACAAACATCACTATGTGTTTTCAACTCGTCATAAATATTGTTCTGAAAGACACACATACAACAAAGTTGGCATAGTTGGAGTCGAAGGATTGCTGATGCTCATGGTGAAGAAATTTTTTGAATAACTCATACGGTTTTTGCTAAGCAGTCGTTTGTTCGGAGCTGTTCCTCCCATTCAAAAAAGCCTGAGAGCGAAGGGACGATAGTGCTGCGCTTTTCTCTCTGTCACTGACAGGCTCGTTAAGCGTTGTCAAGGTAACCGTGCTTCAAACAGATTTTACCTCTGCTGTTTTAAACAGCACATATTAATCTAATGGAGGGTGAAAGCACTGATTTAACATTGGGAAATGGATACTATATGACTGCTGTCCATGACACTTCCCTTGCCACTCAACACTGATAGACTTTCAAAATAAGACTCCAGGGACCCTACAAAATAAAAGCCTCTATATTTTTTACATATATTTATTGCCCTATATGGCTCAACATTATGACCCAAACTCAACCCCATTTTAGAGAATAGACTCTAGGAGACTGTTTAAAACACACCCTATGGCAAATTTCAAAATAAAAGCCTCCCATTTCATCTTCATCTACTGCCCTAATAACATGGTAAAAAGAGTGATTTAACGATTGGAAAGTCATCAACTATCATTGCTGGGTCTGAACATTTTCTCTAAACACAACTCTGTTGGACTTTCAAAATAAGACTCCAGGGACCCTACAAAATAAAAGCCTCTAGATTATACTAATGCAATAATTGATGCAAATGGCTCAACATTATGACCCAAACTCTTTCAGGTTGTTTTTATTAGACTCTAGTGACCTTTTCAAAAACACACCCCAGAGCAAATTTCACAATAAAAGTCTCCCATTTACTCTGTAATACAGCAGCTATTCACCTAATAACATGGAAAACCAGTGATTTAACATTTGGAAATGGATTCTATATCACTGCTGGGCATGACCCATCTTTTGATGCACATCCATGATAGACTTTCAAAATAAGACTACAGGGACTCTACAGAATAAAAGCCTCTTCCTTATACACACTCATACATTCTGGCATATTGCTCATAGCCATTTTTAATTTCATCACTGCAATGGCTCTGAGCATGCGGGCGGAGCCCGCCATTGGTGATTTCATCACTGCAATGGCTCTTAGAAGGCGGGCGAAGCCCGCCAATGGTGATTTCATCACTGCAATGGCTCTTAGCAGGCGGGCAGAGCCCGCCATTGGTGATTTTTTTCATCGCTGCAAGGGCACCTAGCATGCGGGCAGCGCCCGCCAACTGCACTTTACCCACTGCGGTTCAATATGGACAACCCATATTACCCTTGTGCATCATATGCTGTGCACGTCTATTTCCCAGATTTCAGCACAAGTGGCACACAGCTCTCTTTGCCCATGAACTAGCCCTCTTTCCTTCCCTCAGCAGCCCTCAAAGGCGTAAGCAGTTGGTCTGGGGAGCCCCAATGTCACTTGCCAGGGCCGTATTGGCACAGTTACCCAGACGGGCAGTAGGTGGCCCCCCTCAAAATTTCTTTAGAAATTTTCTAGTTTTTTAATAAAATGGTAAAATATTTGTAACTTTTTTTTAAAACTAGTTAAAAATTAGGAAAAGATGGACATATAAAGTGGCACATTTATTTCAACTGGTCAAATTAAATGCTAGTTAGCATTAGCACTCCAAAAATAGTGCTGACTTTTTTTTTTTATATTTTTACTTTTTCATAGATCCCTGCTAGAATTTTTTATTGCTACAAAATGTGCCAGACACCATTGTCATATTTTGATGTAGCCATCTCTTACATTATTAAAGACTATAATCCTGAACTACTTTTAATGAATGCGCTAGTTAGCACTACAACATAGCCCTTGTAACAAGTGCAGACTTGTTTTGCCAAGTTTAGTTAGCTAAAAGCTATCAATTTTTAATTAAGTGCTTCTGCTTGTAAGAAATAGATAATTTCTAAATACCAACTTGACTAAAAAGCTTCTATTTCATTGTGCAAGCTTGTGGGCCTTAAACTAGCGAGCAGGCTAATTAGCATTTCACAAAATACTAGCCTAATTAGTTCTAGTGCTGCTGCTAGTTAGAAATAGGCCAGTCCCTAGTAATAATATTATTATTGAATAATCATCAGACCACTTTTATTGTGTAATAGCTTATTATTGAACATTTATTTTCAATTAAAACTAGGACTAAAAGCCAATTACTATCATTTGGAAAGCCATCTTTACAATCTTATCGTAATTATCAGTGAAGTGGTTAAGCTTTGTTTTATAAACCAAAAGGTCTGTGCTAATTAGCTGTTACAAAATAATGTAACAAATTATTGTTGGTGTAATCCTATTGAAGCGTATTGCATTTACCAAAGAAAAAAAAATCTGACGGCTTATCTCATAATTACGAGAAAATATCTCGTAGTTACTATCTCGTGATTATGAGATCTCATAGTTACGAGAAAAAAATCTCATAGTAAGGATCTCATAATTACGAGATCTTATCTCGTAATTATGAGATCCTTTCACATAATTTCGAGATCGTAATTACAAGAGGATCTCGTCACGATCTCGAAATTACGAGAAAAGATCTCATAATTACGAGATCTTTATCTCGTAATTATGAGATAAGCTGTCTGATCTTTTTTCTTCGCTGAATGCAATACGCTTCTGTAGTGATTAAACTTAGAAATGCAAGAAGCCGTCCGTCAAAAAAGGATGACACAGTCTAGATAAAATAACCTCCCACCCAAATGCTAAATTAAAGTGTACACGAAAGATCTTTTTTTTTAAACCCTTTTTAGCTATAAACTATACCAGTTACTTGAATATTCACAGCACAAACACACTGAAATATAATTGTATTTCTTCACAAATTATAAAGCAAAGTCTTGTCCTTTTAAAGTTAATAATTTAATAATAATTATAATAACCTCATATTTTTTAATCGTTTTTTTGCGCAATTTACCACATGGTTAATGTGGTAAATTGTGTAGCTCGGGTACGAGACAGTCTATGTACCACTGTGTCTTTCCCATCACAATGAAGCAGCTGGGTTGTTTCAGTGTTAAACCATAAGCTTTCATTTCTTTCTCCTATTTGTGTACGCTAAAATTTAAATGTATGCACATGGGATAATTCTCACAGCAGTTTTGTATTAGACAGGCATAGAAATCTTTGATTTTTCTCTTAATAGACATTTGGTGACTGGTCTCCCTTGGGCAACGCTCGAGGCCTCTGGCTGACATCTCTTCCCTGGGTTCTTTCACTTCCAGCCTCGCTGTCACATTTCTTCGCCTCCAGTTTCCAGCCAGTGTAGAAATCATGTTTTACTTCGGGACTATTTTAATTAAGAGCAGCATGAGAGAGTGTTAATTTTTGGAAGTAGAAAATGGAATGCAAAATACGTGAAATGAGATGTATATAAAATGTTCTGTAGTGTATATGATTGCCAGATATAAAGGGAAAACTATAGACATTACAGTATACGTACTATGCAGATGTAATATTTTGTTTCTAATTAATATAAAGTATATGAGTGAATGCTGAGTAATAAACTCAACTTTATGCAAATCATTTACTGCTTTCTGTTCTTCTCTGTGCCTCAAAGTTTAACAAGTCATGCATTTATAAAATTTCCTGGCATTTGCTGCATATTCTTTATAATAAACTCACTGAAAAATTGTGTACAAACAAGAGTTTACACATGATGAATTGTTATACAACATGCAAAGGAACATCTGTCTACAATTGTACAATAGAGCAGATTGCACCTCTTCACTCATGCTTTTTAACTATTTGGGTGAAATTTGTGCATGGCACACAGCAAAATGCATCAGATTATTATAAATGAATTATATGAAAGACAAGTTTATGAAACGAAGTCACTGCAACAGACTGTTTAATTACCAAAGAAAGTTTAAACAATGGACAGATAATTTAAATACTTTTACACCAGTTTGATTGGCTCTCCTTTAAATTGATCAAGTTTTGTTTCAGAAATACACTTAGGTATAACCTTAAAAAAAAAGAGATCTACGTTTTGAAAAACTTGTTCTTATTGGACCTTTTACTGTTATTTACTTTAAGGCTGTTAGTGCAGGCGCAGAGGAAAAAATTTTAGAGAAGCAAGCTTTACGGATCGCCTTTGTTCTAGCCTGAGAACAATACAGGATATTTTGCTTCTTGTGGATTTAATTTCCTCTACATCATTTTTTTTTACTATATCTGGATAGACAGACTTTTGTATTTGTTGATTTCTATTCTAGAAGCACTACACATTATCCTCACTGAGGAATGTTAATGTTGCATAATTATTCTCCACTGACATGCATTGACGATCTTAGATGTCCAAAGAGCTGTGAAACATTTTCCCTCTGTTCTGTTGTTCAAACACTCTGCAGTTTCTTTTATGATTTTGTTTTATTTTAATTCAATTCTATTTATTTATATAGCGCCAATTCACAGCACATGTAATTACAGAGACAATTCAAGCAGATCATACAGTCAGATTGGTTCAGAGTTTTCTATGTAAGGAAAACCAGCTGATTGCATCGATTCATTGACTCTACAGGAATCCCCCACACCATGCATGCTTGCAGACTTTTTAGATTGCATAAAGTTTCTTTTTAGTTTTGTTTCCTGCCTTTAAGCATCCCAGACCCAGATAAGCTGGGACAATAGCTAACATGCGTGACATGTGCTGAATGTCTGTGAATGGCAAAGGTTTAACTGTCACTTCCTGAAAACAGACATTTAAAAAGACATCCTTACTGTACCAGGGTCTGTATATTCATTTCTATTTCCATCATCTGGGGGATGCTGGGCCCAGAGAGGTGCCTAGTGTTAGTAATATTCAAGATTAGGGTTGAGGTGATGCATTTTTATGACATCTCATTGGATTAACTTTATCTCAATGTTTGCTGTTTTCGCTTAAATGGCTCTGCTTGCCGCTCTTAAAGACCAAACGATTAAAGGCATAAGATAGGAAGACTAGAAGTTGGGAATGAAACTCATTTATGCTGATATGAGTGTATATAAAGTTACTACTGTAAAAATGCAAAAATTAAATAGACAAATTACTATAAAAGAGATTTACATGTCTTTTTATGCTTTGCCATGATTGCCTCGATTTTGTTCTGTAAACAAAATTCCGCCATTTCAGAAGGCTTTTTGTCAAAATGAGATGACAGATAAAATTGCAGCATTTATGTTTCATTCGACACAAAGTGATAAAAGCCTCTCTCCCTCCTTTGTTTTCTTTCATGCCTGAAATCTGCCTTCTCTACAAAAAGTCGGGAAGAAACACTGGCCTGTTTGCTGAATGCTAATAAGAAGTTGTCTGTAAGACTACAAAGCCAATTAACCAACTAAAAAGTGTCAGAAGCATTTATGCATGAAGGCAGAAATCTGGGCTCATGAGAGATGAGGCTATCAGTGTAGCGAGTCACTTTCTGTCGGCTTTATCCCAGAGGATAAATTTGTTCCAGCTTCAGCTCCATCACTTATTCCTTCTTCTTTGGTTCGTTCTTTCCTTCTGGTGAGCATTTAACCACATTTATTTCCATGTTTTTTTCTTTCTCCACCTCCCCTAATACACTTTTAACACACTGTTAAGAATTTAAACCAAGCCTGCTTTTTTCTTTTCCTTTTTTTCACATTTCCCTCAGGTCTGTGGTGTTTAAACTGATTCCTGTTCTCCTCCAGCAGAGGATGTAGACCTGTCTTACCAGTCGCTCTGAGAATAACAGCTGCTACTCTATTATTGGCAAAGAAATGAAACAGGAGGAGGATGCAGCCACATGAAGCCTCACATATGCACTAAGAAAAGTTAAAACTTTTGGTCTAATCTGCCCTTAACTGGATCTGTTTTAAAAAGTAAGCAGAAAACACCAGCCTTTGCTGTCTTGAAGAGAGAAACCCAGTCCAAAAAGTTCACAGAGAGCAAATCCCTTGGTGTGGTTGAGGTGCTTTTGGCCAATAGTGCAAGTGGTTAGGTGTCAGGTTTGTTTTCTGTTTTTGTACATGTGAGTTTTTCAAACTTCTAGCAACCTTTCCCTCCACAGTGTGCCAAAACTAAATGTGTATAAAAAGCCATCCAATAAATGCTTCAGATATTTACCACCCCAATGGCTCCCAACCAAATATTACAGAATGATTTAATCTTAAATATGAAATCACATTTCAATAAATCAGACTAAAGTTTTAACTGTAAGATGCCAAATTTCTGAAGGATAATTTTGTTTGGGGACAAGCATAAAACCAAAGAGCCTCAATGAGAGGTCTTACAGTACATATAGTAATACAGTATGTTGGTTAAATAAAACAGAATTATGGTAAATCTGAAAATTTTTACAAGAACTGATCTCCATAATTCATCAAAATATAAAAACTACTCAATAAACAAAAATGTAAGTATAGATTTATAGAATATATTTAGGTTACGTCGAATTGGTAACACGTAGCACTGATTCTTGGGAATTTGGATAAAACAGGTTTTAATTTTGAAAATAAAAAGTTAGTTGGATTACAAAATCTGAAGGTATATTGTTATAGACCAAGGTCTTGGCTGTTCAGCAGTGTACAGGTGCAACCTCCTCATTTTGTATTTCTTTCATAAAATAGGCATTTTTCCAGTTATTACTTTGTTTTTGTCAACACCATCCAACACAATTAAAAGCTAATTATTTTTTATTTATTTGATCTAATAAGTATTTAGAGTTTTTAAATCTTTATCTGGCATTTTTAGCACACATTTATGCTGTTAAATGTTGAATATTCATTTTTGTTAATTTTTTTTAACTGTTTCAAGTGTAGTCCTTTAAAATATCTAACATCAGATAACGTTTACTTTAAGCCTAAATAGAAAAAGTCATGTTTTTTTATTTAACAAACATATTTTTGTATTAAAAGAGACTATTACTTTAATGAGAGAACAGCACTGAAGAAACATATTGCAAGCATATTCATTTAAAACGAATAAAAAGCCCTCTGACGGTGGTGACTTTAGAACTGACGGTGGTGACAGTGGCCTCATTTCAACATACAATTCCAAACTGTATACAATTCAAGTCAATGGTTTCTTGCTTATTAACTTTATTTAACTATTTGGTCCAAAAAATTACAATCATGAGCACTGTGACAAATATTTTTCAAGGAATATAAGGTACAATTAAGAAATATCATTATCAGTCAGAATCATTCTCTGATGCTTTATTTTCTTGCGTGTGATTGTGTCCTCTTTGTCAGTTGTCATTCGTGCTGCATTATGGTAGAAATTTTGAACCTTCTGAGTAAATGCTTGAATATATGTAGGTTTTTTGTCAGTAGGCCTTCACACTTCTTTTGATATTCCCTGTTTCTTTTCCTTCTTTCCTTCACAGATAGCTGCTTCCTAGCCATAACTTCCTAAAATACATAAAGTCAAAGTTGAGTGTAATGACTATGAAATTGGGGGGAATTACGGTAAATGTTAGATTTGGTTAAATGTTGCCCTGACATAGCTTACAAGGAATATTGTATACTATGTGCTATGTAGGTAGGTAGTAGGTGCACTATGTGCATCCCAAATGATGTAAACCAAATGAACATGGCATTATAGTGAATTGAGAGACAGGGAAGGCACACCCCATCCCCTAGGGTTATACAATATGGAAGAAATCTAGGCGGAATTACATAAATAAAAATAT
The DNA here is from genome assembly GCF_016077235.1 of Cyprinodon tularosa. Taxonomy (NCBI): domain Eukaryota; kingdom Metazoa; phylum Chordata; class Actinopteri; order Cyprinodontiformes; family Cyprinodontidae; genus Cyprinodon; species Cyprinodon tularosa. Next base: position 298,455 of record NW_024039707.1, on the reverse strand, counting down.
AAAAGAGGTTAATGAAACATTACAGATCAACAATTATTTTCTAGCCTCCGTTGAGAACCATTTGTAGTTTTTTGTCACCACCGTCAGACAGAAAATCTGACGGTGGTGACGTCTGACGGTGGTGACAAAATCCTACTCTTTCACATGATATGCATGAGTTTTTCACATTAGCCATCTTGTTTCCCCTCTGTTGCTAGCTACTTTAGACCTCTTCTTAAAAAGTAAACATTTATGTCATAATCTAATCTAATATTTTTTATATAAAAGAGACGGTGTTGACATGTTATGGTTGTGACATTAGCAGTGTCCAAAATATGAACAAGTTTAAGAGAAAATAGCAAACTTACAGGAGCTTGAGTGACCTTAAGGCATCCAGTAGAGCTGAAGATTTGAAAATGGGGTCCTCAGGAATGTAGTTGACCTTTTAGTTGCCTGATTTTATTGCTTTTTATAAATATCTGACGGTGGTGACAAATATGTGGGACACATTTTGAGCAATCACAAAATAATGGTTATTATTGTTCAAAACTCACTGTTTGTAGTTTTAAAAACATATTAAAATGTACTCTTTCATTTGGTAAAGATATTATTCAATTCAATTATTACTTTTTGTTTTTTTAATCATGTTGAAATGATTATCTCCTATCCAAGGACAACTGATTTTATAGGCAATGGGCCAGCATATAATCATTAAATTAACAATAAAATAAAAAAAACTTTAAAAGAACCTTGCATTTGTGCAAAGGACCCCCTGATTATAACCTTGATTGTTTTTATTCATGAAAATGTTATTTCTTTCCAACAGAATTAGCACTTTTCTTAGTGGGACATGTTTTTGCCAAAGTTTCAAGAATCAGTGGTAGGCAAAAATGAGATGATTTAAGGTGTAACTTTGCATTTTATCATGTAATAAAAAGAAGCAGACATGCATTTTAACATTATCCAGTCAGGTTTTATTTCACTTTTAAGAAAAAAAAAAAAGAGAGAGAAAACAGAAAAGTTTGGTCTTTGTAAACATCTATATAATTTTTCATATCTTGTCATTTTCAGCATTTAAAAATACTGTACTCTTTACTACAACATCTCCAACATCAACACTTTAGTCAGAATAAGCGTGATTCATGCATCAACACACCCATGGATGGAGGAATATTTATGAATCCAAACATTCATACAGCCCCCCCTCCCAAAAATAAAAGTAATAACATATCAATTTAATTATTTTACTAAGCTAAATTGCTTTAATGCTTAGAGAGGCATCCCTCTAGCAAAACAAAGGATCAAAAACAACACAGAACCAAATGAATGCAACAAAACCATAAGATCCTAAAATGAACATAAAGAAATACTTCCAAAAAAATGATAAAGCACTTTGTGACTCCATTATACTGCATGAGTATAAAGTGACAAAAATATAAATACTTGGAAAGAAAGGTCTAAAGGAAAAAATAGTCCAAGAAAATGCAAACAAATTAATTTATGCATGTTTTTGTGTAAAAATCTTTAGCGACTAATGATAATAAATTACAACACTTATTCCTTTAGAATGAGTTCCGCATCACATGTATGACTTTTAAATAGTAAAATATCAAAACATTTACGGAAGAAAAAAAAACCCCAGCAGCCTCATCAAGTTAAAGAGTCGTTCTTACGCAGCTTCAATCGTCTCAAATATAATCTGATCAAGATAAAACATGAAAAGCAATGGTCATCAAAATAAATACAGAATAAATAGTGATAAATCCTGTAAGCCTGTAACATTCTTAAAGCTACAGTGTGTAACTTTTAGCGACATCTAGTGGTCAGACTGCAGACTACAGCAACATGAACATCTCCCCCCACCGCTCCCAGTACGGCGAGCGTTACGGGACAAAATGTCTTCCACGACGTCCGCATCACCTACCTTCTCAAGTGATGAGGTTTGTTTACATAGATAATTTTACAGATAGTATTTCATTAGTCTGTGTAGGGTATAGATTTCATGTAGACTTAAGATAATAAATATACCCGTTATTTTTTCTACATCGTTGTGACGTTTTGGCGATCTCGCAATCGCTAGTTTGTTGGCTCTGCGCTGCCATAGCGCAAAGATGTCTGCCTCCATGGCTGCGAGACTCGCTCCTATGTAATTATAAATAACGAATTCTAAGGCAACGCAAATATTTAGGTTAAGAGGCTGAGCTCGTAGATGATGATAAATAACATAGTTATGTATAATATATTACATTTCTGACTGTATATCCCTGTAATTATTACACACTGTAGCTTTAAATATAAACTGCAATCTTTGCCATAAGCAGTGGTATTTTCTTGGTAAACAGGAACCAATTTATTAACAGTAATTATAAAGACACAGCAAAAGGTATCTGAAGTAGTGATGAGATTATTATTATTTTTTTTTTTTTGCTTGGTCACTGCTAGATTATTAATTTTCTTATAAACATGCAATTAATGGAGATTTGGAATTATAACAGCAGCTTATTTCATTCTTTTATTTCCTATTTCAGTTTTTCCAAATGAACATCCTGAAATACAATCCTCCACTTCTGATACCAGTTTGAAACTTTCCTTTCATCAAATAAAAACAGGGCATACTACATTAAAACTTCCAAATTAAGTTTGAAGCCGGAGTTTTAGATCAATCACCGTCTGATGGAAATAATTTTGAGATTTCAATCAAACATGGCTGCCTCTGGTATAAAAACACATTTCTGATGTGATGATCACATTTTTGTTCAGGATTTTAAACTGGCCACATCCAGGCTTCAAATATAAAAAACATTTCAGAAACCTTTCAGGAATTTGTCAACGGTAACAAAGAATTTCAGCTACAGGTTGAAACCATAAATGAAATGTAATAAAGAATTTCTGCTCATCCATTTCTCAATGAAAATTCCAATACATATATTAAAAAACTGAGTGTGGTGTTTAATTTTATAATTGTTTGGAAACTGGATATTCTAGCTGTCTGCAGATGCCTTACAGTGTTATAAATGTATTTAAACATCAGCCAATCAGGGGACAAAGAGACAGCGACCTCAACGTAAAACACAAACCGAGACTTTCACGTCTCCTGCCAAGACTTATCTTCAGTTTTGAACAACAGCCAGATTTATTACAGATCTAATATAACTCGACAGGTACACACACAGGCACACACACTTACAGATAATCCAATTTAGAACCATTTTCTTTTCTCTTCCCTGTGGGTCAGGCTCGCATTCGAAATTCATTAATCTCGTTCGTGTATGGGACAATTTCCAAAGACCCAGGGCAAGTCCTCCTAAGGAGATTACAACACCAGCTCACACAGAGGAAAAATCCCAAAATAAACGCATGCTTAAGAGAGGGAAGAACTGAATGAGAATGGTAGAAAACACAGATAATGAAAGATAACAGTAAGAGTCCCAAAGACAAGACTGGTAACTAAGCAACAGGCAGGAGACCATAAAATATTGTCACATTTTTCCACTTGTGGATGTAAAGCTGTCCTGCAGCAAAGATTACCAACTGCTTGCTTGTTTTCTCTGTGGCGTCAGAAGCGCTATTAATTTGCCCACTCTTTCTTTAACCGGCTATGGAAGCTTAAGTCATTGAGAAAAACAGAGCTTGGCCAGACAGATGTCCTGGCATCTAAGCGGGCCATGAGTCGTGCCAATGAGAAAGCCATGCTTCGAAAAACAAACAGCGAGACTGAAGACGGGCTGAATGAAGAGATCCACTAGGATGAGACTGTGGAGGTCTGCTGTGCCCAAACCTTTTATCACATGTATCAGATTAGCCAAGTCCCAAATGAAGATCACACCTGAACACTGAAATCACAGCTAATTTTGTGTTTTTAATTTTTTTTTTACCTACTCCACTATAAACCAAACATTAAACATTTTAATGAAAAAATAAATCTGATTTTCTTTAGTAAAATCTGAGGAATTTGTTGCATTTAAACTGTTAGACAAGGCTTATCTCTTAAAAAAAAAAAGTATTTGAAAAGATGTTAACATTTTGAAAACTCTTGGTGACCCTTGTTGTAAACAAAGATAAAAAGCAACCCAACTGCATGATGAAGCCTTAAGACATACACAGTATGACCAAGACTCAGAGTGTAGCATACTGGACTCTGCGGACTTAATGCAGACACACAACCAGCACGCAAAGATATAGTTTTCAGACTGTGTACAACTATTTGGTGTCACACAATAACCACTTCAGCTGGAGCAAGTCTTCACGTTGAACTGTTGTTTTGAAACACTGAGCTATTGCAAATGTGAGAAGCTAGATTACTCAAATATAAAATTTTATACGTCTATGCGCCATTCGCAGAAAATGTCTGTAGGATACGGAAGAGGATTGGGGCCACTGAAAAAATTAAAAAAGTTAACTCATTTATACATTTTATTTCAGTTTAATATGGGGAAAAACTCGGGAATCTGAGATTAAAGTCAGAATTCTGAGATTAAAGTCAGAATTCTGAGATTAAAATCAGAATTCTGATTAAAGTCAGAATTCTGCGAAAAAAGTCAGAATTCTGAGATTAAAGTCAGAATTCTGAGAAAAAAGTCTGAATTCTGAGATTAAAGTCAGAATTCTGAGATTAAAATCAGAATTCTGAGGAAAAAGTCAGAATTCTGAGATTAAAGTCAGAATTCTGAGAAAAAAGTCAGAATTCTGAGATTAATGTCAGAATTCTGAGATTAAAGTCAGAATTCTGAGAAAAAAGTCAGAATTCTGAGAAAAAAGTCAGAATTCTGAGAAAAAAGTCAGAATTCTGAGATTAAAATCAGAATTCTGAGAAAAAAGTCAGAATTCTGAGATTAAAGTCAGAATTCTGAGAAAAAAGTCAGAATTCTGAGATTAAAGTCAGAATTCTCAGGGAAAAGTCAGATTAAAGTTCTGTAAACTGTCGGTAGGCAGAGACTGTTCTGTCAACTAATTTAGTAATTGATTAATCGTTAAACTGGAGTATAGAGATTGTAAACATGCGTTTAGCAGACCGAGCGTTCCACTTAGAGCAGTGATTATACCAAAATTGTAAAAAAAATATATAAACATTTTGGATTTAAGATTTAAAAAAAGTTTTCGTTTGTCAGTATGCTCTATCCAGAACTCCACAAGTGGAAAATTTTTTGTTTCATTGTTCCTTAAAAAAACTTTTGCTATTCGATTTTTAATCAAAAAAATAACTGACAGATTAATCAATTTGGAAAATAATCGTTAGTTGCAGCCTTAGTTTATATACAGTATAGCTTACAGTTATAATCGCTGGCAGGTTATAGTTCAAAAATGTTTCTGTGTTTAAACCCTACTGCATAAAAGCAAAAACTCACTCTGATTTTACATTTAAATTTAGAATAATTGGGAGTTTATTGTGACTTCCCTGCTTTCAGACACTAGGAGAAAATTGTCCAATTATAGGGAATGGGTTGTAGTATATGCTTTTATACTCGCTGATCACTGTTTGTGGTGGTTTTATAAAAGCCTTGCTGGTTCTGGTTAATACACACAGTGAAAAAACTGCTGATATGAGTGGATAAAAGGTTCACATTTACCAAAGTTGCAATAACTGCCTTATTTCTTTGCAGTTCTTCATGTGCTTCCTCGGCAGGACGATTTTTGCAGTTTAACAAAAAGGAATGAATTTATGAATAATCAACACTGACAAACCATATGCCATCCCATCTGTCCAGTTCGTCATGCGTCTTGGCAAAACACAATCTTAAAATCTGGGCTTTAATACTTTTTAATCAGACAGACATGGACGTCAGAACAGTTAATTTGACATGAAATGAAAAATGTTGCTTAAAAAACTTCACAGGAGCAAAACAAACAAATTTGCCCATCAAACGCAGCAGATCACTTAGCAAGTTTAATTGTAGTGTTGTACTCAGCACAGCTGCCGGCACGGGAATTTAAAGCAAAACTGCACAATTAAAAAGGTTTTAGTAAGTGATTTGTGACAAATGATTTTTTTTTTTTTTGTTGCACAAAGAAACTTGATGATGCAGAACAAACAGCTGCCTTATATTTCCCTCTAACTTTCTCAGATTATTTTTCTCTTTACACGTTCATGTTCTCGGAGAATGTTTCCCACAAAGATGGAGGGGCTGCACATACATAAAACATCGGTAATGTCCCACGCACAACATGGCACGTTTTTGATAAACGTGCAAATAGAAACACTGGTTATGGTTGAAGTTTTGATTTTTCAACACCGTTGCCTTCACAGTTGTCACTTTTGCAATTGGCATGATGGTTTGGTCCTTGGGGTGTTTGGAAAATCCCCGACTGGCTATTGTTGTTCAAGATTCTTTGTCAAAGTGTAAACATTTTTACTTCACAATGTGTAGCGCACAACACTTTTTTTTTTTTTTTTACCTCCTTATATGTTTTATATCCAACTCTTGTCTCTTTCTCATCTTCTCTCACACTGTATTCATATATTCGTTGTTGTTGTTTTTACAATTGCACGATAACAACATCAACACGTGACGCCATTGAATAGAGTAGAAAATGTGTTGTGGGGACGGGCTTGGCGTTGATGGGGAAGGGGCGTTTAATGGTGGTGACTTTCACAATGTCAAGAGTTTTCCTTTTGGACACATAAACGTACGGCTGGGAGGGGGAACATAAGGCAGGTGAGGGCATGAGTCAGGAAAGGAAGGTTCGTATAATGAGACATCATTTTGCACAGTGTATCATTGAATAAGGGGGGGTGGGGGGGGGTGGATGGTTAATTTATTACCTCGCTGGCAGGTTATAGTGCAGCAACTCCCCCTGGCCCAGCAATTTTGAGTGTATGGAGGAGAAAAAGGCGATTAATGTTAGAAGTAAAGATAGAGTTCATCAATAATGACTGGAGGATCCAGTACAGTGCAACTATTCATACCTCTTGAACTTTTTTACACTTTATCCCATTACAGGTGTAAACTTTGTGTGTTTTAGTGGGATTTAATGCCATAGAACAAGGAAATAGATTATTATTGATGCATGGATTTAATTCCTTTTAAACATAAATAACTCTAAAGTGTGCTATGCATTTGTTTCATTTGAATGAAGGCCGTCATCAGGATGGATTACATCAATCAGAGAAGCAGCCAAGAAGTTAATGGTGGAGGATAAAAATAATAATTTTGTTGTTCTTGTTAAGACTGCCAAGTCCAAGGGCACAGCTAAACCTAATCTTGGATCTGTCGTCTATGGATGCTCTGCATTTATTACGAGTACGTTTTATTTATGGTAATTGCAGCTTATTATTGTTCTGCACAGTATTTATCAATCAGTGTGAATACAAATGCATGCCACACTTTTCAAATATCTTTATGCCAAAATGTAAACGCTGAGATTTGTTTTTTCCTTTGACTTCAGTCATATAAAAAATATAAGGGGTTGAAGTTTTGTGAGAAATGTCGTAATGTGAGAAAATGTGAAAAAAAGATTCAATGGGTATGCATTTTGCAAGGTGCTGTAAAGACGGAGGGTGGAGGGAAAGGTTGGTGAGGTTTCCAGCTGCTCAGTTTATCTCCTCTAACCTCTTTAGTCCCTTTTTTTATTCTGCTGCCGCAAGTCTTTTTCTTTTCTGGTTTTGTAGGTGACTGCTGTAGATATATCTTCGACCTTCATCCTCTCAACTCTGCTTTGTTTTTCTTTAAAACTCTGCTGATTATCTCCTCTGGAGCTGGTTTCGGCTTTAAAGTGAACAGAAATCCTCTGGTGAATCACTGTTTCAAGGTTTTCCTTGACACACTGGAGGGTGTTTATGGTTCAAAGACAAGAATAATTAGCCTCAACGTTGTAGGAGGGAGTTAACCTTTCTCATGAGGATGTACACTCATTTTGTTTAAGGAAAATATAGAATTGAATGACATTAAATCCCTTTTCAGAGAGGGTTTTAAGGTCTTCCACCTCCTTAAAACCAACATTAGGTCTGTATCTTCCTGCCTCTAAAACCCTGGTAAATGGCAGTAGGCCTCCATGGAAGCCAAAAGGATGTAAATCAGCCACATGGAGACGAACAGCAGTGATGTTAGCAACTTGCAAGTCCGCGGCCCACCCAGCTCGCCTCCAGCCACGGTTGGCCGGCGGCGGTAGAGAAGGGTTAGGACGCACAACACAGCCATGATGGTGAAGAGGGTGACAGAAAAGGCCAGGTTTCCCGGGTCCACCCTAAAAGGCTCGCCCTTAGAACGCCAGGCGAGGGCAGCGATGGTCCACGCCACACCAATGCCCAAGAAGACGTTGACGGCGTTGGAGCCAGTGACGTTTCCAATGGAGGCGTCGGCGTACTGGTCCTGGATGGCTGCGACCTTACTGGCAAAAGTATCTGAGAAGAAAGCAAAGGGATTTTTTTAAGTAAAACAGTGCTGAAAAAGGGAATGACATAAACACTGAGCATTGGGGTAAATCCATCAACTAACAATCTGCTGAGATGTCTAAGCAGTATAAATGAAATCCATGCTTGATACCGCCAGATATTACAGGAACTCTCATACTTTATGTTCATAGCACCATAATCTGATTTCTAGATAAGTTTAAAAGACTGTAAAAAGTGATGTCTAAATTCAGTTTTAAGTTTTCCTACAACGTCCAAGCACAAAATCACTCGATGTCTACAGTTGTTTGACCAGATTAGGGTCACAAAAAAACATTTGACAGTAAAGTGCTGTAGTAGTTCTATGCTAAATTAATCAGGAGGGCAAGATGGGACCATTTATTCCTCACTGGAATGGAAGGAATAGAATAAAAAACAACAATAGAGCTACAGTTCATCATTACTGTACATATAAAATGAAAAGGAGCTCAAAGAGCTGCAGGTTACAAACTCTGTGGTCCGTTTACATAAAAAAGTAGAAAAGAAACTGATTTAGTATTACGTCTTAAGCACAGCTCCAAGCTCTACTTCTACAGTAGCAGCGGCTCCTGTTCTCCCCTATCTAGACTACCCATGTTAAAATCAATTAGCTCATTTTCACTAAAAAATCTTCAACTTCTTGCCTAAATGTTTTTACAGACAACAACAAAGATCAACTTCAAAACAACCAATGTTTATCTTTAGCAACAGACTATGGATTCACCGATTTGAACCAATATCGTATAGCAATAGCAATACTGCTGTTATAACAAATAGCACATAATACAACATGATTCCCTGCCCTTTTAATGCCATAAATAACTGCTGACTGAAGTAAAGAACTTCTTGGTATCACTTCAAATGTGAACAGCTGTCATCCCTACTACTGAGATGTTGAGCTTTCCTGAACATCAAGACGTCAAAGTAAGATGATGTCAAGTGATCTTGACAAAACATTTTTATATTATGGTACTTTGTTTAATGGGAGCAAACTAAGCTTTACCGCAATCCATACTTTTATTATTCTTAGAAGTGCAAAAGGAAAGCCTTTTTATCAGAATTGGTTTCACAAGCTCAGGGTCTGCAGCCAGGCTGGCAGGAAACACCAGGGAACGCTGCCAGTTCCTAAAGGCCCGTATCGGCTTATTCCCATTTATAGTCTGGTTGCTGTGATGAGTCTCAGTTCTCATTTAAATGTCAGGGAGATTAATTGAAATTCATATACCAACATTAAAACCAACCTCCTAAGTGAGTTAATTGTAATCCACGGGTGAAACCTGTGTGCTTTGACACAGATAGAAGAGGTTTGGAGAAGAGATTTACAGAAAAAAACTGCCAGCAAAATAGACAGTATCGCCCGACTGTTAAGAAAAATCAGTCATTCACCTCAGTCTAGTTCTCTTTGGATGTTTAGTTCATATATCAATGTCTGATCTGATTTATGTTATCTCAGGGAAACCAGCTGGAATTACAACAAAAAATTGTGTTCTTCTTCAATAGCAAACTGTTAGGTTTCTGTTTTCTCTCATTTTTTTCTTCTGAGTAACCAGTTTTGCTTTTCTCCTTGTTTCTTAGTTTTTATGGTTTAATTCTTCGTTTAATGTGTTCTTCGGTTTTTTTTCAGTTACTGTCCTAGTCTTGGTTCTGTTATGTTTTCTTTTGAGTGTTTAGTTTTACTTTTCTCCATGTTTTATAGTGCCAGTGGTTTAATTATTATTATTATTTTGTTATTTCCAGTCTTCCAGGTTTTTCATTTGTTTCTCTCTGCTGCCCTCTTGTGTTCTCCTTTCTCCCTAGCTCCTGTTTTGTTTCTGCTCTGTCCTCACCTGTTTCCAATCTTCTCATCAGCCCTCTCTTTGTCTCCTTTAAAAGCCCTCTCTCTTCAGTTCCTCTTTGCTGGGTACTCGTCTAACCTTGTCAGTCTTCTTTCAACTCTGAGTCTCTCTGAGCCTTCCTCCTGGTTACAGTTCTTCCCTTGATGACTCCTAGGTTTTTGATAATGTTTGACTTGTGTTTTCATGTTTTTTTTAGATCTTTGAATTTTTGGACTCCTGGTTTCTCATTTGTTTTTGGACTTTGGATATTGGATTCCTGTTGCCTGTGGTTTTGGACTTTGTTTTAGTATTCATCATTAAATCTACTAAAAATTCACCTCTGCCTGCCTGCCTCTGCTTTTGGGTCCTCAATCCACAAACAAATCCTGACACAAACATTGAACACAAACAGATCTCCCAAACGTAAGAAAACATATAATGACAAATAGGATATCCAAATTTCTAATGCATTGGTTTGATTGAAAAGCTTCAAAGAAACTCTCCTTGTAGCCATATAAAAGATCTTTAATGACTTTTCACTTTTGGATTCTTCTACTTGCAGCCCATTTTAGGTCATACAACAGCATCTCACTGAGATCAGAACTTCACCCAGGACTTTCAATTTCTTCATTCTCTAGTATCCTAATTTGACCTTTACACTTCCTCACATGTCCATCGGACACCTGGTGATTTGTAAAACTAATGAGTCATTTCAATGGTAAGCTGACCAGGTCCTGCTACTGCAAAGCATCCCCAAACTATGGCACTTCCCCCTTCCGGTTTCACAGTTTTTCTTCCTGTGATGTTGTATTGAGTTTATGCCAAACATGTCCTCTGCTCTGGATCTAAAACGTATCTGCAAAAGAACTTTATTCTAGAAGCCGTAGTCTGTGTCCAGGTTCTCCCTGGCAGATGTAATGTGTTTAAGAGCTAAGCTGCCCTCCTGTATACCCCACATGATAGTTAGACTGCCTCTTTCTAGTTGTCAAAACCATGCACTGTAACGTCAACAGTAGTCAGAGTCCACTTAGGGTCCCATTATATGATTTTAGAGTTTTGGGAGACTTAAAAATTTCAAATTTGAATTGCTGATACACAAATGGTTCATAAACAACTCAGAGGTTTACAAATGACCTCAATAACACTTCCAGAACAAGTTCTGATCTGAAACGGCTCTGTCATTCCCTAAATTGGCAAATTAACAGTGAACGGTCCTCGTAATTGCAGAGTGTAATAATGTGAAGAGTTTAGATTTAAAACTTGGAAAATGTTGAGAGAAGATAAGTGCTCTTCAGAAGAAGATTACTATTCTGTGCACGGCTGTAAACTCCCCATGGAAGCTATAATCACCTTTTTCAACCACAGTTCTACAACCCACAGTTCAAAATGATGGATGAACCAATAGCAAACACACAACACCCAATAAAAAAGGAGGGAGACAGGAAAAAAGCATGTCACAGTAATAAACTGCTCCAGGTGGAGAATGAGGGCGAGAATTACACGTAAACAAATGAGGATTATGCTAGAGTGAGGTTCATAAGGCAAAACTGGAAAAAAGAGATTTGGATGTAAATGAATTAGCAGCAGAGAATATCATGAGTGAAGACCCAGATCCATGTCTGCATCTTCCCTCCCAGTGCTGCTGTGGAAGCAGCTCACTTAGCTATGGCTTCTCAGAGACGTCCCTGCAAGCCATCAAAGCTGCCACCTGGAAGAGTACCGCTTGAGCTATTTCTATAACTCATACAGCGGAGCAACAATAAACTTGCTGGCGAGAGCAATGAGGTAGGGAATTGAATTAAAGCCTGGGGACAAACCGTCCCCTCCGGGTGGATGCTAGCACAGGCTGAAGGCTGTGATGGAGCCTGTTTTTAACAACTCAGATTGGATTTCAGCCTCCCTGGTGGGACAGCTGGGGGAAAGAAAAATCAGATCGGAGAGAACGTCAGTCCCTTAGTCTTTCATGTGCTTCTCAACTTTAGTAAACTTTAGAAGAAAAAACTTACTGACAAAAATACGTTTTTAACCTTTACTTTTGTCAAATTATACCTCATGTAGTTCTATGTAGCCTAGCTATATCTTAAAAATACATTCTACCTGTGATACAAAGCCTACCTTTACAATACTGCATTACTTTCATTCAGAAGGAATATATTGGTACACCTAAAAAGATGACCTTAAATATAAACATGCCCTACCCTACCCAGAGGAATGAATGATTTCTGGCTTTCTTCAAAATAATTTGGTTGCTTTATAAAGCTCATAGTTAGAGTGGCTCAGGTTATCCTGAGCTATCTCTATAGTTATGCTCTATAGGCTTAGACTGCTGGAGGACATAGGGTCCCATTTCTAATAATTCTGCTTCATTCTATCTATTCTCCCTCTCTGCAGAATTTGTTAGTTAAATCTATAATGCTAGCCTGTTTGGCTGTGACACCATCCTTGAGAGAAATATCAGCTGTCCTGCTGCCATCAACAACTTTTTTTATAGATGTTCAATCTCTGCTTTTTTTCAGTGTAGTCCTGCCTCTCTGACTGTGACTAACTGGATGTGCTCTCTTCATCCTCTGACATGGGAGCTGGCTTTGAGCTCGCCTGTTGAGCTGGTTGACAGCTACCTTTGTATCTCTGCTTCTGTCTCCTTGAACCCCAGTCGGCCTTGGCAGATAGCGGCTCACACTGAGCCTGGTTCTGCTGGAGGTTTCTTCCTGTTAAAAGGGAGTTTTTCCTCTCCACTGTCGCTACAAGCATGCTTAGTGTGAGGGATTGCATCGGAGTCAATGAGTCGATGAAATCGACTGGTTTTCCTTAGATAGAAAACTTTGAATCAATTTAAATATATGATATGGTTGAGTTTTAAAGTGCCTTGAAATGAAATGTGTTGTGAATTGGGGCTATATAAATAAACTACATTGAATTGAAATGAAATAACTGAATTGAATGCAATATTTTTTAGCAATAATGAAATTGAAATGATTTTATCTGTTGCTGGTTTGTCCTCATTTCTTTGCCATCTTGTTGTGAGTATTACTGGCTCTTAGTTTTTGTGGATTCATGTTTTTGGGATTTTTCCTTCTGTTACCCTTTTTTCCTTATTAATCTGCAAGTAACAACCTTCAGCTTCAGTTCGCTGCATTTGGGTCCTGTCAACCCTCCACCCAACTTGATAGCACAAACCAGTCAGATATGGACCTAGCAGTTTTGGGCACCAAGAGAAACAGCTCAATAAACAGGAGGAGCAACTGGCATTGTTACAATTGGAGGTGAAACAACTGGATGAGCAACGGGGCAGGTTTTTAAACACATTTTCTGAACAAATTAACTTTTTTGTGAATCAGATTCACAGGTTTCAGAATCTGCTGCTAACCATACTCCTCCTTCAAGCCTCTCTCCACCACCCAACCAGGTCAGTTTTCCCTCTCAAGGCTTAGACCCCTCTAGCATTCCTTCTCCATTCTCAGAGCCCTCAAGTATTCCCTTACCAGTCTAAGAGCCCTCCAGTGTCCCCTCTGCAGTCTCAGAGCCCTCCAGTGTTCCCTTTCTAATCTCCGAGTCCTCCAGTGTCCCCTCTCTAGGGTTAGACCCCTCTGGTGTTCCTTCTTCAGGATTAGACCTCCTTAGTTCTCCCTGAGCCCACTCAGTGCCGTCCAGACCCCTGAATCCACTGATTTAGAGCTCATTGAGAGTTTGCCTCCAAGGCCCCTCAGCGGGTGCTCCTCGCCTTCAAGGCCCCTCAGCGGAAGCTCATCACCTCTTTGTCAAGGGTCCCAAGCTGTGCCGTTTCGTTGTAGGTCCCATGCTGTACCACTTCGTCGTGGCCCCAGAGAGGCCAGCCTCCAGAGGTCCTCCTTCTTCACCTTCCTCACGGCCGTCTTCCTGAGACTTTGTTGGCCTCCGTTAACGGAATGTGATTGTCCTCACCCACCCTGGGTTGTTTTGTGTTTTGGACTCTGTTTTTGTTTTTTTGTTTGGAGGTTTCTGGACATGTTACTTCAGGGAAGACCCAGAGACTATATAACCCATCTGGCCAGGTAGCTGCTAGAGATCCTCTAGAATGAGCTGGATCTGCGTCCCCAGCAGTCCAATCTTAGTTAAAAGGCAGACAGCGAATGGCTCGATTTCACAAACCCATTACTAATCAGAATTCTGTTGTCTTTGAGTAAATCTACACACAATTGACAAACTGTTCAGGAAATGAATATTCTACAGAATGTTAACTTGTAATACAACAAAGACCAGTCCCCATGTGACGTGTTGTCTTTGCATTTTAACTCCACTAAGTCAAGCTCTTTGAAATAACCTTATTTCTAAAGACAGCTAAAACAAATGCATTAGGATACAACATTGCCCAAAAACTCTAATACCACCCTGACTTACCTGGTACCGATGTCCCCAAAGCAACAAAAACCACAGCCGTCACAGAGTCCTTTAGTCCTATCGTGCAGCCGAAGTGCGATGCCAGATCCCCGGTGACGGCGGTGAGAACCCCGATCAATGATATGGAGACAAAGAAGCAGGCCCAGCCATTCCAGTACTCGGTGGGCGGGACAAAGGCGAACAGGACCTTCCAGAAAACCGTGAGGAAGTGCATGATGTAGTCGAAGCAGGATGGTAGCCGTTCTTCACCACTCTCCTCCTCATCATCATCCCCTTTACATAAGCAGAAGATTGACATGAATAATGATGCAGGTCAACGTCATCCATTTTGGAAAAAGCAGTTTCCTTAGTCTACATTCATATTTTTATAGCTATATAGTTTTTATTGTTTTCTTTATATAAAAAAACAAAATTTTTAAGTTTTTACAAATGTTTTAAAATGAAACAGTCAGTGGTTATTATTTATTTATATACCTTTTGTTTGATAAAAAAAAGTTATCGATAAGGGGATCAATAAAATATATATAGAAAAGTTATCAGAGAGCACATTAAAAATGATTATGCTTCTGGGAAAGGTACTTAAGTTTAAGTTGCCTGCAGAGCTGATGTATTGTTATGTGCATATGAGAGGGCATTTAGATGAATGTGGCTGCATTGTTAGGTGCTTTAAGTGGTCAGTGTTACTACACTGCAAAAAATGGAAATCTAAGTAAGTCATTCTTTCTTAATGTTAGTGCATTTTTTCTCCAATTGAGGATGAAAGTGAGACACTGCCAATGGAACAAGACAATTTACATTTAAAATAAAAAAAAACCAATTGCATTGTCTTATTTTAAGTTCATATTATCTAATTATCTTATTTTAAGAGTAAAGATACTAATTTAATTGGCAAATCATCATATTTACCTACTCAAATTAAGGGAAAATACACTTAATTTAAGAAATTTTTACTTATTTCTAGATCGTTTTTGCAGTGCAGAAAACTCTCATACAAATTTTTAACTTTTTTTTAAATTTACATCCTGATGTGGGAAACCCTAAAACTAAAAGGGGGTTACTTTCTTCTGTTGGGAGATCGTATCAATGATATAAGTCTTTTATACAAAAGCACTCTAATCAAAACCGCAGTTGCACTGTAATGTTGTAGTAAACAATATTTAAACATAAATAGAGAGTGAGTGTGTGTTACCTGCACTAACAGTAACAGCACTGACAAACTGCTCCCTCCAGCTGCTGCTTCCCACCACCAAGGCCAGGTTTGTCTTCTTGATCAGCTTATCTACTGTATTCTACAGCCACACACACAAACACAGAGGCAAGCATGCAAATGCATACCGACCAGGCAAGAAAAACACAACCCCCAGTTTTCGATTCAACCACAGAGAAAGAGAAAAATATTGTTTTCAAGTCCTGAAATTCACAACCAAGGAGCAGAAGTATATTTAGACACAGAACTTGAGGTACAGGATGTGTTAATTAAACAGTGCTTGCATGCCATGTTTTAAGTGACGCTTCCAAAGAAATCAAGAAAAGGCCTTCAGGCACATTTTCTGGCAATTCTGAGAAGAGAGTATTGAAATGGAAATGAAATATGCAAAAAATTAAAGTTCGAAATAGTGACTAGTATTGGCATTATCGTAATCCAGCTGCCACAGTTTAGAGAAAATCATGCAAGTAAAAAATGTATTAATAAATGAGTAAATCTGTAATTATCCGCTGCTGTTTTTTGTTTGTGTAGAAGGACTATAGAGGATTGAAAGTTAGCAAGCAGAGTGAAGCGCAAACAAAAGATACAATGAGAGAGCGATACCTTTTCAGTACGTCTAAGAAGAGTGTTTACTGCTTTCTACACATGCATGCATGAACACACACACACACAAACACACAACAGAAATAGAAAAATGAAGCAAAATAGATGAATTAATGAAAGAACACAAATGATCTGACACATTAAAATTCAAACAAAATGAAGAAATGGAAAACGGAGCAAATGGAAACCAATTTTAACCTTTTAAATTACACCTGATGTTGGAAACCCTAAACTAAAAGGGGTTCATTCTTCTGTCTAATGTATCACAAATAGTCTTCTATCAAAGGTTAAGTCAACCCATTGCAGCCTGTAAGTTCAGTTAAACAATATTACATAATAAGCATGGTGTTTTACCTTGCACTAGTAACAGCATGACGAAATGCCGCTCCAACTGCTGTTCCCACCAACCAGCATGGATTGTCCTAATAGCTTCTCTGGTATTCTAACATCACACACCACGAACAAGAGGCCAAGGCTCAAATGCATACCGCCACAAGAAAAACCCCCTCCATTCAAATTTAACCACAAGAGGAAAATCATGTATGCAAGTCCTGATTCACAACCAAGGAGCCAGATAGATATGCACAGAATGAGAAGGGATGTGTTAATTAACAGTGCTGCAGCCATGTTTAATGACGCTTCCAAGAAATCAGAAAAGGCCTCTTTACAGCACCTGCATCTGAGAGCAAAATAACAAAGAGTGACAATGGATGTTGTAATGAGCTGCTTGCAAGAAATGCCATCCAGTCATTTGTAATGATATGTGCATGGATAATTTAGCGGTGCTTTGCTAAATTAATTACATCCAAAAAGTTGAAATATGTATTAAAATGAACAGTAAGCTTGAAGGTTTTTTATTTTCTGGATCAGTGAGCATCCGGCTACCTTTTTCCCCCCAAATTGAAATCAGATTTCTAGAGGTAGAATATGATTAGTAAGATTTATTTAGCCATTTTTTAAGCCTGATCTAATAACATCACAGGAGGGAGGATTACTTTGCATGGTCCATTACTTGTTAACAAATGGATGAGTATGTTTGCACAAAAGGGAGGAACAGAAGTTTTCGAGACTATTCATTCGACAAAACCTAAATCAAATATTTTACCCCCTTGCACCTACTGCAGTGTTCTGACAAATGTGTTCATACTTGTTAGATTAAGCATATTTTAATCTTTAATATTCTCTAATCGGAGTCTATGTGGCAGCCAAACATAAATTAGTACATCATTCTAAAGGGGAAGGATATTACATGTGAGTTTTACTAATTTTAGATGAATAATATCTGAAAAAGGGTTGGTATTTATTTGCATTCAGCATTCCTGAGTCAATGCTTTATAGGGACACCTACTGTAAGTCCTTTGTTCCTTTCCTTTAGTTTTGCAGCTAAACTTATTGTTTACACTCCTTCGTAAAACAACTTGAGCTTAATTAGATTAGATAGAGAGCATTTTACCACAGATAAAATCTGGACTTTGGAAGAATTATTTTTATGTAATTTAAGCAAATTAACTTAGTTATTGCAGTGTATTTAGGACTGTGTTTTTGGTGGTAGGTAAACTACCATCATTCTCAAGTCTTTTGCAGCCTTTAACAAGCATTGTTTTAGAATTACCTTATATTTAGTTCACAAATACCCCCGATCAGCTTACCTTTCCTAGCTGAAAACAAGACCCCGCTCATATCATGACGATGCAAGTCATGAGGCTGATTTATACTCAGAAACCAGGTCGTCTGCGTGTTTCGCAGTGAATGCAAATGTGCCCCCACCCCCTCTGCAGACACTCTGCTGCACCTCTCCAAAATTGCAGGTGATCACAGACATTGCCGCAGACAGGAGGCCTCTGATTGGTCATTGTTTGGTTGCTACATCCCCTATGAGGCTTTTATGAATCTGCAATCATGACTTTCTCTTTAATCTTAAATTTCAGAGTTACTCTTGACTTTGTTTTGGTCAATTACAAAAAGCTTGTTATGGTAATATAACAAAAATGTCCAAAGTTAAGCAGTATGAAGATTTCTACACAGTAGCGCCACACACTTACCTTAAACTCGTAGGATTCCTCTATGATCACTTCCAGTTGTGTGTGTTCACCCAGACTGGGACAGCCCATCTTGGCCACCTCTTCCTCCTCTGCTCCCACCAATGGTTTGTTCTCGTTAGAGTCACCTGGGTTCACAGGTGGTTCATAGATTAGCACACTGAAGAGGCTGAGGTCAGTTAATTATACTTCAATTTAGAAGCAACTTTTATAAAACATCAGAGTGACCAAAGGTGCTTAGAATAACTGGAGCCAAACCAGAAAAGCAGCTGCTGCTAAAATAAAAAACGAGACTCTGAACAGGAAAACAATTGATAAGGGACAGAAAATCCAATTAAGCTAAATTGGGTTTGTCAGGTGGAGATATTGGAGTTTATTAGACAAACTGAAAAAAAAACCCAAACTCAAATGCTCCAGATACTGAAAGGGAACTAAATATAAAATAATATTTATAATAAAAATAGTTTTATAACGGAGTATCAGGGCCAGGTTAGAGATGTTTTTATTTATTATTTTTTATTTCAAGAGTAAAGTTGTAATATTACAAGAATAAATTAGTAACATTATGAGAATAAAGTTGTCATATTACAAAATAAATTAGAAAAATTACGAGAATGAAGTCATCATATCACAACGTTTCAGAAAGAAAGCTTTGAGCTCCGACCAGCTTATAACGGCTGACCAGCTCCACCAAACAGCAACCTGAGTCCATTTTGACATACTGACGAATCTGATAAGATTTCCTTATTTGTCCAACCAATGCCCAAGTATAACTTCACATGATGCTCAAAATTCCTCATTTTAGGGAAGAAAGTTGTTCTTGTAATAGTTGTCATAAAATATAACTTTTTCTCATAATATTAGGACTTCATTCTTATAATATTACAACTTTATTCTCGTAATGTTACTTTACTCTCGCAATTTTACGACTTTATTCTCGTAATGCCACGACTTTATTCTCGTAATTTTTTGACTTTATTCTCGTATTTTAATGACTTTATTCTCATAATATAATGATTTTATTCACAAAACAAAAAAATCTCTAGCCTGGCCCTAATTTTCCTTCGTAAATTTTTAGCTTAAAGAAGCAAGAATTTCCCTATTTTGTTAAAGAGGAATTATAGAGTTTTCTAATGATACCACCACCTGTGGCCAAAACACAGAACTACAGGACTCTGCCTGCGCTCAACCCTGACAGGGTTTTTAATTTTAATTTTTTTTTACCTTACATAGATTTGTTATGTCGTGCCATTAGTTTAGGTGGATGTTATGGCTTCTGAATATCCCTAAAATCCAGAGATGGGAAGTAACGAAGTACAAATACTTCGTTACTGTACTCAAGTAGATTTTTCTGATATTTTTACTTTACTTTACTACTTATTTTTATGGCGACTTTTTACTTCTACTCCTTACATTTTTACACAAATATCTGTACTTTCTACTCCTTACATTTTAAAAAATTGGCTTGTTACTTTAGTTTTGAATCATTTCAATTGAGTTACCGTTATTATTTTTCACGTCATCAATACCAAATTCAATCTAATTGGATGGGAATCTACGTTGCATTTGACGCACCACTACAAGATGAATCGACAGATTCGGAGGTATTCATTCGCGGCAAATCATTGCAGCTTGGTGGCGGTGGCGTTAGTATAGTAGTATGGACGAGGAGATGATTGAAAATGAACACAATGGAGATCTAGTCCTATTGGCAGACATCCATTTAAAATGTAGGCAACGGCATGAAAAAAGTGGTTTCTACTTTTACTTTTATACCTTAAGTAACTTTACAAGCCTGTACTTTGTTACTTTTACTTGAGTAAAGAAGTTTAATCAGTACTTCCACTTTTACCAGAGTATTTTTTAACACAAGTATCTGTACTTTTACTCAAGTACGGAAAGTGAATACTTTTGCCATCTCTGATAAAATCCATGTTATGAAGGAAATTACGCTACAACCTTATAGATGCATCATCGCTGAACTACTGAGGTGTCAGTCTGCGGATCCAATCATGTTTTAGTCATTATAGGTCAAAAAGAAATGCTTTTTAAAGATATTTTTGAGAAAAAACACACAAAAAGCCTCCTTAACCCCTGAAAAAAACACTTTAACAAAATCTAAAGAAAATACATGTTATATTTTCTATTGTTATGTTTTACTGTTAGTACTACTAAAAAATTAATGTATTAAAATATTTTGTAAATCTGATTCAGATAAGAACTCAAGAAGAACTAAAAACCTCATCGACGCCTTCTTTATAGCAGCCAGTTTTATTATAAGGTATTTCCATCCTCATAGAAAGACACTGTATATTTGTCTGTGATTAGTTGCCCTCTCTGAATATTTAATAAATGGGTTAAAATATCCTGAAAAGCTGGGAAACTAATTTTCATTTCCATAAGCTGGAAAGTTAGTCAAACTACTAACTGGGTTTAAGCTGCCAAACTCTGCAGCATTTACAGCAGTCTTGTCAAAAATTCTTCTGATTCTTCCGATTTTACACAGCAGCTGAAGAAACTTCATGTATTATTCAGAGTTTTTTTTCACCATCTTTAATTTATTCACAGTGGGAATTATCAGTGGAGGCTGCAGCGGGAAAATGGATTTTATTTTTCACTGTCATAGGCCAAATTGGAAATCCAGACTCTTCAGATTATATTTTTATTGCATATACAAATGGACATATACTTTAAGGGTTCTCCAACCTTTCTATTGCCTCATTAGTGCGTCAGATCATTCGCTGCTACATACTTTCCTAAAATCTGTGTCCTCACTCACTCTGAACAATTACTCCTTGAACTGTTATCAGTGTTTTTCTGCTGTAATTGGAAAGCCGAGCATGTCTTACAGTAGGTGTGTGGCTGAGCGCGTTCAAATGTCAGACACTGTGTTGTAAAACTAATTATATTTGTCTGCAGTGAAACACGCCCCGGGCTGTTGCTCTTTCTGGTCCAACATCCTGACTGTAAACCAGCAATCTACCTGGTAAACAGCATAGGTAAGGCCCAAAAAGCCATGTTTAGTTCAAAGAGTGTTCCATTTAGCTTAAACATAAAATATTTAGTTGATACACTGAAAAAACAATACTGCTAAAATGATAAAGCGTGTAGAACCTAAAAGTTAAGACCAACATTTTAAAATTAGATCTGGAGCTCATGTAAAGTTAATTACAGGGTCTGTAATTAATTAATAGCATTTAAATCAAGGTGATAAAACTATTTTTTCCACCTAGATTATGGATTAAACAAACATATAAGCATAGCAACACAAATACGTATTATTTTTAATACATTATTTAGGTTATTTAACCATCAGATTATTTTTTTGTCTTTTTTTTAGAAACCCTTGATATTTTATTATACTTTTATGAAACCTGTAGAAGTTTGAAATTAACTGTACATGGAAATTCTTATAATTGTGGTATAATATAATGTTAAGAGCATGAAAAAGGACTTTTCTCAGAAATTAAGTGTCCAGATTCATCTAAAATGACTTAATTGACGAATGACATTCGTGCACTTATGGTCCCCCCCGAAAAATTAAAATGTATAAACTGTGGCCATGGTGGGGCCTACAAATGATTAGCCAATCTACTTCGCAAACATTCGCAATCAAACATTATGCGTACGTGCCCCCAATACATTATTTGCCTAGACTCTAAGCGTAAGTCATACACTGTTTGGCTAGCGGACCGCCATTACGCCAAAGCATGAAGAGGTACTCTCTTTGTTCACTCTTTTGTGTAAACCTGAGCATCAATGCGCAAAAAGAATCCTAACAAACCTAACTTTCTCTTCAGAGTGTAACATTTTCGATTCAACATGCAACATCTCTTCAATTAAGCCATATATACTACGGAGGTTGCCTATTCTCCTTAAGTTGGTTAATAAGACAAACACTTAATGTTGCAATACATCTCACCAGAGATTTTTTTCTGTTTCAGACATTAACTCACTTCTATTGGCTCTAAATCTCTTCATCTGGTGCAACGTTAGCTGTAATTTGTCCCTCAGCCATGAAGTTTTGTAAGCTTGAACACTTCCAGCGGACCAACGCTTGTGCATCAGATTTACATTGTAGAAGAAACGGTGAATGCAATGGTTCCCGTCTGGGATTTTAGTTTGTATATAAAAAAAAAACAGATTGACAGAAAAATAACACTTTTCTGTCACAAAAAGCAACGTTTGTGTTTGCATATAAAGATGATTGCTGTCTGGAACATAGAGCACAAAAAAGCTCTTAGTTTAAGTTATTTTTTTCTCCAGCATTATGAAACTGTTAAAATCCTGGCTTTAAGAGCACAGGTTCAATGCCGAGGGACGAGGGGCTCACACAGTTAAATCTACCTACGATCGATTGTTCAGGCAGGGAGTTAACAGCCAGGCCATTGAGTCGATTATAGTGTGTATTGCGAGCATAACGTTTCTCCAGTAAGAATTTTCATTGTGATTTATACCATTTACATAACTGAGGTCAATACAAAACCTTTGAGGATTGTGTACGTGTAAAGTGTATATGTATTTATCCAACCTAAACTTCTGCTGCAGCGCCATAAGCAGCCACAGAAGCAACTAGATATTTTTTTCTGAATGCCTGAGCTAGGAACAGTTTTATTTCCACAGTCAGGTCTAAAGACTCTTGAGCAAATGCACTGACTGGAGGAAGTTATGCTCTCTGTTAGAAACACAGGGGAGCCAAATGGTGCTGCTAAATGAGGGTGAATTTTAAATTGACTTTTTTAATTAAAAAACCAAACACATGGTAGCGGTGCAATGAAAAACCCCTTTCTCTGGAGTTATGCAGCATCCCCTTATTTAAAACAGGAAATATGCACACATTTAGCTTATATGTCAGACCAATGGGAAAATAAAACATAAAGAAAGATATTTAAAATTTGTTTATTAGCTCCTTCATACACTCTCACAGCACACATACATTATATATAGAGATGTTTTTGCATTGAGAATTTGTCATGGTTTCACAACACGTTTTTACCTCTGTGTTTTCAGTTTATATTTGAATCAATTTAATCAAAAACTCATTAGATGGTCTTTTGTTATTCGCAATACTGCACTGATCTAGTTGCCTTGGCAGGCTTGTTTGCATATGCATAAATCACAAAATATGTGTTTTATTAATCCAGTGCAAAAAAACTAGAAATAGCAGACAGAAAACAGCTGAAAAATGAAGGGGAATGCAATTATTTGCAAATTCCCCTCTCTATTGTATTACTTATATCTGCCTTGCAGGCTGCTACTTGGTCAGGTAGTCATTGAAAATGATAAAGTTTGCAACTGCTAAAAAAAACAGAAAAATTATATTTATAGAGTTAATATCTTGACCAAAGCACATCCTTTCAGAATTTCAAAATATACTTTGATATTAAAGTCCCCCCCACAGATAAAAACCTCCACTTAATTCTTTCAGATTGGTGTCATTTTGTCAGTACAACACCACATAAAACAGTCAGACTGGCAGACCTACCGTGTTTCTGTCCTATCTCCAGTAGAATAGGCTCCCCAAGCTCAATTGTGAAGGTCTTGTTCTTCTCATACTCTTCATCATCAATAATTTTCACCTCAATTACCTTCCTGTTAATAAGAGAGGAAAAAGACGACACTCAGTGAAGGACTATCCATAAAATAATGATCCCCTCTGTGTCATTATAGGGAGGTGAAGAGGCAGGCAGGTGTCTGATGAGATCACAAAAAATAAATAAGGTTCCTGATGGTTAAGAGCAACCATTGGGTTTCTTTACAAAACAAAAAGTAAAAGCTGATGTTCTTAATAAATTAAATTTATTGATGTCAAATTGGAGTAATTTAGCTCTGCACTTAACTCATCACCTTGTGAAGCAGTGGGCTGCCACTGTGGGCATCCAGGGAGCAGTGTGGGGTTAAGGGTCTTGCTCAGGAATCCAGAGTGGCAGTCTGTGGTAGTGGGGCTTGAACTCAGAACCTCTGGGTTCCAAGAGCAATGCCCTAACCACTAGGCAGCCACTCTCCAGCTTATGGCCATACCACCCTGAAAACACCCGATCTCGTCTGATCTTGGAAGTTAAGGAGGATTGGGTCTGGTTAGTACTTGGATGGGAGACCAGCAGGTCCACCAGGTGCTGTAAGCTTTGGACTTACCTGGTAGGGGAGGCAGTTTGGTCAAGCAGTTTGGTCATGTGCAGCTTTGAAGAAAAATGGTCTGCCGTGATCGACCTGCTTGACCGTATACTCCCCTTACAGGTAAGTGTTCTTCATACTTGCCTTTAGTAAGCCACCCTGAACCTAAACCTAAGTCCTTTATCACACCTGCTCCTGATTTAGGACACCTACCCAGACCGTTCTACCTAACCCTGAGGCCACAGGGTGTCCCAGCTGGCACACTTCCATATTGAACCAGATACCTGATCCCTAAACACTAAACTTAGGACCCCGACAACCAAATGCACCCCCTAGCTCAGCATATAACAATCCCAGAACAGCCTTCACCAGGAACTTGCATTTATTCAACACATCTACTGTACAAACAAGAGAATGTTACCAAGAGATTCTTTAGGCATTTGCAAACACTATACACTCCACAAGATGGATTCCAGTTGCTGACAATAGGTGGGGATCTTCTAGTTGAGCGTGCATTCCTTTGACATTCATTCAACTCTGTGGAAGCCATTGGGCATAAGGGGAAGGTCATTGAGTACATTTAACCCTAACCTGTTGACAGTTCAACACTGTGAGAGAGGGTTAAATCTCCTAGGTCCTAAAATATTTTTTCTCAAGCTGAAGTACGTTGCACAGCTCAGCAGCCGCTTTTGTTTTTATTTTAATTACAGGCACCCTAGGTCTAGCAAGTCAAAAATACAGCACAAGGAACAGTGAGAAAATGCTTACAGAAATGCAGCTTTAAGAAATAACTTAGAGAAAAGAAAGCTTTGACAACAGGCAAAAAGTGGGAGATATTAGTTTGATTGCTACTGAAAGATGGATGAAATAAAAGCCCAAATGTTCAATTTAAACTAATGAATGCCATAAAATAATGTAGGTTATCTTTTCAAAATGTTAAAAAAATCCTCCCCCATAGGAAGCCCTCTTATTGATGCAGGTAGTGATTCAAAACAATAAAACTGTGAGCAAGGGTTTAACCTTTGATTATTAATTTAGTTGTTTTTTGATATTATATTTAAAGAAGCCAGAATTTATTGTAATAAAATGTTAAGCTCAGTTATAACTGTTTAGGGTTTCTGAAGGCTTTTCTGACATCTTTGGATTTGGCTGTTTCTAGTTTTTTTTTTTACTTCAATTTAATTCTTTGACAGGGGCCGTGACAGCAGTTTGTGAAGTTAAACAATTGATTTACAACAACAAAAGAAGAAGTACTGTAATTTGAAATATATAACAAGATTCAACATCTTTATTGGTGACACTCAAAACTGAGTCGCAGAGTGGATGATTGGGGGAATCCTTGTTAACACGCTCGCTATAAAAGCAGTTCAGATCCTTTTGTTTTATTGATCTTCAAAACATGCAATCCAGCATACAGAAGAAAAAAAAAAAACGAAACCACAGGTTCAAGCCATGATCAAACGCAAAGGAGAACAAAAAAACATCCAAAACTTAAAGCGTTCAGCAAAAAGTAGACATCCCCCATCATCCACTCACTGAAACTCCCCATGTGAGCAAAACAGGTGATCTTACAAATCACTGCTGACACCACATGATCAAAACTATGCCTATCCACCACAATCTTAATAATCTTTTAAGTCCCTGTCATTAGAGAGAGAGTAGTGATGCACGATATTGGGATTTTGGTTGATATCCGATATGCCGATATTTTAAAACTCATGTAGCCGATAACCGATATCGATACCGATGTTAAAGCTGGATAAAAATGCGTAGTCATTGAAAATAGCAGTTTTGTTATCCATTTCTGACACTTTGAAAAATAATATACTCAAATATATTTTCATATGCTGATATCACATTGATGTTTAAAAACGCGGTATCGATGTATTTTACTTTAAAAATCTCGTGAAATTTCATCGTTCTGTTACAAACTCTCGTGATATTTGTAAATTCTTGTGAGATTTTGTTAGTAAAATAGATCGATACCGCGTCAATATACCAACATATAAAATTATGGCAACATTTCGTAAATTTTGGGGGGATTTCGTAGGATAACGATGACATATAGCAATATTTCATTAGTAAAAGAGATTGATATGGTGTTTTTAAATGGCAATATATCAGCATATGAAGATATTGTGATATTTTAATGTATCGATATTTTTTCCCTTGTCTTTAGTAGTTTTTAAGTCTGTAAAAAAGAAGTTTTTGAGGAAGAAGAAGAAGTAGTATTTATTTTTTTTTTAGTCTTTAAAAACTCAGAAGCTGATCAAATATCGAGTTAAATATCGGTGGGGTGGCCGATGTCCGATATTCAGTTTTAAGGCCGATACAGGCCGATACCGATAGGGGGCCGATTATATTGTGCATTCTTAAGAGAGAGAGAGTCATCATGTTTAATTTCGTCACCTTCTGTATGCCAAATGGTCAGCTATTAGCTGTTATTTTAAGTATTGTTGAAAAGGCTCTTATTGGTCTTTCTAAAACAGTAGTAAAGGTTTAGAAAATATACAAAAAAGTCAAAAAGTCCATGTTCACACCAACGTTGCTACAAAGGGGAAAAGCTCTGGGGTACACAGTAAATTCCACAGAGTTAAATATGCGGTGAAGAGGTATATTGACTCTTTTAGAGTTATAACAACAACAATTGGAGATATCAACTTTGTAGAAAGTTTAATTATCAATAATCCACTGGGATTGGTGTTAAATTTAACTCTTAAAATGTTAATTAAACACTGCAAAGTTTACTGCATTGGAGCCGAAAAGAAAATATCAGTGTTAAGTTATAGACAGGGGAAAAAAGGGGGGGAAAAGTTCCAAAAGAGTGAATAAAGTATTAAATAAAACAAGAAAAAAAAGGATTTATTTTACATTAAAAATACAAAAAATATTGAAAAAACTAAATAATAATAATGTTAATATATGGATTAAGAAATATTACTGAGAAAGACACAAAAATGTATTAAAAGTCATTTAAATGATATAATGTTTTAAAGCCACACACACACAAACCAACGGATATTTGAGAAGGAATGTGTTGACTGTAAAGGCTGCTGCAGTGCATAATTCATTGGTTTATATGTAAATATATTTTATTATTTATGCTTTCTAGGTCATGTCATCCATTTCTATGTGCAAATGTGCCTCAACCAGATTATTTTTCTCCCAGTGTTCCTCACTGTCAGCCATACTTCCTCTAATGCTCCAAATAGGGTTTGGTTGAGCTGAGAGAAACAGAGAGAGAGAGTCGGAAAGAATGTGCGTCTGTGACAGAGGTGGAGACACATTGTTTGTATTGGTGAGCTGTCACAGCAGCTGTGAATAAAATTGTCTGGACGTGTTTTTATGCAACTTCCCATGAAAAAAAAAAAAACTCAACAAAGCTGAAAAACATTTAAATATTTAAATCAGAAAACCGAAGACCTTAAAACTGCCGCTGCATTAAGAAGAGACCAGATATGCCAACTATTTAGAACTTCACATTTTCTATTGTAATACTAACTTACTGTCATTAAATATTGCAGCTGGAGGTAGCATGACTCCAACCTTGGGTAACCTTAATTTTTTTCCCAGTCTTTCCAAAACTAAAAAGCATTTAAGCAAAAAAAAAAAAATGTTTATTTCAACCACTTGATTTATTCGTTTGAACTCTTTAACATTAGTGTGACTAGATGCAAATTACTTTAACTGTCTGCTTCTCTAGATTTATCTGCAGTTTAGCTTAATTTTTACCAAAAATAAACTTATGAGAATCACCCTCATAAGAATTTATGCTTGCTTTGCTGTACAAATAGTCCAGTGACTACAACCATATTAAGTTTTCCGTTAACTATATTACCAATGCACCTGTTCTTTCGTCCACCCTTTTTCTTACACTAAACTTTCAATGAATTTGTTTGGTTAAAGCACTCTGAAAACTCAACTTCTTCAGCAATGAGCTTATGTTGCAAACCCTTCTTGTGTAGCACACCATTCCAGTTTCAGTCTGAGATGATCCAAATCTGAATCAGCATAATCCTGCTGCTTTTGAAAAGTGGAACACTATTGTGACTAAAGTTTTTCTGCAATACTTTTTGTCTGAATAGCTTCTTAGAGATGCTGGTCTGTGCAGCTTTTGCTTAAGGCTCTAGCTCTTAAATTTTCTATTGAAATGCTGAGGGCAGAGAGAGAGTCTATACCTCGAGACACAATGTAATGACTATAATGTTTTCTATAAAAAAGAGGAGGCAATTTATATCAGGGTAGGTACGTTTCTGAGTAAGAATTGAGTGACTTCATAACTCTACTGACATAAGAGAACAAAGCTTGATGGAACAATAGCAAAACGGCACTGTGAATGGACAATGGGCAAATCAAAATGAAGATTTAATGCAATTTACTAAATGCATTTCAAACACAAACCTTTACTAACTGGGAATAGGGATGATGGAGTCAGTTTTTTGCCATTTTGCATTTATATTGGATTGAATTGGACTTCATGTAATTATTTTGGACCTGCAACAGTTATTTTTTATTTAAGCCTGTATCTTCCTGCAATAACTTTTGCATCAGTTCAAACTGTAATGGATTAAACTGTAATTGCTTCTAGGGAGAACGCTCTATTTAAAACTTGAAAATCAGCTTATAAAGCCATGGTGTAACTGTTAGAGTGCGAATCTTTGTATTTGGTTAGGATTGTTATATAATATATAAATATTCTATTTGATGTTAGTAAGTTAATTTACTGTTTTTGAGTTGAATGTGACTAAAGGTGACATGACTACTCCAGTTAGTGGATTTGAACTGAATTATGGGTAACATTGCAGCAATGTTACTGATCCACTCAAGAGGAAAAGACTATTCTGTTCTGGTCTGAAAGGCACATACTGTAAATTGTGTTTTTTTTAATTTTATATTGATAATTTAGCATGTAGGATCCACCTCCTGTTTAATCCAGTTTGACCAATTTTCTTTGAAATCTGTGTAATCAGAGACATTTATTTTTGTGAAAGTGCGATTGAAATGTTGAAATATTCTTTATTTTTGTACTTGTAATGGTGCTTTCGACAAGAGAGAGAGAATAAAATGTTAAAAGACGTCTGTATGATGCAGGGCCTTCCTAAAAATCAGACCTGAGTAGTTAAACATGGTTTATAAAATACATGCTGGAGGAAAACAGTTTTCACTATGGTGGACTATGTGAGCTATTTACTGTAAATATCTCTAAAGCTGTGTCTTCTGCCATAAAATATTTGGTTAAAGAAATCTGTTGGTGTTAAAATTTCACATATTTAACAACAAACATCAATTTTAAAGATCAAAAAGTTATCAAAGTTTAGCTTCACGCTAGATGAATTTTCTGACAATTAGAAGTGGAGATTGAAATCACCACCAAACATTTTCATCATGAATGGATACAATGATTGATTTTACCCATCACCAAAAAAACATATATATATTTAATGATAAACTTAGAGCAGTAGGTGGAAAGATACATTATTGAGGAAAGAAAAACTGACAGATAATGTGATTAAACTAATAAAAAAGTCATCTCTTAGTTTAAAAAATCTTGAAGTGTTTATATGTTTGTACAAACTTAATTTGATAGTTAGCCGAAGCATCTAATGAGAAAGAAATCTGATGAAAAGTTGATTTTATTTCATCAAGAGGATATAAATGACAATAAGTAAGGCTTATTTGAATTGATACTGGCTGCGTTTTGCCACTATGTTCTCCACTGGAAGGGAAAGATGCCTAAACTAAAAACAGTAATGATGATTAATGAGTAATTAGTTGAGTAGGAATTGAAGAGGATGGTCAAAAATTGTGATAAAAGACAAGAAAATACCGTTTTTAGAAAATGGGGAAGCAGATATTTAGGGAGAAAGAGTGCAAGACAGGAAGTGAGTAAATATGCCTGAAGACGAGTGTGAGTAATGCTCTATCACTGCTGAGATATGAGCGTTACGACTCAGTACACACTGAGCTCATTCAGGGGGACGACAAACAAAACATTTTTTTTCTAAAGCTAAAACTCCTTTCGTAATTCAACAATTAGCTTTTTATCTACTTCCTAGTATGAACAATTACAGCTAGGAGCAAAAATATACTATTAAATCCAAATCTAAAAGACCTCTAAATAAAAATGCAGGACCAAAGTGTCCTTACATCACCTCAAGTGGTCCAACACCCAAGCTTGTCCTCAATACAACAAACAGTCACTGCACATACAGAGCAAACAAATTATATAACACCAAAGCATGCATTCTAAGTGTCAACACCAATGTCCCTATTTTTTACCTCATTCTAGTGTATATGAGCAGGCGGCCAACCTCACATGTGCTCATGCTTCACAGGTGACCTGTATATCCTTCATACAAACAATAAAGCTCAACGCACAAAAGCAGCTTACTGTGAAAACATGTTCCCACTCAAAACACGCTGGATTATGAAGATGCTATTAATCAAATGAAAGAAAAGATGTTCAAAGCATATAAAACACATCCAAATATGTTTGAACAGTTCACTTTTTCCAATTTTTCCACTTCTAGCCTTTTTCACTTTGCAGCAAAAAGACATTCATTGAACAGCTCTGCATCACCATTAATAATGTATATGAAATACAAATAGTGTTTAGCTCTTTAACACTTATTGATGCAGTTGGTGAGGATTATTGAGTTAGATGGATTTTTGGGCAAAGCTCCAATTGAAAAGACTCGGGAGTCATCATTCACTACTTTCCAAGACCAACTAATGAAGCTCAGGCACTTAGTGTCAGCAATATTAAAACCACGAAATATGTAATTATGTTTTATTTGAGATTTTATAAATCAAATATTTGCAGACACTGGAGGGATCCAGAGGCTTGCCCACCAGAGGGCGCCAAGGATCCCTTCCTGATGGTCTGTTCTGCTGTTGGGATCTGGGGTGCTGTCTACCTTCCTCCACCAGAGGGCGTACTGGATCTCCTGAAGCTGGAGCTGACTTCACCAGCTGCTTCTCATCTGCTCATCAGGAGACCAGTACTTAAGTGGGCTGTGGACAACACTCCGATGCCAGATTGTTTGCCAGTTATGGTTAGCAAGTCTGAGCCAATCTGCCTGCCTGAACCTAGACTCCCTGATTACCTGAACCTGAAGCTAACCTTTTCTTGTCCTCTCTGCTTCTAGGAAGAACCTGTCTGAAAACAGAAGCTCTGGAAGAGTTTCTCTGTCAGAAACCTGTCTGTCTGACTACTGAGGAGTCCAGGAGATCAGAAACTCTGGAAGAGTTTCCCTGTCTGAAACCAGTCTGTCTTATCAAGGAAGAACCCTGGAGAATCAAACCTGTCAGCCCTCAGCCTGCCGTCAGCCTCTGGACCCTCCAGGTTTCCCCCTCAGTTGCTCTGCTCAAACCTCAGAACAGGTACAAACCTGCGTTCACTTAACCAGCAAGATTACCAGGACTACTGCTAACCATTCTGTCTCCCTC
The DNA here is from genome assembly GCF_016077235.1 of Cyprinodon tularosa. Lineage (NCBI taxonomy): Eukaryota > Metazoa > Chordata > Actinopteri > Cyprinodontiformes > Cyprinodontidae > Cyprinodon > Cyprinodon tularosa. The sequence goes on along the minus strand of NW_024039707.1, from coordinate 266,508 downwards.
TGCAGTGAAGATCTGTCGTGACCAGTCCTGGACCAGATTTTCCCAGAACCTGTTCAGTGTTTAAACCTGTGTGTTTTTTCAATAAACCTTTGAACTTTTTCCCCTGTCTCAGAGTGTGTTCAGCATGTGGGCTAGTAACCAGAAACCCACCATGACAATTATCATGTCAAGCCGATTGGCATTTTTATACAAAGTCTCTCAAAATTTTTCAAAATGAAGATGCTATACATTTAGCAGTCGTATAAACAAAACTGGCTTTCTAATATCAGAGGAAATATTTTTAAGTTCGAAGACAGGTGAAAGCTGTTCGAACAAACACTTGTTATAACCCAGGTATGCAGTAAATACCTCTGAAAGGTTTAGAAGAGCTATAACAGCACAGTTCCATATAATGTGCCAGCATTGTCCAGCTAAAAGAAGAAAATTACAGCTGAAAGACAGACAACTTCATAAAGGTGCTGATTTTGGCTGTAATATTCAAATGAAGCTGTCTAAATTTGGCAAAAACACATTAAAACATCCTGCCTACCATTCAGGCTGTTGACAGCTGTGTAGTGTTTGGAAAATTGCTTTTACTGTGATAGTAAAAGAATAAATATTTCTATTAAATAAGTAAGAACATTTTCTCTAAATTACAAAGCTTTCAAACTGATAAAAAAAAAATGGATGTCTTTAAAAAGAACAATTGCAAATCCAAACGTTAATTTAAGCTTAGTAAAAGCACCCCTGCTCTGTGGCGCTGGCTGCCTTTAAACAGGGTAGATATAAATATAGGCCAACACAACACGTAGCATAGAGCCTTTGCCGGCTCCTCATTAATAATTTTTTTTCTCAGAAACATAACTCCTCTCCCACCTTTATCTTCACCCCTCTTTTCTGTCTTATCTCCGTCATGTTTCTGCCTTGTTACTTTTTGACATCTGCTCCCTGGAAAGTTTCTGTTCTCAACGCTGCTGCCTGTCAACAGCCTGACAACGACCACAGACACACACCCACATACTCCACCAGGTTTAGCCAACACTTGTGCTTCCAGAAGAGAAAAAAGGCCAGCAAAAAATATTGTTCACATAATGCTTCAACAGGATTTTTAAATTTTGTGTAATGGGGTTTCTGTCCTTGCAGCTTGATGGCTTATAAGGGAATGATTGAACAACAGCTTGATTTGATTAGTTGGGACCTCACTGCATTACCTAATGGACAAAACCTCTCCTTATATCTTTATCTCCAATCTCTTTTCTTCCCATGCTCCTCTAGCTTCAGCTCTAACTTTTGATTTGCAACCATCAGACGCACTATGTTTGTGTGCCAATAGGAAGAAGGGCTCCATACTTTCCTAACAGGACATCTAAAGGGGGCTGCTAGGACCAACAACTCATTTATTTGAGTAAAGGTTGATTTATGTGCCCGTTTCATTTTTCTTACTCTTCTATTGGCTGAGACTGGGCTGTAAAAATATTTAAAAGCAATATTTCAAAAACAATGCAGTGCACTCCTCTGGTTGGCTTCCCTAAGTGAACAATGAAAAGAATATGATCAGCAAAAATCAAACTTTCACAGTACATAATAAATAGCTGCAGACAAAGAAAATACTCATCATTAATAAGTTGATAAATTATTTTGAATGTTACCTTGAGAGGAACCAAAATGCAAGAATTGCCACTAACATTATTTAGGAAACCAGCTAGCAGAGCAGTAAAGTAGCGACCATATGCTGCTAATTTAAGGCTCTTAATAGTAAGTAAGGTTTATTTATATAGCACCTTTCTCAGACAAGTGTCACAATGTGCTGAATAAAATAAGGCGTAAAAAACAAAGCAGCACCATTTTAAATACATGTAGAAAACATAAATACAATCATAGCAGCCCTTGATAAAATGATTCTAAAATGCTTAGTTAAAAAATAATGTTTTTAGTTGTTTTTTTTAAATCATCCACGGAGTTCACCAAGCGAAGGTAAAGCGGTAGTGCATTTCAGGGTCTGGGTGCGACAGCTTGGAAAGACCTGTCACCTCCGGTCCTAAAACGGGTTCGAGGGACCATTAACAAGTTCTTTACGGCAAGATCTCAGACTGCGAGCAGAGAAATGAGGCTGAATCCATTCATAAATTAATGATCACCAGACGTGGCCACATCTGTATGCAGTTAATTGCTCTGTAGGATGCATTTGATAAGATGGAAAGATGTCTGCAATGATTTACTACAAGAGAAACATCTCACTGTACATTGTGAAGGGTTTATAAGTTAATTCCCAACAATTAAAACATCCTTATTTTACCACAACAGAGATAGATTAAATGAAAACTATTTAAGCTGCAAAACTCAGTATCATGACAGTGTTACCAGAGAAATATGACTTATTCGACACTGCATACCATAAGACTTAAGACTAAATTTAGAAATTTTGGCCATATTTTTTAAGATAAAAAAAAATAGATTTAGGCATAGATGATGAGGAAAAACATTATTTGGACACATTAAGGTGAACTAAAACAAACTATTTTAGAGTCAAATGTGAGACCATCTCTCCAAAGTAAGACATCAACATGAAAATAATGTAAGAAAGGAAAAAAAAGAAAATAAAAAGAAAAAACTCAAGCTTCTGCAGAGGAACAGACTTTGTTTAACCATAGGTGAAAATTAGATATCAAAACAGAAAACAGAAAGAGAATATTCTCTGATATAAAGGGTTGGATTTCCGCTTAAAATGCCAAAACTGATCCTAGTTTTTGTTTTATTTTTACCATGACTTTAATAAATATCATGGATATATTCCTTTTCCTATAAATGATAACAATGATACCTAAAAGAAAAAAGATAAATGCAAAAAAAATCATAAAAAACCCATAAATAAATAAAACTACCTACTTTCTTAATCATTCCTTTTAAATCATTCACATTTTTCTGTGTGTGGGAATAGAATCCACTTACAGAGACAAACACCTATTAGATCTGGGCCTTCTGGGTTTTGCAGGTTAATCTCAATAAATCAAGGTTCAAAAACAGTTATTTATTTTGTGCAATTCAAACAGTGAAGCCTAAAAAGGTTTTCTACAGAGAAAATTAGATATTGCCATTGTTTATTTCTATTACCTTTGATGAATATGGGTCACAGTAAGAAAAAACATCACTATTTTGCTTGGGAAAATACTGTCTTATACAATATTTAAAGTTTAAGGGTTTGGGAAGAGATTATAGGTTGTTTTTTTTGCCAGGCTAAGGAGGAAACAGACGCTCTGTTGCTCAATGGTCCAAAATACTCCTTAGGTAAAAGTCAGTTTTAGAGTCGATTGGGAAATCAATGTCCTGGAGCTTATGAGGACAACGATAAGACACAGTCCAAGTTATTTTGTGTGAAGCAAGAAGTTTTCTTCAGGCAACACTGCATTGATGCAGTTATTTATACAAAAGGACCCTTGACCAATAATGGATTATAAATCCTATAGAATACAAGGACATCTTTTCTAATAAGTGGAAAACTCAATAATTGTGTTAGTTTTATGTGATAACCTAATTATCTGTGGTCAAAAAAGGTTGAGCTTAATTTGAAATGTCAATGTATCTGTTAGACGTTATAAAAATTAGCAGAAATATACAGTTTTATCACAATGTGTGTGATATCCTCATTTTTTAATAAGCACTTGTACATACGCCTTGAGGAGTTCATTAATATTAGAGCGCAAACCTAACTGCAAGAAGCAGGAAAAGGACTCCTCACATTGATTTTTTGAACAGGCAGAGGATTAAAAAAAGTCATATTTGCATAAATATTGTGGATCCAGAGTGTTCATCAGGTATGTTTCAGCCTAAAACAGCCTACAAAGGAAAAATGTGTAATAAAGCGAAGGCAGCAGCTAGGTTTCTGCACAGCTCCTCTTCTCTGATTGAAAGCGACACAAACAAATCCTTTGGAGAAAAGCCAGCAGAGACTCCCAGATAAAAAGCTCTTAAGGAGGAAGATATTCCCTCTCCTAATGATATCATGGAATCATAATGAGGAGCTGTAAAACTCACACACTTTTGTCACCCACATACACACTCTTGATAAGTAGTCTCCAGCTGAGCCGAGTAATAAAGTTTCACCTCAGATGTGCGTGGGAAGGCAGAGATGGGGAGTTTAAAGGAGATGATTTGAGGGCCAGAAGTATAGACATGCGGACACAGGAGGTTTGGAAAAGGTAAGAGAGGAAGAAGCATCAGGTAAGGAGGAAGCAGAGACTAAAACCATAACAAACAAATTCAAAAAATGAACATAAGCACATTTAGTGTCCTATCTAATATAGACTAGTACACATAAAAATGACTGAAATCTGTTTTGTTTACACATTTTAAAAACTTGTGTAATTTGTTTCACAAGAAAAGAACTTCATGACATAAAACGGGTCCTAAAAACACAATAATGTTGAATCAACACAATCTCACTCTATGGATCGATTAAAAATAAATATTAACTTCTGATTCAGTCCAACAATCAGTTCAGTCATTTCCTTCAGCATCACTATGATTATAGTGCAGAAGGTTCATATTCAGGTTCTAAGCAAGCAGGTATTTAGTTACCTAAATAAGCAATTGATTAAATCGTATAAATTATGCAGCAATCACTCCTGATCAAACATGCACTAACAGTACATGTTTGATTCAATGATTCATTGACTTTGCAGCAATCACTCCTCATGATCATAAATGTAGTGACTGTGGATTGCCACCTATTTATGTGGAGTCCACCTATTTATTGGTAATTATTGGTCATTATTCAGTTAATATCTTAATAATTTTCATTTTGGAATAACTTTGTTTTTAACAATGTATTAGTTATAGTGGGATTTGTGCAAGAATTGGGACATAAGTAATTCAGCCTGGAGAAACTCAAACAGAGAAAAGCTGCTATTAGAAATGTTTTTTGACATGAATGAAATAAGGTATTTGGCGCATGGGCCCTGGCAGAAGACTTTGATGCTGTGAATTAATATTGACTTGGATGAGGAACCTCAGAAATGATTAGAGCAGTCTTCCCCCGGGGTCCGGACACTGGTGGTAGATTAAGCCAGAGGGTGAGTGGGAATGACAATAATCTATGAGGGACTGGACAACTGGAGTTGGGGTGAAGGGGGGGGTTAAAGTTTGCTGGCATGAAAGAGGGAAGCTGACCACAAGCTAAATGAAGGGGATCTTGAAAGATGATTGGCTTCAGAGGAGGTGCGGTTCCGATATTTATTGGCTAAAGCTAGATGTGGGACACCAGCAGGTACTTCAAGTGAGGCTGATAAGAGTCTTCCAGATGGAATTTCTAATTAAACTTCATTAGTAACATTAGCATAACAAGTTTTTGAAAAAGGCAGATAGCAAATAATATGCAATTAGCTCTTTAAGCATTAGCATCTAGCCATAGAAATAAAATATGTATCATTACATGTAGGAGGACCATTTCTATAGCACCAAAAAGGAGGACATTTCGTGGCATATCAATAAATTACTAAAGTGTGCATAAGAATCTGGTATACTAAAATAATTCTGAGTCTGATTATGTTTTAATTAATAGCATTTTCATCATTGGAATTAATAAGAATAATTGAACAGTCATTGATCTCACATTGGGTAAAGTCACTCTCTGCGTCTAGCCCATCCTCTTGGAGATCAGTGAGTTGCCATTATGTGGTGCCCGGTGAGCAGTTTGGGGTTAAGGGTCTCACTCAGGAACCCAGAGTGGAGGCTGTGGGGATTGAACCGGGTACTTGCAACCTTCTCAGAGCACAAGCACACTGCTCTAACCCACAAGGCCAACACTCCTCATAGAGTTGATGACGGGACCAGCAGTTTGAACGTTTATTTTTAAAATCAGCATTTGCATTTTTGATTTATTGCATTTAATTATAGCACTAGCATTTAGTAAACCCAGTAGCCCTAAAATTATCTTTTTTATGTCTTACTTTAATATTAAATGTGTAACAAACTTTTAGGAATATATCTAAAGATTACTGTCATTAAGCATATCTTTACCTTAATAACCTTAAAACTGAGCTAATTTTCATTGTGATTACTGGTGTAGATCTGGAATCAGATGAAATTCGACATAAAAAACAAGATTGAAAAATACGTCTCTCTCTGTCCCACAAATTGCATATTTAGTTCATATTTACATGTTGATTTTGTTCTTACAGTATTTAAATAAAATTACTGTAGTGATATGTATAAAGAGAAATAAACACATGATTAATTTTCATAAAATTAATTAACTAACCCTTGTGAGCTGCACTTCTCTTTTGCTTCACACTTCAGAGAAAATTAGGAAAAAGGATGGGTGAAAAGCAACAGATAATAATTCATGTAGTGACAAAGCCTCAGCAGCAGAAGGAAGAAAGGAAGATGCCAATGATTCGGATATAGTAGAGAAAATGACAAGTCAAAGAAGAGATGCACCATGAAAGACAAATTAAAAGAGGCGGAGCCGAAAAGGAGACAATCATTTATATGAGAAAAAGTTAAAATGATTCTGCTTTGTTGGAAATGCTGCCAACAACAAGACAAAGTACAGCAGGCACCAACCGGTCTGCCTGCATGTTCAAAAAGCGTCAGCAGCAAATTCTGCACAGTCGAATGACACGACTCCCATCAACACACTTTCATTTCTTCCCTGATCATCTTCCGTCCTCACAACTCCTTCCCTCTCACCACCTCTCCCTCCTCTATGCATCAGATTCAATGAGAATCTTCTCTATGAGCGAGGCCTCCGATATTCAGCTGTCAAGAAGAAGGATAAGACACATGACTGTTCACAGGGAGTGACACAGATGCTGTTTCTGCTCCAATTTTTAAAAAGTAAAATTCCTCTGATGTGCTTTATGAATATGCTCCTTGGAGAGATAAAATAAAGTGAAGTGCTGCTCGTCTATGTAGGACTCTGTCCTAATGGGAAGAGTTGCATCCTCCCGTATCTGGTTTTATCTCTGATGTGAGTGAACTGAGACACTTGGAGAGGATCCTGGGAGGAAAAATGGCAGATAAAAAAACATGAAAGAGAATTTAAATATTTTTTTGTTTTTTGAAGCTTTTTTCACTTGATAGTAGAAGAAGAAGAATTTGTTTAACACCTTGCACAGATAGTCATAAAGTCCTCAACAACAGATAAAAAAACAATAAAAACTAAATAAAAGAATTAAACTCAGTTAAATCCAAGTTATAAAAATGCAGAAGTAAATAAAAAGGTCTTCAGCTGCTTTCTCAAAAAGATTTAGAATTCAATAGAATTCAACATAAAGGGACAGATGAAGGGTTTTCCACAATTAAAAGGGCAAGTCTCAGGGGCGTTTAATGGACCAGGAAGCATTGGGTGCTGAATCCACTCCTTAGTAGAGGGATCTCTGGACATTTAACTGGGAAAAGGGGTTTTTACTGAGCACCCTGGGACCTTGTTTGAAGCCAAATACTTATACAACCTGCTTTATATAACCATCTAGAGGCATCATTACAGTTTTTTTTATTCTCTTGCCTTTCAGGGCTTCCATAGATTTAGTTATCAGATCAACAAATTACGAAAAAAATATTTTGGAAAGAAGTTATTTTCACTTTTGAATGAAACAAAGAGCAGAGGTGAAAGCCATTTTAAATTCTTTCTGGTACAATATAAAAAGACTTTCTGGCTCATATCCTTTTCTCACACGCTTCACACATCTGTAAAATATAGACCAATATAACCTACATGTGAAAGCTACATTACACTTTTTTATATTTTTTTTATTTTTAGCCTCTATCCATCCACCCATTTTCTGTCAAGCTTATCCCAAGCCAGGTTGTGAGGGATGCTGGTGCCTAAACTCTAAACCCTGGACAGGTCACCAGTCTATAAATTTTAGCCTCTAGCTTCTCCATTTTAGTTATTTAAGAGAAAGAATCAACAATAAAATAAATATATTTAGGGGTCGACTAATATACATTGTTTTCCTTTTACCGGTAGCTAAACTGAGGCTGATGCAACACCTACAGAGATTTGTCATTAAAGAAAGATATCAAAAAGATTCATTATTTTAACTCTATTACCAACACCTACATTTCATGGTTTCACCCATAACACCCACTGTCCATGCTTTATAATGCCATTAAAATCCTGCATCTAAAGAAATTTATAATATTTTTTATTAAGAAAAATCCAACATCATCTTAATTTGATGGATAGAAAAATAGGAATTAAAGACATATAATATTCCAAGACGGTCTATGTACCTTTTCGTCTGGATCTGTATATATAAACATTAAAATAGTTAAATATTATTTTGGATACAATATTTGTAGATCTTTGGTAGAAATTAAATAAAGATTTGAACCATCTCTCATAATGAGGGAGAAATAAAATAAACTATGAGCAGATTTTTACTGAGTTTACTTCACAGCACACACCTGTTGAAAAGCATCAGTGAGGATTAAACACAGTGCGACTGTCTCACTGCCATCAGATTGGTAACACCAACCTGAAGCTAGCAGGTCATCCTGTTCCTGAACCAATCCATACTTTCATCATCAGGCTTTGAAAATGTGGGAAATAGTTGTGTTTTCCTCTTCTACAATTAATTTTGGGCAGTTTCAAGCTTGACATCTTGTTGTCATCATTAACAAGCTACCGGATATTCACTTAATTTTGAAAATATACCAATTTAGATGCCTCCGTTTTGCTCACTGCCAGCCTCCACAGTAGAATTATCATCTTTCTTCAGTGAAAACTTTAAGTAGTATAAGCACTGATAGCACTGATCTCAATTTATTAACTGGATTGCTGATAGATCGAAAAAACTGAAGTCACCTTGGTAATCATGGGACTCCCCACTATACCTGAGTCACGCCGTAAAAATGCCTGTAATGTGATGTAATTACGATAACAATGTAATCAATACATGAATATTACATGTATATCATCAATTTAGCACTTTTGGAACATCATCACATAGTCTCTGTATGTAACAGTCTTAATGGTGTAGTGGGGGCTTTTCACAGATTTTTGAAAAGAGCCACCCTCTCCACAAATGCATATGCACAATCCTGCACCCGCTCCACAGAGGGAAAGCCTATCAAATGCATGCCAGAGCATGGACGAGCCCATTTCTGGATGTGCGGGGATGAAATGATAAGACGGTTGCTCAGATGGATCTCATCTAGCCTATATTTATATGTTAAAAGTTTCCCCGCAAATAAGACCACTGGTACATGAAAAAACATGACATCCTTGTATGTTTTTTTGCTGCAGTGGAAATCTTAACATGTTTGTGGGGTAAATAAGGATCTTTCATCGTTAGTATAACTACTAACGATGCAAATTACAAAATAAATAAACTTATCTTCCATGGATTGTTAAAATATACATGGGACTTTTACTAGCAGTGATGTGAAATGGATAACATGCCAAACTTCATCTGTTGAGTAGAAACTTCGAAACCGAGGCATCAGTAGAAAGCCCGACCTGTGATTTCAGTGTACGTCATGGTGTGGAAAAATCTCACAAAAACACTCTGGTCTTGTTTCTCTTTCTCTTCTTCTCATACACCTCATAGACCCTTTTTCTCTTGTGCCCCTCTGTCATGATCTTGGCACTGATGGCTGGATTTTGATCTTTTCTCCTATCTTCTTAGCTCCGCCCAGCGCTCATTGTCACACATCAAATTCACCTGTTCCTGCTTTATATTTAAGCTATGCTTCCAGCCATCGGTGCCAGATTATTCCATCAGTGTGTGAGGGTTTTCGAGGTATCTGTGAGTTTGTGACCGATACTGACTAGTTTCTGTCACTCGACTTCTGAGTTTTGGTTGTCCCTCTTCTGCTCTGAGTCCACCTGCTAACAACCTTGGACGTTTCTACTGATCCTGACTTGGATATCCCTTTGGCACGATTTCAGACTTCTGATCTTCTGGCCAGGAAACCTGTTCCTGCTTCGACTGCCTTTGGATTATCCCTCTGGATTCTTCTGCTCCTCTGCATGCTCTGGCTAAACTGGCGAGACTCAGACTAAACTTTACCAGTGTATCCAGAGAACCCGTCCATGCTGAAGAGCAGCCGCACACTGATTTCTTTAATAAACAGTTGTTTTGAAATTACCCTACTCTGTCAGGTTGAATTCTGGGTCCTATGGTCAGAGCTTTATCTTTTTCTTTGTTTTAAAAGACTTAAGCCCCTTTGAAAATGAGAAAATCATTGTTGTTTGATGCAGTAGCACACACATTGTTTACATTCCAACCTGTCTAACTAGGGAGAACCAATATGGCGGCTGGTGACTTCACAGCACTATCAAAATACTACCAACTACCATTGGTCTATCGGCAATCCAATGAATAAATAGAGATCAGCGGCTGATAGGCAATAAAACATGAGTGCTGCTGTCACACAAGCTCCGCTTGGTTTGGTCATAGTGTCATGCTTGTGTTGCATTCACTGAAGCTAGGAAGTTATAATACTTCTTATAATTTAATACCGTAGGGTGGCTCTGTTGATTTCTTATTTCTCGAGTGAAGAAAACATCAGAAACTTGATAACAATCATTCGTGACATCAATGCCCAGGCCAGGTGATGTCACTGGCAAGTCTCCAATGTATTTGGGAGCCTGAGCATGCAAGGCTATGAAAGCAAATGTTAAAATGTATTTGAAATTTGATGGGAGCCAATGCAGGGAGTAATGCGCGACATTTTGCTCCATCCTTTAAAAAAGACTTCCTGCAGAACTTGGAAAACAACTGTTTCATGTTCTACCCCTTTAACGTGAAAAAAAAATGTGTTAAGTAACTAATATGCATAAGTAGATGCAAAGGATACATTCATTATTTTTTCAGTGAATTTTGTGACTTTCCATTGGCGTCATTTAACCATGGATTACAAGTTTTAGAAAAGAAAAGAAAAGAAAGAGCTTTACAGGTTCCACCAAGTCCAGCAAGATTTAAGCAAGATTCTGTATCATTACAAACCCCATCAAAAACCAGGTAAAAATTTTTTGTAAAGGTCTGAACAGCTTGGTTAACGATATGCTTCTGGCAGACCATATTTTTAATGAAAATACCCACTTTAACAGACAAATTAAATACACACAATAACAGTCGGACACAAGAACACCAGCAATAGTCTTATGTCAAGTCCAAAAGAGAAAACTAGATCCAAAGTGTGGTCTTTTTATGTGATAAACCATGTTGGTCACAGTAAAAAATGATTTAGATGCTACAGAACACAAAGAGACATTTACTTGGGTCAATTTGTTAACATCAGTTTCATATTTGATGATCATGGTTAAAAAATAGAGAAAATCTTGTGGGATGCTTTTCTACATTTTTTGCACTAATAGTTAAAAGTCAGGCAGGTATTTTCAGATATATTTCCTGCAGTAGAAAGACAAGCAAATAAATATATCTTTGTTTTTAGTTTTTTTTTTTTTCTTGGGCTGAATATGTGAAGATGAGAAAAAACCCGCTTCCTGTACATCAACTATCGAATGCTGAGCTACAGACCACATCGCACCAGATTGTTTGTCCTCTCCACGTCGGCCTCGCTTTGAATTCACTGTTTCCAATAAACGTTTAAAGCAGCAAAACCACGGCCTTCTGAGCTGTCACTGAAACCACAGCAGTGCAACAAAGTCGGGTCTTTAACCTGTTTCACAGAGACAAACAATGCTACATCCTTCATGGCGCTTGAGAAGATTAACATGACTTACTAGCCTGAGGGGGCTGGGGGATATTTTTTGAATGTCAAGAAAATATTGAAGTATCACAACATCCCATAAAGGGATCGCCAAAATTCTGTATTCCTTCTTCTGACTAAAGTTCATTGTTTAATTAAATTATTTCACTGTACTTTTCAACCAAAACATGTAGAGATAACTAAGGATAATAGATTATAAGGTGAAGGCAGGGCATATTTAAAATCAGCCCTGCACCAACATGTTCAACCACATCTCATGCTAATGGTCAGCTCTTTAAAACCGAAGTGGGCTGATAAGTGTGAACAACAGCTGATTGTACATAAAAGAAAGCAGATTTTTATATGCACGTGTAGCTTAAGGGGAAACTTACCACTACACCATTTTTTTGCTGATAAAAAAAAAAATGTTTTATAGCTTTATCTGCACTTGTCCTATTTTTGTGTCTTAAACCATCTACATGCTGCCCTTGTCAGGTTAAAATAGGTTACTGCATCTATTTTTTCCAAATGGCTTAACTGTAAATGTGACATCACTGAGGGAAAACTGACATAAGCAGCTGTAACCATGATATCTCAATGCTTACTCCCTCCTCCGACACACAGTGGTTCACTTAAGGACCGACAAAAACTTTAATGATTTTCTTAAAATGAAAAATAAAAATAGATCATAATTTTCCTTATTAAAAGAATGTAAATGCATAAAAATTTGACATCATCTACATTGTTTGTCTTTGTCTTTTGTAAAATAATGATAAGGTGACAATTTTGCGTCAATGGGTCACAAGGCATGAAAGTTACAATTTTTTGTTTATGAAGAGTGCAGCAGTCCCCATTAGAACCACCGTATGTGGGAGCAGGGAACAGCCACACAGAATCTATCGGCCATATTTGTTTTGCTGCTGCATGACGCTTAAGTCCTTTAAGGGGAAAAATATATATGTTTGAGATACATCTGAAGTAATATAGCGCAGTTGGGACCTGAAACAGAGGATTTAGTATCAGGAAGTCACAAAGCGCTAAGACTAAATGATGTCACGGCGGTTCCAATTAAATGCTCCAAAGTGTTAAGACAGAGTGGCCAGCTTGTTTATATGTTTCTAAAAAAAAGTCTTTCAAACCTTGTGGCTGCCTGTTACATACCAGTTCTGCCTTAAACACCAACCCTTTTAGCAGCTATAAATTATATATTACATACAGTTTTCTGCTGAGTGAAAGAATGCATTAGGAGGAAAGAAAACATCTGGAAATCAAATCTTTGGCCCAGCCGATGTCAAGATATAAAGAGTAGCTGTAAGTGACCAAGGCAGAGAATTGTTCAAAAATTAACAAGAAATAAACAAAGCAAAATAAATATTAAACATACTGTTAACGAGAACAATATCAAAGATAAATAAATCAACAACCGTCAAGTTCATCCTGTGATGTTTCCTGCTGAATCCTGTGTTTGTTCTCATGGGTTTTAATGTTGTGAATTTGTATTATAGAATAGGGAGCTGGCCTGGAGAAGCTGAAAGGTTGCAGCACAGAGGCTGAAAGGCAGGGGCGTCCCTAGGTTTAAGAGACAAGGGTGGCCCAGCCCCTAGAAGATATTGCGCGCGCCAAGCCTGCGCCGAAATTTTTCAGTGCACCTGCTAAGGCGTTGTCTAAGACAAGGGTGTAACTTTGTGTTGAAAGTTGGTGGGGACGGCTCATAAGGAAAGGGAGCTACCTGCGCGACGCCTTTTTTTTTTTGTTGGAAAGGATAAGGCCAAAAAAATGCGAATAACATTTATCAATTTAATGCTTACAGTTGAACACATAACTGTTACAATATTCACTTACATATTTTGTGCAAAAAATATTACATAAATCTAAACAGACAGTACAAATCAGAGAAATCAAATAAATATATCAATTTTGTAGAACATTTATTGACGGTCAATTTTAGGTCACTTTTTAAAATTAATTTACTTTTAAACCAGGACTCGGACAAGATCTTATGGGACCTTAAGCAGAATATGATTAAGCAACTCCATCTTTCTGTCAAAAACATCCACCAGCAGGGTATCCAGGGGGGGATTTACCATTAGGCAATACTAGGCAGTTGCCTAGGGCCCCAAGTTCTGGGGGCCCCATAAAACTCTGTTTCCATGTATGGTTAATACAACTAATCCTTATTTGTGCACATTAATTATGTTTTTGATAAAAATCCTTTGGCTAAAATGCCATCAGAACGCTGATAAATAGAGAGGAAAAAGGGACAAGAAGAGAGGGACAAAACCTAGAACAAATAATGGATGTCTATTCTATTAACATTTCTCTATCTGTAGAATGGGTCTGTTTTATGGGTTTTCTTCTCAGGGGGCCCCCTGCCTGTCTTTGCCTAGGGCCCCAAATTTCCTAAATCCGCCCCTGAGGGTATCAATACTGATTTGATAGAATCTGGGAGAGCGGACTATGTTCAACCATCCATTTTCTTTAACCTTATCCCTCAGTGGGATCAGGAGGTGCTGGTGCATATCTCTAGCCACGTTCTGGGTGAGAGGTGGGATCACCCTGGACAGGTCACCAGTCTGTCGCAGTATGTTCAACCAGCTTAAAAGTAATCGGTAATCAGATTTATTATTTGCACTTTTACTAAGTGAACTTTCTAACTCCCTTAAATCTGAAATTCCAATGCCAAAATTGTTTAAATCTTTTATCTTTGGACCCCCTGCAGAGTGACGTCACACCTGCAAGATCCTATCCTTACCTTCCTGCTAGATTGCAAAAAGCAGCTTGCTCATGAGTTGTCAACTTAACACGCTAAATCTTAAATGTACGTGTACATATAAAAGAAAAAGGGGCGCAGTGCTTGCTACTGAATGGCAACACTATCAAAGTCAGGAAAAAGTTTTAAGTAAAGCCGGGATTAAAACAGTAGCTACAAGAAGCTTCAAATAAAAGGTGTTCTTTATGTTCAACCTAAACACCAACTCCGATAGACCATCAGTCGAGCAGCTGTTTAAATTAATCAATCACTGCTGCGAAAGCTTATAGCAGTGAAAGCTAATATACCACAGTCATCACTTAATAAACGCAAAATAAACCTCTAAAAACGGAAAACTGTAATGGACTGAAAGTCCTGTTTTTTATGTGGGAAATTGTTTGCGTGTGTTTTAGTATAATTCGGATATATTGGCGCTGTTGTCTGTTTCTATGGCAACGATACTGAATGTAGTGTAGCTTAGAGACCTGCACGGTTCCACAAGTCCCTCTCAGCTGCAAGTCTGAGTCCACTGCTGTCCCTGAATGGGGAGAAAGCGAGAGGCAACAGATTCTTTTTTCTGAGTTTTTTTGTCGGGGTTTGTGGACGGTGAGCAGCGGGGAGAACTTTTTTTTATTTTCTTTCTGAGGAGCGGCATGAATGGGGTTTTAATCAGATATACACAGCACCGAAAGCAAAATACGTGTACAAAATATTGGTGGGGACTGTCCCCCTACCGGTCAAGATTGGTGGGGACATGTCCACACCAGTCTTTAAGGAAGTTACGCCTATGATTGTTCAGATTAACTTGTCTTCTTTATGGCTTTTATTCGGTGCTTTACTGCATTTGTTTTGGGAAAATATGAGGAAAAAATAAATACAGAAAAAAAAAAAAATTTTTAAATCGCAAAATAATTATAGGGTGGCTAATGCCAAAGAAAGGATGACTGAAGCCACCCTTAAATAGGTCTAACGACGCTTATGCTAAAAGGGCTTCAACGACTTTGACAGTGAACATCCCAAATAGCTTTACTTTCTTACAGTTCCCCCAGCGACTGTGTGTATAATTTATCAGTTTGTTTTCATGTTCAGGGGTCATATGCATGGGATGCCTTCTCTGATCTCTTTGGCAGTCTTAACACAAACACTAAGGTTGACTATAAATTTATGGCCTTACTCGATTCTTTGGGCGTTATTCGTATTTTTTTTTAGACTTGTATGTTCCTATTTGCTTTCATTGCCTTTTTTGTTTGTCACTCACACAGCTGAATTTCCCAAATGTTGGACAATAAAGATTTTTTTTATTCTGTACTTAAATTTGCATAAATAAATAAGAGACCTGTAAAAACATCACATGACAGGAAAAAAATAGTTCATAAGTGCTTAATTATTCTTTCTGTCCCATAAATTTAGTACATAAGACAAAAGAGCTGAAGAAAGAATCAAAGGAAGCACTCGAGTTAGGAAAGAGAACTGGAAGCAAGGGGTTGATAAAGGAAATAGAGAAAAGGAAGAGCGGAAGAAAAGGAATGAGAGCAGGAATCAAAGGAAAATAAATACACCAGAGAGGAATGGAGGACAGGAAAGCTATGGATGGAAGAGAAGAGGAAGAGAAGAGGGATAGAAGGAAGAACTTGATTAAAGGATATGAGGAAGGAAAGAAAGCAAAGACAGAAAAAAAATGGAAGAACACAAATAAAGACAGAACAAAACATAGAAGGAAGCAAGTGAAGAAAGAGGGATAAGACAAACAATACTTAATTATTATTATATGGGAAAGCTCTTGATGGTGTCGGCTCTTGTTTAAAAAAGTTTAAACAGTTATTGGTTACAGAGTCTGGGTTGAAGATGAGAAAAAGCAACCAAAAACAAGCTGAGTCATGCAACGCAATTTAACAGTTTCCCATGTTAACATATTTAAGTGAAGATGTAAATCAGCACGTTAAATAAACACCATGCCCTCCTAACAACACTCACATTACAGAAGGCTTTCATCTGTCAACTTTCAACTGTCCTTTTAACTCATTTTCTCTTATCCCTCTTTTACCAATTAATCGTGTATTATCATGTAAACAAAACACGAATATTAAGAGTGGAGGATTTTAAGTTTTTACAAGATCTCCTCCTCCTGAATTGAGAAATTGCTATCTTTCCGAATATTTAGAGAACAATCTGAAGAACACTGTGCTAACTATAAAGGTTGTTTGTGGCTGCAGCGTGATGTGAGGTTGTTTTTCTGCTTCAATCCAAAAATGATCTGAGATGGAATAATAAAGAGAACAAATTTCAAATTCTTCAACGTTACCTGTAATCATCAAACTTGGTCAGGATAAGTAAGGTAAGGATAAGCTTCTGGAAAGCTTTAGAAGAGCTAACCACATCAACTAACATTCGATGATGATGATGATGCCTTAAAGTCATGTCTGTAAAATTAAACCAATTAATCAGTCTTGGAAAAAGAGCAGTGCAAATGAATCAATAAGAGCCCAATGTTAAAAATGACATTCAGTCCCATAATGAGAGCATGCATATATTACCTCCATATAAGGTTCTACAGGTTCTGCAGATGGCTGAAAATAAAACCTTTTCAGCTCTTCAAAGGCTAAATTGCATGTTGTGCCTTTCTGACAACACTGATTGGAAAACAGTTTTTTTTGTAACTTAAGTATCTTTATAAAATGTATATCTTAATTGCTTAATTTACATGCAAGTTGCAGAAAAACACCTGCAGGAAAGGTCACTGGACATCTGCAGGAAAGACAAAGAGGGGAAGACCAAGAAACACCTGGTGCAGAAGTGTGGGAGTGCAGCTTAAGACCTTGCAACACTCGGTGTACGATCTATGCAGGTAAAGATTCTCAGTGATCCAGGTTATGGTAATTCCAATAAAGTTAAGAAACAAAAGTCTGGACTTTTTTATCCAAGTTTGAAGACATTCCAGGCTTATAGAGTAGCCCAAACAATAGCTTTGTTATGGCTTAGAAAACATGCAAATCGAACCAAAAAAACAGGTCCACCCCTTAGTAATAGGGAGTCGTTGAGGTTGTTGCTGGCCTGCAAAACCGGATACTGGCCCATGCCTTTGCAATGGGGAGTTGTTAGGGTCATTGTTAGCCTGGCTAAACAGGCGAGATGTTTTGGTCCAATGCATGGCGATGAGGATAGAGATGGTAGTGGGAAGGAATCAACTTGATCGCTATGTTGCAGGTTTTTGAGAGATGACACCTGAGTCCAACCCCTCTGTTTAAGGTATGTGATCTGGAAGCTGGCCCAGAACCGACAGACGTGGCGATCCTTTGTTACTGCCCTTATATCCCACTTAGCATAACGGGCCTGAGTGAGTAAGTTACATCCCTTTAGAGTTATGCACATCAGTCATGTGTAGCTTTATTTTATTACATTTTTTTACCTGCAACTAAATCTGCTTAATTCCTCCTATACACCTTGATATTACCTTTAGGTGATCATTAAAAGCCGAAGAACCTCTATTTCCTAACCTTTTTTTGCACATTCTTTAGAAACACATGCCGGTAAAGGTGTGCATGGATAAAGTGATAATTCAGCTAAAACTTGTGCTTAGGTAACCTTTTAAAAAGGGTTGGCCAAACTTTGTTAAATGGCATTTCTTTCCTGGAACAGCAAAAACGTCATCCTCAACTGCGATGATAAATACAGGCAGGAAGGTCTGAGGGAACAAAGGAGGGAAGAGGAGGGTGATAAAGCGAGGGGTGTTAAAGATGAAGGGCAAATTTAAAGAACTGAGAAGAAGCTCAGAGTATGGAAGAGGTGAAAGTGGACGGATGAATGGACAATAAAATAGAGAGCTGTAATATATCATCCTAAGAAATGATGGTGCAGATAGACAGGAGATGTGATGGGACAAAAAAAAAGAAAGAAGGTGGATGACGAATGGGGCAGAGGAGGAGAACAGAAATACGAGAATAAGATGGAGAAGGAGAGAAGAACGTTAAGAGAAAAACAAGGAGCATAAAATTACAGTTAGAGGCCTGATGAACCACAGAATGGATGAAGGCAGAAAGTAGAAGGATTGTATTGGAGAGTTTGCTGAGGAGGAGGGTGAGAGATACGAGTTGAGATGAAGAGCCTGCATGAGTCACATCGTCTCTTCCACAAGCTATTAGTGATTTAATCACTCTGACATCGTAGTGTGTGTCTGTGTGTGTGCGGATCATACCAGATTACCCTGAGGTGGTGCAGTCGGGAGCTGGCTCATCACTCTTCTACAGCAGCGTGCATTCATCATGTCACAGCCGCGTTTACCCAGGCCCCCACCAGGACGGCAGGTTTCCACGGACGGTTCACCATAGAATCCTACAAACCTACAGATCTTTGGCTGTGAGGCTGAGCTGCAGACCATGAAGGATCTGCAGCTTAATGCATCATTTAGCGTTTCTGCTAAATGTGCTAATCAAACTCCATTCCTTCTGACTCAGCTTGTTTTTTTTGTTTGCAAAAACTTTTGTCAGCATTATGTGATGATAATGTTAATTATGTAAAAGCCTTTCATGTAGTTTAACTGTCTCTTCCATAAAAGCCAGTTTTACAAAACAAATAACTTCTAGATGTTCTCTTGCTGGTTTCATAACATTCTAAATTTATCTAATTGATTTGGTTTAACAGTGAAACCCTATTGAAATATTTTGGTCTGCTTGGAAAGTCATTTTAAAGCTTTAGGAAAACTTGCAGTCAGAATAACTAAACATAAAAGTAGCAGCACGGCTGACACACCCTGGAGATTCCTTGTTGGCCTTGTTGGTCAGTGAACCCAGAGCAGAGTGTTTTCATGTGGTCTAGGCCTGGCAGGGTGTGGGGTGAACAAACTGTGAGGCCTGACGCAGATGTCAAAGGAGGGGGCAAAGAGGATGGGGAGGGAGCAGCTCTCGGTAGGTCACCGAGCCGTGATTACAGGGTGGGTGTAGTCCGTGGGGGGGTTTGATCACAGGCCTTCACTAGCAAAAAAAAAACTGTCTGTGGCTGTGGAGGAGCTGCTCTGACCACAGGGTGTGTTGATGTAAGCGTGCACTGACTAGGAAGGGGAAGTTGCATGGACTGCAATGTTGCCAGCAGTGAGGAAGCACCCAGAAGAGAAACAGAGAGTGACAGGGAGGCTAAACTGAAAAGTTTTAGATGAGAAAAAAAGGAATCACAGCAAGACACTATTCTCCATAATTGAATATGTTTCTAATAAGAGCATTTGAATGAAATTAACATAAGTACATAAAAAAAAAATCAAGCAGCCTACAGATACAAATCTGAGAGTTAGTTCATAGATTTAGTATCAATCTATGGAATAATAGAGATATTTTGGGTGATTTTGCCAAAAATGAAACTACTGTTTTTTTTCCCAAACAAAATAGAAATTATGACTTAATATTGATTTTTTTTTGCACGAACCGCAACCAGATCCTAGGCTTCACTATTTTTCATTATCTTTCATGATGCATTGTCTTAGCATTTTACAGCTACATAGAAAAATGCTTACTTCTAACTTGCATGCATGGACTTGCATGTGTTAGAGTTCTGGTTCTGTTATCTTTTCTCTTTTGGGCGTTCAGTTTTGCTTTGCTCCCTGTTTTCTAGTTTTTTATGGTTTGATTCTTATTTTATTGTGTTCTTTGTTTTTTTTCTCAGTTTCTGTCTTAGTCTTGGCTCTGTTATGCTTTCTTTTGAGTGTTCAGTTTTGCTTTACTCCATGTATTATAGTCTTAGTGGTTATATTCTTATTTTCTTGTGTTTTCTTGTTATTTTCAGTTTCAGGTTTTTATTTTTTGCCCTCTGCTGCCCTCTTGAGTTCTCCTTTTTTTCCCTTGCCCCTTTCTTGTTTCTGCTCTACACATACCTGCTCCTAATCTGCTCGTTAGCTCACCCTTTGTTTCAGGCCCCGTCCATACGAAGACAAAACGAACAGAGGTGACGCTATGACGCATGCGTGTAAGAAAAAAAACGCGATCAGACCTTAAAGATGGAAACGCGAAAACGGTGTTTCAAAATCTTCCCACTCTGAAGGCTTAATAGAAAAAAGATCGTTTACAGATCCCCGAAACGCCGGCTTCGTATGGATGAGAGGCTGGTTTGGTGAAAAATTTGTGATTTTAGGCCAGGGTTTGGCTTCGTGTGGACGGGGCCTCAGTCTCCCATAAATACTCTCTCTGTGCAGTTCTTCAGTGCTGGTTCCTCATCAAACCTCATCCAACTCTCTCTGAGCCTTCCACCTTGTGATAGTTATCCCCCTGATGTTTCCACGGTTTCTGATTCGTTTTGACTTGTTTTCTTGTTTTGATTTTTGGATTTTTGGACTCCTGGTTTCCTTTTAGTTTGGACTTTGTTTTCTTTTTGGATTTTTGGATTACCTGCCTCTGTTTTCGATAAACCTTCAACAATACATAACCAAATCCTGACTACTCGGGCTGGGATTAAACCTCTTTAAGCACACTACAGCCACCTTAAGGGCTGGAGTTAGAAACTTACTTTTTACCCTCATTAAATGTCATGTGACCGAGAATCTAATGCCTCTGGGATTTGGAAATGTACGTTTTCTTTTAGTTTAGTTTTTTTTCAAATTATTATTCAGTGCATCGCAAATGCAATTAATGTTAATTGTTCAACCTTAATTGAGTTGTGCAGTAAAGCAGATATTAAAGCAGGAGATTTTTTTGAACACACAAGGTAAAGAAGCTGCGTAAACATAAAAAGCTTATCTGACATTTGTCAATATTTAGAAACCAATGCAGACATTAGTAGTAAGAACATCAGTTTACTATAAACCAAAGAATCAAAGGACTTTAGAGGAAGGGATGGCACTGCACTGAATTATTAGAGGTAAGAGTGTTATGGTGTGGAGCTGAATTAAGTTTATGTTTCTGGCAGGTTTTATATAACGGACTTTCTTTGTAAGCTTTTTGAGCCCAAAACACAGGTCCTAGAAAACGGTTCCACACACAGTAAAGAAAATCCTCCACTAGTTTCAGAGAGAGAATTTAAAGGCACCTAAATGGCTCAGCCAATCTTCAGTGTTTGAAAACAGTGTTTATGGAAATATGGGCAATTATCACACCTGAGCAAAGCGTAACCTTATTCTGGGTACAGCATATGTCTTGAAGTTATTAAGAGAGCCACATTACAAAAAAAAGGTCATGCAACCAGACATCTCAAATCTAAGCTCAAACTGAACAAGCATTTCTTTATATTTTACCAGTGCAGCACAACAGTAAAAGAATGCTAATAAATCAATGCACTGCCTGCATTTAGCATTGAAGAGCTGAAGGAGAAGGAGGCAGGTTAAATGCATCATTGTATACATGAGTGTGATAAACTATGAGTCAAGTCAGCGTAGTAAAGAGAAAAACATCACTGCAGCCAACAGCAGACAGCCACTGCCACATTGATTTTTCCACATAACATAGCCCAGCTCACACACACGGAGGGGAAGCTACACAGACAGCTTAAAAACTGGCTAAAGATGTTGACTTAAGCTACTTAACTTTGACTGCTCTGACATTAGGAGAGATGAAGAGAAAGAGGAAGAAACACTCACACTTGGAGAGGAGAAAGACAGAGCAATGGAACTGAGGTGGCTTTTTATCCTCTATTTTCATTTCAGCTCTCTGTTCTTTGTTTCCTCCTCAGTCAACCAGAACACGACTGCTTTTATGTTTCCTCCTTAAAGCTTTTTAAACCACTTGGCCTAATTATATTCAGCTTTATTAATTAAAGTGGACATCCATCCCACCATGAAGCTGCTTCCGTTGCAGAAAAACAGCTGGAAACAGGGTGAGAAGAGAAATAACGTGGGATATAATCACACAGTTCTTGTTCAAACTTCCAGCTCAGCAGCAGAAAAACAAATCAGTACACCACGAGGGCCCGTTTTTCGTATCCTACGCAGATAATTTTATTCTTATTCCTCCTTATGTTGCCTCGCTTTTGTTGAGCCGTGATGGGTGAAATCAAAAGTTGCTAAGGCAACAAACAATGAGTTGAAGTGAGAGAAAAATAACCCCTCTATTGCTTACAGAGATGAAGGAATCCAAATGTTCCCCAGTAGACGCCTTGAGAGGCGAGAAATGGAGGGCAGTGGAGGATATAAAAGAGCTTTCTATTAAGATACAATGTCTGGATGTGAACAGATGTGGAGGTACTATACAGAGAGAAACCTCAAGAATCTAAACTTTTCACTCAGAGTCAATTACAAACAAACAAAACTTGCTGGTCTCCTTTAATCTTTAATACACCATGAAGATTTTTGTACTTCTTCCTGTTACCTAAAAAAGTTCGGGATGTGCATTAAGTTGAAACAAAGCAATAGGACTTTTTTTTAACTTTGATGGATGAAGTGCAGGTGAAAAACAACAACTTTGCACTGGTCAGAAGAAAATTGCTCTGCAAAGATTTTCCGTTCAGCACATAATCCATCTAGAGGAACATTAAATAAAACAAAAGTGTTTTAGGAGAATTATCAAAGCAACCACCTCTGTATGTCTGTTTGGGTTATCTTCAGTAACATGCACAAAGCACGCTACCTACTGCCGGCGTGTTAGGGACATTGCATGTGTATTAAATTTATCTTAGGATGCATAGAGCTTGATTAGGATTTCTCTCCAGTGTTTGCCCTGTCATTTGGATAAAACAGCCCATACTTTAGATCCTAGCTGCCGTTAGGAAGCTGCAACCACCTGATAAACAGCAAGGACAAAACAAGCATTGGGAGAATGCTAAGGATGCTGAGAAGTGTGCCTGTGAGAAGGAAAGATGATGTCACACAGGCTAGATGGGCAACAAAACAACACGACTGTGTGGAAATGCGGTGCTGAGTCACACATGCACGTGCAGCAGCCGCAGGAAAAGCTCACACAAGCACGGAAGAAGCACGCTTTTATGTTCATCAACACACAGTAAGAGTCTCTCTTTGGGAGATTTGGAGTTCAAACGATGTTTTATTTTAGGAACAGCTCCGGGTTAGTCACCCTACGTTGGTGACAGACGGAGAAACAGGTTGCAAATATCAAACATGTTACAAGCACAGCAACAAGAAGAAAACACCAACATCGCGGCAAATGCAAACACACACTCAGGCTCCCGCCCCTTAATTTACATGTCCCGCTAATTCCCAGAGATATTTTGCTAAAGGGAGAAAGTGTTGTTTAAGCGGTGTGAACTGAAGTCTGCGTTACCAGCAGCTGAACATACGATCCCAGCTCTGTTTGACAGCTTTGTCAAAAACAGTAAGTAGGCGAACTGTAGCCTCATTAACACATATTGCAACATGGCAGGAAACTGGGATTACAGAAGATAGAACTCAATATCAGGATGCGTTATTCTGACGGGTGAGCTCAGAGGGAAAGAAGGAAGGTAAAGTCAGATATTTTGTGCCACTGATCATTATATATGGAGACAAAACGCAAAGCTTATGTCAAAGGTCAACACACATTGGGCCATAGTTAAGGACTGAAAGGACATCTCTTAGATGCATCATTTAAAGTAACATATAAGACATTTTAATTTTCCACAAGCCATGTCAGCAACATTTTGTCAGATGCAAGCAAACTTTAATGTTTGGAACAGAATACTGAGACAGCATATCTCCATAAAAACACAATGCTCAACTGGAACATGGTGGTTTCAGCCTTTAGCTGCAGAGCTGCTTTTTAGGAGCAGAGACAAATATCTGGTTGCAAACTTTGGGCAAAGCTTGGAACGCACCGCAAACAAATAAATGATGCACACTCCAAAATGCATACACAGAAGACAGGAAAATAAAATGTATAATATACATCCAACAAAACTTGAAGAAAAAAAGGCCTCAAATAGCAAAATCTTCCCTCAGAAAAAGGAAGTCCACCAGACCACAATGCAGGACAGACGGGACTGCAGCATTTTTACCTAAATATGTGGCTGTTGTAGAATATCAAAATTAGAGCTAAAGTTTAGAAAAGGCATTAAACCATCTCCTCCATCTTTATTTTTGCATCCTGTTAATTGCTTTATTGAGGGTCTGGTGCCATCTGATTTAGGTTGACAACCCCACCTAAGGTCCAGAGTTCTGAAGTGCTGTTTTCCAAAACTTGCTCATGCTTTTTGTATTTGCAGCACTGCTCCGTTCACTTTCATATGGGTTTCTTGATTGCAATATTTCAGTTGCATTTGTTTTCTGTGTTTTGAAGTTTGTGTAATTTGTGTGTTTGCAGGGGTTGAGCCATTTGGGGCACCTTCAAGTCACAGATGGTCAGGGATGAGTATGTATAGTTGGATGGTTAGATGAACACAATAAAGGCTAGAAAAGATTAAAGACTGAAATGTTAGAGATAACGGCAGGCTGTGTTAAAGTGGAACAGTCCAGGTCTAGATCTAGAAGCAACATTTGACAATTACGTTCACAGATGCTCTCTGTTCAGCTAGACTAAGGTTGAGATAATGGTGAAGTAGAACATTTAAGGGGAAGATCTTTTTAGCTCAAATCTTCTCTCTTCCATGTTAAACATGGTATTAGATTTTACATTTACAAAGCCATAAAGAAGAAATTTAACACTGGGAGTCAAAATGTATTGATGTGCATTTTTGTATATGTTCCGTTTAGAGGGGTTTGATGTTCTTACCCTAATGTTAGTCTCCAATTTAAGACAAAATAATTTTCCCCCTCCACTCTAATAAAGGCTTGAGTCCTAATTTTGTCTTAAGCTCATCTGTTAGCTAGAATTACATCATTTTACTTTCCACGTCCCTCTGCTTTGCTTCCGCTCAGACAGATTTTACACATCGCATACCTTGAAAAATTTGGAACTACGTAGGCATAAATATCACCATGATCAACAGATTGTGAAAAACTCTTAGAAAGAAATAACTGTCACTTTTAAATGCCAAAGAGAGGCTTTGATAGAGTTGGAAACAGCTGTTTTCTACTTCCTTATGTAACGTAGTGTTGTAAGCTCACAATTTTTGCTGTACATGCCCCCCTGGAGTCAGCCAGAAAAGCCGCGTGGAGTATTAAAGATGCAGACATTGTGTCAAGCAAAACCGAGCCTTAAAAGAAACAGATATTTCACGGTCCACTGGAAGGAAATGGTGCTAATCAAACACTGCCCTTGGTTTGGACATAAACTCTTAATAACTTCTGTTTCTTAATAAGCAGGATTAGACCATAAAATGTATTTTATTTCCAAAATAATTTCCCTTTTTAATACCGTAAGCAAGTAAGTAACATGAATATTTTTTTCCATATTGTAGATATAAAAAAATAAATTAGTGAGAATCCCTTAAAGTGAATCAGAGTATAACATATGACAATATAAGCAATTCACGACAGTGCAAAAATGAGAGGAATGTGTGATAACATCAACCTAAATAGTGTGGTTAATCTGTTTTGCAATAAGATAAAACTTGAACTCTGAAATTTTACCCTAAGTCAAATATTTTGATGGGCTGGCCCTTACATGAACAGACTGGTGAAGACACCTGTTTGAAATGCATAATGAACAGCCAGGGGAGACAGGACCACACACACACACACACACACACACACACACACACACACACACACACACACACACACACACACACACACACACACACACACACACACACACACACACACACACACACACACACACACAGTACTCACTGCTGCCGCGTTCTTGGCTAGGATTTTGAGCTGAGTTGTGGGTCAGACGAAGGCTAAGAATAAACTAACCCTGCTGAGAGCTTCCCTTCATCTCACTACTCCTTTTACCCTTTCCACAGAAACACGCACACCCTCCTAATAATGCAAAACACCCATATAGAGGCAGAGGACACAAAGTTAGAGCTCAACACTGAAAAACGAAGACGCTCGTCAGCTCCGCAAGGGAATCAGCCAGAAATAGATAAAAGAAGCCCTAATTGACTGAGCACAGAGAGAATTAATTACATCCTGCAGAGTATAATGGGGTCACATAGTGAATAAATACAGATATACACGTGAGTTCACACAGAGTGACCCTGAATAAAAAACACAGGTTACCCACAGAGAGGCTTTTTATATAGAGATACGGCATTTATCTCATGATATGTGGGGAAACTGCTGTTTCTTAAAGGCCAATAAAAGCAAAACAAAGCTTTTGATTAACCCTTAAATTAACTGGTAAACTATACTATATCTATAGAAGAGATTTATAAGTGACTCATCGTAAGGTTCAAGCTCTTCTTTTTTTTAGGAAGTAGAGCTCAAGTTTTTACCCTAAGGGGAAGCTTGCTGCCACGAGTAAACTGATATTTCCTCAGTTTACACAACCTATGTGTAGATGTGCACACATCCTACAGGAAGAAGTCATGTTTTTGTGTCTCTGCCCTAAGAGGAGCCTGACCTTTGACCCATGTCTGAGGCAAACAACATGTTTTCTCTGGGTCTGCAACACAGGGTATAGATCTATGTCACCATTCTACGTGTGGCGCAAAACATCAAAGATGGCTCCCACTACAAGATCATATATGGATTTAAACAATCATCGACATGATAGGAATAGTTTTGTTCTCAAAACAAATTGCCCCATTCTACAACAGAAAACATACACTACTTACTTACAGGCCTGTAAAAATATTAACACCCCTCAGTATGTTGACATATACAACCACAAGTAGCTTTCAGTGACATTTGGTCACCTTAACTTTACAGATATTGTTGGTTTGCCAAATAACATCCCAACAAATCCATTTACCTTTGTCTTTTTAATGGTGAAGTAAAACCGACTTTGTAGATTGTAGATAATTCTTCCAAAAAAAAATATTAGTAGCTGATTTTATTATGGGGTATGGAATAAAGAGACACACAAGACTTATATGGTTTTTATTTCTATTTTCTTACCCTTCACTTTATAACTTTGTCCTTTTTTGTGATCATCTGTCAAATAAATAAACACCATTTAATATCACTGAAAGCTCTGCATGACTGGTTGAATTGAATTCAGAATACCTCTGCTTATTTAGGCCTTTTTACAAAACCATTCAGAAACATGACCCAAAGGTGAGCACTGAATGTCGTGTCTTATATAAACCGAGCAAGCAATGTAGATCAAGCAAGTGCTTATTGCATTGATAGAGCACTGTTTGTACCAGCTCTACTTCACAGCTGCTCTCTAACACTGCTCTGCAAATATTACTTTGAAGCTGGTCTACATTAACCTGACAAAAGTATGTCTTTCCTCTGAACTGCACATACTTTTCCCCAAAACCAGAGTCTGAGTTTTCAGCCTCGCTTTGTAGGTCGTTAATTAAAAGATGTAAATTTTTCATGACTCTGCACTTTTTGGTTCTGTTTAAGTTTTGAGTACTCTTTTGAGTTTTCAGTTATATTTTGATTAATGTCTTTCCATGTTTTCTACTTTCTAGATATTTGTTATTGTAATTGATTTCTTAGGTATTGTTTGCCCTCTGCTGCTCTCTGGTGTCAGTCTCTTTTTCCCTACAGCTGTAGCTCCCTTCTAGACTCCTCCGTCCACACCTGCTCCCATTCTGCTGATTAGCCTGGTCTTTGTTCTGTCTCCCATTTATACACCTCATGTTCAGTCAGTGTTTGCTGGTTCCTTGTTGTTTTTAGTTGTTTAATCATCTCTGCTGGTTAGCCTGGTTGACATGGGTTTTCCTGATGTTTTCCTTAAAGGAGAAGTTCGGTTTTTTACACTTTTAGCCCATTTTCTGTAGTGTCCAGGATGAAATCGAATGATCGACACCAAAAGTTTGACAATTGCTCCTGTCTCTGCTTTTTGGCTCATTTAGAATCCACCCCTGGCTGCTTTAGAATGGCTTGCATAGAGCATGTCCGATAATGTCCTTAAAACAACCTTAAACGTTCTTTTTTTAAAATATGCTACTCACCGGGTCGTCAGCGCTGTTCAATGACGTTCCAAAAAAAGTTTCGTGAAGAAAAAAACGTTCCTGTAGTGTTTTATTTAGCATTTTGTAAATCCCATTGAGTTCTGTAGGAATAGTCAATATTCCCCTGCCACCGGAAACGGAAATAGGGCCTGTTTACACAGTTGTAGTCTTTTCACTTCACTCTGTGTACTCCGACGTCGAGAATCAAGAATCCACCTTTCGTATTCCATTTTCAGAGTTTTTTAAAGTGTTTAACAGAGACGTTAGCACCTCGACGTCGGAGTACACAGAGTGAAGCGAAAAGACTACAACTGTGTAAACAGGCCCCATTTCCGTTTCCGGTGGCAGCGGAATATTGACTATTCCAACAGAACTCAATGGGATTTACAAAATGCTAAATAAAACACTACAGGAACGTTTTTTCTTTACGAAACTTTTTTTGGAACGTCATTGAACAGCGCTGACGACCCGGTGAGTAGCATATTTTAAAAAAAGAATGTTTAAGGTTGTTTTAAGGACATTATCGGACATGCTCTATGCAAGCCTTTCTAAAGCAGCCAGGGGTTGATTCTAAATGAGCCAAAAAGCAGAGACAGGAGCAATTGTCAAACTTTTGGTCTCGACCATTCGATTTCATCCTGGACACTACAGAAAATGGGCTTAAAGTGTAAAAAACCGAACTTCTCCTTTAATTTTTGGTTCTTTGTATTTTCTATTTTCGAATGCTTGCTTCAGTTTTTTTATTAAACCGACAAGAACTCATCTCTGCTTCACTCATCTCTGCATTTGGGGCCTCAAGCAACCTCACCCACTAAGTTGACAAAACTACCTTGCCTGTTTAAAACTGGAACCAAGTTATTGGGGGAAAAACACTTTAAACTGAAGCAAACTGAAATGTTTAGTAAATCTGTGACCCACTGGTTACCCAACTATCTTTCTGTATAATGTTTTCAACTACAATATGGTTTTACACTCTGTCATTGCCTAAACCCCTTTAGCAGTCAGCAGATTCAATCTAATAAAAATGCACCTTTAATACATTCTCTGTTTTAAGGGTCTGTAAAGTTCTGTTTAAAGGATTTCAGATAGGTTTTCAGAGAAACATTAAGACAGAATTCATCCCTCTCTCTGTCTTCCAGTCTTTAATCCTCCTGCTTAATGTAACACCATATTCTAGATGACTAACAAATGTGACAAATTTCATTTGATTGGCTTAAATAACAGAAACAAAGCAATTGCAAAGACTGAAGGTTTGAAAAGAATGGACGAACAGTTAATTCTTCTCTGAGTAGAGAACTAGATAGCAAGAGGCAGAGATGATGACATCAGAAAATAGCAGAGGCAGGAGGTGTTAGGAAGAGGAGGGTGAGGAGGGTAAAAAAGGAGGAAGAAGGTCTGACAGTAACAATATGCAAATGCTAAAGGCAGAGGGGAAATATGCAAATTATTAAAAATATACAAAATGAAAGCAAGGTGGAGGTAAAGGTGAAGGAGGAAAGAAGAGCAACTGAGAAAAGGAACGCTAAGAGGCCAAAAACTGGACATACCGGTATATGGAAAGAAGGAAAGAGAGGTTAGGCAGGAAAATATAGAAAAAGGGAGAAAGGTAAGTAAAACATGAAATATAAAAATAAAAAGATATATTTTTTAATAAAGAAAAAAAGGGAATAGATGAAATGATAAAACAATTGAAAAACTGAAAGAAAATAAAAAGGGGATAAGAACAAAACTTAAAAACTTTTTGACGGATAAAAAAGATGGAACAAAACATAAACTTAAATTGACAGAAAAAGCTGTCTCATATTCAATAAAGAAAAATGTAGTGAATAAAAAAGGGACATTACTTTTTTAATCAGGCCTGCATTTGCTGCTTTTTGCATTATCTTTATCTTTATTATTTGTCTTTATCAAAGTTAGCCAATCCTTTCGGGTAGCACTTTAGGGCTTAAAGGTCTTGCTCAGGGACCAACAGTGGAAGTATGTGGGATTTAAACCAGGGAACTTGCATCCTTCTCAGGACAAAGGCCCTCTGTTCTAACCCTTGGGCCACCATACAAACAATAATAGTACAGAGGTCAAACCATCAGTATCAGTGTTTCATTTCAAGGGCAGAGGAAGAACTATCGCCATAGAAAAGTAATGATCACACATCATGTATACCTCTCATTTGCATCACTGCTAAAGAGGCAACGATGACTAAAACGTCCCCGCACACTATGCAGATTGTTCACTTAGCTTTAGGGACCTGCGATGGAGAAATCGACTGTGAGACTTGAGCCATCAGTTGCAGCCTCATTATTGTGGCTTTAACCCCACCAATCTCTATTGTACAAGGGCAGCGTACCAAAAACATCACACATATCCGAACACATCACATGATCGGAGGTTTCTTCATAGCAACACCATATATGGATAAAATCAAAACAGTGGGTGGAAGGTTTATACCCTCATATAAGTAAACAGAAGAAATCTGGAGAGGTGATCAAAAGTGAATCTATTGGAGATTTCTAGGCAGCTTAAACTACACCCTTAAATACAGCGATAACACTTTAGCTTCAGAGGTTGAATGGAAGCAATGTAAATGGTTAATTATAGGTCAGTCATAAATTATGAAAATCGAAAATCCAAGACCAAAATGTGAGAACTCAAGCAACAAAAAATAGGGTGAGGCTACTAGATAGATGACTGAAGGGAGGAATCAATACCCTGCTGAGGTCTCCACTCCAGGCGTTCCTCTCACTCACTTTACTCCCACTCATTTACATGAAAACAGCAGAATATTGATCCTTCTTTCCTCCTTTACTGTCAACCTACCCTTCAGGTTTTCCCTAAGCAGCTCACAGCTTTTGTCCCTCACGGTTTAGCCAAAACTATCCTCCTGCACCCATTTTCCCCCGGCTCCATGGCCGTCTATGAAAATAGGAGCCAAAAACAGGAGGCCGAATAAAAAAAAAGGCTCATCATTTATCAAAGCTGGACTACAGAAGGTTTTATAACCTGTAGTTAAAGGGATAGAGTCAGTGTTTTTTGATTATGAACGTTAAACTCAGCAACCCCTTGGGATAATGAAATAATAAAATTAGCATTCCTAAAATAGTTACCCCATTAGATGTCTGGATTCAGATAAAAGGAAATGATGATGATGTAAAATAAGCGGTTTTAAGCCTTTGCATTTTATTTTGTTGGTGCTCTCTAACCTTCTAGATTCATCAGCAGGTTAGAGTCAGTAAGGATTGGGGCAGAGAAAGGGTTGTAAATGACTAAAAATCAATGAAAGTCAATATTCAACACACGGTCCTCACTACAAGAACACCAAATGTGTGTGTGTGTGGGGCCATAGTTTCAATGTAGGAACAATTTCCCAGGAACATGCCACGTTGTGGGGACTTACAGTTAATTCTTGGGACTGACTGGTCCTCATGAGGAGTAGTTTTGTTCTTGGATTGGGGGTTAGGATGCAAAGACCAGACTTTGCTTATTGAAAGGAGTCACGCTTATATAACCTTAAGACATGATCAACTGAAAAAACACACAACCCAAATGGTTCTGCAGTTAACTGAGCTTATTTCAGCTCTGACTTGTTGAAATAAATCAACCTAATAAGCCTTCATCATTTCTAACCTTTAACATTGCCTCTCAGCCTTCAAGGTAAGCATTTGAACTGTTCCTTAGTTTATTTCTAGTCCCTCTTTTTCCTTGAAATAGCTCAAATGGCAAACCAACAAGTTCTTTTTTAGACTGAAGGAGCCCTCACAGAAACAGCTTGGAAACAATTTAAACTACAAAGTAGGAGAGTGCTCAGGCAGGCATAAAGTCAATAACCTCAGTCTCCCTCTCAGGGAAACTTAGAGCTTTTGTGTGGTCTTTCCAAAAATCCGAAACCATAAACTAAAAAACCTCTTACCTCTAAACCTATACAGCTGCTAATAAAGGGGAAATGCCTAGTATATTTACACCTTCATAAGAATCCCTGTAAAGTTGGACCAAACTAATCCACTTACACTCACAAACACACAGAGAGTGGGAGCTTTATGAGCCCCATAAGGCCCCAAGGAAACTGCAGTCCCAATTGCTTTATGTATTGGTCAATTTAACACTGCTAACATCAGCATATTAAAAATGCATGTGCCCAAGGACGCAGGAGTAACTCTGAGAGTTTGTATATGTTTAATCTACACAAGCATACCAAAAAAAAAGCAGGGTTATTGTAATGATAACCTGCTTTTAGACAGAAACCACTTTATTACATTTTAAATTTAGGATTAAAAGTACAAGAAAACACAGCAGATCTCATGTTTTCTTTTTTTTTACTCACATGGTCTCATCATTCTGAAACTGCAGCTTTCCAGCAGCCATTTCATAGTCCTCCCCTCCTTTGGCAGTTCCATCCACGGTCCGATAAGGGACAGCTACCAGACCCCGGGCCCCCGACGTACGCATGACCTTCACCTCCATCACACCTACGCTTTCACTCACCCTCTGACTGGCACTTTCGAATGTAAAGATGCCTGAAGAAAGAAAGGAGGCTGATAAATACCTACATCCTCAGCAGTTTGCTCTCCAAGGTTTATGCCAGAGTGCATAAAGAGGAAAATCAATATCAGGGGGGAAAAGATTAACATGTTTATTAACTTTGGAGTCAGTTAAAGTTGTGCAACTTCGAATGAAGTTCACACTGAAAAGAATTAGCCTTTTATCTTTTTAAAGTGTTAAACGATGGTCTGAATAAAAGTAAAAGTGATTTTTATTGATCTGAAGTCTTCAATTTTAATATTTCAAAATGGGGCTGGGCATCATGGCTGAAAAACGTATTATGATATAAGCCTTTCTTATCAGTCAGCATCGCTAATGATAGATATTCATTGGTGTTTTGTTTATCTATTTAAAAAAAGGACCGTGGGAGGAACTAAAATTTTAAAATACTACCACCAGCCTTGCCTGAATCCTTCACTCTACTTCCTTGTGGTTCTGGATTAGAAATTGGTGGATTGATGAAAATGTTTTAGTTCATCATTTATGTTGATTCTGATCAGGTGTCTATCAGAGTAAGTTTTTTAATTGAGATTCTAATTCTGATTAGAAATGGCTGATCAACTGCTTTGATTTCTAATGAAGTAATTTAGCTGCTTTTAATCATATATGTTGCAGATTTACATTAAAACTTAGTTAGTTTGTGAGCTGTTAGTTTAGAGAACATTGTTTTAAATCAAGAACATCAAGAATGATTGTCTTGCTGCATTTTTTTCTAGACACATTAACAGCATGCAGTGGTGCTGAACCATTTTTGGTACAGTGCTTGTATGTAAATCCTTCTTAAAAGTGGTTTCTTGTTGATCCTAAATATTAATCAACAACAATAATGATTAAGTTGACAATATTCTTGTAAGATGAAAGGTGCACCTCACCTGCGTGGTCGTCATCATAGATGGTGACTGTTGCTGTGTGGTTATCTCCAAGCACGGCTTTCGGGTGAAGGGTGGAATCCACTGGGGCGGTGCCTATCTCAGGACAACCCACAACACGAGGGTTACTGAGGTGAACGTAGAAGTACTCATCCTCCTCAAAGATGTCATCGTCAATGACGCCGACAGTAATCTCTGGAGGAGAAATCCATCAGGACATAGTATTGAAGGAACAGAAATCCGGTTTATTTTACATTTCTCTCCAATAGAAAGTGCACCATGATCCAGAGCTTCTGTGTTCAGCTGTTTCTCTTACTGGACAAAACTATTGATGGGACTCTTGCTTTCAATTTAGATGCTTTATGGTTTTTCTTTTAATGTAAGATGCACTTCCTTGCTTTTATGTTTAGCCTTGGTTCCCTTTTTTTTTTTCTTAGATAATAGAAAGTACACTTAGAGCTATGTATCTCCACTAGGCAGTTTTTGATGTAGCTGCAGCTACAAACTTTATATTCTGTTCAGATTTCACTTAATAGAAAGTGAGTTTGCCTTCTGATTGTTGCTGTTTCATACCTGGATGGGACCAATGACTGCATCTTTTCAGCCAACTGTAGCCATTGCTACTCTTTTACGATAGGTATGGGGCCTTCACTGTCACGCTAGTTCATAGTTCATACTTGTAGGTACTTAGTTCACCAAAAACAGATATTTTCAGTCTTGTTATCTATCAGTTAAAACTTCATTGATCAGACATACTAACACTAAAGATGCTCCGGCCTCGGCACACGGATAATACATTATGTTATTATAGTTGTCTGGGCAACCACAATGTTTTAAGTCATTGTGGCAACGTTCAGCCAATCATAAAATGTAATGTCACAGGCATGCATAGGGCCCGACCAGATCTGACCACCTGAGAAGATCTGATATCTACACCAGCTCTGCTTTAGTTTTCTACCTGTTAAAAAGAGTGTTTCCTCTTGACTGTTACCAAGTGCTTTCCCAGAATTACTAATGCTGCATAATCATTTTATGCAGCTGGATTTTAATCTAACAAAAGGAAATGCATTGATCCAGGCAGAAATGTGATCTACTGTACAATGCCGGATATAAACTGGACCAGTTTGTCCTTTACAGTCACATCTAAATCGTTGTGCAAACTCAACTCAGTAAATAAGAAACTGATCTGTCTGGCTGTAGACAGCAGATGATCTGTAGTATCAGAGCACAAGTCTCAGTGACATCGCTTTTGAAAACATGTCATAAATTTTTACTATTGCGCTCGTCATTACCTTTGAGGGTCTCTCCAGGCTTAAACAGTAGTGTTCCTTCAGCAAACTCATAATCTGAGCCTGCGTTAGCTGTACCGTCCTCTGTGCGATAATCCACCTGGGGCAGATGGGAATGCAGAGGGAGGAAAAAAAATAAAAAAGTGGAAAGAGATAAGGGGGAGGGTGTCAGAGATAAAAGATAGCAGACATATGAAGAGGGCAGATTAACCACAAAGGGAGATCACAGACGAGAGGAGAGGATGGGGACGGAGATGGTGACAAAGAGAGAGATAGAAAGAACAAGAGAAACATCCTCATTAAACCAAGCCTTATGGTCAGATACAGTTTAATAAGAAAGGCTTTGAAGATAGCACAATAAACATCTCCTATGTTCATTTCATACTGTTTGCTTAATAACTGTACCCATCTTTCACATTCAGATGAGAACAGCAACAACAAAAAAAGGACATAACACAGCTCTAAAAGACAGGGAAAGCTGATGTCTGAAGTCGTATTGCTGGTGTGACTCTGGGTAATGTCTTTGCCTGGATATATTTTTAGCCCTTCATGAAATGTGCATGCTCTCAGAAAGATTCTCGACTTAATTTATTTTCAAAAACACTCATTCGGCGGCCTGATATTTCTGGTACTGTCCTAAGGCAATGTAATATTTCTACATTTCCGGACGTACGGGCTACTGATGTCATACATTTTCAATTAAAAAATGGGAGATTAATCCTTTTTTTTGCAATTTTCTATATATGTCTTTTTATTTATCGATTTCTTCTGTTGCCCTACTCTGGCAGACAGGAATATTGTGACACAATAGAGAATTAGGGATTTTTTTTTTTTAGAATTGGATAAAAAATCTTTGTAAGGCATAAAGCAACTTTGTCACAACCATTGCTCAAACCATCCTGAGTTTGGGTGCAGTTGTAGGGCAGCAATCATATGTTTGACTCCTGGCCTTTTGACCTTTGCTACATGTGTCCCCCCTCTCTCTAATCCCATTTCCTGTCTGCCTAGTTTCATAAATAATGAAATAAAAAAAATATATATATTTTGGAAGGCGTCACTGCTTGATATCAATACAGAAAACCTGTTGCTCTATAAGGTAAAGGTTGAAATAATAGAATCCATCGTTCTGTCTTTGCGCAGGAGGTCTTAGTATCTCCATTTAGTATCAGCCATTGAGAAAAAAAAAATAAGCGAATCCAAAATGCAGATTGTCACTAGCTGTAAACATTTTGCTCTAACTGACCAATCAGAGGACAGAAAATGTTGACATTTGAGTTCGCCAGCTGACCCTGTGGTGAAAAACTAAAATCTGATTGGTTGAAGAAAATGCTCCTTACTAATATTCGTAAGGATAGATCAGCAAAGCACAGCTAATTCTGAAGGCTCTGTGCAGATTTAATTGATATAGCAACACAGAGAGGGGTTTTTGTCCAATCAGGCTGAAATCTGATTGGACAAGGAAATATAGCAACCACATAACTGCAATGCAAGAAGTGCAGCCAAGATATAAACGCTACAAAATAAAGAAAACAGATTGTTTGGAATAAATTAATGCAGTTAGACAGAAGAAAATTAAAGTTGTGAAGATTTTTGTTTTTGTTTGATTTTAGGCCAGCAGTGAAGGCTCTGAAGGCCCTTTGGGGACCGAATCACCTATATTATAATTCTATATTTTGTGGACTAAGCCCCTGATGATGAGAATGTCTACCTGTGCCCCTGGTCTGAACTCTACCATCTAAATGTTGCAGCTGACTTTGAAACCTATCAGAAAATTAGCTTCTTGCTACGGACAGTTAAAAGGAGCCTTTAACCTGTGCTATCAAACAATTTTGGTGAGGCATCAGTTTGCTGATGACGGCTGGCAAGAGTGGCTTTCATTGTGATCTTTTGCTGCTATAGCATTCAGCATCCACACATTTTCAATAAATGTTATTTGAGATACTGTCTGTTCTATCATTCAAAGAAATCTGCCCATTATGTAATGTTACAAAAAAACATTTTATTTTTACTGACCCATTTGTCAGTAATCTATGAATCGCATAAAAGATTGAGTGTAAAAACCTCGGCAGATCAACAGTTTGTGAAATACTCAGTTAAGCCTGTTTAGCACCAACAACCATTCAATGTACAAAATCCCATAAATCCCTTTAATTCCCCATTCTGGAGCACAGTTAAAGCTTTAGTGACTTTTTTTTCTTCGGTACTTCTAGATGCCTTAATGCATTCAGCTGTTGCCATGGCTGTTTCACCATTTGTGTTAACAAGCAGTGCAACAACCTGGGAGTGCTGCGGGGTTCTGCCTCCATGACTAATGCGGAAAAACAAACAAAAAAACTCAGGATTTTGAAAAGATTCTTAAAAAATCTACTTTAACCAGAACCATTTTCTACAGCTGCACATTTCTTCAAAAAAAAAAAAAAAAAATCAACAGTAATGATAACACAAACCCCTTTCGACAATAAATGCAAAGCAGGAAGTTTAAGTAGGAATTAGAAATGAATGGAAATGCAAAACAACCACATTTACATGCAAGAATGATACAAACACTACTGACACCGTCTGTGTTTCAGGGTTGAGATCAATCAGTCTCTGCAAAAGGAGGAGTTTTTCTAAGACGTATGCAAAGCTAAAAACTGGAAAGCAGCAGAGGAAGGTGTTCTCTGTCATGCCTCACAGCTTACTGCAAAACTCTTCTATCATCTCAGCCTCATGACAACATCCAATTACAAAAGATAACAAGGACTTCTAAACCTCCTTGAGGGGAAAACATTTTATAAGAAATATTAGATGAAGACAAAAGTGCTAGAGCTCTGAGTGGTTGTTTCCTCTGGTGCCTGTTTTTATTTCTTGCTGTGTCTCTTAGCTTCCACCTCTAAAAAATTGTTAATCTCAGTGGACTGTGATTAATTTTAATAGAAACTCACTTTGACAGTAACTCCAGGGTCTCCTCCATGTCTGGCAACTGTAAGATTCAGGGAGCCGCAGTTTTCAAAGCACTGGTATAAAGAGGGTTCGAACTCCATCCTAATGGTGTGAGGGTCGTCTTCCTGAGTCTGAGTCTCATTGCTGCTCACTACCTGAAAAACACAAAGGAAAAAGAAAAAGCGTACGCTCAGGTGAAATGTTATCCAACAGCTGTTGGATGTCAAACTGAAAAGGTCTCAGCTCCTCACCTTGCGAGCCTGATCAGCGGCGTGCTTCTTCAGTATGTTCCCTGCTCCGATCATCATCCTGGTTGCCTGGATGCGGTAAAATGCTCTGCTCTTTTGCTGCTGCATCAGAACCTGATTAAAGAACACAATCAACAGACAGACATGAAGGGAACTGGGAAGGGAAATCTGATGTGCTGCACACACAGTAAAATATTTGACATAATCAAATTTATTTCAATATCAAAAAAGTAAATAGAGGTTAATTACCATTTTAAAATTAAGATTCCATTTTTTTTATTGAAAAACCTATCAAACCATGAAGCTACACGCTGCCATTAAATTTGCAGTGAATAAGAACAAGTCTTTAATTTTCATCCATTGTTCTGATTTATTCCAATTCAGTCAGATTTGAGGATCTCCATTATAAACAGCTTTTTTAATGTTACATCAATTAATCTATCGGAGTTAAGTCCAAACTTTGACTAGGACACTCCAAAACCCTGTTCCCTGTTCCGTAGCCTGACTGCTTTTAAGGTTAATTTCACAAACTGAAACATTCTCCTTCTGGTTTTTTCTCTTAGCGAGCAAAAACTAATGACTCCATAATTTACTTTAAGTCATACAGTTTATTAGAAGACAAAGACCAACACAATAATACTTTAAGGTAGCCAATACTTTGTCATGGCACTGTAAATAAATGGAAAAGGCACCATATTTATTTCCAGTTTTAAAGTCTGAAATATATATCTAATGATGCTTACCAATGCTACAGAAATGATTTTTAATAAAACAGCACGGTTGAATTGTAATCCTAAGGATGTCCCAAATTGAAAATTAACAAATTGGCTACGCTAGTGGTGAAAATCATTACATTCAATCGACTCTTTCTTGGCTGGAAACAATATTATGTTTGTAGGAAAAGGCATTAGAAGGCAGTCATTTCTGGCATTGGAAACACACATAAATACGTAAAGCTTCCACTGTCACTTTCCCTTGTGCTGACAACACTTCCACCTGACCTCTGCTCATCCAAACACTGAGCTGTGTCCCTCTTGGTACAACCCATTTTACAACAGGTTTATTTACATTACAAGCCGCTCAAATTTAAAGGGTTGATGACATGATATTAACATTTTCTAGTATTGTTTTGTAGACCAAAACATTATCAAAGATGATAATGGAATTATTTCAAGGGTGCAATATATTTTTTTATCAAAATACTTCTTCCAGTTAAAGGTCACTAGCAAAACTTAAGCCTGGCCAGCCAAACTGATACGATGTATACTTATGAGTCTGGTAAGAACCTGGTACAATTCTAATGATGATGGTTCAGTTTTTTCCTTTTCTCCAGCTCACCTGTCTAATTGGTCCAGGTACTGATTAAAGACGATCATTTCCACCTGGTTCCTCTGCTATTTATGTTGTTTGCTTGCCTTCCATCAGTGCCAGGTTATTCGAGCTGTTTGTTGAGA
Organism: Cyprinodon tularosa; assembly: GCF_016077235.1. Taxonomy (NCBI): domain Eukaryota; kingdom Metazoa; phylum Chordata; class Actinopteri; order Cyprinodontiformes; family Cyprinodontidae; genus Cyprinodon; species Cyprinodon tularosa. The sequence goes on along the minus strand of NW_024039707.1, from coordinate 226,944 downwards.
TTAACTCTAGTGTTCTGAATTTTGTTCTGCTTTCTTGATTGTGACCAGTTTCTGCCCTGTGGATCCCGATTTTTGCTTTGCCGCTGTCTGTTCTGTTAGTCTGATCTGTCCTAGACTGATTCCTGGATTCTACTCTGCTTCTGAACTTGGACCTGTCTTCTGACTCCTGCTTTGGATTTCCCCTCAAGGACACTGTTGCTTCTCGGCGTCGGCTGCCGCCTGCTCTGCTCTCTCTCTAGGAAATCTGAGGGGGGGGGGCGCCTGCCTCTAGCTGGGGACTAATCTCCTGTTTAGATTTAACTATTTCCTCCGGGACTGGGCTGAACTTTGAATCAGGTCAGTGACTTTTGCTCCAAGTCGTGATCAGCCCCACAATCCAGTCACTGACCTGTATTTCCTATCTCTGCAGAGATTCGCCCTGCAGCTGACGAGCAGCCCTGATGAGCCTTCCTGTTTGTTTTAAAATAAACGCTTTGAACTTTTCCACTGCCTGTCTCGCCTTGAATTTTGGGTCCAACGATCTGAGTTCATTAGAAGGTCAGCATCATAAGGTTAGAACCGATATCTACAGGTGTGATGCAAAACCTACAGGTGACATATTCTGGTTTCGTAATTTTGTAGTTCATGAAACATGTCAAGCCACTGAAGAAACTCTCCATTGAACTGCTTTTGAGGATATTCAACTAAATTCATTTTATTTATATAGTGCCAATTCACAACAAGTGTCACCTCAAGGCACTCTATGGAGACAATTCAACCAGATCATACAGTCAGATTGGTTTAAAGTTTTCTATCTAATGACAACCAGCTGATTGCATTGACTCATTGGCTTGAAAGCAACCCTCCCATCAAGCATGCTTGTAGCGACAGTGGAGAGGAAAACTCCCTTTTAAAAGGAAGGAACCTCCAGCAGGACATAAGGTGTGTTCTTCATTACATTCATGACTTAAATTATAACGTTGCTCCATTGCGGTCGCTAGATTTTGTTATGCTAGCAGAAGAGCGCTGTTGTATTATGGGTAAATCTGGCGCTGAGAATAAGGCATTACTAAGTCCCGCCTCCCGTGCTTTGATTGGTCCTGCCAAATCTGGCCAGAGTCAACGGTGGTTTACGCTCCGTGTAATTCAGTTTGGCCGGCCAGGGTATCACTGCTTACTGATTAAGGGAGAAATATTATAAAAAATATTTGGAAAACAACTGGAGGCCCACGGGGAGCGTAAATGTTGCTGTCTTGATTCAAAGCTTACTGTGCTTAGCTTCTGAAACACCGAAGCTGAGCCTAACTTCATAATAATAACGTGGCTCTTCGTACTGTATTAGGTTCATGATTTTAACAGAAGCTTCAATGGAATTTATGCTGTTTTTTAATTGAGGCAATGAGGTTTCACCTTATTTTTTTGGGAAGGAAACATGCAGATCTAACAACCCTGGCAGCAAAGGGCAGGTGGAGTTCCAAGCTATACCTTTAAGAATATAGTAAATCATTTCTTTTAACAGTGATGGGGGATTTATTTGAAAGATTGTGTTCATTTAAAGTGTTATAAAGTCATTTATATTTAGAAAGTAATAATTGGTTGTGCGATCTGGTTCAGAGGTGTAGCAAGCTGTGTTTTCTACTGGAGAAGCTGCGGTCATATAGCCATCACCCTCCGGCTCACGGTCTGACTCCGTCTCCATTATAGATTGTTGAGGGTTCTACCTCTGACATCACCACACGGGGATGGGTTTTTGCTAGCACTAGATCAGAGTGCTACCGTGGAGCTTCTCAATGTAGGATATTTGTTTTAAAAATAAGTATATTTGAACAATTAATTGATATGTTAATAATGTTAAAAAGGCACTAAGCTTTACCTGGGCAGCTATTTGTTCAGTTTACTTTTTTTTGCTGTCATGGTTAAAAAAACAATAACGATTTAAGTGAAAAAAAAGCGTATTTGATATACAAATGTTCGTATTTTATCACAGTCTCAGTCGACCGATCCCCAAAATATCCATTGAGGATTTCTACACCTGAAATAAGGGAGGAACTTCCAACCGAGAACAAAAGGGGGACATTATATTTTTTCCTGCAACCCCCGTCCAAATTCTGATCAATCACATAACTGTTGTTAGACACAAAACAGTTGAGTCCAGATGTTGTCTCAAGACCTAACAGTAAGAACCACATAGACAGAGCAGCTTTTGGAGCAAAAAGAAGATTTTCGCATCTCTGGGAGTAGGTAATGGCCTTCAGAATAAACCTCAAAGCTATCCAATCAAAATCAGCTGCCACGTCAAGTAAAACTCACATTCGGAAACAAACTAACTGCTCTTTGTAGCGGCGGTTGGCAAACAGTTTTTAGAGTGTGTTACCCTCTCCTTCTGAAATGGAAAGTGAACAAGAAAGGAATCTCTATATGTTCCAAGAAAAAAAAAATGTAATCCTCTAAGAATAAGGTTAACGTAAATAAACAATGGGATAAATATCAGTGGACTGTACCTGATAATTAGCCATCTCAATCAGCTGCTCCATGTCCTTGTCTGGGTGCCTCTGCTTCAGCTCCTTCAGTGTCCTCGCCATGTCTCTCCTTGCTTCATCATCCTCATCCTTTCCACCCTCTACCATCATTCCTCCGTCCATCCCACTGTGGCAGTTCAGAGCAATCTGTCCATCCAGCTCCAGCATATCCATCTTGGTGAATCCACCTGGACCCAGCGCTCCTCCACCTCCATCCATGCCGCCGATCCCTCCATCCCCTTCTGTCTCAATGATGATACCGCGGTGCTTGTCTGCACGGTAACGCTTGCGGACATATTTGTAGAAGAGAAGCCGTCGGTCAGCCACCCAGGCTTGTACGACGCAGAGAGGGAAGCAGAGGAAGGTGAGTACAGCCTCCCAGACCTGTGGAGGAAAATAGAATGGGTGAAGGTATATCTTTTTTAGTGCTTTCCACTTCCCTTTTCCCAATTCTAAACCTGCATCCTTACCTCAACCTCTCCAGGTGAAATAACACTCAGAATCAAATAGAGCCAGATATAGGCAAAGACACTCCAAGCTGCTGTGACAAAAAACACCCGAAGGTGTTTGATCTTTCTGGTCTCACCGTCGGGAACCACATAGACGCAGAGGGCAATGATAATGAACATGTTGAAGGCGGCGCTGCCCACGATTGTACTAGGACCAAGTGACCCGGCCTCAAAGCCGTGACCACAAACCTGCAGGTAGGAGGTTAAAATAAATCTGGTTATCAATCCTGTTTCTTATTGCCTGATCTTCTGTGCAGCTTTCAGCCACATCCTGGACTCACCTCAATAACAGACAGCAGAATCTCTGGAGCACTCGAACCCAAAGCCATCAGAGTGAGATTAGAGACAGTTTCGTTCCAGATTCTGACCGTGGTTGTTGTGGTCTCACCGTTTGGCCTTTTTATGGTTATCTCTTTCTCTTGGGATGTTATGACCTGAGGCAAAAAATGATAACAACAAAGGGGAGCAAAGGCTCAAAAGGAGTTGGTATAAACAAAGTTAGCTATCATACTAAATATTTATTCTTCTATTGCTAGACAGTGAAGATCAACGAGGCTTAAAAGACTGACGTACCTCTATGGATGACATGAACCGGTCCGCTATAATACTCATGCCCAGGAACATATAAATAAGTGCCACAAAGTAGACAATAGCCCGGGCCACTTTATCTCCCACAGAGGGATTCTGAGGATTCCACACAGGAAGTACGACTCCTAAAACACAAAAATTTAAATTGCCTTTTATTGTCAGTCAAATGATTGTAATCAGTGCATTTACCTGCAGCCTGCAAATGTGATAGTCCTGAAGCACAGGCAGTGGCAACACAACCTTGATATCGATCTATATGTCTAGTTTGCACAACAAAGTAATTAAAAAAACAACACTCAGAGTTTAAGCAAGATTTACCAATGAGATTAGAGAACTGACATAATCTAACAATTAATATCTCACTAACAGAAATATATCAAAATATATAGTTTTATTTAAACATATATGTATATTAGTGTTCCTTTAAGCCTCATAATTATGATTAAACCAACTGAAGATATCCAGGCATTCTATATTGAATCTTGTTAAATGTGACATTTTCGTAAACTTCTAAAAAGTATAAGGATCTTTTTCCACTCAACAAAGAATCCTTGCCATATATATATATAATGTTTTTAAGATCTGAAACATTTAAATATGAGATTAAAAGCAACACTATAATAAATTTGATGTGCTAAGTGCTGCACACATACATAAAATAATACAGCATAATCAATTCAAATGGAGAGTAATGTTGTTTAAAAATAGTTTGGTTACAAGTACAAAATAGATGCATGAGTCCAAAACAGGGATATAGACAGGCAGGTGATGAATTTATCAAGAGCTAAATCAGATATGGAAACATTTTGAAAGGAGCTGAATTTTAACAGTGATACAAAGCACTAAGTGGGCTTTCAATCTTGAAATTTAATGGAGGACAATTCAATCTGGGTTCCAGGACAGGGGCTTTTTAGTCTGCAGTGAGAAATGAGAAAATCTCATACAAAAGACATTAGACAGGCTGTTTATAATCATACAAAAAAAAAAGAAATATGACCTGACAGTTTCTGCTGGGTCATTTAATTTTACAACAATAATAATATTAATAAAAAACAACATTAATATGTCAGATTCATGCTGTGTGCCAAGTTTTAATCAGATATTCCATTGTTAGCAGCTACAGAACAAATTAGCTTTGGTTTCATTGGGATGTAAAACTATTATCATATTCAGTCAAGCAATTCTAAAATTGTTAGATTAGGCAAATCTATGAATCATCAGCAGAACAGCACGTTTTTTCATTGTAGCCGGTTACCAAAAGAGTAAAATTAGATATGAGGAAAAACTGGAAACTTTAAAAAAAAGTGTTTAAATATATGCTTATTTGTGTCAGTTTTTCCATTTTGTACAAAAGTGAAGTTTCTAAAACGATACCCCACACCCACCTTCCTGACAGGGGTCTCCACTGGCTGTACAGTTCCCTGAAGAATCTGCATGGACTGGAGCAGGGCAGGAGAGTAGGACAAAGAGGGAGGTGAGGAGGAAGAAAAGCGAAGACGATGAAGAACGGGATGGCTGGAGCGAGATGAAGGCAGATGTAGGGACGGACGGTGCTGCAGGAGCCATTGTTACTGAGGAATCCAGGCCTTGGATTAATTATCCCTTTTAGGTCAGCTCAGAATCAGGTAAGGTCCACAACCTGTAGGATGACAGAGAAAAAAAGAAACCTCTTTAAAAGGATACCTTAGTAACCGTAAAAGGTGTCTGTAATTACTGCTAAACCCAGATCTAAAAATGTCTCGTTAAAGTGAAAAAAAAAAGCCCTACTGCTAGACGGCATTTAAAAATAAAGACTAGTTCAAATGTGATTTAAGGCGGATTCAAGCACATAAAATGAAAAAAGCAATAAAAGCGGGTCATTACATGGGAGGAAATTAGAGAGATTCTTTAAAGGTGATGTAAACTTCATTGCACTTTTGGCCTACAGCAGAAAAGGAGCTGCAAATAATAACGATTTGAGCCTTCATTGGATTTGTTCTCCCTGAGGTCCTGACAAGCACTGATGAACAATAATAATCCTCTCCTGTTTTCACCTCAGACCAAAACAGACAATAAAAAAATTATACTCTTATGTTTTTACAGTACAGCCATGAAGACTGTTTTAAATTGTGCTATTATCTATATTATCGCAACATGTGTATAAAATCATATTGAATTTATTTATTTACCATAAACAGTTTCAGGAAGTATTTAGATACAGTTTTTGTATTTTACTAAGGGATTATTTCTATATGCCTAATAGTGTATATGACTTACCACAGTATGAATAAATGGACTGCAGTGATTGCAGACTCATCCTTTCATACAGCAAATGTTAGTCATGATTATGATGAAATCATATTCTAATATAATTTTATAGGTTGATCAACAGCAAAACAATATTGTAAAACAGACTAAAACAGTTGAACAAACACTGTGCACTATTTTATTAAAAGCTGTAACATAAAAGGAATTGCTTATTTCTTTTGGGCAGGCATTGCCTACTAGAAATGATAATGAACTTTACCGGTAAGCTGCACCACACACGACTTAATTCTATATTGCCTATCAGAGATGTCCTAATCCAATATATATACTGGATATTGGCCCGATATCAAGCCAAACAAATAATATTGGATTAAATTGGCCTGTACCTAAAATCTCCGACGTTACCATGCTGGTGATAAATACACTTTGCTTCTGTCTAAAGTTTATTTACTTTATTTATTTACTTTATTTATTTACTTCAATTAATGACTTTTGATCGGATGGATTTAAACCTCCAGCCGTTGCGCCAATCAGCTTCTGGAACAACATCACTATCGCTAAAAATATGTCTTTTATATTCTTATGTGTGATTAAGATGGCTGAAGAAAAAATAAAGAAGTGGATTCTTAATTATTTCAATATGATATTTTTGCATTTGGGTTTCAAAAACAGAAAAAAAACAACAGTTATTTTTTGTGAAGTAAAAAAAGTAAGAGAGACCAATGGCTGCAGCTGGCATGAGGAAACAGACATAGATAAAATTAAAAAGAATGATTGAAAACTCCTTGTAAGGTGCTAATCTGGTTTGTTGATTCGCTTAAGTTTTTACACATTTTTTTAATTCGAAGGAAAGATGTTCCCTTGCAATCAGCTATCCAAGAAAAGGCACAATAAAAAATAGATCACATAAATAAATTATTGTGGTGTGTTTAGAAAAAACAGACAAATATCCCAGATGTTCTAGTGCTGAAGTACATTTTAGTTGGAATTAAAATATAAGGGAACATTTTTGTATTTTCTTTTTCTGCAGACTTCTTTTATTCCGTTTGATATCTTCCCACACCTAAGCCAACAGAGTACAGACAGAAAAAACTGTGAATTAAAAAAAGGAGCTTTAAAATTGATTTTTCAATAACACCATAACGGCCTTGAAAATGGCCTATCATGTGTGATTCTTTATACACAGGTCATTACAGACACACATGTCTGTGCAGACAGCAGTTAATGCTGCAGTTGGTTTATGTGGGATAGAAAGCACCAATCCAAGCTTTGGACGCAACTATCAAAAAGCAACATGTTTCCTTAGTGGCCTTTCATTAATCTGTGGAAGAAAGGGAAGTGGAACTGTTCAAACTTCGATGCTGGGTCAAATAAGGGCAAAAAACTGTTCATAACCACAGAAATACTGACAAAACACATTTAGAAATGTTGTCTCTCACTTCCCTTTTGACCTAATCTGAAATACACTCATATTCACTGGACACAAAACTCCTTTCAGAAAAAACTCAAAGTACAAATGACCATGCTTAGTCATCTGTGGTGACATTAACATTGGGTCACTCACCCTGTCCTCGTCTATCTTCAAGGGTCTTCTTGTTCTGACAGCAACCTGTCACTTCAATGCTCAAGTCACTTCTCTCCTCTCTACTCCATGATGTATCAATGCTCCTATGAGGGCTCTTCCTTTTCCTATCTCTTCCTAGATCTTTGCTTTTCAAGTAAAAGCATCCCAGGCCGCAAAAAGAGATGTCCCTTTTCTTATCAGCACACCCAGCCCAAATTTGACTTTGTCTCTCAACTTCCTTAAAATTTAAAAGGTAAAAAGCAGCGATTATCCAAAAAGAACTAAAGTTTAGCTTCTTGGAGACAATCAGCAGAAAGGAAGTGATGAAAAAAGTCTCTTGAGCTGTATTGTGTGTTGTTTTGGGTTAAAGATCATCTGTATCAAGCAGCAATAATTAAAGGCATTATCAAAGAGTAAGAATAATATCATCTAGTATAAATAGATAAAAATTAGCCTTCTCATTAAAAAGCTAAATAAAAAACAACAAAGCCATGCCTTTACTGAAAAAGCACAATATACCTTCTAGAACTATAGACAATATTTTGAGCAAGTCGTGCATTTGAATATTTCAAGTCGTCTGCACTACTGAAACATACTTTATTCGGGCATTAGCAACAAAGCACTTTCACAAATTATTTTTAACGGGCACCAAAAAACATGAACACAACACCCCAGTCCTTATGTCTTTGCACTGGCTCCCTCTTAAGTTTAGAATAGATTTTAAAATATTGTTTTTTGAGGCTCAGCACCTCAGTACATCGCAGACCTCATCCAGATTTACTGTCCCCTGCTTGGTTTGAGGTCTGAGGGCCAGCTCCAGCTTGTAAATCCTTTATATATATATAAATGAACAACCACTTGATCAACCCTAATAATTTCCTTTTTCAAAAAAAAAAAAAACAACAAAAAATTTTTCTTAGTTGTTTAAGTCTAATAAAATATTCTGAATTAAATGTCAATAGGATGTCCAAAAACATCCTCTTCATGTCCTCAAGTTTAGATGTAACACATGTTAAATGCTACAGTAAAGCATACTTTGCATGTTTTCAATGTGTTCCACTAATTCAAAATATACAGTATTTATTGCCCAATTTGTAAAAAACATTGCATTTATTTTGGAAATCAGATCAAACTAAAGAGAAAAAAGAATTTGTCTTACTAGTTTGCTTTAATGTATCTCCGAAATTGTATTTATAAACAACTAAAGGGAGAAAAAGGGCTCCTACTGTAAGGCCTGGAGAGATTTATTTCAGGACTACTTTGAAACATCACAAGAATGTATTGCAGCTGGTAATCAAAATATGCATGAATCAAACCCTCTTTTTAAGTGTATGAAGATATGATGTCTGAACATAAAAAGAGCAATGTTTGACATTAGTAGGTGTTCTAAAATAAAGAATTAGAACAACAAACATTTTTATAACTTTGTGAATCAGAAAGAAATACCAGAAACAAAAAACAGCTGGAAGACAGGATGGAGGCAGACGAGGAGCATATTTACATCCACAGTAGAGCAAATCACACACAGGCTTTGACTTTATTGAAAGCAGTAAGAGCACTGACAGCAGCCGTCAATTCATATCAGCTAAGCTGTACCTCATTGCTCTGCCTCTGAACCAGCACACACACATTCTCACACACCCCCGCAGCCTCAAAGGGCTCGTGTCTAAGGGTTAAATGACATTTCCATTCAACATGTTTGCACAGAGTCAGATAGTATTTATGCTTTCACTTACCCCTCTCCTCCTCTACTCCATCCTTCATGGGTTTCATGTCTACAATATTGTGATATTAATAGTACAACACTTGTGTATTTCTTCCTCTGCCATTCGTCAGGAGGCATATATACCCAACAGTGGTAAATAGATCCGGATTTATGAACCCTCTGAGGGGCTACAGGAATGTTTTATTCATTGATTTCTCTGTTTAAGTTTAAATCTGGGGTCATTTGGTTTTAATGGACCATTTTCAGTCTGATTCATTTGTCGCATTTAAAGATATTGATTTGACAGACTGCAGATGAGTGGAAAATAACTATGAGGGTTATAAAATTACTGCATATTTCTTTCTTCTCGTTTTCCATACAGATGCATTAATCACCTAAATCATACAATTTCCAGACCTAATACAGCTGGACCTTGATTTGTTGTCATTTTAGACAATTTAGACAATAATTTAAGTCTAAGACCCTTTGGTAGTTCAGTTTGCTCTTTACAAAACTATTATATAAAACTATAGTGTTAAATCTGTGTATCATTTGTTCTTCGGGTTTTCTGTTTCAGAATAAAGCGAGAAAAAGTTAATAAACTGCCAGTTATTATGCATATCATTTTTATGGTTATTATACATAATTTTTTATTTCATTACAGTATGTTTTCAATCAACCCAAACATGGCGAACATTCCTATTTACAGGATGTTGTTGCTAACAGTTCATAAGATGCATCTAGTCTATCTTTATGTTAAACTGCTAAGGAATTTGGGTCCATTTCCAGCTTTCCTTACCATGGCAACCCCTTACCATTTCCTGTCTTCTCTTTGGTGTCTAGACTTCAAAATAAAAGCAGACATGGAACGTTATGATCAATGCACAACACCTCATGTTAGAGTCCTGTCCAGCTCCATAACGATTTAAGCATAACTGATTTCAGATTGGATTTGTTCACTATGAACATCTGTAATCAATGCAGAATAGTGTCTAAGTGCAGCCATCGCTTGTGTCTTAAGGAATTTCTGTAGTCTTCCTGCTAAAAGAGTTAAAGTGACAGCAAGTATGCCATTTTTTTAAAGCACATGGTGGCTATTGTTTACTTTGCATTTTTTAAATGTTTAAACTCCTAATCTTTTTAATTATAATATCTCTAAATCATTGGTTTTGTTTAATTATCTTTGTTTTCCAACCCTGTCTGTATTTTTTTTACTTAAAGATGCAACTATATTGATAACTTTTGATGTGAGGAATTTTCACCTGCAATTGTTGCATTAATAAATTTCTCGAACATCCATCGCTATAACTATAAATAAATAAAAAAAACATTTAAATGAAAAATCATTCATTTCCTTTTTAAGAAGAAGGTTAAAAGAAATATTTAAACATAGTGATTTTTTTAATTATTTAAATATTATTTTTTATTATTTAGGTTTCAAAAATGGACAAAACAGATAAAGCAACATCTGTTCATTCATGAACGGATGGGAATCTAAATTATAATGCAGACCTTACAACATTGCATAGGAACCCTGGTTTACTGTATCCTAAATTAATTAATTTAAGATCAAATTTATTTTAACTTTTGAATTGTTAAAAACACTGCCTTTTGTCTTCTTGCACATTTTTACTCTGACTGAGCTACAGTACGGCAGAATTAAATCCAAAAATCCCATCCACCGACACATCTTTAGTGCACATGTTTAATGTTAGTTCAGATCTCTTTCAGTAGAATTGCATTATTGTGTGTCAGACTCTGCATGGTGTGAGAGAGAGCATGGACATACAATCACTGTGCGTGCACGCAAAGCAATGTACAGCTGACTGATCATCGGCTACACCCACTGAAGCTGCAGGCTTGGAGCAGAGGGGCAAAGGCGTCTTAAGGGTGATGTATAGCATTTATAGAGTTTGGATGTGGGTGGAGGAGATGCAACGAGGAAGCCAGGCAAACCCAATGGGGAGCAATTATTACTGGAGGAAGAACAAATTAAGAACAAATTACATTTGTCAGTGGTATTTCAGGAGTTGTTTTGTTTTTTTAGAATTAGTGGAACAATTAGCAGGTAGACAGATCCTTTGGTGGCAAAATGAGGTACTTCATTTAGACGGGAAGCTTCAGGATTGGTGAATTAAACCTCAGACATTATATAAGAGATGTAAAGAGATCAAGAACGTATTTCAGCAACTAGATGTAGAAGGAATGAGCGTGTGTGTGCCTCAGAGTTTGCAACTATCCAGAGGCTGAAGAGCTCATGAGATGCATAATTAGGCAGATTTAAAGGCGATAGTGAACGCGCCCCACTGGGCCGAGGATACAGCTGTCCAAGCATGTTAGGCAGTGCTGCAAAGTGTTGCGTGTTCTTTGGGACACAGTGGACATTTAAGAAAAGAAATAAAGACCAGTGAAACCAACAGTTTCATGCAGAATGTACAAAATTTTGTGCAAATTGAAATCTGAAGACATTCCTATCCATATCTATGCAGTTGCTTCATGAAGAAAGCATATCAGTCTTCAAGACGTATTTAATAAAATTTGTTATATAAACCTTTAAGAGGTTAAACACTTTTGGATTTTATCAGAGGTATAGCACCTACATTTTTATGTTTTAATAATTCCATTTAGGCCCCAAATCAACAAGAAGGTTGTACTAAAGCAACTTGTAGTAAATGCTAAAATGCTAAAAAGAATTATGTATATCAAGGCCATATGTATTCACTCTTCTGCTCTCACACAGGGGTGAGCTCAACTAATATCCCATTCTTAACACAAGTGGGTTTAATGTGGCCGAAACTTTACTTCTTTAATAACTGTATTCTTCAAGGTTTAGAAGTGTTGCATTTGTAAGCCTGACACTGGCGTTAGATCAGCAGGCCTGACTTGTAATTGCTACTCTAAATCAACCCAACACAAATTCTTATAGGCCTATATCAATCTGTTTTTCTTACACCAAATTTGCTAATAAATGTCTTTATGGAGCTTGGCCAGTGCACTAGAGAGCAGTTATGTTCTATTATATTTAAATAAAAGGACAGTGCATGTTCATCAACATTAGGGCTGTGTACAGAAATCTATTTAATCGATTTTGAATCGATTCCTTTACATTTTTGCAAAATCGATGTCTAGGAAATTAGATTTGTTTTATAGTGACGTGCGTGACGTTTACATTCAAATGAGCAGGAAAGATGCACTCAACATGACTTCAAGCCAGGCAGCTGCAAATATAGCCAATAGGTTGATTGAAGACAAATGGGGGGGCTGACCAGCAAACATCCTGTAGTTGTTACAGACAATGCTGCAAATATGGTTTGTACAGTGGAGATAATGCAGCTCATGCATGTCTACTGTTTCCCACCGTGTCACGTCTGCTTGCTCGAGTGAGGCTTCACTTTTTCACTTTTCACAAACAAGTTTGCACTTTTGAGACAATTTTGCCCTTTGTGTTTTATGTGACAGGAAAAAAATAAAATACATGAGTATTTTCAAACACAGTTGAACCACTTTCATTATTGTAAAAACAGATCGAATCGAGAATAATCGACTTAGAACTTTATGAATCAAAACCAAATCAGTTCAGGACTTTGGCAAAAATACCCAGCCCTATTCAATATGTATATATGCCAGAATTAGAATTAGAAGCAAGAAGATACCAAACAATAACACACTAGACTAAGGGTCACCAAGGGGCCCTCATGGGCCACATGGGTGGCCATCAGCTTCTTCTGAAAACAGAAGAACTCACCTGTGGACTATGTTTCTTATTTAGTCTATTCTCTTGCTCTTGCTCTTTATTTTTAATCCTTTATAGAGCATTTTATTGTATTAGTTATATAGAGCATTTAAGCACTTATAGAGATTTCAAAATGACAATATCAAAAAGAAACTTAGACGTAAGTATGAACTTCAGCTGAACCCCTCCAGTTCATACAGTAGGTCAGTATTAGTAGCCCTTCCAAGGACTCAGTGCCCAATAAGAAGCTCTAAGGCAGGCATCCACAAAATCGGTCCTCGAGGGCCGCTGTCCTGCAGGTTTTAGATGTTTCTCTGCTCCAGCACAGCTGATTTTAATTGATATTTGATTAACAGGCTTTTGCTCTACTGCAATCATCATAATCAGCTGTGCTAAAGCAGGGAAACCTCTAAAACATGCAGGACAGCGGCCCTCAAGGACCGAGTTTGGGGATGCCTGCTCTAATGCTTAAAAAGGTTGGTGACCCCTGAACTAGACAGAAGACATCAATCAAAAAGCAATCAGTAAAAAAAGAGAATAAAAACATCAACAACACTGCACAGGATGAGAAATACTGTTCCAAAGGTCAACACAGGGAAAAACCATACCTATATTGTTCCAACAAAGTTCAGATCATATTTAAAATGTATTTTCCAGGAGTTTTGTTTCTGATCCAGACTGCAAATGGACACAAGGACACACCATGGTGAGTTTGTAGATTTAGCAATAATGATATCCACACTAGGATGACATGACTTGAAAATGAGGAACAAAAACAGATAATCCAACAACCACTGAAAACAAACAGACATTTTTAGTAGTGACAGAAACTGGTGTGACTAAAAGATGAAACAAAAGAAGCAGAAGATATCGTGAACACTGTCAAGAAAGAGTAGTTCTCCTCTTTCTAAACCTCTAAACCCAGGCTGATCTATTGAACTGCCAGACGGAGAAAAAAAAGATTTAGTCCAGCTGTGGTGAGGTTTTATACCACTGCATCAGACACTTTGCATTACACTAGGTGATATAAGGCTCTGATGCTCATTCAATGAGATGCATCCCATTAGGCTCTCTAAAAACTGTTCTTAAGGCTAATCTAAAGACCTCATCAACCATGGAGGCGAGTGACTCTGCAGATGGATAGCAAACATTCGACTCTGGAATATTGAGTAGTGAGGTATTTTCATGACTGGGCTTATTGAACAGGTTGCATCCGGTCATGGTACCATACTGGGATTTCCAAAAGTATTTCTAGAGTCCAACCGGATGCCTAGGAGGATTTTATTCGCCTGTCACCAAGAAAGTGATTTTAATAAATTCAATCAAGTGTGTGTGTGTGTGAGGGGGCAGCCAATAAGTCAGTATCATTCACTGTGACTCTCTGGTGGTATATTAATGCAAATCCAGTCTAGTCTTTCTTCTTTCCAATGAAAAAGAAAGATTGATATTCAGACTCTTAGCTTAAGGTTGGGACTATGCGGTGCTATTTGCAAACACCAGCCACCCTAGAGTCAGTTTCTTTCCCTAGGCTGTCTCTGATGAACGCCTCACAACATGAGTAGTCAGCTGGTAAACAACTTAAGCTTAATGCATCATCAACCTGCCTTTTTGAATTTTCTTAATACAAATGAAAAACACTGAAAAGAATGGCTGTAAATACACTTACACTTGCATAGCATTAACTTCATCCATTTAGGTAATTCCTAATGAGTTTATTTAGGCATAATTAATATCTCTGAGCTCTTTAAACCAATTGCATATTCCGTGTTTTTGCAGAAAGTGTTTGCCATTAAAGCTGACTCGAATCTAATGTCTTGTGCCATGTTTGTAACTATTGCTATTCTGTTGTTAGCCACGCTAGTAGCTTTATTATATATAACAAACTGAACCTGAGAGACCAAGTGTAGGCTAGAGAACAGTGGCTAAACACAACTGCTCTTTCTCTGATTCTATAACCTCTCAGTTGAACATAAACAAGAAAGCAATTAAGAGTCATGCATGCAACATAAGGAATAAAGCACAGCATAGATGGACGCATGAGTCATTAAAAGCAAAGAAAGTCAAACGATTCCTCTGGGCTGGGTCAGAAAGAGTAAGGATGACCCAGAGCGGTGCGGTTTGTAATCTCACCATTTAATTTTAAAACTCTGTCTCTGTTTGTCATACTGAACAGTGTTTCTTTGTGACAATAAGTCTAAGGACAAGCCTCTTACTCAGCCTTTCATTAAACTTTTCTTAAATTCTTCATCTCCTGTTATGCCGGATTAGATAAAGCGTTTTGTTCTTGAGGGCTTTAAAAGTGTTGCTTTCTCCCACTCTGCCCCTCTCAGCTGCAAACATTTTGTGTAGGCGAAGATTTCTGTCAAATGAAGTTAAAAGGCTGATAAGAGAGGAGATGAAACAGGATATTATGATGTTGAATGTTTAATCAAACCTTCAGTTTGAGATAACTTATTTAGTGGAGAAAAGACATTATCACACATTAGATAATAAATTCAACACAGAAAATTAGGGCACCCATTATAATTCCTCTAACATAATTGTTCATCTTTTTTATTACCAAGGAGGTTATGTTTTCCTCCAAGTTGGGTTATCTGTTTTTGAAATAACTAAAAAGGTTATGGACAGAATTTGCTGATATTTTAAGTAGGGATGCACCGATCTGATAATGTTATCGGTATCGGTCCAGATATAAAGAGAAAAAAATAGATTGTTATCGGTGACAATTAACTCTATGCTATGCTGTGCCGTCATGCAGCAGCACAACAACAAAACACGGCCATAATTAGGTGGTTTGAGGTGGTTAAAATAAAATGTTTTCATTTGGAAACCAAAAGTTTGAATTAGTATTTCAGTGCAATTGTATGCACTTTAATGTCTTTGAAGGTAGTTTAAACATATGCACGAAATATATCATGTATCCCAATGTAGCCCAAATATATCGTGATATTAGACTTTTTCATATCGCCCAGCCCTAAGTCAAAGTTGAACTATGATGTTCTTGGTTTGGCACAAGTGCGGATTCACAAGAAAGTGTGCTGCACTTTGCTCTGCCAAAAATAAACCATTAAAAATAATTATTAATTCTGTATAAAATTCCCTTAAGGCTTCTTTGGATCATTATGTATTTACAATGCAGGACATTTTTTGAGGTAAAATCAGGTAAAATATGCATGAAAAATTGAAAACTGCTTAACTTTAGGTTCTTTAAAACATTTTACCAAATTAAAATAGAAAGATGTCATCAGACAAAACCTCTATTGAGCTTTGGTAATGGTGCACCAGATGTCCCTCATGCAATCTGTGAAAAAAAACAAAAGGTTCTGCCGATTGGATGAATGGACTCAATTAAGTGGCTGTTTTTTTTATATTCAAAGTTATGTTGAAAGTAAAATTTTCTGCTGTGATATCTTATGGCCAACTTTATCTCTAAACATCTTTACTTTTTATTGATATGCAGCGTCTGTTTTTACTATAAGTACTGGTGAATGCTAAACCTAACCCAAACCTACACACATGTCAACCAGGGGGCACTAAAGTAATGAGAATCCTGCGTATTTATGTTGTATTTTAATTAATAAAAAGATGCAACAAAGCTTCTATTTAAGATAACCATTGACATCAATTGGTTTGATCTTTTGTTAAAATGTTTGCTCATATATTACAGAATCACTGAGGGTGAACGTTTTGCTGTGACACAGATTCATCCCTTCATCCTCCCCCAGGCATGTTTTAGCTCGATGAACTAAAACTCTTTCATCTTCTTCTCCGTTTCTTTCCCTTCGGCATCACCCCATCTGTTCACATCGCTCAGCTTTCTCTGCCACTCCTCTTCCTGCTCCTTTTTCCCATTTTATCCACATTCTTTTTTTAACCCTCTCTTTTTTATCCAACCCTCTCTTCGTGTCTGTCCCCTCTCTTGGGCAACATAACAGCAATGTTCTTGGAAAAAACGGCCAAAATAAATCCCCTGGTCGCTGGGCTTAGGGAAAAGATTGTCACACGAATGAAAAGAAAAAGAGGGTAAAGAACAGGAGAGAAATCAAGCACATGTAGAATAATTGGAAGCTGCTTTAATCCCTCTCCCTGATCTTTTTTATCTGTCCATAATGCAGCAACAAGCACACACAGTAGATACGACACGTGGCTTTCGCTGCAAGAGAGTATATAGCTGCAACTCTTTCCTCTAACTCTGTTCTTTATCTGTTCACAGTGAAAGGAGCACATCCTGCTCTGTGTGATAATACATTTGGTTGGAGCACAGGGGTAAACTATACTCTTTAAGGCAGCAATTTCTAACCATTTCGTGCTTCTACTCTTTAATTTTCAGTTTAGATACAACTAAAATCATCAATCGTTTGGGCTGGGCCTCCATCCCTGGCTATAGCTATATATATATATATATATATATATATATATATATATATATATATATATATATATATATATATATATATATATATGTATGTTAATTATTTTAAAGTGGCACAGTCAAAGTCTAGACTGGTGTTTCAAATGCTTTGGTATAACCCTGAACAGATGATTTTTTTTTCAAAAATATAAGTAAATTACATCAATTCAAATAATATTTAAAACTTATATAAATTTATCCCAAAGACGATTGATAAAAATGAAGTAGTCATCCAATCGTCCAATGATGCGATTTTAAAGTCAGTTACAATGACTGAAGAGAAAAACAAAGTGGAAAAAGCAGTAAAGGCAAACATTTTAATCTTATTTATAAAGTTTGAAGAACTATTGAGTTAAAAAAAAAAAATAATATTGTAAACTTACTTGCTTCTTGAAAGCTACAGATAAAATAAACTGAGGTTGTTTTCAAAATCTATATATCTCTATTTCAAAATCTTCCTGTCTGCCATCTCAAATCTGTTCATCTTTTGTCTTTAAACTTTGCTCTTGTTGCCTGACCGATTAACAGGTCTGCCAATGCAGAAGAATTAACCAATAAGACTCTGCAACTGAAAAGGTGTGTATGAGTATGAAACTCTACGGGCCTCCATTAAAATATCACATCATAAAGTTTGAGGCAGGCTGACTGGAAACAAAAAGGGTTTATTTGGAAGGGATACTGGGAAAAAAAAAACTACTTTACACTTAAACACATGAAGCATAAAGGATTGGGTTTGAAGTATTAGTTTGAATAAACCACCAGACCTCTTGAACGATCTAAGTAACGGCCATAACGCACAACACCATGCACCAAATGTGTAACACGGCGGTGGAAGAATAATGATTAGGGCTGGTTTAAAGCCAAATACCCTAGTGTCTTTCCATTTATCGAGTCAACCAATGACTCATCTGTAAACCAAGATATTATAGAGTCAAATAAGAAGTCATCTCTCTGGCAGCTGAAGTTTGGCTGAAAATGGGTTAATAAAGTGACAAAACCATTTTGTACTTAAGAGATGAGCCAACATTTTTGCAATACAGACTGATAACTACTACAGTTTATTGAGCTGGAGGCAGTTCTACAAGTTACTTTGTTATGGAGAGTACTACCTTCATTATACACATGTAAATATCTCAAATTGAATGCCTGCTAAGCCTAACGATTGTGCAGTACTTGTCGAAAATATATATAACGCTCAGCCCACACTCCAATTAAAATCTAAGGGATCTGATGCTCTTCGTTTTACAGTCTCTATTGTGCATCTGGCTTGTTTTTATAGTAATCCCCTCATAACAATGTAATTTGCAAGAAAACCCCTCTTATCTAATTGATTTAGTTAATACAGGCCTTGAATAATGAGCTAGCATTTCTCCCATCTGCTGCACTCACAATAACCCAGACACTAAATGGATCAACTGCTCATTTCATATCCAGACCGATAATCATATTAACTTTGCTAACCCATTAGTCACTGTGGTAACATCCCAATCGTGCAGAGGTCTGCTCAGACACTCTGCTGCAACATGCTGTCCTTTGTTTTGCTTTATCTTTCTCTCTGAACTTACTTCCTCTTACTTTAATAAATGCATATTTAACTGGGAAACTCCTGCACAGGGCAGTTCTGTCACGCCTGTATCGTCTGGAAAAATATGAGAGATTATCATGGTGTCATGCTGCAGCAAAAATGTACTTTATGAATTTTTTATTCAGCGAGGGCAGACAAAGTCTCATAAATAGTGGATTAATAAATGCCTGGTGTCTCCAACTGCAGCAAAGTTTAATCAATGTGTTTAACAGGCTTTTTTTATTCTGATTTATCTCAGACAGCCTTTCTAGTAACTTCTTTGAGGTTAGTAGGAATTTGCAAACAATTTTCTCCCATAGCAAGTCATAATTTACAGCTGTTATAGCTCATTGGTGAGGTGAAAGTTAGTGGAGAATTCAGCGTGCGGGTCAGTTGTAGAAAGAATGCAGTGTGCTCTAACCCCTCACTGTTAATAGAGATAGAGGAGCAGGCATTTGTTGCTTTTCTGGTTCACTTAAAATCTAAATAATGTGTGGCATGAACATGTTGTCTATGGTAAAAAAGCCTCCAATATAGCTTGAAAACAATTCTCTGTAGAATAGTGGGATAAATTCCTCTGCATTAAAAGACTGTAGACTCATACTAGATACTACAAACCCTCATGTTAATCTTGCTGCAACCAAGATGGGTAAAACAACAAATTATGGTAAGAAATCTGATCCTGTTTTTGAACGTCCCACATTACAGGATTTGTGGCCTTTAAATGGAAATCAATTTTCTAGAACCTGTTCATTGCTTTTGCTTACATAGTTTGATCACCTGTTTCTCTGAATGTGTTGACTTTAAAAGATGTGCTCTACTGTGACACAGCTCAGGCAACTGCACCAATGAATTGCAGCACTGACATGATAATAGCATTATTCAGTCTTATGCTGCACTATGAAAATGTACTGTCTGGGTTGAGGAGGATTCACTGACTTTAGAGTGATGGATGCTTGATAGTTAATTCTAAATTTACTGTACAGCCTACTTTCTGAAAAATATAGCTAATATCAATCAGGGGCCTAAAGTTCCAGAAAATCAGTCAAGTTTTTGTATGAAATACAAACATAAAATAGAACCAAACACAAAGGAGGTAAGGGAATCAAAGAAAAACCCACATTATCTTGATACCAACCAACATGCGCTTTTTACAAAAGGGGTGCATGACAAGAAAAGGAGATATAAAAATGTTTTGATCTGAAACAGAAAGCAAAAGCCAAGTTTTTTTCAGAACTTCTTTAAACAGCAAACAAATAATGACAATTATTTATCTACAGTGGCAGAAAAAGATGTGCAGGCTCCAATTTTGACTCAAATTCTTCCAATAATTGCTATGCTCAACATCACAGGTATAAACCTGCTATATAAACCTGTGAAATCTCTCAGCCTTCTGTGCTTACGCAGGGCACATTCGCTGTCTCTATGTGTCTGAGTGTGCGGGAGGAAGCTGATGGATAACCATAGTGAGAGCTTTCAAAATGTTTAATATTCACTCTCACATATAAAAATCATTGTCCGCAATAAATGCTTTACTGCTGTTATGCAGAAAATACCAGTCACTGTTAGTTTGGATACTCTCCGCGGCTGCAAAATGACTGTGAAGTGGAAATAAGACCTGCACTGTCACAGCTGTAAGGACGAGTTAGGCAGCAACACTTTTAACAGGTGAAATTAGCATAGCAACAATCAGACAGCAATGCAGCCATCCACAGAGAGGCAAAGGCTCAGTCACAGATAACCGAGCTCACTGGTTAAATCCAGTCTGGGAACGCAGGCCGTCAGTGTGAAACAAAGACAGAGGCAGCATTCAGGAAAAGGGAGAGGAGACAAAAAAACAAGCAGAGGCAGATTAGAAGGTGAACATTTCAGAGCTTGGCAGCCAATCAATTCACGGTATTACCTACAGTGTTTCCCGAGGAGCCGGGTTATCAGCATCTGCACAGACCTTGTTACCACAAGGTCAAAACCAAAACTACACAAACACACACACAAAGCCAGGTAGCTAGGTAAAAAAAACATTGGATCAAACACTAATTCTGCAAAGCTCTGTTCAGATTCCTTATTTAAAGACGACGGATTTGCCTGTAGTTGTGAGGATATCAATGAGAAACACCTACAGCACCTTTTGAACCCTATTTCCAGTTTGTCAAATTACTACTACTAATGCTACTGCTTTGCCATATGTTTAATTGGGATGTTGTTTGTCAGACCAACACAAGGTATTGTTGAAATATAACAAAGAAATATGATTTACAATAAGAATTAATGAGGGTAAAACCAAAATGTGAGTTTTGGCAGGTAATCCCTACAATGAAACAAGGAAGTGGCAGTATTATAATGTGGGAACGCATTTCTATAGCTATTTCAGTAACAGATGCTCAACAATACCAGAAAAAAAAAAAGGTTAGAAAATCTGGAACAAACCTTTTTTTTATGATAATTTGATCAAAAAACCTATAAGTCTGATATCTGCTGAGTTTTTCCCTTAACTTGAGGAATAAGATGCTCTCATCTCTATCATTATCTACCAAATCACCATATTTACTTGTATATGTAGGAAAACATTACAACTTGCTTTATAAAAATGTATTTACAACTTTTAAATAATTTGTAGGTTGTGCACGATCCATCCATCCATTTACCATTACAATTATGGACTAAAAGTACAACAATGAGTGATAGAATGTGATCTGTTGAGACCAAAGTGCAAGTTAACACCACACAAACCATACCTGGAGCATCCCTGTAAGCAGTAGGGCTTTGGTATACTGATACATTAAAGATTAAAGTTTAAAATTCTCTAATCTTTTCTGCAAGCTCTATTGTCACAGTTCTGCATTCACAGATACACAAGAATACATCAGATAACTTGGTCAACTCAGTTGTTTGTTTCTAAGCGACAATCATAAAAAGCAACTATAAAGACAAAACCACATGAACTAAGTTTGACCTGAATTTATTCCTGTATCTTGACAGCCATTTGGTGCAGACACTAAGGGGATGAGGAGACGCTTCTGCTCTCTGTGATGTGCTTTAATCTGTACAAACTGACTCTTGCATCACCGGATCAACAGCAGGATGCTCCCTGCTCTGACAGCTTCAAACACACAAGTTTATCCTTAAAGAAACCTTTCTTATAAGACATTTTACAAACATAAACCCAAAACAAAACACTTAGTTTTTTCCAGCGGTTGATGAGAAATCAGCAAAAGCTGCAGTTGGAGGAATAACTTCACCCAAATCAGCAGCAGCGATGTGGGAGCAGCGTGAACCTCTGTTGTTTCTGTGTCAAACACGTTGAACAAGGAACGAGGTAATCAGTGTTTGGCTCATTAGAAATGCAGTCTGTTCATTAAGGAGACATGATCAGACGCCAGAGGGGAGGACAGGAGAGATGAAGACAAGGAAACAGGACAGCTCTTTCTCAAAGTATTTAACCCATAACACTTTCACATTTTATCATGCTAAAACCACACACTTCAATGCATTTTACTGAGATTTGATGAGATGCAACTAAAGTTATGCATAAAACGCTTTGTTTCTTTCTGTTGCAAACATAAGCCATTCTTATCACTGATTCTCCTTCAGTTTAGCGTACATTTCTTAAGACTAAATCAAACCAGACAGGAGGTTTATACACAAAGTTCAGCATATCCTGTACATTTTAAACTAAAACACACTTAGCTGCTGCCTACTGTTACTAAACCTAAAACATCTATTTTGATATATCTATGGAAATTTTGGTACAGCTAGATTTCCAGAAAAGTGACAAAAGGAACAGCATTTACTTTACACCAAACCATATGCTCAGCCTTACAATCCTGGGTAATTAACAGTGATACGTATTTTTTTTTTCAGCAGCCTCTTAATGTCCATATGTTTCTCCAAAAACCATGCAAAGATCATTACAAATTCTTCTGATAATTACTGAGAAACCAGGCTTTAAAAGGGTTAAGATGTGCAGAATGTTTGTGCATCTATCAACATATTAGACCATCTGTATTTTTCAAATATTATAGCTCTGTTAAAGGCTCAGAGGTCTACCCAAAGAAGGATCCAGGAGGGCCAGGATGCAACACCTGAGGTCAAAAAATCAGTTGCTTTACAAATCACACCATTATGGAAGAGCTTAAGGAGAGGCTCGATGCTGAAAGGAAGGAAAAAGAACTCCAGCAGGCAGTACTGTATACTACAAGCCAAATAGAGAGCACCAGCAAACATGTTGAAGAATGAATCTCACTGCAAAACATAAGGGAGGCAGCATCATGCCGAGGGATCTGTTTCTTTTGTAGGAGCAAAGGAGGTGGTCAGAGTTGATGGGAAAATGGATAGTTACATGTAGGACAATACTGGAAAAGGATCTGTTAAAGGCTGAAAACAACTTGAGATGAGTTTGGAGCTTTACCTTCTTAGAGGACGATATATCCAGAGTTAGCTACTGTACCTAGAGTTCACTAAATCAAGTTATGTTTATGTATTGGAATGGTTTAGTCCATTGATGTCCAAAGTGGGGGTCATGACCTCACTTTTGGTCCTTGCTCAAACAGTTGGGGTCTTTAACTAAACAATAAATATTTATGTTTAACTGCTTGATTAATAAAAGAATAGCTTAAGGTGTAAAAAAAAAAAAATACTTTGGTTGTTGATGCTCTTTGTAATTTAATTCTAACTGTGGGTAATCGATTTTGTGGAAATATTTGTACACTTGACCAATAATTTGGGTCTCAGACCATAATTCAATTCTATTTAATATTGTGCATCCAATCTGGGTAATAATTTCAACTGGTGTTCTAAACTTATAAACATAACCTGATAGATGGCAACTGTAAATGCAGCTGTAAAAAAATCAAAACAAAACTAAGAGCTTTCTTTCCTATGTGCTCTATCACACAAAATTCTTCAAAAAATTTCTTCTTGGTTTTGATACAAATCAATCAGACTTTTAATGTGTTGTTTTACTGTATACAAGATCAAATAACAAAAAAAAAGAGACTGTAAAAGTCTGAATGAAGATTTAGATTTTTGCAAAGAAATATTCGCGGCTGACAGAAAGCAAAAAAAAAAAAAGAAGTGCTTCAGTGTAGTACGAGCTGCAGAGATAAGAGATTTACAGTCTAGTATGAGCAGTGTGGGTTTCTTTTATGACTTTGAGAGACTGGATTGCTATGTACGCACCTATATCTAATAATCCTATCGAATATACAGTAAAAGCCTCTGGTAAGATGCTACATCATACATAAATAATCAGCTGAAGAGAATAAAGTGATCTATGCCACGGATGGAAAGAGCTAAGGAATATGGGATGAACCAAGGCTGAATTTCTTCAATAATCTGCAAGGTTGATGACTGTGCAGGCAGGGATCAATTTCAGCAGCAGATCTGTGTGGTTCTAACCTTCATGCTGTTTCCATTAGTTCAACTGAAGAGGCAGGGGAGGGGGCAATTTCAACCAATTTGTCTGACCCATAATGCAATAATGCATTTGTCAGTGGCCCACAGGCAAAGGTGAGATGTTTAATTTTAAAACGTTTTCCATCTCAAATGACACATTACACTGTGACAATTTGCTATCAGTCCTGCAGGAAAGTCACACCCAATCATATAAATCCAGGTTAAAGAAAGAGATAAAATCTGGAAGTAAAAGTTTCCACTTTTTACGCAGTTTGCAAGAAGCAGCTGTTTCCAGTCCATGTTTAATTCCAAAAGTATTGATGTATTTACTGTTTTACTTTTGGTGACAACACATTTTAAAATTTTCTTAACAGTCAATTATGCTAGTTTTCGAATAGCTGTAATTTTCTTCTTTGTCACAAACACATCCTAATTAAGGGATCTTATTCACCCAAAAAAGCATATGATGTTCAAGGACTTCTAAGAAAACAGAAATGTGTTTTTCAGTTAAATAAAACTGCCAAGAAGAAAGGTCTTTAGCAATGCACTTAGACCAACATATCACAACATATCAGTCAAAAATGGATTATATCAAGACATACTGTCTAAACAACTGGAAAAAAGCCAATCCTCCCAGGAGTGGACCTGGCATAGTCTTACTGAGATCTCTTTACACACAAAGCCAAAATAAGAAGGTTGTGTGGAAAAACAAGCCTTTCTCGCTGCTTCCTAAAGATCCAAGAGGGGAGGCAGCAGCCAGGTGCTGCTAATAAAATGAATGTGACTGAATAATCACCAGGAAGTGATACAGTCTCCATGAAAGAAAGGGTTCTGGCAGACTGCCGGTCTGGAGAATACGGATGTGTTTTAACACATTGCCAATAACTCTGGTAAAGGTTTTAACGCCATTTCTAGAATATCTAAAGGAGTTCACATTATACTAAAAGGGTTTGCTCATATTCAGTTCATTTACAAATCATCAGTATATAAAATTGTCATCGCCTTATTCTTAACAAGGCAAATTTATCTACTTTAAATACACAAACTTATATAATCTGATCAGTGAAATCATTAAGACAGATTTAAACTCAACAAAATACATTCATAGTTTAATTATTGTAGGCATATTCCGTTTATATTACCAACTGTATGATATGAAAGCCCAACTGATCGCATTAGGAAAGAATGATTTGGGAACAACTACCGTATTTTCACGACTATAAGGCGCACCTAAACGTCTTTTTTTTCCCTCAAAATGTGGGGTGCGCCCTATGGTGCGGTGCACCCTATCTGCGGACGTTGTTGAGACCACCATGAGTATGTGAGAACCTTAAAGGGGGAAGTGTGGGCGTGGCTTGTGTATAAAAGAACAGGTATGTGCTGTATGCAGAACATTGTTGTCTTAACAACCCTGGAAATGGCAAAGAGACACGCCTATGAAGCCCAGTTTAAACTGAAGGCTATCAGCTACGCAGAGGAACATGGAAATCGAGCAGCTGCGAGAGAATTCAATATAAATGAATCGATGGTTCGCAAGTGGAGGAAGCTGGAAAACGAACTCCGACTGGTGAAGAAGACGCAGCTGAGTTTCCGCGGACATAAGGCGAGGTGGCCCGAGTTGGAGGAAAGACTCGAGCGGTGGATCGTGGAGCAAAGAACGAGTGGGGCCAGCGTTTCAACGGTCACTGTTCGACTAAAAGCAGTAAAGCTGGCGGAAGAAATGAAAATTGAAAATTTTCAAGGAGGTCCATCGTGGTGCTTCCGTTTTATGAAACGGTGCAATTTTTCCATCCGGACCAGGACTACAGTTGCTCAGCGACGTCCGGCGGATTATGATGAAAAGCTGGCGAGCTTCCACTCCTTCTGCAGCAAACACATCGCTGACAAAGTCATCCAGCCAAGCCACATCACCAACATGGACGAGGTGCCGCTCACTTTCGACATCCCGGTGAATCACACGGTGGAGAAGAAAGGGACCAGCACTGTAGCGATACACACAACGGGGTATGAAAAGGCGTCGTTTACTGTTGTGCTTGGCTGCCACGCAAATGGACAGAAACTGCCGCCTATGGTGATTTTTAAAAGAAAGACTTTGCCTAAAGAGACTTTTCCAGCTGGAGTCGTTATTAAGGCGAATGAAAAAGGCTGGATGGACGAGGGGATGATGAAAGCTTGGCTGAGGGAGGTGTATGTAAGGAGACCAGGTGGTTTTTTCCACGCATCTCCATCTCTGTTAATTTGTGATTCCATGCGTGCCCATCTCACAGCCGATGTGAAAAAAAAGGTCAAAGAAATGAACGCTGTTCTTGCTGTTATTCCGGGAGGTCTGACAAAGGAGCTTCAACCGCTCGACATCGGTGTGAACCGCCCGTTCAAAGTAAGGCTGCGAGCGGCGTGGGAGCGATGGATGACAGACGGAGAGCACAGTTTCACTAAAAGTGGAAGGCAGCGGCGGGCAAGTTACGCCACCGTTTGCAGATGGATTGTAGATGCTTGGACTAACGTTTCTGCTGGGACTGTTGTTCGAGCTTTTGCAAAAGCCGGCATCATTTCCAAGGAGCCGCCCGGCACGGAAAGTGACTCTGACAGCGAAGAAGATGGGGAAACTGGCATGTCGGATTTAGCGCAGCTGTTTAATTCCGAAACAGAGGATGAGGACTTTGAGGGGTTTGATTAATACTCTGTAATAAATACATTAATAAAGCACAATCATACTCAGTTTTGCTCCCGCTCTATTTTTCTACCTAAAAAACTTAATTCAACAGCCGCCTCTGGGCCGCAGCGCATCCGGACTCACCTCAGCAGGTGTTTTTTCATCTAAATAATCTAAATCTTTTTAAGTGAGAAAGCCCACCGGAAAATTTAATCATTGCAGTCAGTTCATCCAGATTATTATCCTGCCTATGTTTTAAGTTAATTTATGCGTCAATAAACGAAGAAGAAGGGGAAACTGGCATGTCTGATTTAGCGCAGCTGTTTAATTCAGAAACAGAGGATGAGGACTTTGATGGGTTTGATTAATACTTTGTAATAAATACATGAATAAAACACAATCATACTCAGTTTTGCTCCAGCTCTATTTTTCTACCTAAAAAACTTAATTCAACAGCCGCCTCTGGGCCGCAGCGCATCCGGACTCACCTCGGCAGGTGTTTTTTCAACTAAATAATTTAAATCTTTTTAAGTGAGAAAGTCCACCTGAAAATTTAATCATTGCAGTCAGTTCATCCAGATTATTATCCTGCCTATTTTTTAAGTTAATTTATGCGTCAATAAACTGTATCAGAGGAGTAATCGCAGCCCTGTGTCATCAGCGATGTGTCTCTCACGGCAGGTTCCCAGGTTTTAATAATACTTTGTAATAAATACACCTTGCAGCTTTATTTGCTGTGATCAGTGGGAATAAAGTAGTTTTAATATGTTTTTAAGTGAGGAAAATCCACCTGAGAGGACATGTACCTGTATATAAAAAACGCGCCCTATAGTCCGGTGCGCCTTATGTGTGTGTTAAATACAGAAATGGGACACATAACTGAGAGTGCGCCTTTTAGTCCGGTGCGCCTTATGGTCGTGAAAATACGGTAATACTTTTGAAGGTTTATCATAAAAGTTTTTTATAAAAATCTTTTTTTTTTTTTCAAAAATACAACATCCACAGAACATCTAGAAAGGCACAGAGAATGGTTGTAAATTTTCATGAAAAAATTGCATATAATATGACGGGTCCAAAATATAAATATTTGTTTCTAGTTACAGTAGGATGCCAACATTGACACACAGATTCTGCAGCAGTAGAAATAATAGGTTTAGTCACACAGATGGAGCTCAGGAATACAGTAACAGATCTTAGGAGCTGTGTGACAGAGCTGAGAAATGGCTTCTTCTTTGTGCTTTGTTTCTCAGATTCAAGCTGATCAAACAAGGAACAAGTAAAGGGTGAACATCAGTCAAGCTTTTGAGTGTTGGTGCTGATTTAAGCAAGCAAAGTGCTTCCTTCTCGACAGGTAAGAGGAATGTTTGATAATTAGCATTGGCTAATCTAGCAAGTGTCATGGGTCTGTTGGTTCTGTTTTAGGTTTTTCCATTGAGTTTTCATTGGTTTTATTTCCCTTTTGTGTTATTCTAGTTATATTTGATTATAGAGTCCTCTGTCCACACCTGTTCCCAATATGCAGATTAGCCTGGTATTTGTTTCTGTCTCCCATTTATACACCTCCTGCTAAGTCCCTGTTTGCTGTATTGTCATCGTCTTTTCTTTCCCTTCATGTGAGTTTTTCCTGATGTTTTGTGGTTTTCTGTAGTTTGGTATTTTTGGATTTTGCTGCAAAAACACCTCAGCCACAATCTCTGCATTTGGGTCCTTCAGACCTCCTTCAACCTGACAGCATGTGGCTAGGTTAGCTGTACAATTAGGGCTTTGGAGGAGAGTGGACCTGTGTGTTACCTAATAGCCAAGAGAAGCCAAACTTGAAGCTATCACATTTAAGGAAGAACGTGGACACAGTGGGAGGAAAAGACTGCCTTTCAACAGAACAAAAAATCACAGCAGAACTTGATGTAATATTAACCATAATCTACATCAACACACATTTAAGATATTTGTCAGTTTTTTTCAGGTGTGGATCTGCACTGCAAAAAAAATGAAATCTCAATAAGTAATTATAAGTGCATTTTTCTTTAATTGAGGAGGTAAGTGAGACACTTTGCCAATGGAACAAGACAATTTACATTTAAAATAAGAAAAGAAATGCATTGTCTTATTTCAAGTGAATAACATCTAATTTTCTTATTTGAAGAGTAAGAATACTCATTCCATTGGCAAATCATCTGATTTACCTACTAAAATGAAGGCAAAATACACTGAGAATTTCAAACTTATTTCTAGATCCCTTTTGCAGTGTGGTAGCTTCAAACTCTAATCACAGTTAAAATCCTAATTTATGACAGTACAGTTAAGATACAGAATTCACAAGGATGGCTGGATTTGAAGGGCTGACAGTGGAAACCATATTATGATAGTGAGAGATTTACAGTTTAATCAAACAAACCTTCAAATCTCTTGGAACATCATCTTCCAGATAGTTAAGACAAAGTAGGGATGTTTGGACACAACAGCATTGGAGAAAGCCAACTCAACACAAACACCTGACATCACTGCCACTGGGGTGGAGGGCTGGTGTTTTGGGCCTCTTAAGCAGCCGCAAAATAGAGAGCTTGCTGTATTTAAATCGACAGAGCTCCTCTGTAAATCAAAGTATTATAGAGTCAAATTTAAACCTATCTACCAGGTTGACAAGTGCAATGATGCAACATTAAAAGCAATAATGATAAATTAGTGTATGAAAAGTATCAATGAACTGAAGCCCTGATGTAGAAATGAGAAGGTCAGTAATCAACAAGGAAACAGACCAAAACGGTTAATTAGATATTGACTAATTCATGTAAATGCTGCTGAAACAGATCCATGAACATTTTTCACATGGATGAAATAGATTATGATGCCAGTCCTATATGCCGACTAATGTTCATCTTTTGGAGACTTAATGTCCATGTCATATGGCAATTAGAGCTGAAAGATATACTAAATACCACAAAAAAGCACAGAGGCGTGCATACTGTACAAGTCAATCTGGAATATACCATTATCAAAGAAATTAGAAATTACACATCTAAAACAGGCAAGCTATTTTAAATATCCCCCCAAAACAATTACAATGTTTCCACTCTGCTCCCAGTTTGAGAAGTATATTAAATAGAGGAAAACCTTAGACTGCTGTCCTGAAGAGAAAAAATAAGTTTTTTCTCTTGGATGTAATAATCGTCCATTATGTAGGTGGGTGCTTTTAAACCCACCTCATTCCCCTAATGATAAGAGCTCCTCGCAGTTATCTGTTAATTACTGCTAAGTGTGCGTATATGTGTGAGCATTCAAGTTTATAATGCTGAACACACTCAACCAGTGTGTGCAACCATGGGTGAAACCAGCCCTCAGCTTCAGGGCAGACAAAGAGAGCAATTGGACGAGAGGCGAAAGTAAAAGAATAGTAAAGTGAGTTCAATCTGACCTTGTGATTGATCCACCAGCAAACACGCTCATATATTCACAAAGGGACGGTAACTCAAGGAAAGTATTTGTAAGCTGATGCTAATTTTATTGCTTTGTACTTGACATCACCATCTGGCTAGAACCTTCCAGGAAAAAAGCATATTTCCAGACTTTTTCATTAGAACACACCAACAATTATCCTTACCTAAAGCTAATTCTAACTCTAAGCCAACAAATATAACGATGAAAATGAAAACCATTAAACATATTTAAATACACAAATGCAAAGAAGCAATAATCCCTGTAATTATTTCATATCAATACTTAAATGAAAATAAGAGTAAAAAGTTGCAGCACTTTGCAAATCAAATTCAGCATGCAGATAAATGATATGAAGAATTAATGCATCAATTAAAATTATTGATTTTTTTGTTTTAGTTAATTACCAACATATGGTAAGTGGAGAAAAATCACAATTATGACAATATTTGGTGCGGCCAGTCGCTGCCTCAGCATTGGGTTTTCAATGTCAAAATTCTTAGAATAAAGACGTACTGTAAGTTGGGCTTTTTGTTAATAGTCCCAGACCTTCTCATCTTCATACTTTGGACCTTATGTTGACATATAACAGTATTTCTTCCATACCCTGTCCTCTCTGACCACTTTTTAATAACCTTCAGGATTACTTTAACAGAGTTCTCCTCCCCCAAAAGAAGGTTTCAGTTTAACAGATCATTATCATATAGTGAAGTCATAAATATTAAAGAATCTGTTGCACTTTCTCTTGCCTGTGTGTCGCTGAGCAGTGCTGCAAAAGGCAAACATGTTGTTTATTCCCCTTCACAGGTTGATGATTTTGTTGCTAGTTCTCTGTGTACTGCCCTAGACAATGCAGCCCCTTTGAAAAAGAAAAAACTTTAAAAATAGAAAGCTGGCTCTCTGGTTTAATGCAGAGCTCTGCACTCTAAAGCTAAATTCTAGGAAACTGGAGAGAAATCACGCTCCACAGGCCTACGGGAATCCTACCTAGTCTGGAAAAATTGTTTACCGCTGTTTAAGAGGAACCTTTGTAAAAAAAAAAAAAAAAAAGAGCAGCATATTTCTGATCACTAATAGAGAAGAATAAGAAACTCACCCAGAGCCATAGCTCTGTTGAACCGTCCATCCCGCCTGCTCTTAGCAGTAATGATTTTATGGGATTCTTTATAAATAAGATTGATCTTATTAAAAATAAGATCATTAGCACTCCTCTAACTATGATTGTTTTTTTTCTGGAAGGTGAGGCAGGATCTGAGGTAGCCATAGAATCTGAACTGGGTTTAGACTGCTTTCATCCAGTAGAACTTTCAGAGTTAGCAACACTATTGTCTTCATCTAAGCCTTCAACTTGTATGTTACCTAGTTCCAACCAGGTTATTTAATGAAGTATTCCCTTGACCTCGACAAATCTTCCTCATGCTCCAGGGTTACCTGTGGAGTACCACAGGGATCAGTGCTAGGACCAATTCTCTTTACTATATATATGCTCCCAATCGGTAAAATTATTAGACAACATGGGATTCATTTCCCATGTTATGCTGATGATACACAGCTTTATCTGTCTATAAATCCAGATTAAGCTAATCCATTACATATATCACAGGCATGTCTTGAAGACATAAAAACCTGGATGACTCTCAACTTACTGCTCCTAAATGCAGACAAAACCGAAGTTAAAGTTTTTTGGACCAGAGTCTTTGAAAAAGAAGCTAATTAGTCAGTCATGCCATTTGGATGGGATTAAACTGATTTCGAATAATAAAGTAAAATATCTTGGTGATATTCAGGACCTGTCATTTAAATCCCATATCAAAGAGGTTTCTAGAATTTCCTTCTTTTATAGGAGGAATATTGCAAAAATTAGAAATATCCTGACCAGGGGTGATGCTGAGAAACTAGTCCATGAATTTGTTACTTCAAGGCAATTCTTAACTACTGTATAAGGAAGTCCACAAACTGTAGTTAAAAACCTTTAGCTGATCCAAAATGCTGCAGCCAGAGTTCTAACAAAAATTTAAAAGAGAGATCATATCTCTCCTATCCTGGCTACTCTTCATTGGCTTCCTGTTAAATCCAGAATAGAATTTAAAATCCTCCTTCTCACATATAAAGCCTTAAATGGCCAAGCTCCATCTTATATCAGAGATCTGATTGTTCCTTATGTTCCTAACAGAGCACTTCACTCTCAATCTGCAGGTTTACTAGTGGTTCCTAGAATTTCTAAAAGTAGAATGAGAGGCAGATCTTTTAGTTATCAGGCTCCTCTCCTGTGGAACTAACTACCAGTTTTGATCCGTGAGGCAGACACCCTGTCTACTTTTAAGGCTAGGCTTAAAACTTTCCTTTTTAATAAAGCTTATAGGTAGAGTGGCTCAGGTTATCCTGAGCTATCTCTATAGTTAGGTGTAGACTTCTGGAGGACATAGGGACCCCTTTTTCATCATTCTGCTTAATTCTATCTCTATTCTCCCACTCTGCAGAGTCTGTTAGTTCAATCTCTATCGTTGTGCTCTTTCTGCTTTTTCTTATAGTAGCTTTGCCTCGTCTCTTCCTGTTTGGCTGTGACACCATACTGGAGAGAAATATCAGCTGTGCTACTGCCATCAACACCTTTGCTTATAGATGTTGGAGATTGGCCTGTTTTTCAGAGTAGTCCTTTTTCTCTGACAGGCTGGATGTGCTCTCTTCATCCTCTGACATGGAAGCTGGCTCGGAGCTCTTACAGTTGCCTTTTGTATCTCTGCTTCTCTCTCCTTGAACCCCAGTCGGCCTTGGCAGATGGCCACTCACACTCAGCCCGGTGGAGGCTTCTTTCTGTTAAAAGGAATTTTTTTCTCTCCACTGTCGCTACAAGCATGCTTAGTTTAAGAGATTGCCTTCAAGTCAATGAGTCGATGCAATCAACTGGTTTTTCTTAGATAGAAAACTTTGAATCAATTTGGCTGTATGATGTGGTAAACTGTAAAGTGCCTTGATGTGACATGTTTTGTGAATTGGCACTATATAAATAAACTGAATTAAATTAAATTAAAAGTATCTGGATTCTGATCTGGATTATCACCAAGATTTATGAATCTTCCCTTTGCATGACGTGCACCTCTGGTGAAATGTCATTCAAATCTTTTAAGAATTTCTTAAGTTACGAACAGATCCCCCCACCCACAGACAGATAGACAGACTCCTACAATCGCAACTTCCTTTCCTTTTAAGAGTCTAACAGAATGCTTAACAGTGACTGAATGCTTCTGTAGTTTCTAAGCCTTCCTTTGATTTGTCTCCCATCTACATACAATAAAATCAGGGTGCAACAACGTATGCTGTTCAATCCATTAGTTCTTATAAAGACTTTCCATTTTTATTCTTACCTAAAAGGAAAGAGCGTTCAAGCCAAATCTGAATCAACGAAAATTGAACACTTATCAATAATGTGACTCTGTGAAGACTATGGAACCTGAGAATCTTTGTTAGTTTGACTTGCTGGATATTTAACCTTGTTGTGTTGATGAAAAATGAGCTTTGACGCAATCAGATCCCTCCCTGATGGCACTGCATGATCAATACAACTGAGATAGTCTACTATAACAGATCACCTTCCAGAGAGGCATGTCTCACTGCTGCCTGCAGAGACATTACTGCACCACTCTCTTGCAGCTTGGTAAACAAACCTCCTTCTGTACTGAGATCCTTGTCTTTGTGCATAGTTCCAGCTCTTGGCCTTGTTTATACTGTCCCTTATCAGTGAGTACTCTAATGGATTCTGCTTTTAAAGGGAAGTAATGTGTCCTTTACACTCCCACAGACCTAGTTCACTTGGTTTAGGTTATGTTCACACTGCTGCCTTGAAGCAAGAAGGTTCCGGGTTCGATTCCTGGGGTCTTTCTGCATGGAGTGCTCATGTTCTCCTCATGCCGGGTACTCCGGCTTTCTCCTACAGACCAAAAACATGACTGTTAGGTTAATTTGCTACTCTAAATTGTCTTTAGGTGTGAGTGTGTGCGTGAATCATTGCTTGTACTGTTTGTCTGTGTTGCCCTGCGATGGACTGGTGACCTGTCCAGGGTGTACCCCGCCTCTAGCCCATAGACAGCTAGAGATAGACACCAGCTCCCCTCGCAACCCCAGCAGGGATAAGCATGACGGAAAAATTTATATATGTGGATGGCTGTGACATGTAAAATATGTGATCTCCTGTTTGAACTGCATTCATACAGCTTAAGATCCCGAATGTGTAGGGAGAGGAAGCAATGACTATACCAGTAGTGAGTCTCTGCTTACGGTAGTCAACGTAAGTAAAAAGGATCTTTAATTTCTTTTCCAACCAGAGCCAGAACATTAAAAGAGCAAACTTTACAAGAATATCAAAAAGAAAGACCATATTATCCTCCGTCATGGTTGTTATTCTCCTTGCTTCTGCATTTCAAGACATGGAATAGGGTTTTTTTGTTGAGTATTAATGACGTTCAGGTCAGATAATTGCAACCTGGCCATTCAGACACAGGTAACGTTTGAATAGTTCAGATACATATTAGATTCATCGGATCCAGGACCACATAGCAAAGTGGCCTGGGTCACATTGGAAAAAAGTTGGATATGTGTTGTTCAGACTGTCATGAAAATATCAGATACAGTCGCATATGGGAAAAAAAAATCAGATATGGGTCACTTCAGGCAGCAGTGTGAATGTAGCCTTAGTAGAAAATGATTGGCCTAAAGACAAGAACTAACTAGGCACAACTTTTCATCCGATCCAATGGTAAAAGTAACCATATAAAGATGTAGAAATTACATCAAAACACACGCAATTCTTTGCAACTGTGCTTGTGTAGCTCTGACCAAATTAGTCCCCTAGTGTCTCATTTATAAATCTTGCTTATAAACAAAACAGAGCCTGAATTTGCATATGCCACATTCCATGAAAATCTTGAGATTTATCGAAAACAAACTTCAGGTTGAAATTCACTGATGCTCACATCAACTCTGACCCATCCGTATGGATAGGCAAATTTTGGAGACGGCGAAATTGGTGACACAGATGGTGACTAAGGCAAACCAAAGACAGATTGGATCATAATTTCTCTCAGACATTTCATTTCACTTAATATGAGAACTTAATCATAAATTGACTGTATCAAATCTGAAACCGCATTGTGATACATGCTGGTACCGACAGGTCCCATCACAAATAATAACAAAAAATGCCAACTGAAATTCAAAAATCAAAGCCTGCAGTTATTTAAATGTATCCTCACCCTCACATTCCTCTCTCATCAGCGGGGTGAATCATATCAGACCAGCATATAGATGTAACAATGCAAGGAATTTACATTATTTGTAATAAATATTTGCTGTAACATCCGGTGCTTAAAGGTGCACAATGGATGATTTTCCTATTTCAGAGATTTTAGAAATGGGAGCACTAGGAGTGAACCCATTTTCAGGGATTATTAATGTTTCCTGATGATGATGATGCTGACCTGTTAAAACAGTTCAATTTCATATCAGAGAGCTATAACCATGTAACCTTGTGGTTTAAAATGTAGTTCATTTTGGAGACTGACAAAAAAAATAGAAGATCAGAATTTGCCACTAACATATTTCTATTTTGCATCATTTTGATGAGACATTTGCAGAGTACAGCATGTTTACATGCAACCAAAATAAATAACATCCCTTTTCATAGCCTTTAAGAAGCACACAGCCTTAATGCTCGCTGCTCCCTGACAAACTGCCTCTGTGTCGCCTTGCCTTTCCCCTGAAATAAATTATATTACTCTGTGGACCACTGAACTGAGCAGGACTTTAAATCTGTAGCATATTGAAAAATGCTGGCTTTTAAGAGACTGCTGACATCCAAAGATGCTGTTTTGTTCATTTAATGTATATACATATATTTTCACAGTTTTACAATGTAAAGAGGACACGCACATGCCTTAACTCTTTTGTTTTTCCGGTACAATAATTTTTTAACTCTAAACACCTCATTACACGCCTGGTAAGAAGGATAATCAGGCTTTAGGCTTGTCAGTTTTTGTATTGCAAAAATAAGAGCAGAAATTGATGAACCAGAGTCGTTTGGTTTGAATCTGCAGCATTTCTTCTCTCTCAAAAGTCTTGGCCTCAGATTGCACTTCGGTTTCCACTTGTTCAACAACTGATGAAGGAGGGAAAATGTGTGAGTAAGTATTTCCACCTCTCCCCCTGCCTAGACACGTAGGTCTCCCTCAGATTGAAGCTGACAATCTTGCAGGCGCAGCATACAGTACCCATATTTAACACAGAGGTCTGCTAGACTTACATCGTTTGATTCTGTGAGCTGGCGAGGCTAAATATTTAATCAACAGTAATATGCCAACTGCTTTACCTTAACTTAAATTAAGTCAATTTAAATGAAGCTTATTTGAATAAAAATTTCTCAAGCTGCTTTTTTAAGAGTATCTGCAGAGTCCAAACTCTGTATATATATATATATATATAGAAATCCACACTTGTTTATCACAAAATGCATAAATGTGTACTTCAACTGTTAAATGCACCGCCTTCCTCCCTACAGAGCTTGCAGATACTTAATCTGCAGATACTCTTAAAAAAGTAGCTTGAGAAATTTTTATTCAAATAAAAATGTGCAAAACAGTAATCAAAGCAAAAGGTGGCAACTTTGAAACTTTGAAGAACCAAGAATATAAGACATATTTTCAGTTATTTTACACTTTTTTGTTAAGTATATAATTCCACATGTGTTAATTCATAGTTTTGATGCCTTCAGTCTGAATTTTCAATGTTCACAGAAATCTAAAGTCTAAACTGTGTATATATATATATATATACACAGTTTAGACTTTAGATTTCTGTGAACATTGAAAAAGTGTCTAAACTGTGTATATATATATATATATATATATATATATATATATATATATATATATATATATATATATATATATATATATATTCAGGTTTATCCCTTTTCTGTTATTTTCTTTGTTTTTACACACGGAATGTTCTATGGTGTTCTTTAAAAAATGACTGGACTCCTAATTTAAGAGGAGAATCATCTCCATTCTGTATCTGCAGGAATAATGGATTAATTCTATTCGTTCACCATATGAGATCATTATTATGTTTTAATTAGGTCCCACGCTTCATAGCAAAAAGTAATTCATCCTCCACCTCCTGCAGCAGTTTACGTCTCTTTACATCTCCCTCTTGTTTCCTCTCACCTCTGCTTTGACCTTGTATCCTCTATGCCATTTATTTTACCATCTTAAGCAAACCAAGACCAGTAAAAATGATAAAAGAAGCACTGCTACTGTTTCTTGACTCCCCCCTGCCTGGCGCTTCGTTCCCTTTGCAGCGATACTTCCCACCCTGGGTTATCCATCTTTCAGATTTTCCTCTGTCGCCCCTCTTGTTTATCTTTTTCTACAGATTCAATCTTCTCATTCCTTCGTTTCACTCTTCTGGGTTGCGATTGATTTTTACATCCTCCATTGCTATAAAACACCACGATCTGCACACATCAGCATCTCTGTAGCACATGGCCACAAATCAGAAACTGAGCGAAACAAGCTCAGCAAAACCAATTATGTCAACGCTGGCAGCAGTTACCAGAAGAAAAGGATGTAGGGTCCAAGAAGTCAACTGTGATTCAAACCTATTTAACAACGAGCTCCTATCAGCTTTTTTCCTAAAGTCACAGCTTGCACATTTCCCACTGAGGGAAAGGGGGCTCTTTATCCTTCATTGTGATGGAGAGGGAAAGCATCTGTGTGTCAGAGGGGTTTTTAGGAGCATGTCTCAAAAGCTGAACTAGATATAAAAAATTATTGCCTTAACAGCCATACAATGCCTGGCTTGAACATTTTCTCAATGGAGACCCAACTGCAAACCCTTTTTGAATCTGTTAGTCTCTCCAAAAACATTTGCCATCTGGTCAAGAGGCAGAAATGATCTTTTTGTGTGAAATGTCAGTTGTGCAGACATAGTCATTCATTATTTATTTTTAATATCATATTTCATATTGGGGTGTCAGTGATTGACAGTATCAGAACAAAATGTCCTCATTCATCTCAGAAATTAAACATTTATGCAGTTTTCTTCTCACTTTTCTTCTGTCTGGTTCTTTTCAATGGTGCACAAACAGAACGAAGAGTGTGCATGGATCCATGCAAAAACGGCAGTGTGTGACAGAGTGAAAGACCCCCAAAGGTGAAAGAAGAACCGCTGAGCTCCACTCCCAATACAGGCACAAACATGCACTACCTCTAGATGCCCACGCAGAGACCCATAGCTTATGCTGCACAGACAAACAATAACACAATGGTCAGATGTGATGAGCAAGCTGACAATCACACAAAGACCACACAGTCGCACCTCTCAGTGCGTTGCAGTCTGGTTGGAATGGCAGCGTTCTGAGTGGAGAGCAAGTGACTCACTGTTGCAGCTGACTAGCTGTTTGGCCGTCTGCAGCGACACACGCTGCACAGAGTCAATAACCTAAACTCAAAAATGCATGAAGGGGTCAAACAGCGGGGATCCAAATGTTTTTCAGAGTTGCATCTTAGTGAGTTGGAGAGATGACTCATGCCTATCTACAGACACTGTGCACAACTGGGAGCTTGACTTTGCCACCATCTGGTTGTCTGACCCACTCACTCTGTGTGCTCTCTGCAGAAGGACATGCTGTTTTTGTTTGAATCTGATAACATGAAGTTTTTCTCTAGATGAGAAAAAGAAGCACAGCTGAAAGTTGCCAATACTTTTTTACAGAAATCCTTGATTCCTTTTAGAACACTTTATGTAGAGAAATATCAAGGCCCATAATTCATTTAGGTTTAGCTTAAGTTTAAAGTGAAATTTAAAAAGTCTAAAACTAGCAAACCCAGCTTGATTTCCTTGTATTAAATATGATCTTTTTCAGATGAGATATGTGTGGTGCTCTCTTAGCAATGCATGCACTGCCTTTTTACATTGTAAAATATGTTGATTTATCATTTTAACTGCTGATAAAAAGTGAAGGGCTGAGCGTGCACTCATTTTTTGATATTGCCACAAAAAAAGCCCAGCTGACCTCTGCTTTTAGATTAAAATTCATTTTGTTTATTTGAGAAAACCTAAAGGTGATATATAGGGAAAAAATTTAAAACAAGTTAAAAGTTTGTTTGAAGTTTGTTGCCTTTAAATTTTCAATGTTCTTTAAACTTTTCTTTTTTAATAGGCAGGACATTTATATTGATCAGAAAACACACCAGAATTGTAAAATATAGATTTTTCTTAGTCTTTAGCTTAAGCTCATTACAAAAAATTAATCCCATTGTTTTAAACCTATAGAATATATTCTGATCTAATCAGAAAGTGGCTGCATTAAAAAATAAGGAATTCACTTTGCACAAACCTCGTAACATTGCACAATAAATCAATTGAGGTCATATGTCATTATAATCAAAACAGACCCTTTTACTTTAATGACTGGAAAAACTTCAAACTTGTATTTAAATTAATTCAGAAATGCGATTCTATTTGTATAATCTTAATGTTATCTTTATGTACAAATATTGGTACCACTAGCACCCAAAAACTGCAAGAATTAAGCAAAAAGGTGAAGTGATTACCCATTTTTTACTTTCAGCTTATTTTTAACATAAGAAAAAACAATTTTTTTGAGTGTCAGTATTATTGAATGAATAGCTCTGTTGGTTTTGAAGTGTTTACAAGGGGTTATATACTAACCCCAGCTTTTTCAAGCAGTTTCAGATTTACTAAAACAGCTTTTTTACTTAATCAACAGAAATCAACAGTTTAAAACTGTGTTTTGTACTTAATTGGGTTATTTTTATATATTATTAATGATTTATTTGGTGATCTGAAATTCTCCAAGTGTGGCAAAAAATAACTTAATCTGTAAGAGGGAAAACCTTCACTTTACTTCCTATTAGGTTATCAGAGGTTTTAGTAGGTTTTAGTCTGGTTCCATCGGAAATCTCATGAAAAAGATGAAGTTTGCTGAAACAGATATATAAATGTTGGTCTTCTGAGGTAAAGGCTTTTTGACATATTCTATTATTTTATCTGATACATCATCCAAATTCTACCACTTGTCCATCAGGGTCATTAGAGGACTGTGGGAGGAAATTATTGGATTTTAATGAAAGAACAAAAAGAAAGCTTTTGAAACTAAATTATGATACTTCTCCAGATATCTGAGAAGATTTTTAAAGGGTAAAAGGTTGTTTTATCTGTGAATTTGGTCGCCCTTGAATCAAGTGGTTTCAATTGTAGGTACAAGGAAAAATACAAGCCGTGAAAATGTTGCATCAGAGATCGTTTCTCTGAGGACTTTATATGTGTGTGACTAGTAGCATTTGGCCCACAGCAGCATCAGCATCAGCAAACAACAAGTCTGACTACAAGTCCTCTAAGTGTCTATGTCCTTGCTCAGACAGCGCCAGGGGGTTTGGCTCCCGCTGACACTGGACCTCAACAGCTTCTGTCAGACAAACACTGTCGGATACTGACGAATCATTCTGTCTGATCATAGACTGTGACGCAACCATGCAGCCTGAAAAATTTAACTGTATGCATGTTTTTTTCTTTGACTAATTCTCAGAAACTTTGCAGGTCGTAGACAATGCCGGCTTCAGTCTGTCAGAGGTTATTAGAGAAGACCACTGAGGCCGCCTGTGGTGCCAAAACATGGCAGCATGCTAGTTATGTCTGTATTAAACATTCACATCAAGGACTTTACATCACAGAAGAGGAGAAATAGTTTACAATTAATAACCCACAGGTAGCTATTCTTGGCCACTGATTGTAATTATTCCCAAAAACCCAATGAAAAACTGATCAAACTAAGAGATTGGCCAAATATCAAGACCCCGTAGTATTTTCAAAGGTCACAGCTAAAAGTTTCTTCAGGTCTGTGAAATAAAACGGCAGGAAAACACAATCGATATTTCCAACTAATAACACTACTCTGGACTCAGAGTCACAAATCTCCAGTCCCTGCCAATAATACCTCCATGGAGCACCCACAGGGGCACTTTAGATTGAACATCTACGGGTCCAATGCAGCCTGGAACTCTAAAAAATAATCCCACACACAAAGGAACAGTAAATGAGCTATTTAGTGTTCACTGACTGTAGCTAAAACAGGAAGGAATGCAAGAAGCTAAAATCACACATTGCAGCTCATGATAGCTGAGCTAGTAGCTTTGTTTTCAGATTTCCAGAGATCCTTTTGAATTTTAAAGTATTAAACTTTAATAGACATTTGTTTACTTCTCAAAGTCTGGTATCAAGCAACTATTGAGTATGTACTTTTATTGGAAGAATTCCAGTAGCACTTAGAAAGAAGAGAATGAAACAAAAAAGGACATTTTAACAGCATATCTTAATGTCTCTTTCTGCATAGTTTGCATGATCTCTGTGTGCATAATAGAGTTTCTTTGAGGACTTTGACTTTCACAGACAGTTCAAGAAAGTGTGACGGTTAGATTAATGGGTTCGTCAGTAATCGCCCTTTTGATGTTTGACTTTGTGTTTGCATGACAGTTTGGTCCATGAGTCTTTGTGTTTCCTTTTGATGGACTTGCAACTCTAATTTGTTTTTACCCGCCTCTCGCCTGTAGAGGCCCCAACGCCCTATTGACCATGCATTGATGAGCAACCGCTGAATGGATGTTAAGACAGTAAAACTGCACTCTGTTATGTTTCATCTTTTGCTAAAATGTAATTGTAAATCCAAATTTGTAATTTAGGGGAACTACAGGCACTTACATACCCTGGTATCAAATTTTTAGTTGGTTAGATCTCCTAAAGGATGTAAATTCTTGAAATCTCTTTCTTTTGAATTCATTTTTTCTAGATTTACTATTACCCAGTACTATATATCAAGCAGCTAATGCAACTGTATTATGAGAAATAATATTTAGAGAATCAGCAAATAGTTATCCTTGTAGGAGAGTTGCCAGAGAGCAGCCAGAGAACACAAGCCCTTAAGTTTTACGATGGTTAAAGTGCTTTATTAACAAATCAGGAGAAGTTTTTTGTCTTTTTTGTGTCAAACATAATTTTTGGAATCCTATTTGAAATATAGAAGAAGAAAATTAATCAAACTTACAGAAACAACAAAGAGCAAACATGCTAACATTAGCCTAGGACTAGCAAAAAGTTCTGCAGGTAAACATCAGCAGGAGTAAGACGACGGTTTTATGCCTTTTTATAGCCTACGCTCTATTAAATAACAAGATCAGAATAATCACCATATTGGGGCTCAGTGGTATGCACAGACTTTTGAAGGGCAGGGGAGAAAAGAAAAAATAGGGCAGATAGTTCTTCTCATCATTGTAGAGACACTTTAAAATGGGGTTTGGCTCCGAAAGGGGCACTTTGGCACATGATTTGGCTCCGAGTATTTTTAGCCTGGCCAGAGACTTAGGACGTATACATCGCATATTAGTCTGATAAAGAGCTTTAACAGCTTGATTTCAAAGGCAGAACAATCAGGGTCAACCTCATTAGGTTAGAACCAGTCAGATAACTTCAGATCTGGTGAAAAAAACTCCAAGCAATGCGTTTGGTTTTTGTAATGAAACATTTTAAGCAATCAGAGAAACTCTCAACTGAATGTTTTCTGTCGGTTTTGCCTAATAAACTTATGGATATAGGCTGTGCTCTCTAGTATGTCCTTAATTTTCATTGTAAAATTGCTCCGTTGCGATTGCCAACTTGTTATTATGCTAAGAGAAAAGCTCTGTGGTATTAAGGAATATAATTGATTTGTGCAAATGTAGTTTTAAATGTAATAAACATTATACATAAAACATTTATAAACCCTCAGTTCTAATGCATTTAATAAAGAAGAAGACACATCTTTCAGTAAATCAGCTGTCTATCAGCTGTTATAGCCAGTCAAGGGAAATTTAGCCGATTGGGATTACTGACCATTTAACTGATGCTTCACTCCAATTTTAATCCTACTGCAGTTTAATTCCAGTAAAAGATACAGCCTTAGCTTTACTGTTAAGACAGAGACGTTGTCCTTGCCTGGCAATATGTTCATATTTTGTAAAAGTTGTAATGATATAATCCAGAGGAATCTTGCATTTCATCTTAAAATAACAACAAAAGCATTTTTTAATAAGGGTGTTGTCCATATCTTCCATACATGTTCCCTTGGGGTACCAGCAGCTTTTATATAATAATCTCCAGGACAACACACAACATACATTAATTATGTAACATATGCTCCAGTAACATTTGAGCAATTCCCATCTGCTCTCTGTTAAAGGCATCTTGAGCAGCACAGCTCTGCTTTAAGTACACAGACAGACATAAAAAGTGTGGTTTCTACATTCATGCAACCATTGAACCAAAGTTAATCCATATTTCCTGCTGTGTTAATGTGTCTGAAATGCACACAGACACTTTAAGGAGCTGTAGAAGAGTGCAGCTTTGCCTTTTGGAGGCCTATAGGACCAACACAGTAGGTTTTCACCAACCTGCTTATTACTATAGCTGATGAAGTACTTTGACAATGTGAAACAATTCTAACATTTTTATAGTTCACTTCCAAAAAGCCAGACTTTCTGCTATTTCGTTAAATGCTCTTGATCAATACTTTGGACTCTTTGATAATTTCTCGTCATTATTTACCTTTCTATTTGATGGTGTTCTTTAATTATGAAAGAAGAAGTGGGCAAGTATACAGGAACAGAGGAAATTCCAAACCTAGAAGATATGTATATATAAAGATATATATCAAATAAACACCACATCAGTATCAAGTCTCTTTAAGGGATTGTAGGGGAAGAACATCTACCAATATTTGGTGGCTTTCTCTATTGGTGGGAAAAAAAAAGTTGCATTGAGATGCAAGTCAGCTCCTCTTTTCTTGCTGGACATTTTGCATGACCTTGGACATGGACCCGACCTTTCAATATATAACAAGAAGGGTACCCCCCTCGTGTCAGTATCTTTGACCAATATTAGACGAGATGAGAATCAGAATGTGTTTGGATGAATGTCATTGTGTATATGAATGAACCAATGTTATTTAGTTACCAATGGCAACGCCAGCCAAGAGAGTGGAAAAAAGCACGGTTTAACTATGGTGTTTGTGTGAGAGGTGGAACGTAATTTCGTAGTCAACGTCATTAAAGCATCACCTTCAAAGCCTGATGTGGACTGATCATGTTAAAATGGACATGCAGGCAGCATTGCACTTATTGCTAATTGTGATATGTAAGATTTATGGATAAATTCACAGAATATTTTTTGTTCCTAAAATCAGCTTCTGGCAGTCAATTAATTGTGTATTATGTTTAACAACAATTTGGTGGTACAAGTGGTTAACTAATGTAATTAGTAAATTTAAAAAAATGATACTGTGGTTAAGCAGCACACCTATCTATTAGGTTTAACATGGGCAGGAATGGTTGTGTTTAGACTACAGCTTATTTTAATTAACTGTTTACTATTCTATTGTGTATTATTTTGGATCTTTAATAAACGGACTGCCTCATGAAGTCTCATTTATTTTTCACCATATCGAGCATATAAATTATTTATA
This sequence comes from Cyprinodon tularosa, assembly GCF_016077235.1. NCBI lineage: Eukaryota > Metazoa > Chordata > Actinopteri > Cyprinodontiformes > Cyprinodontidae > Cyprinodon > Cyprinodon tularosa. The sequence continues at coordinate 182,080 of NW_024039707.1, read as the reverse complement.
TGTATAATTTATTAATATATTTAAAATTCTATATGTACCACAGATATTTAGTGTTTTTCTTTTCTTTTAATAACAATGAACCGTTTTACCCTTTGGCTTGGTTCTGCTCGGCTTTCTTCCTGTTTAAAGGAAGCTTTCCTTCTTTACTGTCAAAGCATGCAGCTTGGTGTTAAGGATTGCTGTAAAGTCAGCGACACAATGCAGCCGAAAGTCTACTGCCATCATATGCTCATCACGAAGGTGCCTGTCCTGCAAAGTCAATGACTTGATGCAATCAGTTGGGTTTCCTTAGAAAGAAAACTTTACCAAGCTGTATGATGTGATTAAATTCTCTAAAACTGCCTTGAGATGACATGTGCTGTGAACTGGTACTGTATGAATAAACTGAATTGAACTGAAGATATATTTTGATCACATTATATCCTTTATCTTATAAAAATTAAGCCTATTCATGCCTTTTTTTAGCATTTGGTATACCAAATGCTTTATGTGGTGTACAGCAAAAAATAGATTAAATTAGTATTTTTGGATTTCCCCTAATTAAAGGAAAAGTCATTTAAAAAGTAATTTAACGGTATCTTCTGATCTATTGAGCTCCTTTCACAAGCTGCTCATCCTTTTTCCTTAATATTTTATATTCAACTACATAAACACTGACCTATCACTGTATTTTGTCTAGCTTTACTTTTACAGGTATTTATTTCACAAGTTATTGTCTAGTTATTGTTTTTTTTTTTTACCATAAGCCTCTAAGATGAGTAGATCAGATTGCATTTTATTCTATCTTGCACTGATAAAACAATTGTGACCAAAAAAAAAATCCATCATGAAGTCATGGAAATCACCTGGTTAGTGCTAAAATGCAATTTTGTCCATATATTTGGACACCATAAGAAATACTGATGATGATAACTAACCAACATTACAAGAAAGGCTGGTTTCTTTGAAACTGTTATGAAATGAACAATGACTGCAGATTCTTGCACAATACCGTATATTCGTCCAGAGAAGTGAAACGGCCCTATGCTTATAATTATAGATCCATGTTGAAGAATGAATGTTAAAAAGAATGAGAGTTAAACAAAAGAGCGATTAGAATGTATGTTCAATACTGTTGCTATGGAGATTAACTAGATACAAAAGTCTTGATGTCATGGGTAAGAGGAAAGTGGATAGCTCTGTGAATGTGTGACAGATACAGAGGCAGAGAAAGTGAGAAACTCTCAGAGAAATGAGTCCCAGATAAGGCCCCCCAAGCTGATTTTTCTATCTTGAATCGATGTGTAACTGGTACTCTAGTTGCCAGGGGAGGCCTACTGAGTTCAGGAAATACACACATACACACAAAGTGTGAACAGACAGCTTCAGCTTAAAACTAAAAGGAAATCTGCCAGCCAGTCAGTTCTCTTTGTACGTATGAATTAAAGTCCCACATTTGGCCGAGAGCTCATGGCAGCGGCGCTCAGAGAGGAGGAAAAGGTCTGCCAGAGGACAGAGGCAGTAGAGTAGAGGATTACTTAGATTTGGAGCTAGAAATTAGAAAAGAAATAAATGAACACCAATCGATTTGGTTTTGTTAATTGCACCCTTAAGCTAAAATTTGTATACCTAATTACCAGCTTTGATATATGCATGTGATAACCTTTTTCCCCATGTTTAAACAAGCCTACATAACCAAAGCAAGGATCTTTTTAAATAATTGTAATTTTCTTTACCCTCTACCCTTGCTATTAAAGTCATATATACATTTAAAACATAAGCCATCCATACTTGATGTATATTCTGCGTCGGTATTCCGGTGTCAAACCCAAATGCATCAATTTGTACAACTGGGACAAATGGCAACAATTTGGCTACTGAGAAACCAATTGATCAGAGGTGGATGTTTGATCCTGAAGTTAGGAGCTGTGTGTTCTGGCAAGCTTTAGTCATATAAGCACTGAAGCACTGGGTTGAATGTGTTAACTGTGACTCACATGTTTATCTTTGGTCTTGTTATGTAAAATTTCAGCCTAAATTATTGAGAGTATTTTCTCAATTGAAAAAGAAAATACTGGCTGTGAGTCAACTATACCTCTTCAAAAATTCCACATTTGTTTCTGTGCCTTCAAAAGACCTTTTATATAAAAACACTTAACTGTCTCCATGGTTTTAATTGCTTACTGAGGTTTAAGGTTTAAGCTATTTACTAGCTACTAAAGGAAGGGTCCATGAAATGCAGCCCCGAGTCAGTTAACAGATCTCTGAATTATTAATTTAGGATACCAACAAGAATTCAATTAAAGGATATAGCAAATCTGGCTTGCAAGTACAAGTGGTTTATCAAGAATTTTACAGAAAATAAAATCTTTCTTTAAAGGAATAGTACACCCAAAACATGATTAGCCTTCATTTTCTACTCACCCCCATGCTGAACAACACTCTGGAGTACTTTTTTGATATCTCAAATGCATCTGGAGATCTGGGAGGCTTCTTGCTGTCTGCTGACATTCAAATAATGGAGGTCCATGGCGCCCGAGGCAGAAAGGTCCATAAAAGTCCACAAAAACGTGTCAATATTCCTCCATACTGCTCGTCCAATGTAATCCAAGTGTCCTGAGTGGGTAGCATCCAGAATTTACTCGAAACGAAGTCATTTAGAATGTTTTTAGAGCATAAACAGTAGTGTATAGGATTTCCTAATAGCGCCCCCATGCGCGCTCACGATTCTACGGAAGCCGGCAGACCAAACCAGATGAAAGTGCGCATTCAGCGTCTGGTCTGTCGATAATGCAAGCGTAGAAGAAGAAATGTGCTGTTTACCTGTGCAAAGAAAGAAACAACGAAAGAAGAATGTCTGAGGACTTCAGTGTTGAGGAAGAGCATGAGTTCTTTGCCGAGCTGAATGCGCTGGTTTGGTCTGCCGGCTTCCGTAGAATCGTGAGCGCGCATGGGGGCGCTATTAGGAAATCCTATACACTACTGTTTAGGCTCTAAAACGTTCTAAATGACTTCGTTTCGAGTAAATTCTGGATGCTACCCACTCAGGACACTTGGATTACATTGGACGAGCAGTATGGAGGAATATTGACAAGTTTTTGTGGACTTTTGTGGACCTTTCTGTCTCGGGCGCCATGGACCTCCATTATTTGAATGTCAGCAGACAGCAAGAAGCCTCCCAGATCTCCAGATGCATTTGAGATATCAAAAAAGTACTCCAGAGTTTTGTTCAGCATGGGGGTGAGTAGAAAATGAAGGCTAATCATGTTTTGGGTGTACTATTCCTTTAAGCTACAGCATAAAGTGTTTCTGCTTTAACTTCTTTTATGATTTCATTGAAACCTTTTAACACCTGGAACACAAAGCATTCCCCTATTTCTTTGATGAAACATGGCTACAGAAACAAGTTCGCCTCTAGTTGCTAAGCACAGAAAAAAGCATCTTTCTGGGCCTAAAAGTCAACACCAAAAAAAAAAGTCTGTTTTGCTAAACATTTTAAAATCTTTATACTCAAAAGTATCTAATCACAAATGTTTACTTATAATTTTTTTATCTTAAAAAATCTATTTTGTGGCCCACATATATTTTGGGAATTCTTCTTCGCTCTATTACCTTACTGCAGAAAATTTGGAAAACAGCACAGATTTATAGTAACCAATATGGCCCCCAAGACATTTTAGGACCCCAGACCTAACCCAAATTTAGCCTCCAGGCTTTCTCGTTTTCAAACAGCCATAACTGCAAAAGAATAAAGTCGCCAAAATAAGAAAAGACTAGGGTTCTTATTTATAAAACAATGCAGTAAAACCAAATTTTGCCAAGCAACTGAAAATGGAGTAGGCCAAAAAAAAACTGGTTTATAAAACCACATCCATGGCCAAAACCAAGCAATTGTGCTTCAAAGATTGCATCCAAGGCTCCACCTCACATTACACCCTCTTCACGCCCCTATTACATTATAAATGGTGAATGCAAAGCATGGCATGAATGTGATTGAACTTCATGAGTCAGCTGATCAATGGTATTCAATGGTTACCATTGGCAACCACAGCCAACAGAGAGGAAAAATCAACGTTTAACAGAGGTGTTTGTGTGTGATGTGGAAAGTCAGAAACGTGTTAAGAGGCCCCCGTAAATGAAAAAATAAGTATTGTTAATGACACCTTCATTCAGGAACAAATTTAAGGTTGTCGATGCAAAGGATTAATGGGTGCATTCATGCATTTGACTCAATAATACAGTAAAAATTAGATTTAGATAAACAATCTAAACTTTTCTATTCATTTGCATCACATTAGCCACTCAGGAACTGAATCTGGGAGTGATGTAGGATGAAAGAACACAGTGGACACAAAATACACAAGATACCGTTATCCAGTCTCAGCTCCTGGAGCAGGTGGTGGTAATGGCCAAAGTGGGCAACTCAGGAAAGCCACCTTTTCACATTGCATACCGCATTGTGACTCAGTAAAGTCTAGATCCACTATGGTGAGTTAAGCAGATTCCTGTTTGATGATGCAGTAAAGGAAGATGGAAGGGATTTCACGTTGTTTTCTGTATGAATTGTTTGCGAGAGAGAGAGAGGGTAGTTATCAAGCAAGTGACTTATTTTTTCACCATGTGTACAGAAGCCATAGGCTAGCCTACAGCAACATCAAAACCAAGATAAGGACCAAACCATCAGAGATTTTAAAGTCATTACTGTAGGTCTCAGAGTTCAAACGAGCTCCTGAAACAGTTCAAGTCCATCCAAGATGCTTCTGTTTTCTGAGTAAATAGTGAATTAAGAGCTGGTAAATCCTTCTGCAGAAGTGAGGTAGAGCTCCGAGCACAGCCAAACCCATCTGAAGATCTGAGAATACCCAGATTTCATTATAACAAGCACCCTCACAACCACATCTGCTCAAACTCCCATCTTTTTTCTTACAACACATAAAAGGCCAACAAGGGCTTTGCTCTAATAGCCGCATTTTAGGCTTTACAAATTTTATTAGTACATTTAAAAATTAGATACATGAACCTTGGCAATCTGAGCGGATAGGTATTGAAATGTTTATAAGCCCTGTACTGCATCTACTTCCTGTTTGAAGGCAACCATTTGACCGCTAACAAGCTCTTTGTAAAGGTGTGGCAATACATATGAGGCCTTTATGTGTGTCGGTGTTAGTTATCGCCTTTGATTCATCTAATTTACCCGGGGAAATATACCAAAGCGATAATAGCAGTAGAAAGGAGCAACACAATGAAAAGGAAATGAAGCAAAGACTTTGTAAGAGAAAAAAAATTAAAATGGTAGGGACAAAATGGAAAAAGTGCAGTGCAGAAAATGGCAATAATAGTGAGAGCAATGGTGAGGAGGAAATGAGAGATACCTCGAAGAGCCCTTTAGGCTGTTATGGCCAGAGAGGTGAGATAATGTTCTGCATAAAAGGAGATAAATGAATGATTCCAGAAATGCTTTCCTCTACTTCTGGATGGGTAGCATTAATTAACAAAACGAATGCTGCTAAATGTTAAACACAACTGAGTACTTCAGTCAGTTGGAGGCAAAAAGAAAGGAAATATGTTGTTGTTACTTCTACAAACTTAAGGTTAAGGTGAAAATGATGTGACAAAATTGAGAAAATGTTGGTAGATGGTAGCACTGTTGATTTCTAGCAAAAGGGCCTTTTTTTTAACCTATTTGCATTGGGTATTCCAGCTTATTCAAAAGTTAAAAAGTCATAACAATATTGATTGTCCTTAAAGCTTGTTACATACGGTGCAAGGACAGAGAAATTTGTTGTTGTTCTTGAGGTGGGAAGAACAAGAAACAAGTTTGATTTGCCTTCAAGCCAACCCACCAAACACCAGACATCATTTAGACGTTGGATTTAAAGCTAAATCTGGTTGGTCCGTCATAGTCTTGATTTATTCCAGAAATAGCTGTTGAAAACTGGCCCCTGTTGGTTGGTCTAATTTTGTCCAACTTTAGTCCAATAATAGACGTTGGAAAACCAAGTTTTCTGTGTCTTTTTTCAACGATCTGAAACTTACGGCTTTTCACCTTTCACTTTTTAACCAAATATAGATGGTTAGACGTAAATCATGTTGTCTTTTCAATGTTTTTTTGGCCAACTTTTGCTCTGTAGAGAAAAACAAGATGGGAAAATCTTAGTTTTCCTAATTAACAGCACCCATCCAAATTCCAACCATTCTTAACTTTTCTCAAACACTGGGGGGGGAAAAGCTTCTGCCCAGATGTTGTGTCAAGAATAAGCAGTGAAAACCCCTAGGATGGGGCTGTGAGGATACAATGACAGCAGTTTATTCTTGCAGCTATGAGAACAAGAACAAACCTCTTGCTTCTCATTAAGTATGTAACAAGTATGTAACAACAAACAACAATCTATATGGCATTGTGATGACCTGCTGACCTTTCAAGGGTGTACCCTGCCCCTCGCTCAGTGAATTCTGGGGCAGTAAATCCTAACCAGCACTCTGTAAGTACTAGTGGGTATAAACAATGGATGGATGTAACCGTTAAAGCAAACCAACAATGGTGCAAAGAACTGAGGAAGCCATACTTTGCGTAAATGAAAATGTAGCTTTACACTTAGAAAATGATTTTATGAAGAAAGTTGCCTTCCAATTTAAGTCCGTTGTTTAGTTGCTGTGACCCAGATGATTGATAATTTACACAGCCAATAAATAAAGACTTGCTCTTTTAGCAAACAAACAACTGTGGACACATACTGAAATGGATTCATCTACATACAATGTATACTCTGCAGCAACCACAGTCCTTGAGTGCCACGATCCTGCAGCTTTTGCATGCATCAATTCTTCAACAAACCTGAAACAAATTAATGTTGAATGACCAAACCTCAGCTAAACTTACCTGCATGCCAAGGAGATAACTTCTTTCCCCCTGGTGTGTTAGAGCACCAATGTATGCAAAAGCTGCAGGACAGTGACACTAGAAGACCGACATTGCTTACTGTACCTCTGCTCTACAGGGACTAAGAAATGTCTTATTTTTCCCAGAATAAAAAAAAAAGATATAATATCTATTATTGCCGTCCTTGTTTGGGAGTTTCTATACATTTAGAACATTTATTTGCTGTATGGTAGCCTACTGTTGGTGAGACATACCCTTAATGTTGTTTACACTACTTAGTTGTAATGAAACAACTTTTTCATGATAACTGGAAGTAATAATGAATGACCAAATGAAACAAAATATAAACAATTCTGTTTACAAAAAGCCCAGAGACATTTGACAGATGGATCATTTTTAAATCAGGGCAAGTCTCATCTCTACCTTTACAATTTATTCATGTATTTAAATAAAGAACTTCATAATCTACATGGACATTTTTTCAGTTTTTCATTTTCTGTGTGCTGTCAATGCATCCAGTGTTACTATACGATGATCCTCATTTCTGATTAAAATGGGATTTGATCTGTAATTACATGCAAAGGTGTTTATCTCCTTTTCTCCCTTGTTGATAATCTCTAGTCGAGAGTCTTTGTGCTCATCATGCATGCATAGTATACAAAAGCAGATTTAATACAACAGCACACAGGTGGTGTGGCTCTTGATGAGCTGCAAACAAAATAAAATCTGTACGATAGGCTCCATGGAGCCCTGTTCTAACAGGCTCCAGCAGTTTGACACTGTGGCTTTAGATAATCCACATAATGTAATGTATGCAATTTCATAATGCACATTACTCATACAAGCTGACAATCAGCACAATTTACTTTTTATCAAAGGCTAAGTGATGGATATGTTTTGCTCACTCTTAAAAAACTCCCGACACACAGACCTTTCTACCCCAAGTCATTTTGCAGATGTTCATACTCAGTATCTGCCAGCAGGCGTTTGTTTGTTTTAACCCCCTGTTGTATGTGGGTGTGTGTGGGGTAGGGGGACTTTGTGTGTGTGTGTGTACGAATGTGATGTTAAGGGGTAGTGGCAGTGCAGCGCTTAGACTTTTCCATCCCTTTATACTGTCGCACACAGGAAAGAAAGAAAAGAGCCTGAGGAAGCTTCCTCCAACTCACACACACTCATCCATGCTTAACATGCATAAATAAATGAACATGCAGACAGAGAGCGACTGTTCAAAATAAGCAAACTCACAGCCTTGCTCACTATTTCTGTACTGTTAGATTGCACTAATTAATCAATTGATTAGTTCCAAATAAAATGGGTTACAAGCTGATTCCTGGCCACTTTGGATTGACACAGAGGGTAAATGGAAAAGATTAGCAGCACAACTTTCGTAGCAGTTTCTGACATTTCTCTTAAGCAGCGATTCTCAACTCGCTCCCTGCTGTCACACACAGGAATATTAAAAATAGTGTTTATGGGATTAACAGTAGTGGAAGAAAATAAAATACATACACATATGTGTGTGTGTATATATATATATATATATATATATATATATATATATATATATATATATATATATGTATATATATATATAGCATTTGACCTTTGACCTTTTGCTGAGGAAATGCTCAACCGTTAACCAAGCAGCAAAAGAAAAGTTCACACATCCCTATTTTACTGTAACCTAAATGAAGAACCTATAACAATGGGTCTCTTTTGTAAAAACACATTTATTCTTCCTGAATACTCACAAACCTGCTTTTTAAAAACATGTTAAAAATTAACAAATCATTGACTAACAAAACTGAACAGACATACATTTCAATACACAAGAAGAATCCCTAAGTGGACAGCATTATGTACAAATACCAATATGTCTCAAAGAACATAATTCATTATGGGGTACCTCAAGATCATGAGCTCAGACCTTTTGATTTTTGAAAATTGTTATATATTTACCTTTCTGTCTGTTCTCCCACCCTCACCTGCATCTGGGGAAGGTAGATCAACTTTCGGAAAAGTTTGGATTTAGCAGATACTCACTACCACATGCATGTTTTGGTGAGAGAATTAACAAACCTACATCTTAGGGCAATAAAATGATCTTGCTTCAATACCTACAGCATTTAATTAGTAGTGTGATGAGGCTGCAGAGTTTGTTTATGATAAATTCAGCTTTAGCCAGAGAAAGTCAGCAAAACAATAAAAAAATTTGTATGAAGAATTTTTTGCCAGAGATTTTTTCTATAGAAAGGACAAAACTTGATACAATAATTGTTACTGCGCAGAAATAAACTACACTACATTAGGAAAGACGTGGCCTTCTATTGGATGCATATATTTCATTAAAAATATAAACATCCCTGCAAGGAAAAATCACTGCTGATTTGAAATAATGCCAACAAGTGGAAAGCTGCTCTTTGAGTCTGAGCTTCGCCAACAGCCAGATAGTTTAATTTCAGAGCAGACGGATAACACAACTGATTTGTTTGTGTTCAGGAAATGGGAGTGACTGAGCTGTGGTAAGTATAATGAAGTTTAATGGAAATCTCTTTCATTAATTCAAAGCTTTGCCGCATCATAAAAACACCTCACCCTACCTTTTATTTTTAATTCACTGCCTCTTTATAATGCGGCTTCAAAAGAGGCTGTTGTTTTCTATGAGAACCAGCTTTTACATTATATCCTCCCTGACATTTTTGTAGGTTTGAATAAAGTCCCATCTAGTCTGAGGCTCTTGGATCTAATTCAGAACATTAGAGGAGAGTGTGGAAGCTGATGAGAAGTCACAGTCGAAACAATATAGAGTGGAGTTTGGGCATCCACTTTTTGTCAACCATAGGGTAAGTTTTATGATGTGACAATTTTGAAAACAAATTCTTTGTCTAATTAAAATAATGTGTTTCTTATATTCAGCTCTTGTGCTCTTTCCTAAAAAAGGGATTTTAGTAACCCACAGACTTTAATTAGTTCATGAATCAGCTGTTGCTTACTAGCTGCCATTATAAAAGCCATAGTACCTTAAGAGAACCCATGTATGCACAGCGAAAACATGCAGATTCAATGCAGAACAAGCAGACCCCATGTAGAACGTGCAGATTCCATGCAGAAAGCCCCTAAGCTGTAATCAAACCACATAGGTTTTTGTTACAAAGCAACCGCGCTGCTTCACCGTGTAGCCTACATCGAAACAAAAAGAAAAGGGACAAACTGATTTAATTAGAGCTCTAAAAGACATGACCTTATTAAGCACAATATGTGTGGAATATTTTTTTGTCTAACTGATCTGTGCCATTTAACGTTGTGAACGTTATAAGATTAAGATAGCCTCTTATCTATACAAGCTAATAGATGCAGTGTAACAACCAACAATGTAACATTTTAGTCATTTTAAACTAAATAAACAATTTGCTGAGGGTTTAATTCATTTATTGGGGTGGCTTTAAAATACTTCTGCCCAAGTGCACTGTGTACTGTATATAACATATTAGTCCCATGGTCACTTTTCTCCTCCATATTTAGGTGAGCTACCTACCAAATATACTTCCCTATTATTAGGATACTTCCCCATATATGAAATTGTGGATTGACATAAGACAATTCTCACAATGGATCTTGAAACCATATTTAGGGAAAGGAGTAGTGCATAGTACCTTCTCTTTATAAATACACGCAGACTTTTCCAAACTCTAGTTCTATATTTTAATCAGGAAAATGCAGCAAATTTGTTTTTATCTTTAGAAGTAATGCAGTCCTATCCATGTTATTCTATTGTTTTGCCTGAATATATTAACATTTTTCAATAATGTAACCGTTTATGTTGTCATAATGTTTTAGGTTTACATAACTATTATGTCATTGTGATTATGTGATCTGTTTTGTTACACATGTACATACGTCAAGTAGTTTGTTGCAAAAATGTGTTTTGACACAGCTTCACAATAATGGGATGTTCTGCCCCGGAAGCTAAACAATGATCATTTCTGTTTATTACTACTGAAGGAAAGTAATAGCAAAATAGCTAAATGTGAGTATTGGTTTTTTTTTTTTTTTTTTTTAGCAAAGTTAAATGTTAAGGATTTCTCTGGTGTTCTCTTGGTTCTCCCTCCATTATGTGAATTGCAACAGCAACAGACTGCAGAGGGAGGTGATGGTGAACACAAACAATAATTTACAAAAAACGGAAAATAATATTTTAAAACATCCCACAGTATCCAATATGCTTCGTTAAAATAAAACTAAATGCTATGATACATAAAACAGGATGTCTTAACCCTGTTTATTTCAGGTATTTTTTGTCAATTTCCTGTGAAAACCACATGTCAGAAAAAAATATAGAGGTCACAACTGTTAGGATCCTCAGGCTTGCCCTCCAGAGGGCGCCGAGGATCCTCTTCTGCCCTGTGTTTTTCCCTTAGGGTTGGAGTTACTGTGGGGACCTGGAGACTACCCTCTGTCTCCAGCAGAGTGCGCTGTGGGTCTTCTGGAGCTGGAACCTTCCTGCACACCTGTTGCTAATCCTCTCATCAGAAGACCTCTCCTTTATAAGCTCCTGCCTGACCTTGCTTCCACGCCGCAGTGTTGATCTTAGTTGGTTAGCAACCTGAGCCTCAGTTACTGGAAGAATCTTGGTTATCTCTAGTGTGAGATCAGATTCTAACTTTTCCCTGTTTCTGCCTCACAGGAATCCTGTCTCTTCGTGAAGCTCTGGATGAGCTTAACCACCTGTCTCCTCGTGAAGCTCTGGATGAGCTTAACCACCTGTCACCTCGTGAAGCTCTGGAAGAGCACCCTCACTGGAACCCTGTCTCTGGTCTGCAGCTCTGGGAGAGCTGCATCACAGGAAACCAGTCTCAAGCCTGAAGCTCTTGGAAAGCCTAACCTGCTAAGCTGCCCTGGTGAGCCAACCCGAAGATTCCTACGTGGTTGAAACCTGACGACCCCTATGTGGAGTTTCCCTAGAGGTTCCCATGTGGATTTTCCCCTGATGTTCCCTGCTGATAGCTGGGTGCTCAGCCTGAAGAATCCTCTGAGTTAATCCCCTGTTGTTCCCTGCCGGAAGCTCAAATCCAGGACTGCCAGGCTAAGCTTGAAGCTAATGCTTAGCCTCACATGAGCTCAGCTACCAGCCATCTCCCTTTCCCTGCTCAGACCCCAGTGAACCAGCCCCCTGCCTGAACTGTTTTTCACTTATCTATGTGCTTGTGCCTTTAATAAACTCTTTGGACTTTTACCCGAGTCTCCGTGTGTGTTCTGCATCTTGGGCTTACTCTCTTAAAAACCCATCATGACAACAACCTTTCTTTTCTTCTACTGTTTGTGCCAAAATATCTAAAGGTTCAAAAATGAAATAAAATGAAAAATCTAACAACCTCTTTTTTTTTTAGTTGTACATTGAACAGGCATATTGCACCATATCAATTTCTTCTCTGCCTTTTACAAAGTTATGATGTAAATTTCATAAATAAAAACAGTTACATTTCACCTTAGCTCCTCTGGCTGTTAAACATCCAGGAGTTAAATAGGCCCCTCACGTAGTTGTCCTCCAAAAGTGCCTGAGCAGCTAGGCGATTGGGTAATGGTACGCAGAAAGAGTAGTTCTCTACTAGGGGTGTAAATAATAATCGCCGACGATCTGCTGCAGTCTCGTTCTGCTGGGGGTTTCTTCCTGGTTAAAGGGAGTTTTTCCTCTCCACTGTCGCTACAAGCATGCATAGCGTAAGGGATTACCTTAAGTAAATGAGTCGGTGCAACTAACTGTTTTTTTTTTTTTATTTAAAACAATTTCACTGTATGTCTGGTTGAATTGTAAAGTGCCTTCAGATGACATGTGTTGTGAGTTGGCTCTATATAAATAAACTGAATTGATTTGAATTAAATCTGCTGGTGCTTTTCTTAACAAAAAAACCTTAGAAAAATAAAGCTTAACGTTGGTGTGATTCAAGTGGATTTTTTATTTTGTTCCACAGAACATTTGGGTCAGAAACTTTGGGTCTTGGAAAGTACCCAATTTTGAAAATAAAAAATTGTAGTAATTCTGTTTTAAACTTTAGGAATAATTTACCAAAAATGTGTTGCACATTGTCTACATGTTACCAAGTAGCCTACATGTGTCTGATGGTGTATTCTTTATCTTGCATTTGCCTATTATCTTAATTGAATTTTTTAATGCATTCAAAAAGGAAAATAAAAATCACATCTCATACATAAATCATAGCACTTTCAACATACAACCCCAACACACAGTAACATACTATCCACCAACTCAAACTCTATGCAGACCTTTAAAAGGTTTTTTGCATGTCATCTAACCCCTATTACTTTAGATCTAACAAGCATTCATGCATAGATGATGCCTGGATTTATTTGTCGACATGTCTCTGTATCAGATTATGTAAATCAGGCTCTGGTTTATGTTCCTGTAACAAATTACACACTAAGGAATGGGGAGAAAAAAACAACAACATAGGGGGCAAGGAAAGGACAGAAACATAGACCTGTACAAGATTAGGAATAGAGCAAAAGGTGAGGGAGTGGGTTAGAAGAGCATATGGGAGAGATGGTGAAAACTGGACAAAACAGTGACAGGCAAGAGATGAGAGCAGAGAGAAGCAAGGTAGTAAACAACCCCAGAGTGGACAGGCGAGGAGACAGAGCCGAGTAATAGACCGACCTGGAAAACAAAACTGATAGACCGAGGATGACAGTGACATGGAGGAAGAAATATAAATATGAAGGGATGAGATGGTACCAAGCAAAGGTAGCCCAGATGAGAACAAAGTAACAACGGAACAAGAAGGAGAATAAAGTAGTCTAATTTCATAATCATAAACCCAAAAGAGACACTGCATACCCCATGTTTCTCTTTAAGTGCCATGCCGGAGCTCAACACATTAAATTTTAAAGGTTACAGGGTTGGATTATTGCTTTCTGGGAATAGGTCTGCTATTCCATGGATAAAAATGAGCACTTATCAATATTCTGATTTAAGCATCAGATTAAATAACTGCTAGAGATGGGTATATAGGAGCCAAAAGCAGAGATTAAAGGTAAAACAGATATAAAACAGAGGATTTGGCTTAATTTCACAGAGTAATATTTTGCTTAGATGGTAACTGAAATATGTTTTCTAGGAGTTTGCAATATCATAAAACTGAAGCATTTTCAAAGTCTAGATAAATAGGACACAGTATGGAAAAACATTTGTATTTTACACCTGCTTATCTATCCATCCATTTAACCATCCATCCTTTTGAAGGTAAACCAAGAGAATTGTGTAAAGATGCTGCTGAGGGATAGTTTTTCTTCTTTAACTGTCTTATCTCCTGTTAGTAGATCAAAGCTTCTAGCAACCACCCAGCCAAACTCTCTATTACATAATTCATGTAAAACATTCCAGCTGAACTGAATTTGTGTTCTCCTTTTTACTTATTGTGAGAAGAATAAAATAACTTATAAATTATTTCTGAAAAAAGGAAAAAGTTTTTATTATCCTTTTAACCCTATGCAGGCAATACCTTTCCAACTCCTCTGTGCTTTTAGATTTAATCACATAATACATTTCCAAGCTTTCGCATCAGTTTAATGAATCCAGCCCTTCTAAAGTAGTGAGTTTTAGTTTAAAGTTTTTAGATTACTAGATAGCTGCACGCAACAAAGAACATGTCTAAAATCAGAATAGAATAGAAAATACTTTTATTGTCCCACATTGGGAAAAATTCTGGTCTTTATAGCAGCAAAAAGATTATAGAAAAATGGTCACGCAAATATGGAACTTAGAAAAATATATAAGAATAACATTATAGTGAAGAGTTAAAAGATAAACAATAAAATAATGTACTGTAAAGTGTTTTAACCATATAAAACTGTGCACTTGGAGAATAAATAACCAATATACCGTATTTTCACGACCATAAGGCGCACCGTACTAAAAGGCGCAGTCTCAGTTATGTGTCCCATTTCTGTATTTAACACACACATAAGGCGCACCGGACTATAGGGCGCGTTTTTTATATACAGGTGCATGTCCTCTACTACCTTTAAATACCTCTACTGCGTATTTAAAAATACAGCGGGGGCAAAACTGAGTATGACTGTGCTTTATTCATGTATTTATTACAAAGTATTAATCAAACCTGGCAGCTGGCCGTGAGTCAGACACATCGCTAATGACACAGCGCTGTGGTCACTCCTAAATTAACTTAAAATCCTGAAACCTGCCGACGGAATATGTTCGCTTTTATTACCGGTATCCTGGTGCCTGCAGCTAAAATTATTTAGATGAAAAACACCTGCCAGCAGCCGCGGTGAACGAAAGGATTTCTCCTGTCGGCGCACCGCTGGTATGTGGGGGTCTGAGCGCCTCCGACAGAAATAGATAATCTGGATGAACTGACTGCAATTATTAAGTTTTCAGGTGGCCTTTCTCACTTAAAAACATATTAAAACTACTTTATTCCCACTGATCACAGCAAATATAGCTGCAAGATTAAGATTATTTAGATGAAAAAACACCTGCCAGCCACCGCGCTGAAGAGGAGGAGACGCGCCCAGGCTGCTGTTGAATTAAGTTTTCAGGTAGAAAAATAGAGCGGGAGCAAACCTGAGTATGATTGTGCTTTATTCATGTATTTATTACAAAGTATTAATCAAACCCATCAAAGTCATCATCCTCTGTTATCCTCAGCATTCCTCTGAATAAAACAGCTGCGCTAAATCAGGCATGCCAGTTTCCCCTTCTGCGCTGTCAGTCACTTTCCGTGCAGCGCAGCTCCTCAGAAATAATGCCGGCTTTTGCGAAAGCTTGAACAACAGAGCCAGCAGACACAGTCCATCTACAATCCATCCGCAAACGGTGGCGTAACTTGCCCGGCGCTGCCTTCCATTTATCATGAAACTGTGGTCTCAGTCTGTCATCCATCGCTCCCACGCCGCTCGCAGCCTTACTGTGAACGGCCGCTCCACACCGATGTCGAGCGGTGGAAGTTCCTTTGTCAGACCCTCCGGGATAACGGCGAGCACAGCGTTCATTTGATTCATCTTTTTTTCACATCGGCTGTGAGATGGGCACGCAGCGATGGTGATGCGTGGAAAAAAACACCTAGTCTTCTCACATACACCTGTCTCAGCCACGCATCCACCCAGCCTTTTCATTTGCGTTAATATCATATGTCATCAGAGCGCTGTGTCAGTCTCACTGCCAGCTCCCAGATCAGCTTCTCTGATTGGTTGATGCGGCGCGTCCAGCAGCAAAACTTCAATTTTTCCATCTGAGCAGCAGCAGCGCGTTGGCGGTGCATCAGATGCTTAAACGCTCCCGACGTGCTGCACCAAAACGCGCTGCAGGACCTTTTGCTGCACCTATACGCGCGTCAACCATTGACTTTGCATGTAAACTCGCTGCTTCTGCTGCACCTGCTGGGTCCGGTTCACACCGATGTCGAGCGGTTGAACAGCGAGCACAGCGTTAATTTGTTTCCCCATGTTTTTCACATCAGCTGTGAGATGGGCACGCATGGAGTTACATATTAATGGTGATGAGTGGGAAAAAAACAGCTGGTCTCCTTACATTCAGCCACTCTTTCATCATCTCCTGAATGAGGTGGTCTCAAAAGTCGCAGTTACAACACACATAGGGCGCACCGCACCATAGGGCGCACCACACATTTTGAGGGAAAAAAAAGACGTTTAAGTGCGCCTTATAGTCGTGAAAATACGGTACAACTATGGACATTTTTACAGTAATGAATATTAGAAAATAGCAGCAACATCAGAGATGTTCAAAATGAAAGGAGCATGTTATTTAACTGAAAAAAATAGAAACTGTGCAAAATCAGCATGAATGTAACAACTTATTGAGGTTGTTGGGAACAGTAATGGTTATAGTCTTCCAGCTGCTGGGAGGAAGGATCTGTGTGACGCCCCCTGGTTCATTTAGGGTGCAGCAGTCTGTCACTGAAGGAGCTCTCCAGTTCAGCACCAGCTTCATGCATGGGGTGGGAAGCATTATAGACAACAGGGATGCAAATTATCTTAGAATCCTTTTGTTTCCCACCTCCTGCACTTAGACCAGAGGGCATCCAATCACAGAGCCATCCTCCCTGATCAGCTTATCCAGCCACTTTATCTCAGCTACAGATTAAGGCTGATTTATACTTCAAAACTCGGTCGTCTGAGTAGGTGTCAGGGTAAACACAGAGACGTCCCCGCCCCCTCCTCTGACACTCTGCTGCACCTCTCCCAAATTGTAGGTGACAGCGGACTCTGATTGGTCAAATCTACATCCACTCTACACTATGTGTCTCCTGTTTGGTACCTTACCAACTTTGTTTGTATGACTGCGATTGCGGAAAATTACTCGTGAAGTTGGACCACCTAGAGGAGCGAGGTCCGCAAGAACGCAGGGACCCTTTTTCTACCTGGATCCCGGCTCTTTTTTGCCCTCATGTCCCCCCATTGTCAGACAAACTTGCCCCCACTTCCTCACCGCCTTGGCCGTATCTAGACCCACAGCTAGTTCGTGATTTTCCCCTTTTGCATTGCGCCTTGGAATAAACATAGCGCAGACCACACCTCAATATTGAGCATAAATGAAAAATGTCTGCGTCATACCTGCCACAAGCTCGATGCAACACACTCACTGATGCGGGGGTATAACCAGATCTTAAGCCACTGCTCCAACAGACAGCTCCATAGAAGATGGCTGATGCCACAAGAAGAGTCATAGAAGGTCTTTAGGAGCACTCCCTGCACTCCAAAAGGCCTCAGTCTCCTCAGCAGTAAGAGCCTGCTCTAACCTTTCTTTTACAGAGCATCAGTGTTGTGAGTTGAGTCCGGTAGCACCAAAGAACCTGTGTAAAATTACACCACCCTTAAATTCCTTTGGTTAGAAAATTTTCTATCTGCAGAGAACATAAAGTAGCTAAAACACCACAGCTTTCTATATCATCTACTTATATCCCATCTGTCCCTGGAAAATAACTAGTTTTAGAGCAACAACTAGATCCATTTGACTGACCATCTGCTCCCATGCTGACAAGATAGAATTAAAGGCTGTTTGAAACCCAGCATTCTTCTTTGCCTGAAGATAAAATGATTGAGGAACAATGACATCCGTTCAAGATCAGCAACCTCAAAAAGCGACAGTAGTCTTCTAAGATGAAGGTTTGATAAAGCTAAAGAATTAATTTATTGTAAATCTACAATTTTGATCTCTAATCTACATGATACCCAACTTTGCTTCTGTGCAGCTTCTGAGTGGGTCTCCTTTAAATATATATGCAAGGTTGTGAGAGTGCCCAAGTTCAACCTTTAATATGTACGACGAATTAAGGCTTTAGCCCTGAGATAAACATTTTTAAAAACAGGTAACAAATCAACACAGATATAAATTTAAGTTATACTATATAATAATAAATACAGCAAAAAGAAAGAAATAACAGTTCCTTGTAAAGTGTAATGGATTGGATCTCCAATACCTGATAAGAAATCATGATTTCTGATCCAGCTAATTAGTCAATATCGGAGACGATATATGATCCAGGTATCAGATTGGTGCATCTGTACAGCCTACTAGTAGAATCACCACATCACAACCTCGTGGCGTGCCATGGTGAAAAAAAAACATGGTTGTGGAGGTGTTTTTCACTTAAATAGAAGCAATACTAGCCAGAAATTGTTGTACGACCTTAGTGTCACATTTCTCATCAGTGAAGCACTCTGGAAAATGTACATTTAGAGGCAGCTGAAGCAGCTAATCCTCTCTGAGAGAAAAATAATCATTCACTCATGGATGTCCACCACTAATCCTATCCTCACCATCATCTGGTAAAGGTCTGCTGACAGCTACAACTTACAGAAGCGTGGTTATTCTAATGAATCCACATGCATCTGACTCAGTCTGGAAATTTATGGAATTCAATTTGTGTATTTTCTGGGTACATAGATTCATGAAAAAGATTTTGTTTCCATTTTTATTTCCTATTCTGCTATAGAAATGATCAATCCATCCGTCCGTCCTTCTATCCATCCAACCAGAGACTCGTTTCTGCATTATCTACCAGACGTCTGTCACCATGTTGAGCAAAACCTGCAGCCAAAACTATAGAAAAACAGAGGCGATAGTAGGAGCATAGGGTGGATGGAGTGAAACAGATGTGCAGACATGATTGGAGGGTTAAACAAAAAGACTTTAAGGGTGGAGACAGAGGAAAAGAAAAATAACAGGGCCCTGAATGGGAGGAGAGGAGTTACAAGAATCAAACCGTAAACCTGTGGCTAAAATTAAAAGCGGCTCATCTGCTTAACAACCCTTTGATTTAGGGTGTTATTCCGTTAAAATATAACAGCCATCAACTCTGCACTTCACATGAAGCCCACTGGAGCGTGTTCAATCCTCAAAGCCACAACCCTTTCCCAGGAGAACTCATAACTGCTAATAAAACAGATTCTGCAGCCACCAATCTCAGAAGGTCACCAAGCGTGGCTTTCCAGAGCTCTCAGTGCTGAATTTAGAAAGAGGAAAGGTTGCAAAGTACTTTGAGTAACTTGGATGATTCATTCATCCTGCTTAATTTCTTGTACATGAAAGTTCAGGTTCTCTAGCAGACATTCAGTAACATTCAGTCTTTTATTAACAACTTGAGTCAGAGGGATGGAACTAAAGGACTAATTAGATTTTAATTTCCCACAAAGTGCGTTTTATGCATTGACGCCATGGCAAATCAGCCTTCCAGTGTTGGTATCAAGGGCTTTTAAAGGTCACTGAAATTTACATCTGAGCAGATTCTCACAGTTGGCTGCAGAATTATTGTTCACTTCCTGCAACTTGCTTCCCGATAACCGTTTCAAAAGAACAAATTACAAATAAAAAATCTGCTATGAGAATGGTTGAGAAAGAAAACAGCAACAGGGTAGTTTTTTTAACAAAAATCCCTTTATGATTTTTTTCCCTTTTTAGCATTGTTTTGTAACTACCAGCATCAAGGCTTCCCTGGAATGTAATTCAAGACAAAAGCAACAATTCCCTACAATAAAAGCGATATCTCCAAGGCAGTGTGCTCTGAAATGATGCATATTTTACAGTGTGCACACCGTCTGCCACACATGCTGCTGTCATTGGCAGTGTGTGCCATCCGCTGCGCTGTGTGAAACTGTGGTGCTCTGCTTCACTATGTTGTTTTCTATTCTTAGCAGTAGAAAGGAGAGCCTTTCTGCATATCAATGACCCTGCTCATCTTTAAACATCATCTGGTGGGATGACAGCAATGACAGCGCCGGAGAGCGTGTCCGCATCTCTGTGAAAATTCATTCATCTGCCTTCACTTGTTCTGCGCTCGCCTGCACAGGTCTGCATCTCTGCACATTTTATTTATCTACTTAGAAATCCTGTTACAGTTTGTGTAAGTTGAGGGCGGTTATTTTAATTAAAAAGCCAAAGACACAAAAGCTATGCACTCCTTCATGTGCATTTGTGTTTATACTTCTGCACGCCTGCATCGCTCAGAACTTTCTTCTACATCAAATCAGCCAAGATGAAACCCCTCCTGCTGTGTCTCCTCATGTTATCATCATGGCTGAAAATAAGACTTCTACACACCGCAAGGACCACGCCAAACCACCAACTGCTGAAAAAGCTAGGGGAAGTTACTTAAGGGAAGCCTTAAATAATCACTAACATGACGACAGCTAACTGAGAGAGTGGGGCAATGAACAGGAAGGGAGTGATGGATGAAAGCAAATCTGTCATACTAGAGATGTAATATAGCAGGTTTTACAGTTATATTGACACATTCAAATAAACATATAATGGGTCTATCTTTGTCTAATTGCAGGGGTCATTAATTAGTTAACAAGGTCAGATTAATACAAAATTAAAAAACCCAACAACTGAAAGCCTGTACTACTGCAGCACAATCCAGGACCAGACATAAGTGAACTCTACTGCCTACATTTTTTCCATTCATTTTAATTAGACAGTGTTGCTTAATACCATAGAAAGCTTAATGGAAGATCCCATGAATACCAATTTTATTGGTACAGAATTGTAGGTTTATGTTCGTTTAAAGCTTTTAAAGCCACTGTGTTTTTTGTCAACACTAGTTTTTTTGTCACAGAGAGTCACAGTTTTTGACACACCGTGGCTTACGTTGCCAAATATGTTTAAGACAGTGACTGGCTAGGATATATGAGGTAAAATTCAGCGGGTACGTCCTCTGAAGGCCAGATTCGTAGGCCGATTACATCATAGCACAGCGCCGAGGCGTCTTCAGATCGGAAGACTTCTTGTTATGCGGCCAACAAATGCAGCCTTCTTGTCCGTTTTGAAGGACGGGTCCGGTGTATCCTACGTAGGCTTGGGTATCCCATGATCCATTGTGCAAGCCGGCTGCTCCGTGCTCAGAGGAAAAAGGTAAATTATGCCAAACAGTTGTAAATATTGGAAGAGCAGTTTATTATGATCCAAATATGTGAATACCGTAAATTCTCTAATATAGGCCCGGGCCTTTATTTCACTCAAGTGTATCGCGGTCCAGGCCTTTATTGGATAGAGGCCAGAATTAGAGACAGGCCTCTATTGCTATTTGAGCAAAACAGACTACCAGTGGAATGAATAAAAATGAGATTTTGTGTCTATTTGAACCTATAAAACACTAGGTTCATTTATTGAAAAAGTACAGTTACCATGTCTCGCTTGGTTTTTTTTTTTTTTAGAACTTTTTATTTTTAAAACTTTTCACAACAAAAGAACATTCCCTGAGCCAAGAGTAATTAAATCAATAACAGAAATACTGATGCCACATATACAATATTTCGACATAAATGCAGCACGATAAACCAGGTCACCTGAGACTTTGAATACCTTACAAGGGAGAACTGCACGTATACATACACACAAACTCATACCCCTCCCCCTCCCCTCCATGGTGCTTACCCACAGGCCAAAAATACAACATACAGTAAACAAACAGCAAAAATTATATATATAATATATACCCACCTACGAGTATACATACACACACGTATTCAACTATATACACTATATTGCCAAAAGTATTTGCTCACCTGCCTTGACTCACATATGAGTTAAGTGACATCCCGTTCCTAATCCATAGGGTTCAATATGACGTCGGTCCACCCTTTGCAGCTAGAACAGCTTCAACTCTTCTGGGAAGGCTGTCCACAAGGTTTAGGAGTGTGTTTATGGGAATTTTTGACCATTCTTCCAGAAGCGCATTTGTGAGGTCGCACACTGATGTTGGACGAGAAGGCCTGGCTCTCAGTCTCCGCTCTAATTCATCCCAAAGGTGTTCTATCGGGTTGAGGTCAGGACTCTGTGCAGGCCAGTCAAGTTCATCCACACCAGACTCTATCATCCATGTCTTTATGGACCTTGCTTTGTGCACTGGTGCACAGTCATGTTGGAAGAGGAAGGGGCCAGCTCCAAACTGTTCCCACAAAGTTGGCAGCATGGAATTGTCCAAAATGTCTTGGTATGCTGAAGCATTCAGAGTTCCTTTCACTGGAACTAAGGGGCCAAGCCCAGCTCCTGAAAAACAACCCCACACCATAATCCCCCCTCCACCAAACTTTACACTTGGCACAATGCAGTCAGACAAGTACCGTTCTCCTGGCAACCGCCAAACCCAGACCCGTCCATCAGATTGCCAGATGGAGAAGCGCGATTCGTCACTCCAGAGAACGCGTCTCCACTGCTCTAGAGTCCAGTGGCGGCGTGCTTTACACCACCGCATCCGACGCTTTGCATTGCACTTGGTGATGTATGGCTTGGATGCAGCTGCTCGACCATGGAAACCCATTCCATGAAGCTCTCTGCGCACTGTTCTTGAGCTAATCTGAAGGCCACATGAAGTTTGGAGGTCTGTAGTGATTGACTCTGCAGAAAGTTGGCGACCTCTTCGCACTATGCGCGTCAGCATCCGCTGACCCTGCTCCGTCAGTTTACGTGGCCTACCACTTCGTGGCTGAGTTGCTGTCGTTCCCAAACACTTCCATTTTCTTATAATACAGCTGACAGTTGACTGTGGAATATTTAGGAGCGAGGAAATTTCAGGACTGGATTTGTTGCACAGGTGGCATCCTATCACAGTTCCACGCTGGAATTCACTGAGCTCCTGAGAGCGACCCATTCTTTCACAAATGTTTGTAAAAACAGTCTGCATGCCTAGGTGCTTGAATTTATACACCTGTGGCCATGGAAGTGATTGGAACACCTGATTCCAATAATTTGGATGGGTGAGCAAATACTTTTGGCAATATAGTGTACCTTAGTAGTACCGATGACGGAGCAGATTGCGATCCATTAGAATCACTAGAGCCCAAAATCACACACCCAAATACAATTTCACCAAATGCCATCTTTGATTGAACTTGTCCACTTTGAGTTGTAAGCAAGCGGTCATTTTTTCCATCATATACACTTGTTTTACCCGATTCTTCCACTCTGCTATAGATGGTGACAAAACTTGTCTCCAGTTTGCCGTTATAGTTTTTTTAGCTACTAATAGTAAAATGTGCAAAATATACTTTTGGTCTTCATTAAAACAGTCTGGTATTATATTCAGTAAATAAAACAAAGCATTTGAAGGTATTTCTCTGTTTATAATTGTCTCTATTTCATCTCTAATCCCCTTCCAGTACTGACTGATAACCGGACAGTCCCACAGAATGTGCGTATGGTCACCAATCTTCCCACACTGTCTCCAACATAGGGCCGCTGAAGGATTTTTGACAAATCTAGAAATTAAAAATGGGGTGCGAAAAAATCTTATTAAAATTTTCCAACTGAATTCTCTCCACATTTGGCTGTTAGTTCCTTTGTGACTGCCCTCGCACAATATGTCCCATTGTTCGTCCTCTATTATAGAATTGGATTCTAATTCCCAGTTTTCTTTTACATTATAGGTATTATGATAATTATTAGATGAGAGAATTTTATACAAATGTGAAACATGTTTTCGGGTTGGAAAGGTCTTTTCTCCAATAGTAATAAAATATTGTTCTATATCATTTGGGTTTCTATTAAGTCTATTACGTTCCTTGTGACTAGTAATGTAGTGCCTAATTTGCAGATATCTATATAAATCATTTGCAGGGAGATCAAACTGTTCCTGAAGTTGTGCGAAGGACTTTAAGTCAGCCCCATAGAATAATTGGTTTAATATTTTAAGACCTTTAGCTGCCCATCTCTTATAGCCTTGGTCCCATGTGGAAGGCGGAAAGTCTATATTACCAACAATAGGCATAGCTCTGGAGACTGACCCTGTATCTCTAAGCATCTTTTTAACCTCTGTGCATATTTTTAAAGTGTGTTTGGTCCATTCATTTCCAATTTTCATTTTATTAACAGTTTTGATATCTAGGAAGGGAAGAGTAGATAATTGTATACCTTTAGTTTCACCCCTTTCTATTTGAAGCCATTTTACTTCCTCATCCCCTCCAATCCAAGTCACAATGGCTGATAACTGCGCTGCCCAATAATACCATTTTAAATTGGGTAGAGCTAAACCACCCCTGTTTTTGGGTATGTCTCGCTTGGTTTGAAGTAAAAAAAAAAAAAAAATCCTCCAATTCTGTTTAATTCTCCTCCTCAGTTTCCTCCTCCTCTTCATCTCTCCCTTTAATCTCCTCATCACTCGCGCTCCTCCTGTTCTGCTGCGTGTCTGTTCTCTTCCTCGCGCAGACGGGCAGCAGTCAGGGCCTGTCGTCCAGCTGCGCAGGGCTGTGGTACTTGTATGTTACTTACTACCACAAGTATAATGTTGAGGTATGCCCAGAAAAAACGTTTATAGCCCCGGCCTGTATTAGAGACCGGCCATTATTTACCTCCTCTGACAGCGAGACCGGCCAATGTTAGAGTCCCGGCCGCTATTGGAATACAGGCCAATATTCGAGAATTTACGGTAGTTCTGTCTGTAATGAAAAGTGTTGTTTTCGATGGTTGAGTCAGATATGTGGCGGGTAATGTTTTGTTTATTGAAAGGTTTTTATCTCTCCTTGTGTAACTGAGTTGGCTGATATTTAAGTACAGATTCTAATATCTCTGCAGTATGGGCAATATAAAGCTAATATTTGCGATGACGGTACTGTTGCAGAAGCTCCTAGAAAATGTTATCAGCATCCACAAACGTAGTGATAGGTTCCATGTCCATTCTTTGCCTGATTTGTGTGTCAACTGGCGGTGCAGGCAGTGCAGCCGAAGAAGGCTGGACCTGTCTGAATCCATAGTCAAAACTCTTTTGGCCGCCTTATTTTCACGGACCTCAAAGGATCTGGGTCCTTGAAGGATTAAGCCTCTGAAATCAAACACACCCATAGTGTTTCTTTGAGTGATATTCCCCTATTTGACAGCATTACGACAGTAATTCTTACACAATATCCCTTTGAGGGTTTTTGAACACAACAGTACCAGTAAAGCCCTTTGACAACTGACTCTGGACAAACAAGCTTTCACGGCCATGAAAGGAATGACACCTTAGAATAAAAACATCTACATGCTTGTGGTTGATGCAAGGGAAAATCTAAATAAAATCCCAATATTTGTTGAAAACTGCATTTTTTTTAGCTCTAATCTATATGATAGCCAATTAGTATTTATCAACAGCAGTGCAAGATTTTAATGCCTGAGAATAAGCTGGTGATTTGTCGAGAGCAATGACTAAATAAAACCCTGGACATGGCAATGAGTGCTTGGGGCCACCAATTAGGTTATTCATGAGCTGCTTTGACTTTGAAGATCAAAATGAAGAAGACAATCTGAGGGTCAAATTCTAGAAATCACACTTTAGGCAATTAATTGGATGGATGAAACACTAAGGAGACGCTTAAGGAGCAGCTGGAAAAAAGAGAAGAATTAAGTATTTTTGACCAAGCCAACCTGCCCTGTGAGAGATATTAGGGTGTTCAAAGGTTAGCCTTCTCTTTGTACATGGTTTCAGCGCAGACAGAATAATAATATTGTTTTCCCAGGGAACTCAGCTTTATTTAAGACTAGATAAAGGACCAAAATATCAAATATACAAAGGTCCTTAATGCTTTTTCTACAGTCAAATATTGTTCTGTGACTGAGAACAAACTGAGAACATAAAGCCAAGTTTAGGATTCACAGCTGATTTGGTCAATCATTTATCTAATAATAAAGCCTGACATTATCTAAACCAGGCTATGAGGTTCTTCCTGTGTAACCCTGGAAACGACATCATCATTTGCAAGGCAACTTTAAAATAAGGAAACAATGGAGCAAGAAGGCTTTTTGTTTTTGCACAAAAATAGATTTCTATTGTATTGACTACTTCTGTAAAAGTACTATTCAAATTGCTTGACATAGAAAAATGAAAAACAGGAAAAAAGTACATTGCAGTACGAAATTGGTCGGTTAAGAAAGCTAAATTACACAACTAGCACATTTTTTTCCAGATCAATTGATCTGCTGTTTCTGAAGTTTATAATTGGTATTTTACAAGACTGGAAGCCAATAAAAAATTTATAGAATCACAGCCTTAACCCCATCGAAACATATCCCTAACTTTTAAGTAATATGTATGAAGCTCAAACAATACTGGAACTCCTTCGGACAGGAAAAAAATAACATTAATATTTTCATGTTTGGTGTACTATAACTCTAACCTGACGTAGTCCTACTCAATTCTAGTCAGAATATGAGTCTGATACTGCTCCATAGAGCTGTGATTATGGGGCGTGTTTCGAACGAACCAGAAAAAAAAAATGCCTCTGCACTAAATTGGATAGACCTACAACCAATAAGAGCAACGGAGTGCGTGACGTATGTTAAGCGATGCATAGTTGTTGTCAACAAAAATCAAAGTGTGCAGTTGCACGCCTAGAATAAGAAGATGAGCCTTGATCGCGTTTCTCTGTTCCTCTTTTAAAATTAATTTGCTGTCAATATCTTCTAGAACAGACCTAATAGCAGAATCTACTCCCCTAAACTCTCCAGCGGCAGCCATTGTTGTTGTCACCCAGGCACGCTTTGGTCACGTGTTTGATTACATTACTGTTGATCATCTGTCCATCATTGTATAAAGCCCGCCCTGATAATTTGATTGGCCCGCCAGATATTGTGCGAGCATACTCGCGCTACTACTGAGCAATGCCAGACCGAACTTCCCGACCTCAAACGTTGTGGGCTATAACTCTATAAATCTGGGACTGCTAATGTTATTTTTGAGCTATTTGTGTTGAAAACTATTATTCACAAGTGGAAAATTGACTAGTTGCAGCCTTTCCTTGAGTAAATATCATAGTAAAACAACACACACAATGGTGACAAAGGGCCAAAACAAACTCTACAGGCCTTTGTTAGATAAATAAAATGAGTTACTATAGCTGAAAATAATCTTCTCTTTAAAAAGACAACAAGAACCTTTCATTTCAATGGAGCATATCAGGTCAACCAGTTAATACCAATCACCAAACACAGTGCTGCTGCAGCATGATGATGAAGAATGCTCTATGCTGATCCTGCAATAACTTTTTGCCGGGCTTAAAGTTAAATTATGAAATATTGTCAAAGCTTTCTTTACACATTTTGCACCTCTCTTCGTTCGGATATCCTCATACTTTTGTAATGAAGCGGAAAATCAATGTGCAGAAAGAAGTCAGACTGACCAAACCTCACAAACCCATTCCCTGTTGTCCTTCTTTCCTGTTTAAGTGTCTGCATTCTAAATTATTGCATTGCAACTTCCTTACATTCTTTTTTTTCTCCCTAGTTGTTTGCTTCTGTTTACTCAGTGTTTCATACTCTGCCCTCTTTTGCATAATAATTTACAACACAATCACACCTTCACAGCTAGCCATTCCTCCACCCCACTGCTCCAAGCATTAACCCCATACACACAGACACTGTCACACAGGGGAGAGAGGAGGATTAGTGCCAGGTCTATCCTGCCGCTTTTAGAAGACACAGCCCTCAGTAACTAGTAACAACTGATTGCTGGTGCCAGGGAAACACATAACCAGATTATCATGGACCAGAATAGCGAGTCAGGTTGTGGGTTACCACCTTTTACATCAGAGAAGCCAATGTGTTGTTGAAGGACTTAATGGATTAGCTAAGGATGCAGTCGAAAGGCAAAGAGAGTGCAAACAAGCAGGGAAAGGCTGGAGATAGTCTTGTGTTTATTTTTGGCACAATAGCAGAAGTAGACACAGTCTCTTTGGGAGTCGGTGCATACACAAAATACACACTCAAGATAATGTAGAGGGAAAACTATTTGACAGAGAGGATAGATATTCAAATTAATATTTTCAGGACAAAAGACATAGATAAACACATGAAGTTATTTCTTTTCAGTAATTCTAAACCGAGTAAGCTTGAAAAACAACAAGGACTATCAATAAAAATGTATTTAATCTCAAAGTGTTCAGGTTTTGCTAAAACCCTGCAGGTATTAAACATTAGCAGTTGTTGTAGGTACAATCCTGCGGATAAGAACAATAGGCTCTGCAGAATTAAAAAGCTAATTCCAGCTGATGAAGGTTATTATTATTCTAAATATGCAAATAAGGGTGTGCAAAATAATCGTAAAATCGATGAATCGTGATTCTAATTTTTGTGATCTACTGAATCGATTCTTGAAGGCAAGAATCGATTATTAAAAAAAAAAAAAATGAACAAATAAAATACATTAATGGTTGGCGCACATCAATCAAACCAAGTGGAATACAACTTCCAGTCCAGCAGATGTCGCTGCGGATGTGTTGACGCCTGCTGCTTTGTGTCATAAGCATGTCCGGACTGATTATCCTCATTTTGTTATTTTAAGTTTGATGAATCCTAAGATCTTTTTGTTGGTGTGTCCATGCCAGTAATAGTAATATTTCTGTCCAGTATTTGTTTTCATGGCAACACCTCCAAAAGTAATTTCAATAAATACAGCTATGTATGAATTCAGTTGCTTTCAGTTATGTATCAATTGAAGACACTATCCAGATCACACCCAGCCAGTCAGCCACTGGTAAGGGCTGTATCTTTTTCTTACAGTGTTCAGTGAAAATATCACAATGCATCGCAATATTTCAAGTATCGTGATGCATCGTGATAGAATCGCATCGTGGCATGTGAATCGTGATTCGAATCGAATCGTGACTTCTTTGCCAATACCCACCCCTATATGCAAATGTATTTGTAGCTCGCATTTCCCAGGACAGATTGGGTCCCTGAATTATTGAACTGGTGACATATTTTGAGGGGTTAATAATGCATATTTTTTGGAAAGAGTTCCTGACATCTTCTTTAGTATTATAAGCACAGCAAGATTTAAAGGGGTCATAGAATGATTATATAGGGTATTTGGAGCTGGTCCTTAAGGTCTCTGAATAGGGTGGTTGGGCTGAAAATGGTATATTTGCTGTTCTATGAGCCCTAATGCAAGCCTGGTTAAGAACCCCAGAATGAAACGACAGGTTTTCTTCCTTTTATGGTGTGCTCATGAATATTTAGATGAGCTGTGCGCTAATTTGTTGGTTTAAAACGAGCAAAGCTGCTGAGCAAAGACGCATCATAGCAACAAGCACTCAATCACTGAAACATCCAAATTGTTGATATGGTTGGGTGACCAGACGTCCTTTATTTCCTGGATATGTCCTACTTTTCATACCTAAAAAAAATTTCTGGGATTATAGTCGACTACAGTGCAGCGCGTAGTCAAAACAAACCGGGCACCCAAACTGAGACGTCAGCTCCTGGGCTGAAGGGGCAGAGAGCCAGTAGGGGACAGAGTGACCAAACCCGACCCTGTGGGGGTAGCCTGGACACAGGCTGCCCTGTGCTTCCCCCCGCCTGCCTTACCGCCCCCCAGCCTACCTCTCTGCTAAGGTCCGATCCAGTTAGCGGCCCAACAGTCGACACTTCAAACCACCCCCCCGGAGCGTGACAAAACTACAGGCCAGAACCAAATAAGGCAACATCCCCGAGTTGATGTCAACTGTGTTCGGGTTCACCTGTTTTATGGTGGAAGTTTGGAATTGTGAGATTTGCAGAGAAAGGTGTTGTCGATGGGGTTTGAACTTCTCTGAACATCCATTTAACCCACTGAACTATCATTATTCATCTATGACAATGGAAACTCGTTTTTGCATTCTATTACCCCTTTAATGTGCTTCTATCCTTACATTTGTTTTTGTTTTTTAAATGGCAGATGTTTAATATTGCTTTCTGCCATCACTGTGACGTAATCTGGATCCACTCTCAGGACTATGTTTTCACCTGCTGGTTAGAGTATGTATATATATATATATATATATATATATATATATATATATATATATATATATATATATATATATATATATATATATATATATATATATATATATATATATATATATATATATATATATGTATATATATATATATATATATATATATATATATATATATATATATATATATATATATATATATATATATATATATATATATATAGAGAGAGAGAGAGAGAGAGAGAGAGAGAGAGAGTGTGTCTCTCTCAGTGATACAGAGAGCAAATACTTTTAAAGGAGTCAACAAGAGAAGCGGCTTGTGATATTATCTGCTGTTAATAAAATAGACTGATAAGTTCAACAAAAACTAGCTGTGAACAAGTACAGATGTTTAATAACTTAAAAAATGCCATCTACTTGAAGAATTTTGTTTATTTCAGAAATACAAGTATATAATAAAGACAGTATATGTCCATAGAACATAAATTAAAACAGTCTGAAAAAGGGTGTATTGGCAGAAGAAACAAGCTTATAATGCCCACCCTCCAAAGCCAATTTAGACGCCCGCTTTGGATGATACGGGAAACACTCAGATGGTTTTAAGCCTTTTTAACAAATCATCTAACAATTTGATTTTATAATTTTTACCCTGAGAACTAATTTCTTTCAAAAGCCTTCTAATAAGTAAAATGAAGTTTCGCCTGAGCCCAGCTGGGCAGGGAGGCAGGGGAGAAAATTATGGAGAGGTTTAGAGCAGAGTTAGGTTATGAAAAACATATTCCAATTTTTAACAGGGCTCTGTTTAATCCCTCATTTGAGAAAGATTAAGGCACAACTAAACCTACGAAGAGATGTCTGTTAAAATAAACTGACCACATAAGAGAGGAGAGCATTAACCAGGAAAGCAACCAAAAAGCAACAGAGATCGAAAGCTCAAGGTATAACCAGTTATTAGGAAAACTACTACCTATGCACTCCACAAATCAGGTATTTATAGAAGAGATGCAAGCAGTTGTTGAAAGGCGACAATGGGAATTGTCTGTTTAAAGTTACTAAAGAAATACAGGAGAGTTTTAAGCTGAATAGTGTAGTCTACATGCAAAATATCAAACTAAAGGGCTGGTTATACTCCCGTAGCAGTGTAACAAGTAAGCTTGTCGCAGATATTTTTGATTTATGCCACGAACTATCACGAACTAGCTGTGGGTCTAAATACGGCCAAGGCGGCGAGGAAGTGGAAAAACGCAAGGGGTAAGTTTGTGCGACAACGGAGGGACATGAGGGCTAAAAAGAGTGGAAAAAGGGTCCCAGCGTACTTGCGCACCTCACTCTTCTAGCTGGTCCATCTTCATGAGTCGTTTTCCACAATGGCAGTCATATAAACAAAGCAATCGATATGGTACCAAACAGGAAATATGTATAGTGTAGAGCACATGTAGATTTGAGCAATCAGATACCTTCTATCTGTGGTCACCTATTTAGGAGAGGCGCACCAGAGTGTCTGCAGAAGGGGTGTGGGCATATCTGCATTCACTGCGACACACACGCAGAAGACCTGGTTTCTGAGCATAAATCAGCCTTAACTGCAAATCCTGTTAAAAGCAGTATCAATACAATGAAATATGGTGGTGGCATCATCATACTGTGCAGTGTATTCTCATCAGTTCGTATGAAATCGTACGAAAAGTGATGCACAGTAATTTCGTACGTTTTTGACGTTTTTTCCGTCTTATTTCGTCGTATTTTTACGTCTTGCCTCGAGACAAGATATCCTTGCGCATGCGCATCTTACACACTATTGAATAACATCGAATTTACAATAAACCCTAACCCTAAGATACAAAACATTAAGCAACCTAGTTAGAGACATCAAGAAGTAATTATTGCACTGTTTTTCCCAGTTTTACGTCCGTCCGCAGATCTGCTTTTTTTCGTCTGTCTGGCTGCGCATGCACACTGATCTGTTTTTTCGAGGAAAAACTTCCAAAACGTACGAAATACTGTGCATAACTTTTCGTACAATTTCATACGAACTGATAATGAGAATATGTTGTACTGTGGGGATGCTTTACATGATCATGTAGAGGCTTTGCATGAGTTTTTGGTAAGAAGGATCGATTTGAATATAGAGCTATCCTCAAGGAAATCTGCGAGAAGCTGAAAAAGAAGAAGAAGCTGAAAGAGGAAGAGGTTGACCTTCCAGCGGGAGGCCCTTAAACATACAATCATAGCACGTTAGAGTGGCCTGTTCAAAATTCAGATCCAAATCTGATCAAAAATCTGCTGAAAAACTTGAAAACCACTGATCCAAAAAAAAAATCCCTGAGCTGTTTTAAATGCAAAGCTGATCAAACAAAGCTCAATGTCTGTAGAAGCAAAACTGGTACAGATGTATCCCAACAAGACATGCATCTAAAGTTGGATCTACACAGCATTGACACTGGGGTTTGAATACAACTGAAAATAATGTATATTTTTAATAAAGAAAAATAATGAGAAAATGTATTATTTACATTTTACGAATACTTATGTATTCGTTTATGTTAGTAAGTAACATACAATGCCAATAAAACACATTAGAGAGCCTGGTTTTGACGTCACATATCATATATCGCAGTAATTAAGCAACCATCACAGACGGTGGCAACAAAAACCGCCTGCTCGCTACCAGAACTCAGGGTCCACCTTCAGTAAGATTCTTCAGTAAGATCAGGGCTCCTGACCCCAGGCCCCTCATCCAGAAGAAGAGCCTCTGATTCAGCGCTCCATGGAGGCTCCCTCCGAAGGTGATGGATCAGAAGGAAAATCGCCTTACGCACGATTGCGTTGTCTCCAAAAACAACGCGCACCGGTCTGCTGCTTAATTGGAGCGATAATGAAGCGATAATGAAGGCATCCCCCTCAACCCCCCATCCCTAACCAACCAGGGCTTTGCGGTGCCGCATGCACACCTGAGGGGAAACACGCAGGGCATGTTGGTCAGTTCCCTCTTTTCGTGCGCCCTTCTTCCTTGTTTACGCATCAACGTACAGCGTTTTTTTTTTTGACACCCTGATGACCGGAGCGAGAAAACAAGAGAAACGTGCGTTGTTTGTGTCTGCTCACCGTTTGTGTGCGGTCGAATAAGCCCAGGTCATTGATTTACCGGGTGGTTCCTCTCCTGGTGTTCATCCTCTCCTTCATTCAGCAGCTAAATAAACAGCTCTCCTCCTCTGAAGCCTCGGCGCGGCTCTAATGCTCCCTCCCCTCTCTCCCTTTCTCTCTCTCCCCCTTTCTTCCATCTACTCCCAGAAAAGCAGCATATCTCCTCTTTATCTATTATAGTAAAAAAAAGCGACTGATGTTGAAAGGGCTAATGTCAGCAGAGAAATGGCTATTTAGTGGATTTTCTGTGTGCATTTAAAGCCATAGAATGAAAGTGAAAGCAACTGTTAAACAGCAAGGAGACAATGTGTGAATCTTAAATGCACTTGAAGGCAGAACTTCCAGGTGTTTATCCATGTAAGTTAAGAAAACACGTTTACCTTAGTGGGTTTCAGCCTTTAAATAATTTCTTAATTATTGATTTTTTTGTTCTAGTTTACATGAAATAATGCATAAAGACGCACAAGTTTGAATTTCTACTATATAAATTCTATCAGCTGTGCTGCTGCCATCAACACCTTTATTCATAGATGTTGGAGATCGGCCTGTTTTTCCAGTGTAGTCCTGTTTCTCTGACTGTGACTGGCTGGATGTGCTCTCGTCATCCACTGACATGGGAGGTGGCTCTGAGCTTGTCTGCCTGGCTGTGCATTCCCTGGACGGGGCCGCCTTTTACAGCTGCTTTTTGTATCTCTGCTTCTGTCTCCTACACTGAGCCTGGTTCTCCTGCAGGTTTCTTCTGTTTAAAAGGGATTTTTTTCTCTCCACTGTCGCTACAAGCATGCTTTGTGTGAAGGATTGCATCCGAGTCAATGAGTCGATGCAATCAACTGGTTTTCCTTAGAAAACTTGAATCAATTTGACTGTATGATCTGGTGACCTTTAAAGTGCCTCAAGATGACGTGTTGTGAATTGGCGCACTTTCATCTGGTTTGGTCTGCCGGCTTCCGTAGCGTCATGAACGCGCAGGCGCGCGCTTTCAGGAAATCCTATACACTACTGTTTATGCTCTAAAAACATTCTAAATGACTTCGTTTCGAGTAAATTCTGGATGCTACCCACTCAGGACACTTGGAATACATTGGACGAGCAGTATGGAGGAATATTGACACATTTTTTGTGGACTTTTATGGACCTTTCTGCCTCGGGCACCATGGACCTCCATTATTTGAATGTCAGCAGACAGCAAGAAGCCTCCCAGATCTCCAGATGCATTTGAAATATCAAAAAAGTACTCCAGAGTGTTGTTCAGCATGGGGGTGAGTAGAAAATGAAGGCTAATCATGTTTTGGGTGTACTATTCCTTAAAGAAAAGCCCTCTTGCTGTTTATATGCAAGCTAGCATTAGCACTGCAGCACAGGTGTAGAAATGTAGAAAAGTAGCCATGCATATCAAACCAATTTTTCTCTTTTTTGTAGATTGCTTTTAAGGATGCTGAAAACTGACAGGGTTTATCTAAATGAATCGCATTGTACCAGCAGGAAAATGGATGGGCACAACTTAGGTATTTACCTAATGAATCACTAAATACAGACCAGATTTTCATGAAGCCTTTGCTGATGAATATACACACAGCATAAGATCTATGCTGTCCAAAATTAATTATTTATGTTTCAGCAAAAAATCCACAATAAATAGGTTGAGGAGCTTTTCTTTATAGACACACAACTTTCCCTTCTCTTCCCTAATACACAAATGGTTCTAAATTGCGTGGTGACACACTGGGTAGCACTTAACCTTCTTGCAGCAAGAATGTTCTGGGTTCGATTCCTGGCCTCTGTCCTTCTGCATGGACTTTGCATGTTCTCCCTGTGCATGCATGGGTTCTCTCCTGGTACTCTGGCTTCCTCCCACAGTCCAAAAATATGACTGTTAGATTAATTCTCTAAATTGTCCTTAGGTGTGAGTGCGTTTGTGCATGCTTGGGTGTCTTTGTGTGTCTCTTTGTCACCCTGCGACAGACTGGCCACCTGTTCATGATGTACCCCCCGCTTCTCGCCCATAGACTGCTGGAGCTAGGCACCGGCCCCACCGCGACGCTGACAAGACTAAGAGAAGATGCATGGATGGATAATCTTATATGTTATCATATAGATGTAAACAATTAATTACATCTGTAATTTTATGATGGTTATACTAACAGTTAAATATCTAATTAGTTTTAACAATTTAATTAAGAGTATCGCTTCTGCCACCCTCAGAACTGCTTGTTCTGAAGTTGTTGGATTTTGTCCACATGGGAACAACACATCACCTGGTGGGCGTGGCCATGGTACTTGCCAATGATTGGCTAGGGAATTGGATATTGTCAGCACTGGCCACCGCTTAGTTCCGCCCATTCTTTCAAGCTTGTGGGCGACAGTGGCGTCGGATGTAGGAGTTTGCCCTGAAATCGAAGGATTGACGGTTCAAGCCCCGGCTCCGACTTTCAGTGTCTTGTGTCCTTGGGCAAGACACTTCACCTGCATTGTGTACTGATGGTGGTCAGAGGGCCCGGTGGCGCCAGTGTACGGCAGCCCCTTTCTGTCACCGAGCCCCAGGGCAGCTGTGGCTACAATGTAGCCTGCCACCATCAGTGTGTGTGAATGACTGAATGTAGCGTAAAGCGCTTTGGTCAAGTCTCCTGACTTGAAAAAGTGCTATATAAGTACAGGCCATTATACCATTTACCAAGCTCCTTTGGACAGAAGATTTTCAGTAGGATTGAACTTCAAATGTTCTATATATTAATATGTCATTCTGTTGCATAAAAGAGGCTGTACTTTCTTCATGGGGAACACTTTATACCACTGAGATAGGTTAAATGTGCCATATGGACATAAAACACACTAAAAGATGTAAAAGTCTTTGAGTTAATCTCAAGATATAAACCT
This sequence comes from Cyprinodon tularosa, assembly GCF_016077235.1. Classification (NCBI taxonomy): domain Eukaryota; kingdom Metazoa; phylum Chordata; class Actinopteri; order Cyprinodontiformes; family Cyprinodontidae; genus Cyprinodon; species Cyprinodon tularosa. The sequence continues at coordinate 145,956 of NW_024039707.1, read as the reverse complement.
GCAACCCAGTCTCAGATGGATGAGTGTATAGATAGGTAAATGACTGAAAGGACTAAAGGACTAAATGCATCGTCTTGGGATTCATCTGATCTTTCGCCGTTATATTTTTTGGTACAAATACATAAAACGCAAAATATGCAAATAGATGTCTTTTTAGTCGATAAGAGCTGTTCTACATCCATCCACTTCTTCAGAAGTCCATTCTCCATTGAACCAGGGTGAGGATCTGAGAAATGGATCAGGATGAGAGCGGCCGAGGGCCGGACAAGCAGAAGATGAGGGTTGTAAGTGCTGCTAGAATGGTGGAAATGGGGCAAGGGGTGAAAGCGAAGACGGCTGGAATCTGTGTGAGTAATGAGCAATTGGATAGGTGCAGTTTTACATTATTTTTCGCTACAGTTCATCAGAGCTCTGTTTCAGCATGAAGAGGCCATTTACACTGAAGGCTAATTCACACCCCAAGGGAACATCGCATAGTCCACACTCTCAAACATACAAACAGCTCCAGTGCTGACTCTTTATACATGTTGAGAGAGAGCAGCTCTACACACACACATCCATGTTTCATGCTTTCCTGCTAAATGGATACACACATGAAATGTATCTAAACATACAGATGCGATCCCATTCATTGACTCCATATACAAATTGTATTCACAGGGGGAGGTAAAGGCTGGACTTGAGGCTACTGTTAATTACATTATTTATTATTAAACCCCCTCATTAATAAGGAGCTCATTGTTTTCATTTGGCATATTTTATCTGATAGATTTATTTAAAAAACTAGAAACAAGGAGTTCCTTTTAATCTGCTCTAGTTGGGCTCTAGTAACCCATACACTTTATGCAATTTTAAAATCTGATTTCTAAAAAACAATGGGTTTCTTTTTTCTCATGTAAATTGTATTGAGTTTTTTGTTTTGTAAAACATACAACAGATATTTTATGCCACACCGACCTTTACAAATTTACTTTACCGTTAGCCAGTTGAGAAAGGCAGACCAAAAAACAATGGGTTTCTAACACATTCTTCTGTTCTGTCAGTTTACCCACCAGCTGCTACAGATCCAGTTTCTACATTTCTGTTAAAGGCGCATAGCCCTGTTATATACCTATACAAAAAAGACCAAAAACCATTTGATTATGACGAAATACCCTTATATACACAACGCATCTGTCATAACCCTAACCCTTAATCCCTTTTTAGCCTAAATAGAATTCCAGCTCTCTGTCCATCCGCTCATCCGACCATCCATCCATCTATACAATTCAAACGTTAAAAAGTTATGAATATGACACACTCTTGTTTTATATAAAATCTTTATATAAAACAATTGTGTGACCTCTGTCACCTTTTATTCCCCAGAAAGACTGTTCATCGTGGGATCAAACGTCACAGATGCAATCCCAATTTATCCACTCTTATTACCTCACAGCGAGATTCTGCACACAGCACAGGTCCAGGTAGAAAGCCTTATTTTTATATTTTGTTGGCAATGAGACAATAAAAGGTTCCCCCTCTGTCCTACTATTGTACCATAGCTGGAAATGATAACAGTAAAACAGTGCAGAAGAGTATTTGAAGTAAGGTAACAGCTGCAGTCTGGAGGATAATTATTGCTTTCCTTTATATATTTAGCATGTATTTTTCCATCACTGGTTGCAGGTCAGCTAAAGCACAATTGTGAGTAATTGAGAACATTTATAAGAATAAACATTTTAGTCATGTTTTGTGAAAAACGTTTTAATTAAAACAATGTCAATCACATGGACGCACACAAAACTAGGTACTATAATAAGTTTAGTCCAGATCAGTTATGCCCAATGACACAAAACAGGAAAATAAAAAACAGAAAGAAACTGAACTACATTTGGTGCCATGGTGGCCAAAATGCAGATTAGCTAGAACCATAAAGCTCTCAAACAGCTCTTTCAATAAAGTCTCTGAATATACAGTGCTACACATTATGTAGCATCCCTTGTGTTGAGCACACTTTGGCAGACAATAACTTGGCACGGCTGAAAAAGGCACTTATAAAGCAGGCAATGCCTCTTCTTGTTGCTGTGGTGGCTCCTCTTGCTGTCCCCTGCACTCGTCCTCTTTGTAGCTAAATAAGCTACTTCGTATTGCCTCCATTTACAGAAACCATCAATAATTCACTGTCGTATTCAGGATTTTAACATGTTTCTGTGCTATTGTGTACAATAATATCTTACAGGTTCACAGTAGCAGCTGAGGTAAAAATGGTAGATTTACAGCAGAATTTAAATGGGTTGTTTTAGGATGTTACAGTATTTACTGCTGCTTATTTTAGATGCATTACATAGAGTTGGGCAAGAGAACAGATTTTCCGTCAACGATGTCTGCTGCCATTCAATATATTTCTTCGTGGAGGCTTTAAGACTCAAAACAGATCAAATAAACCAAAAATAGATATTTATTATACATAAGTGAATATCAAATTCTCTTTTCAGACATTGTTCATTCATAAAAAATCCAAAATCAAATAATTCTAACAATCTTTTTGCTGAATTGTTTCATGCAGTCACATTGGAGGGTTTTTAAGCAGGAACAAATAAGTCGAACTTTAGTCCAAACTTTAAAAAGGCTGCTCCAAAATGAAAAAATCAGGACTATTTTAGGCTTTCAGAGGCAGACTTCTGAATGTGCTTTACATTAGAGGTTCCCAAACTTTAATAATATAATTGTTTACCATTAATATGTTTGTTTACGATAAGAATAATAAGTATAGTATTATCAACTGCACAATATTCCACTGAATAACAAGATTGTCAACAAACTGTTAATGATAAGAGCAAAACAAAAGAAAGTATGTGTGTGTTGGGGGGAGGTCTGGGCTTAAAGTCTGTCAGTACCATACGAATGTCACTGTTTACTTTTAAATGTTTTATTTAGAGTATCTCTAAGGCTAAAAAAGCCTGACTCACAGAGGCATGTTGCACCAAAAGACATCTCTGCTCCATGAAAAACAGCTTGGGATGTTCCTTTCTTTCATAGGAAGATACAAAGTTAAGATTTTCATTTAATTACCGGTATATATTATTCAAGTTATATTTACAAATAGTGCTTAGAAGATATTTTTTATGATATGAAAAATATATATCATGCATATATATTTGCCACTTTTTTGCTTTCTTACTGAGGCCTCCCTAGTGCACTTTGAAAACCACTTTATTTACTGTAGATCATTGTGCTGCTGCCTAATCCAAGTGCTCTTATGTGTTAGACCCTAAAGGGGTAAAGGAGTCCCAAACCACCACCTTACCACTACTGTTTTTGGCTGAAGGTATTATGTACTCTTTTATTCTGTAAAGCTGTGCTAGATTTATATCGCACATTTTACAGAAAGGTCCACATTTGTCTCGGTAGTCCACAGAATGCCTACTTGTGGGTATGTGGCCATTAAAAAAAGTGGGGGAAAAAACTTCTTTGTGCATTTTGCCTCTTATATGGGGCAGTTAAAAGACTTAGTTAAAGGTTTACTTCTGCTGCCTCAAATGATTTCCATGCTCTTTTTTTTTCCTGGGGGTTATTTTGCTTGTATGAAGCCGTGAAAAGAATCTCAAAAAGTCTCAGAGAGATTTTTTTATATAATTTTTTTTAATATAAGATGCCCTTTGTTGTGTTTTGGCTGAGCAGTGGTTTTCGCCTGGGATCACTCTCATTGATGCCATTTCTGTCCAGTGTCTAATTGTTATGGTTAAATCCTGAGCACAGACCTTTACTGAGGTAAGGTGAGGCGTGCAGTACTTCACCTCCTGAATTGGTCATGGATGCAGTACTGATATAACTTTGGTTGTCCAGACATTTCTGGATGTTTCAACATTATTTCATAGTTTTTTCATTTATAAATGTATTGATTTTACTTATCAGGGAATACCAGAACTGGGTACGGTTAATGAAATTGGCCAAACCAAGCCTTAGAAGCGGCTGAAATTAGCTTCTTCTTCAGTGTGACTGGGCACTTTCTTAGAGGTAGGATGAAGAGCTTGGCCATGCAGAGGAGGCTTGGAATAGAGCTGCTTCTCCTCCACATCGAGAGAAGTCCACTGAGTTGGCTCAGGGCATCTATTTTGGATGCTCCCTTTGGATGCCTCTGTTGGGAGGAGTCCATTACGGTTCCACTGGGAGGAGGCCCATAGGACAGCCCTGGAGGGACTATGTTTCTCGGCTACCCTCAGAGGAGCTTTCAGGCATATAATCATATCATCTTTCCCCCAGGCAGCAGAATAAAGCTGGTGCGTGTGAACCCACAGCAGCTGTAATGCTTAAAATGTATAGATAATGTTTTATTCAACTCAAGACAAACAAAGACCTTTTGACCTTGTGAGTTCACAGGGGGGAAAAAAACTTCCCAAACAGAAAATGCTGTTAGTTCACTTTTACTTCTTCTTTTCAAACCATGTTTACTTCAATATTTTGTGAAAGCACCCAGTGCCTAAATGAGGTGGCTGGTTTTATTAGTAAACCTGTTGGGATTATCTTTGATGATTTAAAGATAATGGAGTCACTTTCTATCATCCCTTTGCTTGTACTTGTAAAAAAGACAGCTTGAACGGTGCGTGTGAACCCACAGCAGCTGTGCAATGTTTCCATTCTGTTTTATCTCCGACCTCATGAAGCTTTGTTGGCTCTTGATTATTCATGGAACTGCCTCCCACTCATTGTGCCACTGAAGCTGTGTTTCACATGAGGAGCAATGAAACAGAACTAAATGGCTGTCAGCAGTTCGGTTCGTCTAATTTAAAAACATGAAAAGACGAGACTCGCGGTCACTCAGCACTGACTTCCTAACTTTTGCAGGGTCACGTTCCCATGTAAGCTGGATGCAACCAAAGTAAGCTCTGTAAACCACATAAAACCAACCCACAGGTGTTTTTTCCCCCTGTCCACTAAAGATTATTGCTCATTCAACAGCCTCCAAGCACCAGTCATTCCCCTGTCATTGTCGATTACAATAAAAGCTGATTGCAAGGTGCTTATGAAGCTCTGGGTCAGACTATTCACAAATAAAACAGAAAAAACAGCATTGATGTAATGGCTGCCTTCTGTTCAAACACAGATACCATCAAACTCATGCAGAATTTAACACCACAACTCCATTATGCAAAAATTAAGTCGATCAGAATAAGTATTTCCCCAATCTAAATATGATATAGAAACATTTAAAACCCTTTAGAAGCCACATGATGGGTGTCATTATCAAAAGATGACATAAATGTTTCTTATCTAACCATGTCAGTGCAAATTCTTGACCTCATGGCTTGTTGATGTTGCACAATGTAAGCATAAGCACCAAAAAAAAGGGAAGTAAAAGAGAGCATGTATAAAAATGTCCTTTAAAATGACTGTGTGTGCACTCACAGACTAAAACAGCGGCAAGTGAAATGTATTTTCTAGCCTGCATGGTGAATGCAGTTAGCACAATAAACATCCATCACTCACACAAGGTGGTGGCACCATCATGCTTTTGGGAATCTGATTAGAGCTCCTGATATCGAAAACTAAAGAAGAAATTGTCTAATTTGCATCTATCTTGTTACTCAGGGAGAACAGCAATAGTAGGGAAACAATATGATATGAGAGGAGCTGGGCCTTCTAGACTGGGTGCCAAAAGGTGCAGACATTGAAGTACAGTGTGATCTAACGGTTACTGGAGAATATGACTGTCAGTAAAAGCAGTGACTGGGTGTCCTAACTCCCTACAAATACAATGTCATAAAAATGCATTTATGACATGTGATGACACCTTCTAAAAAGAGCAATAAGTAAGAAATTTACTGTAAAAATTCATCCAAAATCTTTTTTTTTTCTCTCCCAAGGATGGTAGTAACATTCCCTAGTAACAATCAGTCCTATTCATCAATACTATTTTAATCAAGTATTTTCTCCTTTCCCTAGACGTATCTTGTAACTTTGGTGCAGTGCACACCCTTGTTTACTTCCTGGTTCTACATGAGAGTTCTTAGGGTTCCTTATTACTATTTTAAGGTTGTAGAACAGGGGCAACAGGAACATTTTGCAACTTCGAATGTGAGATGTTGACTGTTTCTGAAATATTTCACTTTCACTCATTTTTGTTTGGTTCCACATCAAAGGCTTGGTTATAAAAAGGAGGAATATGTATGGTACAATTTAATAATTTTATTTCATTTAATGTATTTAATGTAATTCAATAATTGTACAAAATATACTTATTTGGAAAAGAGTAAGCTAAAAGGTAATTATGTAAAAAGTGATTCTGTCAGTCATAGAACAAAAGGACCCAGTTTTCGAGGCGGAGAGACAGTTTAACAAAATATTTAAGATAGAACTGCAGAGAACTGCATGGCGTCAAAGGCAGGAACCTCTCCAGGGGTAGAACACAGATTAGTGAGCATTACTATCTGGTGGAGGATGATAATAAATATGTGAGCCGCTAACCTCGTCTTAAAGTTCATTCAATGCCCAGAGGATGAGGTTGGTTCAAACCGGTTGGCTGTCAACCTGATGCGGGGGGCGCCACCCTGAGAGTCGCAGACACTGGTGTCCCGGAAGTTGTAGAACAGGCAGGAGATCAGATCCAAGCAGATGAAGGAAGGCAGGATAATCCAGAGGGCAAAGTCGACGTCGAGAACATGCTCAGGACTCATAGCCAGGAGATCAGAGATCTGAAGAGGTACCACAGGGAAATCCAGGAGGATGTCAGGAATCAGTTCCAGATTCGGTGCACAGGCAGAATCCAGCAGAAGCCCGAGAACAGGTCAGGCAAACAGATTAGAATGGAACAGGAAGGCTCAGAGGTCCAAAGACAGAACAGGCCAGGATCAGGGAGTCAGAAACACTAAAGCAGGATAGAGAACTCACACAAAAGGCTTGAATAATTAGGCACTGATGACCGGGAGCAGGTAGGTTAAATAGAGACTAGAGCAGGTGGATCAGATTAAAAGTAAGAGAGCTGGGTGTAAACTATGCAGGGGTATAAAATGAGTATTCAGGCCAGTCATCAGCATAAAGATCATGACAGTTTCAGGGTTTTTAACATTGAAAAAGTAGAAGAAAAAAAACTTTTGAATGGATTCATTTGGATACTGCTGCAAACAACTGGGGATATCTTAAACACTGTGCACCCCACATGGCAACAGCATAGTACAATTATTATGCATCATACAAATCCAAACATGATATCAATTTGCTGAAAAATTAAATATGCATACTTTACCTACAATAAAAAAACTTAGACTCCTTCCTACAATCATGAGTTTGCTGACTTTATTATTATGCTTGGGCTATATAGGGACCTACTTAAGTAAGAAAAATAAGCACAAACCAAATGAGTATGTACATATTTCTCCAACATCACTTTCCTCTTCAAATGCTGTGGTTAGTTAGAACAATGCTGTGGTTAGTTAGAACAACGCATAAACTTAAATCTACATGCAGCCGGACAGTTTTCGACTGTGTGCATCCCATCTACATTACAAACAAGCTGCAATGCAAAGTAAAGAAGTGTTATGGCCTGATCTTTAAAGGAAAATTCCGGTTTTTAACACTTTTAGCCCCTTTTCTGTAGTGTCCAGGATGAAATCGAATGACCGACACCAAAATTTTGACGATTGGTCCTGTCTCTGCTATTTGGCTCATGCAGAATCCCCCCCTGGCTGCTTCAGAATGGCTTCCATAGTGCATGTCCGATAATGTCCTTAAAACAACCTTAAACGTTCTCTTTTTAAAATATGCTACTCACCGAGTCGTCAACGCTGTTCAATGACGTTCAAAAACAAGTTTGGTAAAGAAAAAATTTTCCTGTAGTGTTTTATTTAGCATTAAATAAAAATTTAAAATTAAATTAAAGTGAAATAAACATATATATAAATATTTTGGGCGTGCAGTAAGTGGCCATGTTGCGGATGTTATGCAAAGATTTCATGCAACGGTTAACAGGTGAAAAGCGGTTTAGAATGACCTATTTAGATGAGAAACTGATGTGCAGGTACCTGTACAGAACAGGGTCAATAAAACAAAGGTTATGTTCTAAGCAGTGTTGTTTTCGTCAACAATGAGATGAAGAAATAATTTTATTGATCCTCCATTTTTTCGTGACGATAATGAAAACTGACGAGCTAAACGTGGATCTTTGATGACTCAAACATTACTTGTCATAGATTTTAGTCAGTTTTAGTTTTAGTCAACGAGATGAGACTAGACTAAATGAAAATTAGGGGGTCGTCGGTCAGAATTTTATTTCTACCAAAAGGAATCTCTAAATTATATCCAAAGAAAATTGCATTCTGTTTATTTTCAGATAAAGAGCCAGATGGAAAGGTATGTAGATCTTTGAATATTTCTCTCTCAATGTTCTCTTTTCTAAATATGATGTAAATGTTTCCTTGTATTGTCATTAAAACATTTTCTATGTTTCTTTTAAATATTTCACTATTTTAGCAGCATATTCATTCAAATTAGGTCTAGATTACCATGGCATTACAAGGCACTTAAGTAGGTTTTCTCTTTATTTATTTTTAAATCAAAACCCTGTGAATTTAAATCTACTTTGACCCCTGAGCAGCGGCAACCAAGGGCCAAATTGAAAAAAATAAAGCCAAAATTGCCAAATGTAGAAAGAATAATGTTTTAGTTCTTTGTTGTTGTTTTTTTTTGGAGCAATTAAGATTTTATCGATCTGCGTGTAATGCATAATTCATAGTAGATCAGGAAGTATTTGCTTTTGAATGGAAACTTTATATGTCTAAAACCATTCCTTTGTTTTATATTTTGTTAGCTTGTCTGTCTGCTATATTAACCAATATGATGTGGTGAACTACGTCTGCTATTTTCACAGCTTTTGTAAGACACTTTTTTTTTTATAAAGTAGGGCATTAATTCATAAAAAAGTTGATTTGAATTCTTTAAATCAAAGTTTTCTGCCCAACAGCAATGATGAACTGTATGGCAGCATTCTATACCAAGCAATTGTAGTATCTAGGCAAGAGTTGTCAGTCTGGTAAAGAATCTGTTTGGTATTCTAAATTATAAAGGTTAACTTTTTTTGCAACATAAAACTGACTAAAACTAGACTAAAACCTTTTAAAGTTTTAGTCGACTAAAACCTTCTAAAACTATCACATATCAAAATTACTTAAATGAGATTAAGACTAATAATAGTTTTTGTCATGAAGACTAAAACTATATCTAAGATGGCTGTCAAAAACAACACTGGTTCCACGCAAAAGAGTGGATGATATTAAAGGAAATAAAAATAAAAAAGTAAGCATAATAACTATAATAACGACTAATATAATTTATAATGTACTTCAAAAATCACAAATCTGAAAAGAGACTCTAAACAGCTGCATTAGCCTCCAATAAACTTAAGATTTTTTTAATAGTTATGTTATTTAATAAGTGAAATAAAATAGTTATGTTATGTTATAACTTAAATAACATAAATTTGAACCGTAAGGAACATTGAGGGAGGAAATAAAATCTTGAGATTGTTAAATAGAAAAAAGGGAGCGGATAAAATTGGGCTGTATTTTCACCCCCTCTAACATCCCTTTGCCAGATCAGTAACGCTTCTGACTTTCTGGATGCTGTGATGTTAATTTTTCCTTTATTAAGCACCAATGTCCCAAAAATTAGGTTCTTTGATGCTTTTTTTTTTTTTTTTTTTTTTTGATTAAATTACATTTATTTTCTGCAGTCCGAATGCATTAACCTGACAGCAGACATATTTTTCCATCAAGTACTATTCTACTGCTGTTATTTCTAGGAATTCAAATATGTTTGCCTGCGCACAGACTCTCTGCACAATGTGTCGTTGGGCGAAAAACTGCAATCTGGTCACAATAACATGATCTCAACATAATTTTATATACCAACAAGCACTTGACTTTTAAATGTGCTTAATGTAGAAGTAGAAACTGCACCCACAATTTGTTTCCGGTTAAATAAATAGCTTTGCAGGTTGCAGATGTTTTCATTTGCATATCCTTCTCTCAGTATTGTGCAGGTTTTGGTCATTAGAATATGATCTGCATATTCATCAAGGACACATGCAGAAAAGTTTTCTGCTCAAATTTAACACTCCATACAAGTTGCACCTGCTTTGAAGATCAGCATTGCACATCAAGTCTTGTCTTATGTTTCCAGTCTTTGGCAATACTGACCTGTTACTAAAATGCATTCCTATTCACAATAAAACCTACACAAGATTAAATACATATTTACAACATAGGTTCAAAAAAATGTATGCATCTTTGCATCTGATGTTAAAATGAATCTTTGACCTTTGTGCTTAAATTGGAAATGCCCTTCAGTTCAGCAAATGATTTCAGTCAACAAACCTTTTAACAGCTCGAGGCAAAGCCTGGACAATAAATATGTGCATTAGTTTTTAGCTGAACTAAAGAATCAACTTAAGTGAATGGAAACTGCATTGCAGGCTGGCAAATGAGCTCCAGTTCGTTTTCCGTAATGGCAGCTATCTATCATGCCATTTCTTTGATTATTTTATGCAGATTTTTGTTGTTACGCTAAAGCCATTCTTGCTCATCCCATTTCTGTTTCGCTGAGTTGCAGTTCTGGAAGCCAACAGCCAGTCTGAATTTCATCAACCTTCAGTTGGTTGATAACGCAATCATGCTTCAACCCTCGACGGGCTTTTACTGCTTGTTTCCAAGTTTAAAAAGGAGAAGTACCATCAGGGAAGTGGTCAACTTCAACACTGAAAAAGATTAAAGCTATGAACTTTCTATGTGGGACAGTTTGATCCCTAGAAAAAATGGATGGCTCTTAAAAAGATGAACTTTCCTTGAAATGTTTAACCTAATGGTGTTATGATTTCAAAAACACACAAGAACAGGAGACATTTTTATGTTTATTTTTGTTAGATGTCTGCTTTGGGCCCTAAAAATAAGTAGATTAACACTTTATGCATACATTTAATCGGGAAGAAATCTTTAAAAGAAATGGTTTCTAATTTTGTTATCAGAATAAATACCCACAAATCCTGCTGCTTTTTTGGATTTTAAGATTCTACCATTTCTTTTTTGTTTGGGTTTTTGTTTGTTTGTTTGTTTGTTTGTTTTTAGAGTATCCTCTCACTTATTCAAAAAATCTAATTTCAGACATTTAAAATTTTATTCTCAAAATAACATTTCCTTCAGTCATTATGAAACTGATCCCTTTCTTTTCAAATTTATGTGCTCAACATAATTTCTTATTTATAAAACTTTCTATTTCCCCCAGTAGATTTAGACTGGACAATCGTCTTTTTATATTTCTGTTTCTTTTTTGAATATGACATAAAGAAATCATTAAATGCAAGAGGTAAAAAAGAAACAATCACGTCCTTCCAAGAGAATTAGTTAAATGTATCTGACTTGAATATGACACTGAATATTCAGGTAAATTCATACAGTTTCATGCAGCATATAAACTATTAATAATTGCATTCAAAAAGCATATTATCTCTCCACCGAACAACATGCATCAAACAGGAGCAGTGACGCCAACAGAGCGATTTCTTGATGAACTAGTTCAGACAGCAACCCAGATACAATGGGGAAGAAAAGGGATGGGAGCCAAAGAGAGAAACGGAAGGACTGAATGAAAACTGCAAGAAAGAAGGACAGCGAAAGAAAGCAATAAAAGAGTGATGGGATTAAGTGACATAAAAATGATTGATGGCGAAGAGAGAGGTGGAAGGAGTAAAGCCTGATGGGCTTGAAGAGAAGATGAGTGAAAACACGACAAAAGTAGAGAGGGGAAGAATGCTCAGAATGTCAATTAATGTTATGATGATGGGCAGGATTGAGAAAATGGAAAAACATTTTTTTCCACTCATACAGAAAGCTTGAACTCTCACTTGGGCTCAACGTGTAGCTTACAACCAAATCTATAAGGAGGCGTCACATAAAGAGGCGTATTTGGAGCACCCAAACAAAGATAAAAGGGAGGAAAGTTTAAAATAAAATAAAAGAATTTTTTAATAATGCCAAAAACACATAATTTATAATGTACTTCAAAAATCACAAATATGGAAAGAGACTCTATAGAGCTGCATCAACCTCCAATAAACTTAGTTTTTCTTTTAAAGCTGTGATAGAACAAAGATAAAACGGAGGAAAGTTTAAAATAAAACAAAATTAATTCTTAATAATGTCAAAAACAATTGCATTTATAAAGTTCAAACCCAAATTCATGAACTCAAAACATCAAAACCTACTGAATCTAAAATCACCAAAGGGTTTATCAGCGTCTGTCTGGAATCAAACCTGTATTAGATTTAAGGGGAAAGTTTAGAGTGAGAAAAAGGTGAAATCAAACAGAAGAATCATCATAGGGAAAACAAGAGGAGACACATTTTTTGGCTGTCAGATTCCAGCACTGGATAGTTAAGTCTCATAAGGAGTGCCTTACTTTGAATAAGAGTACACAAGGGTAACCTAACATTATATAATAACTGCTTTGCAATATTTACCTATTCATTTACCAAACCTACAACTGCTCTGTTCACACTTTATCAATATTATATTTTCACACCAGCAGATCATACCTCAATGTACATAAGATCACTTTATTGTATATATATTTTTGTTTTAGTCTGATTTTGTACACTTACTTATACACCTTTTCCTTCTTTTGCACCTCCCATTGCTTATTAGAGCTGATGTCAGAGGTGAATTTCTCTGTTGTGAGATCAATAAAGTCTTATCTGTGTTTTTCTTGGAACCATCTTGTGCATCTGTTCTTCAGCGATCAGCTCCCTCTCTGTCATAGGGAGAGGTACAGTATGTCTGCATCATCAGCAATTCCATCTTTCCTAAAGGGACACCCCAAAAAAGAAAAAACATGGATTATGGCACAATCTCTGGTAATACAGATCTTTTGGGTATTCAGAACCAAGTAAGAAAAGTAATATTGCTGGATGAGCTGCTTGTAGTTTCCCCACACCAGGTGTGTAAAGGCAACATGGCTAAGACCTTGCTGATACTTGAATAAAGACAAAAAAATATATGTAATAAAAACAACAAAACTGAATCTGTATATTGATCAGGCCAAAGCAAAGAGCTTATTTGAAGGATGTTCCCTGTCTTGTCAGTCATCGCTAGTAGACCCATCACTGATTTATCATCTGGCACTAACCCCCCCCCCCCCCCCCCCCCCCCCCCCCCCCCCCCGAAGACTTCACACAGCTTGAGCTTCCTTAGAGACTCTCAGAAATGTTATATAATGTCTTTAAAGGCTTTAAGGGAGAGAAAATCACAGAACAGTGGATAATGTGCAGTACCAATACATGAAAGAGGATTTAATTCAAGGTCTAAGACAAATGCAAACTGATTAAGGGTAAAGAAATCAATCTATTGTTTTTAGGAAGATAATTTGCTGAATGAACATAACCTACTAGCTCACAGTAAGGTCAGGATGAAAGTCATCTTTCTTAGCATATATATATCCTGGATGTTTTAGTTCTCTCTTTTTTTATCTCTTTCTCAACACACTGGGGTCAAATGGTAGCTCATTAGCAAGTATATGCAGACCTTTGACATGCTGAGGAGGTAGTAACTACCTCCAGGGAGACGACTTAAACATGATAGCAGCCCTTGAGGACTGAATTTGGACACCACTGTTTTACAGATTAGCATGAAAGTGTGAAAAACCCAGGGCAGAAATTATTTGTAGTTTATACATTTCATTAAGACATGAGTTGTTGCCATGTGGTCAAGTTGTTGAGTAGGATGAGTTCTCAAAGCAGAGCTTTATAGACCCAACCCTAACCTAAACTAACCTAACTAAATTAACATCTCTGTTGGATAATGTCTCCCACCCCATACATGAAGCAGTTGCAGAACTGGAGAGCTCCTTCAGTGACAGACTGCTACACCCTAAAAGCACCAGAGAGCATTATCAAAGATCCTTCCTCCCGGCAGCTGGAAGACTCTATAACCACCACTGTTTCCAACAGCCTCAATAAGTTGTTAACTTCATGCTAATTTTGCACAGTTTCTACCTTAGTCAGTTAAATAAGATAATGCTGTGTTTTGCACATCTCTGATGTTGCTATTTTCAAATATCCATTACTGTATAACATGTCCATAGCTGTATATTGTTTATTCTCCAGGTGCATGGTTTTTATATTGTTAAAACCCTTTACAGTACAGTACTTTATTGTTTATCTTTTAACTCTTCACTATTGTTATTCTTATACATTTTTCTAAGGTCCACATTTGTGTGACTCTTTTTGCTGATGTAAACACTAGAATCTACCTATTTCGGGACAATAAAAGGATTTTCTATTCTATCCCATAGTGCACGTGTGAGGAGTATCAAGACACTCTTTTATGTTTTAGGTTAGTTTTTGAATAGAAATATTAATCAAAATAGCTGTCCTTTTGTTTGGTGGAAGTTCTAAGCTACTGTAACGTCCATTACAGACTGTGTATATTTGGATGAAGAGCGATTCTACACGTCACTACATCTATTGGTTTACAAGGTTCTGTAAAATTACTCTGAAAATTTTGCAGCAATGTACTGATATTAGTGTCAACAATATTGCTTAAGGACCCAAATCCAGAGATGAATGAAGCAGAGATGAGTTCTTGTTGATTTAATAAATAACTGGGGCAGATATCCAAAAATGCAAAATACAAAGAACTGAAAAAAACACAAAAACATCAGGGAAAACTCACATGGGGAGCCAGAGACAGATGAGAAGGAGGGGAGCAACTAACAACAACAAGGAACCAGCACTGAGTGACTGCAGAGGTGGAGTATTTAAGGGGAACAGAACAAAGGATGGGCTAATGAGCCGAATATGGAGCAGGTGTGAGTGAAACTAACTAGAAGGAAGCCAAGAGGAAAGGAAACAAGCACAAGGGGGCAACAGATAGTAACTAAAGACTCCTTGAATATAATGGAAAATAAAGCAAAGATCAACAAAACAGAATAACTAATTACTGAAAACTCAGAGTCCCAAAACGGGAGAACCATAACAATTAGACTTTTTTTGCACAATTAAAATCTGAAGTATTTTCAAAGGAGAGATTTTCAGTTCTTTATCCTGAGTAGATTTTTGACCAAGTCATGAAGTCAAAGATTATGAAGTCAGAGACTGGATCATTCAATTGTCCTTTTTGTGTCCATATTATAGCAAATAAAACCCATTCTAATCAATGCGGTAGTTTACATTTTGTTCATGACTTATAGTCCTCCTACACCATCTATCAAAGATAAGGATGGAATCTAGTTTGTGTTGATTATGGAGCGAAACACACATTTACAAACACGAGATGAGATATTGAGACACTGGAAGGGTAATTTGGATCAGGTACATTTTGAAATAGAGGGAATAGAAGATTTTTTTTTTAAGACTTGAGGAACTTGGACTGTTCTCCCTGCTGCCATCTGAGAAGATGCTTTGCAGCATTCGATGCAGGACCTGCAGGTTCTGCAACAGCTTTTTCTCAGACAGGTGAACTATTGAAACTCTAATCCAGACTCTGCATCACACTACATCAAACATAATATTTGCACTAAACGGCTGATGTTTTTCATAATCCATTTAAATAAAACACAACTCGATGTTCTACTGCATTTCTCACCATATTTATTTCATTTGCACTGCACTGAACCCTTCCATGTCAATGCCTTTTGCACCATGACTCTAAACTGATTTTCTTTCTCTCCTACACTGTTTAAATTCTGATCACTTTTGCACTGTATAAATGGAAATGTTCATTTCACTGTTTTAAGCTGGCTGCTCTTTCATTGTTGAAAGCTGTATGCATTTACATTTAATTTAACAATAGAATGGAATAGAAAATCCCTTTATTGTCCCACTGTGGGGAAATGCTGGTTTACAGCAGCAAAAAGATTATAGAAAAAATAGTAACAAAAATGTGTACCTTCGAAAAATGTATAAGAATAACATAATAGTGAAGCAGGAATAGTCTGGTCTGACTTGATCTGACTTGATTGGCTTGATCTGCTTCTGCAAAAGTCCACCTCTAGCTCCTTGGCACCAGACCACAAAGTTCTGGGTCCACTGTCTGTACTCTGAGTCGTCTCCACCTGAAATGAGGCCAACTATGGCAGAATCGTCAGAGAACTTCTGAAGGTGGTCATCATTCTACATACACTCTGTATAAGTTTAAGTCTAACAATGAGTGTAATTAAATCTAAATCTGTATCCATGAATGGATGACATTGCTGCAGCAGAGTCATTTGTTGATCATCACTGACAGTCGATCTTTTCCATACATTAGTTTTATGTTCTGACTGTTTTTCTTCAGCTTCTTATATCTACCATTATTACTTAAGTGTAAATTGGATTATTTCTCTTAATTTGATCCATATTTTAACTTCTATCATCCCAGATAGCTGGAAAATAACATCTACCTACCTATACCCATACTTACAGTTAGAGAGCTAGCGCTTTTTAGATGCAGTTTAAGTTCACATCTGGAAACAGTCCATTTTGAATAACTTGAGTTCTTTACAGTATGTGCCGATGACATCACACAAAAATCTGGATCTGATTCTAACTTCCTGAACTAATCAAAGTATGTCCCTGTGAAACCATAAAGCAACAGTAATGAAAGACATTTAGGAGCACACACCTCTGAGAGGATGTGACTTTCATGTGCAAGGCAGGATCTCAACACCAGTCTGACCCCTTGATTATATGGGAGGGATGAAAGAAGGCAGGGGGGGCGTCTGTGGCTTTCAGTTTAACATGATGGAGCGCAGGAGGAGGAGGTGTGAGAGCGGCAACATGTGTCCACTGAAGGACAGGAAGAGCTTTATAACAGTCTGCAGTCCATCCATCCCTCATCCATCCCTCATCCATCCATCCATCCATCCATCCATCCATCCATCCATCCATCCATCCATCCATCCATCCATCCATCCATCCATCCATCCATCCATCCATCCATCCATCCCTTTACTGATGCTCTGACTTTTATTGGTCCAGATAATTTGTCTTTTGTTCAAACCATATTAGGCACACTGGGGTGTCTCTGTTCTTTTTAAACTATAGCTTAGAATAACTTTTTTTGTTTTTTCCAACACATTATTTTGAAGAGAAGCTGGGTCATAGAGTAGCCAGTAGCCCATGGGTGGAGTAGAATAAATTAGTAAGCTGCCATATGTCAGCCTTGTGATCACAGAGTGACTTTGCTTCACAGTGAGGGAGTGGTTTTAAATGAGCATGTTCATAGAGGCATGATGAAAGAGTCAAATACTCCGACTGGAGGAGTGTATATTTACACTGGTTGCAGTTGGTCTTTTTAAGTCTTGGTTCCTATTTTGAGACTGGATGTAGTATGTAAAAAAAAAAAAAAGATATACATATATTTTAATTTTATTGCACTTACTATCATCTTTGCAGATCTTCTAGCTATTTGTATTCCTCAAATCTCACTGCCTGTTTTTGCTCTTGATCATTCATCTGTTGCTCTTTAATTCCCGCCTGTTGGCTCTCTCTTTGTGTCTCGAACATTTCTTGTCCAACTTGGCTGGAGTTTAGATGCTCCTCCAACTGTTTCAGAAATAGGGAATATCTTTTTTAGACCTGTCAGAAAACATGTCAGGGAAATTATAAATACGTTTTCAGCTAAACACTTCAGCACTAACAACGAGTATTCAGGTTGTAATTTCGGCTCTGTGATACGTCTTGGTGAAAGTTTTTTTGTTATACAATTATTGACATAAACATTGCATGTTGGCTAACTCAGCAACATGCTGTGTTAATAGGATGAACATGCATGCTGAATACTAATTTTTTGTTCCTTTCTGATGAATCAGTGACAAACAGGATTAGAAATTTTTTTAGACACTTTTTCCAAAATAGCAAAGGGAAAACATTTCATAACAGAACCAACAGCAACACATGAAAAAAAAACAACTGCTGAATAAAACAAAGCAAAATCAGAAATACATAATCCCAGTGAGCCTAAGGCTCAACACAGTATAATGCTGCCACCACCATGTTTAATAGTAGGGACTGCAAAGGCAGTTAGTTTTCTGTTTTATATGATCAGAAAAGTTCTAATTTAGATTTGTCTGACCATGGCACCTTCTTCATTTTTATTGTTTCTTTCAACATTAGGCTTTTGTAATTACTTTTTTATTAAGTTTAATTCCTTTTTATTCTATTTTGTATTTATACTGAGATTAGATCTCTTTACAGTCATGCTCTAATCTGTTTTAGGGCCCTCACATAAAATCCTGAGAATAAAACTCTAAAGTTGAGACAATGTGGCAAAGATCAAGTGGTACTAACACCTCCAAGACTCTGTATCTTCCTCTGTTAAAACCCCAGTGCGCAAACTGGAAAAGAAAAACATTTTAAAGGGCAAAGAGAAAGAAGCTGCAGCAGAGCCACATGGTCAGCATCCTGGCATTAAATTGAAAGGAACATTTTGAGGGGAAGCTTAGGAACAGGGCTGCGCTCGTTCTCAAACAACCACACACATAGACAGAAACACACACGCACTGAGTGGTGGTTTGGAGACAGTGTGGGAGTGCATACGCCTCCGCTTCCCGAAATAACCCCCCAGATGAGGGGCAGGGAGGCAGGGTGAGGTTGGTTCAGAGAGATATAAATGGATGTTAATTGTATGGCTCTCTCAGATTGCTTTCAAGCCAAAGCACAGACTTATAAGCTTCCATACTCTCTAAGTTTAAAGATTTTTCTCTCTCCCTTGCATGCTCATCATGGGTGGCAGCTTTAATGCCAATGTGTGCATTCACATCAGATTAAAATGGGTAGTAATTTTAGGGCTCTGGAATAAAGTTGAAATCCAAGCAGAACTCTCGTGTAATATTTCCTGTTAATCCCTCCAAGAATAGAGAGCAGAGGAAGGCACAGGGACTATGATTTCCAAAAGCTTCTTCCATAAGAGTTTGAGAAGATGACTGTGCAGACTCTCCCCTGTTTGTCTGGGCTTAGAGACTCGCATTATTTCTGTTTGGATGCATCCAGTCAGAGGAAGCTGCATCACTATGGCACAGCTTTATGCAAACACAGTTGGTTTCTCCTTTTCAAGTGTCAATTAAAGACTAAGGAAAATAAAAATAGATGAATTTAGCCTTCAAACCTCCCAGGAGGCTATTAAATGTGTAGAGGATTAGAAGAGGAGCAGAAGAGTCTCTAAATATATACAGTTGATAATTGCATGCTTGAATGTTTCACCTTTGATGTGAACAAGCAGCAATCAACAAGAAAACAGAATATTTTGAATCCAATACAACATACAAAAAAAATATATCTGTGCTGTCATATATATGCGATGCTAAAATATATGTTTTTGTGTGTTATCCATTGCTTAGTATTTTGTCAAATAGATAAGCATAGAAGATGTGAAGCAAGATTACCAGGAAGAAACAAAGCAGCCAAATTTATAGTCAAACCACTCCCCCTTTTGGTCATCTAGGGAACTACAAGTTGAATTTTTCCTCTTCTCACCCTTTCTTTTGCTACTGTGAAATTAACATAATTAACACAAATGTCACAAAAAAAGCCTTCTTTTTTTTGCATCAATGGTTACAATTTATCATTTGTTCTTAAGCATAAACTTTATCTAAAAAGGGACAGACTATATTTTGAACATATTTGACCATTTAATGCACAGTACCAGATTATGGCTTTTTGTACATTCACATCTGCAACAAAGGTTTCATGGAGGAGGCCCAGAGGGAGACCCAGGAAATGTTGGAGGGACTATGTTTCTCTCCTGGCCTGGAGCGCCTTGGGATTCCCCTGGAGGAGCTGGCCCAAGTGGCTGGGGAGAGGGACGTCTGGGCCTCCCTACTGAAGCTGCTACTGCTGCAACCCGACCCTGGATAAGCGGAAGAAGATGGATGGATGGACATCTGCAGTCTCAAGTTTACAATGAAAATATTATAAACGGAGGCTCTTGGATTTCTTACAAAGAAGTTGACAGTAGAGAAATTAATTGTTAATTGTTACAGAAAATGTATCTACACCCTAACATATTTCGCGTTTTTTAACTAAAGGTTATAAAACACCAAAAGCGGGCCTCTCTGGAAAACCAGGCCTCATGTATTAGTGGCATCTGTTTAAATGAAAGTTATGAATGGTTAAACCATGTCTTAGATGTAACAATAGTACAGTAACAGCCTTTTTCTCCCATGATTTTTATTACTTTTCAATGTCTCCTGAGTTTGCAGAGAATTTGTATAAAGGCAATCTCCTGTTCTGCATCATTTATTATTCCTGGGGTAGGCTACACTCCAGCACAAACTCGATTTCTTGTTTGCAGGTTTGAATTTTACATCTGTTTCCTTTTAAAAGCCAATATTACTTTTAGGATTATTGTGCTGTTAGTTTATTCAGCTGAAGTCTTGTGTCTATTTTCCGGGTCTTTCATGTTAATGAGACCACCGGTCTAAAACACTGCAGGTCTAATTTTTCTCAGAATATTGAACACTTTCTTAACTGAGCCAGTATTAATGATTCATAGAAAAGACCAGGTCAAAATGGCCTCCATACCCGAGATCTTCTGCTGGCCATAAGAAAACAAAGGCCAGTGCAACATTTATCAAAAACATATTGATGATTCCAAAGAATTGTTTTCTGTATCAGTGTCAGAATTAGAAGGATTCTATGACACTGTGCACGTTGGGTCCTGCTGCAATAAAGCATCCCTGAACCATGACACTTCCATCTGTGCTAAACGGCTCTTCTCGTGGAATGCCTCACCTGCTTAATGCCAAACATATTCTGTGTTTTTGTTTCCAAATGCTAAACTTTTACACTCATCTCTCCAGAGGACATTTCTCCAGAGGCTTTATGAACTCATTTGAAAACGTTCAGTCATGTTTACAGAGTTTCATTAACAGGAGTTTCTTTTGCAATCCTCTAGTCAAAATGTATCGTATGCATCTGCTTATTGATTTATAACTATGTACATTTACTAGAATATCCGAAGCCTGCTGCATGTCTCTTGAAAGGAGCATTTCTGGAGACTTCCTCTAGTATCTGTTAGAGTGAACTTGGTTGCACAGCAGGAGAATTTTTGCCTTTCTAAAACAAGCAGGAGCAAAATAGAGTGACACAGGACTTAACATTAACATATGATGCTGTTATGTGCACCCTATATGGTACACTTAAGTGATTTTATCCAATTTAACTGTTAATTAAGATATGTAAGTCTTAGGCAGCTTCTCATTAAATTTAACAAATCTTACTTTTTGTGTTTATTTTTGAATTAAGTGCCTCTAAAAATGTATTAAATATACTGGCTTTATAATACTATTCTATTTTTTCATGACGTGGTATCTCTTAAACACATAATTCTAATGGGGTAGAATTTGATATTGTGTAATAGGCTGATTATATGAACATTATTTCAAAATTGACTGTCAGTCTCCATATTAGGATGAAGTACCATTAGAAAATACCCCATAAGCATGTAGATTACTTTTAGACACAAATTACAGCATAAATATTTTCACTATTACAAGTCATTTTATTTTTTTAGATGATGTCATGATATTAATGTTTTTTTTTTTCATTTGTATTCTTTTTTCAAATACAAAACAGAGAGGAAAACAACACAAAAACAAAACAAATAACTTTTTTTTCTCGTTGTAATTAATAAAAATAATAAGAAAAAACTGTTGTAGTACCTGTTCCTTTTCAAACATCTTAAAAGAAAGAACAGGTGCTTTATGAATGGATATAAACCCCAGTCTTCACCAGACTAATTACTATAATACCATGTCCAATAATATCCAACAACATCTTGTCTTATCCATAAACAATTCATCACTTTTGTTGTAACATTCCAATATTTTTTTACTTATACAGTTTCTTAAATTTACAAACACACTTGTATATCACTTTAGTTCAGAATCCACAGTGTTTCACATCTTAACTACATAGACAGTCACACACATGTTTCAAGTTTTAAAATGAAACTAACTTCTCTGGCCATTTCCTGATACACATGTAAAAAGATTTATATATATATATATATATATATATATATATATATATATATATATATATATATATATATATATATATATATATATATATATATATATATATATAGTTAGCATTCTCTGTTTTGCTTTTCATATAATAATAAAAATATTTGTATCAACAATCAATCTTTCAGTTAAAACATCAGTTTGCGTGTAATAAATGAAATGATGTGATGAGTTACTGACATAACAATTTTCAATTAATTTCTTCTTTATTCGATTTTTGGTCTCGTGTTTTGTTGCGTGTACTTTTACCATTTAAATATTGGCAGGTGATTTGTTTTTTTGTTTTTGTTTTTTCTTTTTTCTTAACGTTTGTTTATGAAAAAATGTTAATTTTATTTTTTAATTTTTATTTTTTTTCCAGACATACAAGTATATAATAAAGACAGTATATGTCCATATAACATAAATTAAAACAGTCTGAAAAAGGGTGTATTGGCAGAAGCAAGAAGCTTACAATGCCCACCCTCCATAGGCAATTTACATTGGACAGAAGAAAAATAAGATAAAAAAGATGGCTACCGTTTATTATCAACGTATGAATTTAGGAAAAAATATTATTCTACAATAATAACATTATTTTTAGGAAAAAGAAAGGGAAAAAAAAGGTAACGCACCCAATATCTTACTTCACTTAATTGCATTCACATTTTTCATAATTTTTGTCTTATTATTCTAAATATGTTTTTTAACCTTGTTAATGTGGTACAATCTTTTAGCTCCGGATCTAATATGTTCCACAAATCAACCCCAACAAAAGAAAATTAGGCTACGAAACAAACTAAATGTGGGTGCGCGTCTACTCTCCGTATTACGCTAAAGCCGATCGACATTTTTTTTCTCCCTCACTAACTTTATTTACACCACGGAACGTACAGACCAAGCACCTTGCGCGAAGAGACAAACAAGTCCCGGTTCGCAACAGTGACGTCAGCACGCAGCGGAGTGGCGGTGACGCGCAGCGATTGGGTGAGCCCGGGAGCTAAAGTGTATAGAGTAAAAAAAAAAAGAAAAAGGAGACGCGGGGCATGTGGATGGTCGTTTGGTGCATGGCGCGTGTTTTGAAGCTGCTTATGGAGAAATGTCTTGGGCCGTGAGTAGTGAGGAAACAGGAAGCGATTCTTGTGGGATGGAAGAGGGAAATAGTGACAATGAAGGTTGGAAGATAGCAACATCAAAAAATGAGAAAAAGCGGAAAAAACAGAGATCAGTTCAAGGGGAATCTAGTTCAGAACAATCCAGTGATGATCATTCCATACATTCCACAGCACAACAAAATGAATTCAAAGTCATATTCAAAGTCGTTAATCAGGCAGACTCTTTTACAAATTGGAATCCGGTTCACTTAACAAAAACCATCAATAAACTTGTCGGAGAAGTCAGAGGTGCCAGAATTCTGTACAGTGGAGACCTGCTAATTAACTGCAGAGACAGCGCCCAGCAAGGCAAAGCAATACGTATCAACAAAATTGACGGGATAAGAGTTCAGTGCAGCCTAATGGAGAACAAAAAGATCAGCAGGGGAGTCATTGGAGGAGTTCCTCTAAAAATTTCTGAAAAAGAGATTCTGGAAAACATAAGCGGTGCAAAAGTAAAAGAAGTAAAACGGTTAAAAACAACAAGAAACGGAGAAAGATCTGACAGTTTATCTGTGCTAATTAAATTCGAAGAAGAGCAATTACCAAGCAAAGTATTCATCGGTTACATAAGCTATAATGTCAAAATCTACAATCCTCCACCATTGAGATGTTTCAAATGCCAAAAATTCGGTCACGTTGCAGCAGTTTGTAAAGGGAAACAGAGGTGTGGAAGGTGTGCAGGAGAACATGAGTACGGAAAATGTGGAAAAGAAGCTAAAATAAAATGCTGTAATTGTGGTGGAGAACATACTGCTGCCTATCGCGGCTGTGAAGCAAGCAAAAGGTCTGAGGAAATTAAAAAAATGAAATTTGAGCTCGGAATAACCTACGCTGAAGCTGCAAAAAGGATCCCATCTCAGTCAGAAAAACCCAAACCTACAGTTCAACACACAGGCAAATTCCAAACCTCTAGAGAAATCTCCAAAAATTAATGAAGACTCACTTATTGTTAAAAAGACAAATTTTGTTCTTTTCATGGTAGAAGTAATTAATTGTACTGCACAGACAACAAAAAAAACGGAAAAAATCAAAATAATAGTGAAGGCTGCAGAAAAATATCTGGACATTAAAGATTTGAACTGGGAGATGGTTGGAAGTATGATGGGAGGACCGATGGGACCATCAGAAACTGGCAGAGTTAAGATGACCTAGAGTAAATTAAAATTATATGGGCAAATGTGATTTAGTATTATGTTGGTTTAAGTTACACAGGTTTTTTTTTTTTTTTTTTTTTTTTTTTTTTTTTTTTTTTTTTTTTTTTTGGGGGGGGGGGGGGTGAATCGTTTCCTGTTATCTTGCTTTACTCCATATCAGTTGGTGGCGGTAATGCACAATTCACAAGTCTGCCAACCGCCATAAAATCCCATAAGAAGAAGAAGAAGAAGAAAAAAGAAAAAGGAGACACGGATGAGAACAACAACAGCTGCCGCCGAATGAAGCCAGCTAAAGTCACAGCCTCGCTCCTATGGCTCAGTCGGTAGAGACCTCGGGTAAGGAACCGTCTTTAAAAGCCGTAGTTAGCGGAGAATGGCCGCAGCAGCTTCCTTCCTGTACGAAGTTTCTTTTGTCTTCCTCCGACAACAACAACAAAACAAGAGAGCCAGTGTTCACATGAGTGAACAACATTTTATGTCCCCGCTAACAAATATGTTAAAGCAAATTGTCAAATAACAGACTTATTAAAGCGTGCTAAGAGGGAAATTGGTTTGTTTTTGCGCGGCCGTTTGTTGGCAAAACCTTTGGACCAGTTTATGGGGGAGAAGCTGATAGGCAGCTGGGTGTGTTATCAGGTGGTTCCCTCACAGAAACAATCATTGAAATGCCATCATATGTGCCCTGTGTGCTGGGATAGTGTTATAAAAGGGAGAACGTTAAAGAGCAACTGGTTAGAGCCACTTTATCAACTCTACCGGTCCTCCACAAAAAAATAGCAACCACAGTTTATTTTTGTATCTCTGCTTTTTTTTTCTATTTCTGTTTCTGTCTGCTTGAACCACAGTCATCCTCAGCAGATGGCCGCTCACACTGACCCTGGTTCTGCTGGAGGTTTCTTCCTGTTAAAAGGGAGTTTTTCCTCTCCACTGTCGCTACAAGCATGCTTAGTATGAGGGATTGCATCCCAGTCAATGAGTCCATGCAATTAACTGGTTTTCATTAGATTGAAAACCATCTGACTGTATGATCTGGTTGAACTGTAAAGTTCCTTGAGATGACGCGTTGTGAATTGGCGTTATAGAAATAAACTGAATTGAATTGAAAAATGCTGCTGAATCAGGGGGTGTCTATGGTACATTGACTTCCAAAGGTCAAAATAAGTGCAGCATGAAAATCAACATAGATTGGTTCAATTAAATTCTGTTAAAAATTTCATTAAAACTAAAATTTAACAAAAAAAAAAAAATAACAATAATCAAGTTAGCGATGTAATTATATGGTCTGATTCAGAGCAAGATGCATAAAGTCCAGATCAGTTGAAATTATTACTCAGCATTTTTAAATAAAGTTGATAATTTAACTCTAATTACAAAAAATAACATGACGGATAATAAATAAGGAAAGTTGAAGTGCTGACCCAGGTGCACTCTCTATAGGATCTGAAAAATTCTGCTTTCTTTTCTTGATTTAACTTCTTAAATGTGTCTTTTCTTTTCCCAGATCCTATTATGGCTGCAACCTTTACCATTTCAGACAGCGACACTGAGCCATCAGAGGAGGTGGAGGAAACAAGAAACAAGGAGCCAAGGATACGAAACAGTGGGAAAAGTAGGCAACCGGAGGAGATTTTTTAGGGAAATGTGGAGTGGGGTGTAGAGGCTGTACACTGGGTAATTGTTAAGGCTAAAAATAGATGAAAAGTCCCCATCTGAGATGTTTGCAGTTATACTTATAGCTGCAAACTGTTGCATTAGTCTGTATTAGTCTTTATGCTTGAACATTTCTGAAGAAGTAATTAAAAATCAAATCATGTGGCGAAAAAATTTTAGACCAATTACTGCATTTTTTTAATGTATTAATAGACGCAACAGCTCTAACATTTAACTATCTCATCTGTGTCACTCTCCTTTAATGCTTTTACCGAAACCTTTTGCTGTTTTCTCTCTCAAATGCTGCGAAACCTGTTTTTCCTCCATCTAAAAAAAACCTCTCAACAATTCAGGGCTGCTTAAATCTCTGATCTTGCAGATTTCCATTGCTTTGTTTTATCTGCTAATGCCTCAATGGAGGTACATTAAGGAATAATCTAGAACCCTTTTTTTTGGCTTTTAACTTTCACTTTGCAGCACATCGTCGGATCAGACTGAGCTCGGAGTCTCACGCATTCACCAGAGAGGAGGAGGCCAGGGGGGAGGAGGAGGTCGGGACTCCCACTGAGGGCTATCCATTCAGGGGCCGATCTAATTCAGCTCCTCCGGCTCTGTGGGCTGCCAAGAAGTACGGCCGGCAGCTTCGAAGGATGAGTGATGAGTTTGTCACCCTGCTTGATAAAGGGGTAAGAGTGAGACTATAGTGAGTGTTGTAGGCCTGGCTTTCAACTTTAAACGGATTTGCTCTGCTTTTTGTTTCCCAGGAGTTGAGGAAGGTGAGCAGCACGGGGACGAACAGACCAATACGCCATTCCAAGAGCTGGTGGAGCTACCTTTTCAGTCACCAGGAGATGGAGGGAGAGAACAGTCACCATGAAAACCACACGCAATGCACTGAACAAAGAGGAGAATAAGAGTTAAACAAGGTTCTGATAGTGGGGAAAAAACGACGACCACTAAACAATCTGACCTGTGACTGGAAAAAGGCTTCCAGGTATAAGGACTTGGTTAAATAGGACGTTTATAACTTTTGCTATATACGTTTACTTTTTTTTGGAAGTGTAAGAAGTGATTTAAACATGTTTGGCTGTTTTTTTGTGTTTTAGGGAAAGAAAGTCAAAATCCGGCAAGGCGAGATGATATCCTGAAAAAAAAAAATTATATAGATATAATAATTTTTTTTTAGCCTGGTTATTGGATCAGTTTTCTCCTTCTCCACTTCATGCCCCCTAGCTGTAGGATTGCTGGATATCAGGGACAAATGCAGCTGCAGCGTTATTACTGAATGCTTTAGTCTTGACTGCAGTTAACCAACATGTTCTTCCCTTTTCTTCGTTTTTCCATCATCATCTTGTTCTTCCTGCAGAGCTTTAGCACATTGGTCACTGAAATTAAGAGCTAGTGCTTGTGTCAAAAAACATGTAAAGTCCATGAAAAGTATCAAATCTATTACCCACATTCAAAATATATTTGAATAGTACTTGAAATTCATATTAGAAGTCGAGGATTGTCACCTTTTAAATCCAGATATTACTTGTTATCAGGAACATTGTGCATTCATTACCGTTTCATCCGTATACCTACATACCTATCAGTTTTATTTAAGTTTTTTTTTTAACATTGATTATAATTTACTGTGATGTATTATGGAGGTACACGTTCTGAAAAATACTTAGAATTCAAGTAAATTAGGTTTTCTGCCCCTAAAGGTTTGCTATCATTCCCAATTTCAATTGGTTGTGATTCAATACCTAAATTTAACATTCAGTTGTTATAAAATATGACCTGGATCAAACCAGAATAACTCAGCCTTGTTCTGCTGGTCGATCCTGTTTTTTTCTTTTCTTTTATTGTCTTAGACACATCTCACTGTAGAGCAGACTAATTTTTCTGCAGTCAACAGCTGTCAAAGATGTGAAAAAGAAACCAAAAGACAAGCAATTAAAGGGCGTACTTTCTTCTTTTAACAAGCTTGTACTCTTGTAGCTCATGATAGTAATAGTCTTTTTTGTTGTTTAAAATAAGTGGACATGTAGAAAGAATAAAAAAGGTGACCAGAATGATAAGGGCCTTGTTACAGACTTGTAAATGCTATAAAGCAGCAATGGTAAAAAGCTATAGCGTATATGCTTCAATAAAGTCCAGGACCATGAAGAGATTTAGTCAGCTAAAAGGAAGAACGTGGGGAAAAGGAGTCTCCCCTCTGCTTTATCTGTAAGGGTTTAAACTACACATCATTATCCTCTGCTACACCAATTATACTCTGTCAATATACATTTGGTTTCCCCTATAATAAAATAATAATAATAAAGTCAGATGGAGCCAATGCTTCCCATGTAGTAAGCATTAGCTCCATCTCCTGTCAGCTGATCTCATTTAGCTCGTTACAATGCAAGTTTAGTTAATTATCAGCAGAAAAAAAAGCATTTTCTTATCCTGACACACTTTAACAGCTGTGGTCTGTAGTTGATGGCCTGGCTGTTGACTCCCTGCTTGAAACATAGCATACACAGCATTGTATCCTCATGCATTTAGTGCTGATTCACTTTATTTTTTTAAGCCAATATGCCATCTCAGGTGTGTTCAATCACAGTGTCATTTTAGAGGTGTTATTATTTACACACAGCTGTGTGATTCCATATAGAGTTGTCCAAATGTGGCAGTGCTCATCTTTTTTAGAATTGGAGAATTTGGAAGATTTGAATGACAGGTAGTGATTCATTTATCATTAAAGATTTTCAGAGTTTCTTGCTGTAAAATATGTTGATAAATTCCCTTTATGGAGTTAAAAACGATAATTTGTTTCTCCATAGTTTTGTCTGCCATGAAGACTTGCAAGTAACCTGCAGGCATTTTCTTTCTTTTTGATCACAGGAGACACAAGCACTGACCTGTTTAGATGATATTAGTAAGTACAATGTTGGATGATGGATTTTTAATTGATTGATTTAAGGAAGAGGATTAGGTCAAGGATAAAACAAATGTTTTTTTTCTGACTTTAATCTCAGAATTTTGACTTATTCTGACTTTAATTTCAGAATTAATCTGATGGACATATGGCTAATTGTAATATTCCTACTTTATTGAAGTGATAATCCTGGTCTTTGCAATAGAGTTCTAAGTAATTTGACTTTTAACTCTGAGATTAAAAGTCAGAATTCTTTTTTTTATATACAAACTTGTTCCTCTGCTTCAGAGCCTTTTCTGTGTTAAGCAATCATTATACTCGACTATCAGCAAAATGCTTTATTAGATCAAATTTATCAAAAGAACAACAATCATTTTCGTTGGACAATCTGTGATGATGCACAAATAATATCTTTAAATTAAAACTTCAGGGTTTAGATTGTAGCCGATGAAATTTAAAGCACAAACAAATCTATCTTTCTAAAGTCTCTGACCAGCAAAGGAAAAAAAAAGGAAAAACAAATATTTTTAAATGTAAATATCTTGTAAATGTTTAATTAAATTACTTTGGTGGAGGTTTTAAGCAAACTGAATTAAGCAGAAGTTTATTTAGGAGGTTTCCCAGCAGTTCAAAAAGCAATAGGCTTTGCACAATCTGTGGCTGGTGTGATAAATTTCACTGTTTTAAATGAATCGACTGCTGTAAGCCTCAATAGATGGCGGCATGAGTTTTTTTTATTATTGAAAAATAAGACGCTTTTTGTGTCCAAACGCTGCAAAGGGTTTGTTCATTAAAGTCTTTTTGTAGGCTGTTTTTATAAAAAGAAAAGTTTAAATGTGGTTTATTAAACTGATCAGTTTTGACTTGTGGGTAAAACTTCTTAAAGGACTAAGTAAGGAGCGCTGACCCAGTCCTGTGTGTTGTCTTAACATTGTTGGCACATATTTAAACAGTTTGTTAAAGCCCCTTACTGAAATCAGCATTTTTATACAGCTTGGTTTAAAGAAAAATAAAGTAAGGCCTATCTAATATCTGATTATTAATGGTGGTAAGTTTGTCCTGCTTGTGTCTTAATTGTCTTCCTCTCGGCTTGTTGGGTTGAGTTGTGAAGTGCTCGGGTTTGTCTATGATCATATTTTATGGCTCTGGTTCCGTCTTTTATAGCTTTTTTTTGCTTGGTGTGCATTTGAAACTCCAGACAATCTGAACGGTGCCACCTTGTTTAACGACTCATCCATTTACTGTACGTTTAAAGACAATAACTACTCTTCTATTTGTTAATTCACCGCTTTGGAAAGCTTTACGCCTCAGTAGTGGAGCTTGCAGAGATTACCTTGAACTCTGAGATGGACACAGGACTAGATCTGAACTGAAGCTGAGCTGGGATTGAAGTGCTTAGTAATAAAATGAGCTGCCTTGAACATTTGTTTAACCTGTGATTTGACAGCACAGAGCCAGCCTTGAACTTTTTTCCCAATCACAGCCTTAAACCACACTGTCTGTTTTACACTAGAAAGCACAGATTTAAACGTGCAAAGCGATTATAGACTCAGACTTAGCACGTCCTTGGATCAAATACCTGCTTAGGCACCAGGAGTTTGGCGTACAATTGTATTATTACTTGAATTTAAAGTTTTGTGTAAAGAAAAATGGACTATCTTTTTTTTGTCAGTTTGTAATACCTTTTGTAAATGTATTTTCTCTACAGCTGTGAAAATTGATATATGCCGTCATGAATAAATGATTTTAAGACTTGCTTAAGTCATTTTTTTCTACCCTTTAGTAAAAAAATGTTTTCAAAATTCAGACTTTTTTTTATGATCCTCACAGACTTCCTATGCAGCTTTACAAATATTGCTTCTACTGTTATTTTTTCAGGTTCAGTTGTGTGCAGGATTCAAACAGAAGAGCTTAGTCAAGGTTTTCCAACCCTACAAACATTTTCACATTTTGTTCCCTCTGAGATACAAAGAATTTTTGTTTTAATGTGAACGAGCAAAACAAAATTGACAAAAACAAGGAAGTGGAGGGAAAACCACATTTTTTTTTTTTTTTTTACATTGCAGTGGCCCGATAGGCTTTTGTTTTGTTCTTTGCAGACACTAAACTGCCTTTAATCACTAAGGCCATCATGGTTGCTGCTGTGATAAATGCTCACCTTCTCTAGCCTATTGCTCTAGATCAGGTCTGCTGCCTGCTGCTCTGGACTCATGTTGCTGTTTGGAACCTCTATGCTGGTTCCTTATAGTGGCCAAAATTATATATAGAACCAACTGATTTGATCGCTTTTTTTAAACAATATTTGAATAAATTTTCAGAACAAAAAAGAATTAAAATATCCAAAAATGTCTATTTCTTGATCGTATGTTTGGAAATTAAAGCAACATCAAAATATCAGATAATATCCTACAGAAGAAAATCTATGCTTCATCTTTATGCACGTTTAATATTTTTTGTGTCTATTTTTAAGCTAAAAATACAAAGAAACTTTCAATTGTTTAAAATGGGAACAGATTTCCTAAAGCACACATTTACAAAAAAAAAAAAGCCGTTTTATTAAGAGATTACATGTTCACAGCTCTAAACGATTTTTACTCGTTCGGATTCAGATCAAGATAGCTCTTTGGATTTCAAAGGATGCAGACCCCTGCTTTAGATGGACATCTGTCTCTCTAAAGTTGTCCCTGACCTGTGAAGTTCCTTAGTCTTTCTAAAGCTGTCTGTTATAAACAGCTGGATTTATACTGGGGTTAGATTCACGGGTGGACTCTTAATAACGAGCTGGCTTTTGAGGACAGCTGGTAACTAGGTTTTATTAAAGGGTATTAAAGTTAAGACGGGAGTGTTGGTATGGGGGTTTCAAACGTTTCCTTTTCTAAAACATTTAAAAATGAGAAATGTGAAGAAGTTTAAGGAGTAGTTGTAAGTTCGGAACACAGTTAAATCAGTGTCACATGTTTCTGACTTTATTTAGGTGATAAATCTTGTTTTTTGGGGGTTAAGGCACTTCGGTATTTCGTTGAATTCGAGGGGATTTAATTCACCTGAACAAAAAACTATTCTGGGAAAACAAAGAGATGCTTTAATTGGGTTATTCACATTGGATTTTACTGAAGGACATTAGTCAAAGTAGATTGACAGAACTGTAAAATTTTTGAACATATACATTTTTTTTATTTTCCTTGTACTTCACAGTAACACACTACTTTATGTAGGTCAAGACAATGAAATCTGAATAAAATATGAGGAAATGTATAGCTGTAATGCAAAATAGCTTAAGGAAGACCCTCCAGAGTACTCTAGTGGCAAAACTGAAGTTAATTAAAATAAGCATACATTTAACAATAACAAACATATTAAAGGCTTTAACTTTGGCTGAATGTCGAATATGTTTGAAAATAATATATATGCATTGATACAAACACTGATACCTATTGGTGCTCCAATAGTAGCATTTCCAGCACACATGGTGATGTTTACAATATATATTTGAAGTTTCATGTCGGCAGAATCAGAACAAAGTGACTAACAGATCTATTGTTTCTGTTTCTAACTCAGAAAGTTATAGTGGGGAGCTGGAAAATAATGCAGCTGATAAAAATCTTAGTTTTTCCTCAATGAAACAAATTTCTATGTGGATGAGAGCTGCAGACTGCTGGAAATGCAGTTATGTGTGCATTAGTGCAGTCAGTGAAAACATTGATCTGTGAAAGTAATGTGTAGGAACCCAGTGATACTTGTTCTAAACGAAGCAGTAACACTCGTTAAAAGGCAACCTTCTCAGAAATAACTAAAAGGGTAAACAGAGCACTGACTGAAAAGGACAATACATTATGGCATCAGGGAAAATACAAACAAAACAACTTGATTGATGCTTCAGAAACTTTGTTATACACGTCACTTCTCTGTTTCTCTGGATGTAGCTTCACTCTGATAAACAGAAGATCTCCTGTTATAACCCACAGCATCTATTTCAGGCCACTCCTGATGGATCCCAGCAGAACCTGTGACCGCAGTCCAGAGCTGACAGTCTGTTAATATCCGTGTCACTCAGGCTGAAGTCAAACACCTCCGCGTTCTGCAGTATTCTGTCTGGGTTTGAGGATTTTGGCAGCACTGGAATACCCTGCTGCACCGCCCAGCGTAGTAAAACCTGAAAGACGGAGGGGCGGGGGAAAAAATGATGTGTTAAATATTGACATAGATAAAAATAAGATGAGTGTTTGCTTTAGTAGGGAAGGTGCACACACCTGTGCAGGTGTGCGTTTGCAGTTCTCTGCCACCTCCAGGACCACTGGGTCAGTGAGCAGCTCTCCTTTTCCTAAGGAGGAGTAAGCTTGAAAGCAAACTCCAGACTCCTTACAGAGACTCCTCAGTTCAGGCTGGCATAGCCGTGGGTGAAACTCCACCTGGAGGAAGCAAACAATCCCAAATCAACCTGACATATGATACTGTTTGTTGCCGACACAGGAAAAGAAACACCCCATTACCACATAGCCATCATGGGAGGAAACTAAGTACACTCCTGCGTTCTTAGGACTTATGAGGAAACGTATCATTCAGGTGCTGACTATATGCTTCTTGTGAAGCATATGAATGACTGTTAACACAAACAAAGACTTAATGATGCAAATGCTTATTGTTTTTCCTCCCTACTGTCATGTAAATAATAAAAAATCTCTAAATTGTAACAACTATATACTCTACGGGCATAAGTTTTCAGTTTAAAAGGAAATATCTATGAAAAGATGCATAAAAAGGGTTAAAGGCTTAGAAGTCTCTCAAATGTGTATGTATTTAAGTCTGCTATGCTGCTTCTGAATGAACAGTGTCATTTTGATGTAGATTTGAATGCTAAATATCATGAATTCTAGCAGCTAAAGCTCAGACCAAATTGGGTTATAAGCAGTGTTCTACCTGTAAGACTGCAGGGGGAACTTTGCAGCTCTGCATCAGTTCTCTCATGTGTGCTGGTGTATAGTTGGAGACTCCAATAGCTCTCAGCTTCCCTTGACCATGAAGCTCCTCCAGGCTGGCCCAACTCTGAGCTCTGTTACCTTGGATTAAACAAGAGCCCCCGTTACATCATCATGATACGCAAGAGCTGCATCTACATTTCAATTAGGCGAACATGAGAAGTCAGCTCAACTGTTATCATGACAAACACAACACATGATGCACACAAAAACTGAGAGCTGATCTAAAATCACTAGGAGTAAGAATACAAATTAGGAAAGTTAAAATCTTTATTTTTTTCTATTAAAATGTGTCTTTTTTAAAGGCTGCTAAGATTTATTTGCACCTCTAAAAGGAAAGATGCCATTAAGATGCTGAAATCAATCACTGTACGGTACCTTGAAAAGGTAAGCCTGCAAAGCAAGTCTATAATTTGGATTGAAAGAAAGTTTCTTTCCGCAGTGGATGTTGCCCAATTATATAATCATTTCCATTAGATAAAAAAAAAAAAAGCAAAAATATTGTGAAGTTTACGGTTGTAATCTGACAAAATTTAAGGAAATTGGGGAAGGAAGACTAATGTACAACTGTTTATATATATATTTATATATATATATATATAAAGCATTTCAGGTGCCTAACGTTTTGTGTTTGGGTATGCAAAATAAACATAAACTTTAATGATCTCACAGTGGAGAAATTTACTATTGACATCGGCTAAATAGTCAAAAAGAAGGTTACAAAATAAGGAAAAGACAGTACGGTATATGAAGTGCATCCACATATATACATAACAGCTAAAGTCTATTATTGCACAGGGTATTAAATATAAACAGGTTATGCATGGGGTATTAAATAGTGATTGCACATTAGTTATTGTGCAAGTTATGAAAATTTTCATCAATGAAAAAAAATTGCATTATTAGCCCTGTACCTGGGTTGCGCTCATCTGCCACTGCTAGTCCTTGAGTCCCAGGCCAGTGGATCAGATAGAGATCTATGTACTCCAAGTCCAGCTGAGACAAACTATGGAGGGCCCCCTCCATGGCCTTTTTACCCTGATCCTTAGGGCCCAACTTACTGCAGCAAGATACAGAAAAGAAAATAACATTCTGAGAAAAGTCTACACAAAACAGGTCAGCTTTACCCATACAAACAATCAGTTATAGAGAATAAGAAATATATATAACAACCTAGTTATGAACACATCCTTTCTCGTCAAGCCATATTTGGGAAGGAGCTCTCTCAGGGCTTTCCCTAAGTCAGCCTCATTGCGGTAGACAGCAGCGCTGTCAAAGGCCCTATATCCAGCAGACAGAGCTGCATCCACAGCTCTGTGCACATCTTCAGGGCCACACAGCTTGTAGGTCCCCAGGCCCAGAACGGGCATCTGAAGCCCTGTGTTCAGGGCAACAGAGGGCGAGGAGAAGGGCGTAGGGGACATCTGATGATGAAAACCCAGAAACATAATGGGCATAAGAAAATACACTGCAATAAAAAGGTTCTCATATAATATATTTTAATGTAAATAAATAAATAAATAAATCACTTCGATATCACAGCACAAGTAAATTATCATTTATCTACAACGTAAACGTAATTTTTAAATGTTTATTATCTCTGTTAAATGAATTTCAAATACCATAATCAACCCTAAAAGTTTTCACTTTTCACCTATAAGAAAAAAACAGTAAATACCTACCCTCAAGTTTACAGCGTGCTGCACTTCCTGTTATCAGCTGGCGGTCACGTGACACGAAAATATGGGCGGCTTTTGCGGTAACCACAGCGACATCTCCACTAGCACCGCCGATTGGATAAAGACAAATCCAATCAGAGTAGCGCAAACAGCATAGAGGCGGTAATAAAAAGCAGCTCAACCAATAGTAAGACGAAGCGGGTGTTTGATTGACAGTCAGGATGTTAACCGTTCATGTCCCGCTCCCGAATATTAAAGCGACAGTACAACATTTAGAGGTTGAGGAAGCGATTTTTTTTTCTCCTTGTATTACGGTACTGGAAGTTTATATTATAAAATTGATGATAACAAGTTGAAAAAATATATGTTTGAAATGCTAAAATTTTCATTTTGTCTAATTTCAGCTACGTAAAACCAACCATGGCGGGGCGACCCTTCTCCTTCCAATTCTCACAAAGTCGATACATTAAAGCTGGTAGTTTAATCTACAGGTTTAAGATCAGAGGAGGAAGCAGCTTTAGGTTTGGATGACTTTTTTACTTATTTTGTGGTTACTTGATTATCTGTGTTTATCTGAATTATTATATTTTTTATTTTGAATATATTAAATAATTTCAAGATGTATGGCTCATGTTCCCTTTTTTATTTTTGTGATAACATTGTGTGATTCCATACTTTCTTTGTTTTTTCTCTGGACCAGAACCTGTTAATAGTTATTTGTATTTGTCTGTTTCTATACATATTTATACTCAGTGAAGATGAAGTTTTGAAGGATGAAGGCTTCGATCAACAAATGGAGGTAATTACGGGGACTCTGTAATGATTACAGAACCTTATTTTTTTTCGGTTTCTGTATATTTTTATCTTACTTTGTCTCTTATACACTTTTAGGAAATTGTTCGAACAGTTCTTGCTGCTTTGGACTGCCTTCAGCCCTTCTCCACTCCGCATTATAATGTTTTTCCATGTATCCTTTCTATTGGTTTATTTTCTCACCATTGTCTTTTGTTTGCTATTTGTGTTTACTATAACTGAAGGGGTATACAAAGTTTTTTAAGAAAGAAATTTGATTTAAGAAATTTTTTTATGAAAATCGTTTCCAGACTTTCTATATACATTGTAAACATAATTAATATAACAATGTCAAAAAGTAAGTCTCCTATCAGTGTTATGCCTTCCCTCCATCTGTACACTTAACAATTACAGCCATAACAGCCACTTTTCATTTATTCACCAACATGGCCATACAATAAGACTGTATGGTATTGAAAATATTCTGATGACAAATTAGGTGACATTTTTCTTTTTTTAATCTTTACTTCAATTCCACTGGAACCTTTAGATAATTCTAAAATGCCATTTAAAAGAATTAATGATTTATTTTAAGACAATCCACCAAAATATTAAACATAACTTATATAAACATGAGTATAATGTTATAATATATAATAACGTATATGTATAATTTAGTGATTCTGTTTTAAAGGCTCTGCCTCCACTGTGAGAACTGATGTTAGATGCTGTTCAATTAGCTAATTGTTTCATTAGCATCGTGAAAAAATGCTAAAATATATATTAGCCAAATATTATTGAACTCCAAACAGTCCTTTTTGCTTTAAATATTGTGCACACTGACATCCTGATGAAAATATAATTGTAAAATATTACAGTTCATCACTCTTGGTATCATCCATCCATCCTTGCGTCTTTTCTTATCAATACCTTTCAGATAAAAAAAGATGCAGGAAATTCTGCAGACACCACCAGAGGAAGCTGTTAATTTACCCCTTCATCATTATCATCTACCTGCAGAAGAAAAAAAGGCTCGGTGAGGTTGGATTTCACATCTGTTTATAAGCAGACAGTATTGCATGGGTCTGCTTTAAACAACCTTTTGTTCAACTTTGTTGATCTGCTACTGGAACATTAGGACAATTAAGATAAGAAGAAAATGTTAGTGTTTTTAGGAAGAGCTGGATGTGATGAATAGCAAATCCTTTGGCTTTGATTAAAAATCCTGTAACGTGGGACTATTTGTCTGTTTCAGGGGAGATAACACAGGAGGTGAGTTGTTTTTCATTATTTCATCATGATGAGGTGCAAAGAAAGATTTTTTTTTGTCCAACAATATTTGCTAATTTAAAAAAAATACCTATCACAAAAATATTTAACCAGAAAAATTATTTAAAAAACTTTATTTTTTATTTTATTTTATTTTTTACTGGAGACAAAACAGAGGCAGCTCCCTACTGTCTTTGATGAGCCGAGGCCAGAGTGCAGTTGCAGGAACTCAACGCTAGAGGAGGCCATTATTGAAGAAATTTTCAGAGACATGGGGACTGGATGTACTTTCTCAGTAGCAGGGTGAGTACCTAAAGCAGGGGTCTGCAACCTGTGGCTCCAGAGCCACATATGGCTCTTTGGAGCCTCTCCAGCGGCTCTTAATAGTAGCTAAAATGTATATAAAGAGCTAAATAATTTACTATAATATATACCGGTATCAATAGCTTTAGCGTTTTTTATAAAATGGAAAAGAATGAGATTAAAAGAACCAGAAATATGTTTTAAGAGACATTTTTCTATGGATTAGCTTGAAAATTATATGTTTTAACATTAAAAATACATGAATTGTTGATTGATTGAGATGACAACAACTAATTTCCTATACAAGATAAAAAAAAAAGGTTTTCTAGAAAAAGTCATGGTATATTTTGCGGCTCTAAACAACTTTTACTTGGTCGGACTCTGGGCAAAACGGCTCTTTGGATATGAAAGGTTGCAGACCCCTGACCTAAAGAGAAGTTGTCTTCAGTTAAAGACTTTTTGTACAGCTTAAAATGTACACAAGCTTGAGCTTGGACTAATTTGACAATATTCATCAGTTTTATTGTAGTTCAACGATTATTTAAATATTCAAAAATATTGTCCCATCTTCAAGGGAAAATAATGTGTACTTCTGTTTCTGTCAGTTCACAACAAATACAAGCCAAGCCATATATAGTTGAATAAAATGCTGTACTTATTATCAGAGTACATTCAGATCAAATTACAGAGTTTCTAATACAGTCACAGTTTATTACAATGATCACAGAATGCCAATTAGAAGGAGCTATCTGTCTAAATAAACCTAGATGAGTGATAATCTGCAGGGAAGTAGCACAAAAACACAAAAAAAAATCATGTTTTAGAGATAGTCTTTATTTAAGATAAAGAAATAGCTTACAGAGGGTGTATTTTACCAGGTTTACTTTCTATAAGAAGAAAAACCAAAAAGCAATCAATGAAGGCAACATTAATGCAATGACCTATAACCTTTACTTCAAGCAGGACCAGGTGATTGAGTTCTGTTGTCACTGAGATTATCATACTATGCTGACATTCCATACCAAATATTTTCCAGTACAGGAAGTAGAATGAAAACATAGGGTTCTGGTTGACCCTAAAAAATCCTGTGTATCTGTTACTGTGTAAATGGGTTTGGGTGTAATTTCAGGACATATGCTAATATATCTGCAGTGTGGGGATTATAAATCTGATATAATCTTTTTTTTATTGCTATTTTGCACAATTTACTTAACTAAATATTTTTTGTTGGCGAATATAAGATTTTGCTGATATATTTTTTATACATACATTGTTTAGATTTGCTTATATCTTTCTACCCCTTTTACAGAATATAATAGAAAATCCATTTACTGTCCGACAATGGGGAAATTCTGGTGTTTACTTCAGCAAAAAGATTATAGGAAAAAATTGTCACACAAATGTGGACCTTAGAAAAATGTATAAGAACAACATAATAGTGAAGAGTTAAAAGATAAGAAATAAAACACTGTAGTGTAAAGTGCTTTAACAATATAAAAAACTGTGCAACTGGAGAATAAATAACAAAAGTACATCTATAGACATTTTTACAGTAATGGATATTTGAAAATAGCAGTGTACTAAAATCTCAAGCCTGGTTTATTTGGTACCTAATGGCAGAAACTCTGGCTGTGGCGCCTCCCACAATGCCTGGCACACCTCGGATACTATCCCAGACACCGTACAGGACGCTAGTTTCTAGCTCTGTGAAACGTTAAACTATTTCACCTTTTCAATTCATGATCCACCATGGACGGGTTCGTTGTTGGATTTCCAACTTGAAGGGGGAGGAATTTCCATCAAACTTCTGGCCAGAGAAAACAACATCAATCCATTACTCTCTGCTTCCCATAGTCCACTGGTCATTGCCATCAGGGATAATAGCGCGTTGTGACAAACACCAGATACAGCATTGGAATTGCTCAATAGCCGATTCCGCATCATAACGTCACAAACCAATAGGTGGCAGTAGTGTTCCTTAAGAAACATGGGCGCCTCAAGTAAAGCACATTCAAATAAAATTACTCATAGTTAAACACACTTATAATTTGTTGAAAAGTATGTAATAATTTAATACTTCAAGTACTTTCAGAAGTTTGTATTCTGGATGTGACCAGAATTTTCCTTTAATAATGTTTTTCCTGAGAAAATAAATGCATTAAAATCCTTTCTGTTTTATCACCCGTCTCTGCCCGATCGGTACCGGAAATTGGATCCTATGCTACTTCCAGGAGCTAACTTTTCCGGGCTTTCACTTTAAACATAAATCAAATCTTTTTGAGTTTTATGTTTTCATATTGTGTTAACATTATTGTATATATTCAATTCAATTCAGTTTATTTCTATAGCGCCAATTCACAACACATGTCATCTCAAGGCACTTTACAGTTTAACCAGATCCTCCAGATCATTGATTCAAAGTTTTCTATCTAAGGAAAACCAGATGAATGCATCGACTCATTGATTCAAATACAATTTCTCACACTAAGCATGCTTGTAGTGACAGTGGAGAGGAAAAACTCCCTTTTAACAGGAAGAATCCTGCAGCAGAACCAGGCTCAGTGTGAGCGGCCATCTGCCGATGCCAACTGGGGTTGAAGGAGACAGAAGCAGAGATACAAAAAGCAGCTGTAAAAGGCGGCGCCGTCCAGGAAACACACAGCCAGGCAGACGAGCACCGAGCCGGCTCCCATGTCAGAGGATGAAGAGAGTACATCCAGCCAGTCACAGTCAGGCAAACAGGACTATATAGTGCATAATCTAAATTAAGAAAAAACTAAAATGCAGATAAACATGGTTTAATTATATCTTGCAGGATTGCTCTGAGCATGTCCGATAAAGACATCAGACAAGCAGTTTAAAGGTGAAAATGTTAAAAGCACCAAATTGTCTAAGAAAAGTCATAGAACATTTTTAAAAGATGTGTATTAGCACTCTTTAGTGATTTAAGGTTAGAAATAAGTACTTTTAGTACCACAATGACATGAATTATGGCGAACTGGATGAATATCTGCTTGCATGTGCACAAATGAGCTGATGGTACTGATTGGGCTTCCGGTACGGATCCGGTAGTGACACCTAGTGGCGGAGTTGCTAAATGGGGGGTTGGGGGTGTGCTCTCTGTACATGCATCTGTTTACTGGAGTGTGAGAAACAGACACTAGAGGAACAAAGGGAAAGAAGGAAGACTTACCAAAATAAAGGCAGAAAGGACGTGACTGAAGCCCTACTGTGGTCCAAACATTTACTCGCCACGTCTGGCATTAACTCGCCAAATAAAAAATGTAGTCAAATTTGGCGAGTGTTCATCACGGACCCTAAGTACCTGTGATAAAAGTTAAAGACTTCTACATACTCTGAAACTGAAAAGCTGCAAAATCAGCAGTTTATCAAATACTTGTTCTCCCTACTGTAACTATAAACATGTAAAAAAATGTAAATGTTGAGTGCATGAATTAGTGAAATTAGTAACTAAACAATTAATCTATTTTCCTGTTCTTAACCTTTACTTTATAGGTTAAAGGATAGTAGAGCCTCTGAATGTCTGTACAATTATTGTGCTGATCATAGTTTTACTCGCAAACGTGCTTCACTGCTTCTTGCTGACATGGAAGAGACTAGAGGCGAGTGGGCGCCACATCAATCATCCTGACAGTCCGATCAGTGGAGCATAAACAATTATTTCGATTGTGCACACACACATATTAAAAGGTTATTTCCTGCACTGAGTTTGTATTTCCTTTGTATAAACAAAATCTTCTTCTGTTTTAACTTGATTAGCCCACGCTTATGCACAAACTGTGTAAACATCCTAAAGGCACCAGGGCCGTGAGCATCAGGAACACTTCTCTGGTAATCTTCGAGCTGTTCTCACAGATTAAAACCCAGAGGTTTGAGTTCAGACTACAATTAAGGTACACCGATGTGGCATCTACAGCTGCCAGTGTTCTGTTCTAGACACAAGCTGCTTCATCCCCCACAGGATAGTGTTGATGTCTAAGAATGTGTCTACATTATGCCCTGTAGCGAGGATTTGCTTTTGTGTTTAACAGCATGGGAGAATGGGATCTAAAATTTTATGTAAAAGAAAACCAAAGGCTCTGGGGTTCTCTCTTGGATACATTTTTCATAAATGTTTTTTTTGTGTCTTTTGTTTTCTTAAATTCAATTAGTTTGAATCTTGCCATTTTAAAATAGAGTTGCTGTTTAAATGTCACTTTACAAAAAAACAAAAACAAAAAAACAACGTAAATTGCATTCATAGCAATACAATACCAAAATAATTAAATTTTTGGAGGTTTTTCAAACTACCCAGGGTAGAGTTGGAAGATTTGATCAGTGAATTCTGAATAATAATAGTTCTTGAAAGTCTTTCCTGGTAGAGTTGAAGCTGGGGATAATCACCAAACAAACAAAGCCATCAATGAAAGGCTAGTGAGATGTTTTAACATCTACCTGCCTGGGAAATGCAAATAATAATCACTTTAATGTGTAAAACTAAAACATTTGCCTACTGTTGTTGCTGTTTCAGACAGTAAAGCTGTCATTTTAACCTCCTAATATCTTCTCCACACAATGGTATTTCTGCCTCACTGGTGCAGAAATACATGATGCTTTATATCAGGAGTGGGCAACTCA
Source organism: Cyprinodon tularosa (assembly GCF_016077235.1). NCBI lineage: Eukaryota > Metazoa > Chordata > Actinopteri > Cyprinodontiformes > Cyprinodontidae > Cyprinodon > Cyprinodon tularosa. Next base: position 103,425 of record NW_024039707.1, on the reverse strand, counting down.
AGTCCTTGAAGGCTGCTGTCCTGCAACATTTTGATTGATCTAACTCACTTGAATGAAGTTGCTAAATTACTTCCCCAGTATGCAGCCAATTTCTCCAGAATCATGTAATTCATCTTATTACTTTATGAAGGTGTGTTGGACAAGGGGCATATCTAAAAAAAATGGAGGATACAAGCCCTTGCTAACAGGAGTTCCCCATTGCTAATTTAGATCAATTGTCTTCGCTCAAGCCTGCAATGTTCATGATTTGATCACCTGAGAGGCTTGTTTTTCCAACATTTTTATAAACATCTAGAAGAATTTTCAGCTTCAAGTCAGTGAAAACAACTAAAAAACACAGAACATAAGGTTGTTAAAGAACAGATCAATCAGCACGAATGTAACATCACACAGTATAGTGTTGGTAAAAATTCAGTCTGTATAAATAAGCCTTTAACTGATTTTAAAGGAATCAACATCAGAACATCATCACAGTCAGGACACTGAGGCATTGGATTTCACAATCCAGGAGTCACCCCTTAAAAGGATTCAAATCTTTCCAGGGATTGAAATCTGTGAAACTATTTGAAAAAATCTTGGACTTTATGGAGAGAAATAAATCCAAATTTTAGAATTTGAAACTACTTGAATGAAATTTATCCTAATCTTAATCCAGGCATCAAGCATTTAGACAACTAATTTAAAATACTTATTTGAAATACTAGTTTAATTTTTTTTTTTTACATTGCATGTTTACCACAAATATGCCCTACAGAATAAAGTAAATGTAAATCTGAGATTACTACAATGAGCCAGTAACAACCTTGCTTAATCTCGTGAAACACAATGCAGACACTCTGTCTGCACTAATGAAGATTAAGTTATCTTGGCACATCAGATGCTTCAAACTAAAAGTGGAGCTGACAGTATGAGCTATTTTCTGATGGATACACATGACTCATCTAACGACTGGGGGGAACATCATTGTGCACTGGCATTTCTTTCCCAAACTTTAGTTTACTGTATTTGTGATGTCACAAAGAAAAGTAAAGTAAAATGGTAAATGTCCTGCAATTGTATATCACTTTATCAAGACCAAGGACTCCAAACAAAGTGCTTCACACAGCATTCAATCAGTCACACATCATACACACATTCCTACACTGAGAGTGTTAATCTACATTGCAACCACAGCTGCCTTGGGGCAGGGTGACATAAGCAAGGCTGCCATATAATCAGTGCCACCGGGCCCTGTGACCACCAATAGTAGGCAAGGCGGGTAAGGTGTCTTGGCTGAGTCACAACGATTAACATAGAGAAAGCGAGAGCTCCAACCAACAGCCCTCTGGTTACAGGACAAACTTTTCTATCCTAATACCCATCTCTGATAATGTTGAACATAAAATTCTACACCCTTGATCCCAATATACATTCAGTATTTAAACCTGGAGTGCATCAAAACAAACAATTGCTTTAAAGTACAGTTTAGGGTTATTTAAAGAACACAGCAGATGGTAATAACAAAATAGCATTAAATAAAAGCTTTAAGTTAATTGGGCCTTTTCAATCTGGTCAAAACTGGAAGGATCTGTCCTCACAAGATGAGTTAGATTATCGGACAGGGATTGTTCGCTGTTAGCATGTAGTGAACGGACCAAAGTGGACCGATCAGAAATATGATAAATAACATGATCTTATAGCAGCCCTGTCTCTTTTATGCACAAATTCTGTTTTTTTTTTTTTTTTTTTTTTATTCAATTAGACCTGGGTAATACAGACTTTCAACATACATGACAATATGTGAAACCAGGTTTACATGTAATCTTTAAATATACAGTATATATACAGTATATAAACAGTATATATAAATATATATATATATATATATATATACATATATATATATATATGGTAATATACATATATATATGTATATACATATATATATCTATACATATACATATATATATATAGATGTATATACATCTATATATATATATATGTATATATATATATATATATGGTAATATACATATATATACGTATATATATATGTATATATATATATATACATATATATATGTATATATATATATATGCATATATATATATGTGTATATATATATATGCATATATATATATATATATATATATATATATATATATATATATATATATATATATATATATATATATATATATATATATATATATATATATATATGTATATAAAAAAAAAATGTTTTCTCACCCCTCGTGGGGTGGTATGTGTCATCCTCAAGCTTGGGTCCTCTACCAGAGGCTTGGGAGTTTGAGAATTCTGCGCAGTATCTTAGCTGTTCCTAGGACTGCGCTCTTCTGGACAGAGACCTCTGATGTTTTACCTGGAATCTGCTGTAGCCACTCTCCCAGTTTGGGGGTAACAGCCCCCAGTGCTCCAATTACCACTGGCACCACTGCTGCTCTCACTTTCCACATCTTTTCTAGCTCCTCCTTCAGTATATATATATATATATATATATATATATATATATATATATATATATATATATATATATATATATATATATATATATATATATATATATATATATATATATATATATATAGATGGTAATATTCAAGTTTATTACCTATACATTTTAGGAGTTTATTGTGGCATAGTTTATAGCATAATGTGCAGAAACTCATTTTGAAGATCGAATGGAAAGTGGAAACTTGTATTAATGAATTTAGGAACCTTGAGTTGTGAAAATATTAGTCAGAAAATTATACTTGATATGATACTGTTGAGTTAGTGGCATACAGCATTTTTTTTTCTATATTATTTTATTTATTTTCCTCCTTGGAAATGCATTTTATAAAACATCCGGTATCATCTTGCATTTATCATAATATCGACAGGAGAAACTGAATCTAACATACAAACAGATTATTCTTGTCTTGTAGAAGCACATGCTAGGAAAACAAAACTGTTAATTGAATAGACTATAGGTGATTTATGGGACAATATTTTTAAGACTTAAATTGTCTTTTTTTTTTTTTTAAAAAGAAAAAAGATGTGATATTGTGAAGTTTTATACTATCTAAGTCAGGTGTGAGTAATTCCAATACCAGGCGATTATAGCATTTATGTTAAAGCTCTAGATGAATTTCCCTTTACTATGAATGTTTGTGACTTTATAATGTTATAATGACATTAAAGATATTCTATTAAGAATGCAAATCCTTTTACGGTGATCCATAAATCACATTAAGAGTAAATTGATCAATAAAATCAAAGAACAAAAATGGGATGATTTAGAAACATGTAATGAGATGTAATAATATCATATAAATATAATAATCAGCACAGAAAGCTGATTCTTTTACAGCTTTATTGGGAGTAAAGATATTTTGCAGTTAGGAGCAAAGTTTCTTCTGTTTTATGGCCTTTCATTTGCTCTGCTTTCTGCATTGCTTTTTTGATCATTCTATTACTGTTCCACCTAACAGAGAAATAACATGTAAGGTATCCTACTAAAGGTACCATTCCATCTGTCTTGCAGCAAAAAAAGGATGAATCATCCCCACACAGTGAAGGAGGCAGTGGATGATTCAGCACCCACTGATGAGGTGAAGCTTTTAACCATTATCCTGCTTAGATTCAAGTTATTTTAGGTTATGCACTTCCAAATAGTTAAATTCTTATATCCCCTTTTCATTTCCTCTCTAATCCGTGTATATGTAAAAATAGAAGCAGATGTGTGGCGTAACCATCTTTGTTGAAGCCTCAGGCAGGCCACACTGACAGTTGGAATAACGAGGGTGATTATGTTAATAATGGCATTACATCAGGCTGTATGAGTACATGTGTGATTGAGTCTATGTGAGCAGGCGAGGAAATGGTGTTTCTGGAGCTTGTGCTTCAGTTTGATTAGAAACTCCCAAAATTACCCTCCTCCGCTCCCATAATGCCCTTTGCCTTTTTATCTCACCTCATCCTTTGTTTTTATACTTGTCCGATTTACCTTTTTTCACTAAGAGTTCTCTAAGAGTTTGTTCTTATTGTTGTTACGAGTGGAAGATAAAGGATTTCAAACTGTCAGCCTTAAAAAAACAGCTCCTAATAGGTGTAGTGAATGATTTCACATCGGTTCTTATTTATGAGGGTTTCTTAAAAGTCTAGAAAACGATGAGGTTTGATTAAGGTGTTTTTCCAGGTCTGGATAATTGGGAAATGAAATCCATTTATCCAGCTATCCATTGACGGGCTATAAATTGATTCATTTCCTAAACCAGATATCCATCAAATCTATACATACAGTATTTATTACTCTGTCAGTCTGTCCATCCATGAATAAGAGAATATGAAAATAAGTTTTTTTTTTCTTAATTATAGAATATTAGATAATTTTAAGAACATAACATATTATGAATGAAACTGCATTTATTAACATTTCAGCTAAAGAAAAATAATTGAAATTTGAAAAAATATTTTTTTTCCTTGGCTTACAAAATCTCATGTCTTGGTAAGAGGAAAACTCAGCAGACTACTGGCAGGGATTTTGATTTGTTTTATGGATGAGCAAGGAACATGATTGATTTATTGCTCCTTGCTCATTTATCTGGTATTTACTTTTGTTTTATTAATACAGTACTTCACCTAACATTACAATTTACTCCTCCAAATTCAAGAGTTTAACACCTTTAAAAGCAATTAATTCATTTTATTCATTTAGCCCAACTAAATTAATGTAATATTTTAGTTCCAAGTAGATAGCTTGATTCTGATGTTATTTTTTATGATAGATTTATCTTTTTCTGGTGTTCTTTTTGCCTCTGGTATTAAATGCTGTGAAACTAGAGGGATTTTTACTGATATGTTTTTCCTTTTTGGACACTTTATATGATGCATAACAACCATGTTTATCACTGGGAGCAGCTCATTAATATCTCTAAAGCTAAATTAATACTTCAACCACTCCGCATGTATCCGTTGAGCTACAACGAAGAGCTGGGAATGCAGAGCAAGGAGAAGAGAAAGAAACAAGAAATTAAAGCCGTCTCTTCCATCAATCATTTTGGGCAATGTATGATCTTAAAAAAACAGATTTGACTGTACTTCTTCAGCAAGATGCTGCTTACATCTAGAAGATGCTCTTCTATTAGTATGCTGAGGAGAGTTTGATCTCTTCCTCCATAATCTGCTGGGGTAACAGTATTAGAGCTAATGGACTAGGGACTTCCCTAGAACCTCTGGAGTTGGTTTCATAAAGAAGAATTCTTCATAAAGTGATGAACATTATGGACACCAGTGAGCATTCTCTTCAGAAAACTGTTTAGAGGCTGTAAGAGGCTCCTCCATGTCAAGTACAAGACAGACCTCTTTAGAAGATCTTTTTTACCTACAGCTATCAACACCTTTAAAACTTGTTGAGAAATTGTACCGTAGTTACCCCAGCATTTAATATCTCTTTTGGATTAAAGCTGCAGTCTGTAACATTGAGGAGAGAGCAGACTTCGACTGAAAATTTGAAGAAAAACAGGTTTCACGCCACTCCCCCACCCTCTCTGCTTCACTCATGCCCCACCTCCAAGCTCCACCCCTCTCACAGCATCTGTGCGACCAGAAGGGGGGGGGGCGGGATTCAGCGTGTGTGAGCTGTGATTGACACTCCATCAGACGCTCCTCTGGCTGTGATTGGTTGTTTTGACTCGTCCCGAATTATTCTTTCCAGATTGAAATACAGGCAGTAGGCGGTACCAATTGAAGCAGTTTTTTTCACAGGTTACATATCACATGTACTGCTGTCTGGGCATAGGGACAGTTTTAGCCAATATGACAAAAAAGTGATTTTTAAAAACTTACAGACTTCAGCTTTAAGGAAGTATTTTTGAATTCAACTGGATTGAAGTCGATTTCATCATTTTGCTGCCTCTGCAGCAATCCCACAATCTGGGCAAGTTCAGCGGTTTTGGTGTTGAAACATACTTAAAATGAAAAAGAAATGATAACTAAAAGTGTTGTGTGTCATCCTTCCCCTTTTTTTTTTTAGATTCCTACTTTTATCTATATATTATACAAGATGGAGCTGTGCTGGCTGAGCATAAGGACCTCTTTAAGTTTATTAAAAGTTTGATTTCTTCTCTAGCCTCAGGCTGAACAGTGCACACCAGAGAAACAGAGGATGACCGGGAACCCTGGGATTCTAAAGCGACTGGTCAGGTTGGTCAAAGATGGGACAAAGAGAAAAAAAAAGAGAAAAATATCTATGAGAGAAATATATTCCTTTTTAAATAAACTACCAACATCAATTGCATCTGCTTGGCAGGAAAAACTCAAGCTGTAAAGTTAGATGAGTCTTTTTCAGTAACTAATTGATAAAACCACCCAGGGCTGAGGTCATCTCCTCAGTATTCAGTGTGTGGTAAAGGAGACACAGCACAAAGCCCCGAACCCACAACCATATATCATATTAGGACAAAAACTAAAAAAAGGCAAGGCTGAACTCCGCACTCAGATGATGATTATGTCACCAGGTTTTATTGACTGTCAGGCCCAGAGCTAAAACAAGAGCTGAGCTGTACTGTAAGTGTTCAAGAAAGAGGTTTTTAGAGATTACACAGCGTTGGGGAAATCCAGCTATTATCTGCACAGACTTTTTAATATTCTTCTGTCAAGTGTGGTGAGAACCGTGCCAGATGTCCTCAGGCACATTAAGGATTGACAAGCCCATGTATAGTGTAAGCTTGTGTTTCATGCTTAGAGGCATATGCAGTAGCTGCCATATGAAATTAACTTTTTGTGTTCTTTGTCTTTCTTTTTGCAGAAACATCTTCCCATTCATCTTCAGACCTCCTGAGAATTAAGAGTTTTAGGGATGTTTTTAGTCACTGTTATAGTGCTTGGTTCAGATGAAATTCATTCTTGGATATCCAAATAAAATAAAATGAGTACAAGTTGCAAAAAATGCAAAGTTTTATTGATAGAAGGAATATAGTGCATTGTTTTTCATTTAATTTAGCATTTCCAACAGTCTCACTTTCATTTATAGATATTATTTACAGTTGGTCGTTTAAGTTCAGATCCCTAATAATAAATACATTTTGTACATTCTTTTGGTCTCCTCTTGTGTTATTGCAAAATGCTTGATCATTAGTGACAGTTTGGTAAATAACCTAGTAAAAAACTAACGATTAATACAGATTCTCTGATTTGCATTTTGTATCTCCCTGTTATTCTCGGCTCTACCTTAATGGCTAAAGGACACCAGTCCTCTGGAACTGGAATTTAACACCCTGTTATTGATGATTTAAAATTATTGAAGTTATTTAGAGATGAGGAAAATGGGCAGAAGTTGAAAAACGCTGTAGTGTTTTTGTGTTTTTTTCTATCTCTGTAAACTATAATCTTTTCATCCTGCAAATCAGATTTGCGGCATTTTGTCCTGAAGCGATAAAAAGTCAGTAGCGTGATTTGCGGCACATGTCACATCGACATGCCTTTGCCGTCAGGATCTCGATTTCATCGTAGTGCAGACCTCGTGGGCAGTCCAGTCGAACTTTGACCTGGAAAAAAAGCAGAATATCCTCTTAATGAAATGAGCCAAACTCCAGTCCACACATAGCTGCCTTTAGTAGTACTTAAAATGTATCTGGGTGTTATATATTTGCAAGTTGAATAAAAACATATTTATTAACCAATAAAAGCCAAAGAAAATTAGATCAGTAAAACTAAATGCCACAGCAAATCATAGCTCAGTAATGACAAATAGTGGTCTTTAAAAATATGTGCTCTTTTAAAAAAACATCTTAATCTAGGACTCTAGTTATATAAAAGATGTGTGATTTTTATTCACTAAACTGCTCTTAGCTGTACTTAATCTTTAAATCTGTAAATCTTCTATTGAAAAAAGAGAAGATAAAAGAATAAAAATTCTGACAATTTAGACATATTTTATAAGGTTTTTAAACATCATTAATCCTAATTTATCATTTAGGTCAGGCATCCCCAACCTCGGTCCTCGAGGCCCCCTGTCCTGCAGGTTTTAGAGGTGTCCTTGCTCCAGCACAGCTGATTTTAATTAAAAGCTGATTAACAGGCTTTTGGTCTACTGCAATCACTATAATCCGCTGTGTTAAAGCAAGGAAACCTCTAAAACCTGCAGGACAGCGGTCCTTGAGGACCGACTTTGGGGATGCCTGATTTAGGTGAATCCAAATTCGTAAAGGTACATTGTGTAATAATTAAAGGGATTTACTGACATGAGTGGTATATATATAATCTATACAGTATGTTTGTTATTTATTTATTTAATTGAATGTTTCAATCTTTATGTTTGCCTTGCCATAGAAATTGCTTTATAATTACATAAGTCGGTTCAGATTTGTGGAGGCAGACAGAGCTGACAAACTAGTGACTGTAGAGATCACTATAATTCTTAAATGTGACTGCAGCATGTTGGCCTATGAACAATTCTACACAGCGCAGAGCGGGACAGAAAGAGACTGAACAAACTAGTGACAATGACCACTTCTGTCCTAGGCTACACCCTGGACTCGGTGGAGGAAGTGGCTGAGTGGCTTACATCCATCATAGACAACACCTTCAGTCCTCGGCACCAGACTGTAGAGGAGCTGAGTAGCTCCTTTAGTGAAAGACTTTTACACCCTTTTTGTAAAAAGGAGCGCTACCGCAGGTCGTTCATCTCTGCCGCCATCAGACTCTACAATGCGGCACTACAACAGCAATAACTAGTGCAATGTATAATGTGCAATGTACTGTTTCATACCCTGTGCAATCACCTGTTTCTCTATATTTGAAACCAATTGCAATAACTATAAATATAAATATCCCTATCCTCCGCCGGGAATCAGTGGCTGTGTCGGAATGTCTGCCCTAATCACTATAATGGGCACTAGAGACTGACATTTTTTCGGGAATCCCACGGGTCACGGGATTCCCGTTGGATTGGAGTCAGTATTAGTAACGATCACGTGATTGGGACGGTACAGGATTAAACATTAACGGGAGCAGACGGGAGCAGGAGCAAACTAATAGTAATTAAAAAAACTAGGATCGATGCCAAAAAATACAATAAAATAGAAAGAAAAAAAATCCAGTACTGGCGCAGCCATTTTGTAGTTTTTTTCCTTGAAGCCTACAGTACACTATACAGTAATGCGAGTCAAAAAAACTACACGACCAAAAAACCAACAGTGTTTCCGCTCTGAGTTTTTCACCCGCGCTCAAAAACAACAATGGAGGGACCAACAGTTACAGTAGTGGCGAACTCGACTTCAAAAAGTTTGATTTGCAACTCAAGCTGAATGAGAGTGGTGCAGGAGCGGGAGTCATTCTGAATGGGAGCGGGATGGGAGTGGGAGTAATTTCACCAGGAGTGGGACGGGACAGGATTTAGATTTCTACTCTGGCCCGGGATCGGGACGGGACACAAATTTTTTCTGTGGGAGTGGGACGGGACAGGAGTGAAAATCCAATTCCGTGTCAGTCTCTATTGGGCACTATATAGTGATTAACCTATGTTAAATGAGTGTCCGAACATCTAGAGGATGAGAGAGTAGTGAACTTGAAATTTCCCACAATGTTCCTTGAAAAGTAGTGATCATCCATGGTCCCTAGATGAGCAGATGTATTCCGGAATGCTTTGCGAGACCACTCCTCGCAAAGCATTATGGGATTTCTTGTCACAGCGGCCGACTGTAGCTACCCGACAGCAGTGACAAATAAAAAAGATGGCGTAGACACCATGCAGGGAGGCTGAGTCACATGACTAATGGGGAACGATAAGTAGTCATCATCTGTCTGAAAGGTAAGTTAACTGAGTTCGCTAAAAAATCCACTCTATAGTCCCGTTTATATATGACTGAGGGATTTAAGGGTTAGGGTGGACGATTGGACACAGCAAAGCAGAGTGGTGGAAGATCAGATTTGTCCACCGGGCAGAGAAAGGTCACAATGCAGGATAGCTGTACCACTGTAATTTTGATGTGTCTAAATGATAAAGTAGGGTTAATAATGTTTTAAAAAATTAATTCAATATGGCTGAATTCTCCAAGTATTTATTCTTTTATCTTCTCTTTTCAATAAAGCATTAACAAATTCAAAGAGTGGGATTAAGTGCAGCTAAGAGCAGTTTAGTGATAAAATCACACTTTTTTATGTAACTGAAGTCCTAGAGGCTCTCCAAACACTTAAATTAGATACTAAAATATATTTTTTTAACCTATAAAACCTATATCTATGTCAGCTATTAACTATTTACCGAAGTGGTACATGTTCTACCAACTTCAAAAATCACTTATCTAGACTAAATAGGTGTCAATAAAACAATTCTCACCTTGGCGTCCTTGTTGATGGTGCAACAACGTGATGCAGAGGTGATATTGTGCGTGAAGTTTGACGCCACCAGAACGGAGTATCTGGATGGGAAAGCACTGGACTCACAGTAGCCCACGCAGGCGTACACCAGATGGGTGCCTTTACAAGTTCCCCGACGGTCACTGCGGATGGTCACGTTGATGGCTGGAAGACATGACAAACAGGATGTGTAACTGGCATGGGGGTTTCCTTATTGGATTTACTCTGACATTTAATGAATTCTCAGATGCTGCATAAAATAAAAATAAATACAGAAATGATAAAGTAAAAAAGACAACTCATAGCATAGCAGCAAATTCAGCTATATTTACATCACAAGCAAGTGAAAATATCAGAATATAGAAAAAAAATCACATATGATTACAATTACAAAACTGTTAAAACTTCTAAAACTTCTTAAAATGCCTTTACATTGCATATTCAAATTAGTAGAGCAAAACCTGGTCTCTGTAAACGTATTTCGGTGGGTGTTTCTATTAATGTTTTCAATTTGCAACAGTGTGATTGAATAAACCATAGGTGGGCACATTTGTTGAAAGCGTGTCTACCTGACGAAGTGAGGCTGGACTCCATTCTGGCTCAGTAGTGCAAGAAAATAATATTTGATTTGAAAATAATGCACTTCATTATTCATCAGAGCACAGCTGTGGGTGTATTAAGCTTAATGTAGTTGGATAAAGAATAGTTATGGTACATAAAACAATCTGTTTTTACAGAAAACTCAATATGAGCCTGAATTCTAATTTTCAGTTTTCAGATCACTGAATCTAGATGCTAAGGAAACACATTAAATGAAATTGTTTTAGAAACTGTTCTCAAATCAAATTTGGAATTAAATGGGGAAAATAAATAACATTTAGTGCTTTGCTGCAGGCCTGGATGTCCAACAGGTTGCGTTTCTGTATTTTTAAAGGTCTAATTTCATCATAAACTGCCATGTTCGCTGGCTTGTCATTCAGCTCTTGTGGGTTTTTTACCTCCAAAACAAACAGCTTGAGGTTTTCTGCCCTTGCTCTAACTGGATGTTTCACTTTTATTAATATGTCACTTTTTTGTTTAGTTTTTTTTGACTCAGCAGACATTTAACATCCACCATCTTATGCCATTCTCTCAATTAACTTTCTGGAAAAAGTTATAAGCTTTTCCCATTTGGATGTGAAGATATTTATGAATATGATTAGAATAGAATTAATTAACAAGCAGCTTTTTTAATACTTAACAGCACTTTACAAATAATAAAAAAATTCTATAAGATAACATTTTAAACTTGTACTCTTGTTATGAAAAAAGCAATTTTAAGTATTTAGCAGTTTTATTCCATCCATCCATGCATCCATCCATCCATCCGTCTGTCCGTCCGTCTGTCCGTCAATCCATCCATCCATCCATCCATCCATCCATCCATCCATCCATCCATCTTCTGCTTATTCTGTCAGGGTCACGGTTAGTTCAGTTAAATATCCTGCAGTCAATGGGCGAAAGGTAGGGCACACCCTGGACAAATCGCCAGTCTGACGCAGGACAAGTTTTTTTTTCTTAAGTTTTTTATTTCCTCAATAAATAATGCTATAGTGTATCAAGGGTCCAGCCTCTTGAAAAACAGTTTTTTTTTTTCATTTTCTTCAAAGTAAACTTCAACATCTTCTGTAGGGGCCTAAATTCAGTTTAAGTTAAGTTAAAAAGAAATCATGAATAAGTTACAGTAAATATCCGAAAGTAAACGGTTCTTATATTCAATGTTTGTAATTGTACTGAGGTTCTTTTGCAAATCTGCACAGTTTTGTTTCTGGATGTTGAGGGGAATAGCTTCTGCTTAAGTATTAGTCAGGTAATTGGAGTGGAGCCACACAGTTTTTTGACCTCATAAATTTTTCTCTTTATCTTCTTTTATTATTTATTTTTTTATGGAAATTTAATACCTGTATCGTTTTTTTAATCTTTGAAGTAGAAGGTTAAGGATCCCGTTTGTTTTTTTGGTTTTTTGTTTTTACCATCAAGCGAGTTACAGAGGGGAAAAGAGCGTCAAGCTTATGGCTTCATTACTTATGAAACTACATCTTCCTTGAACTGGGATACAGAGATGTTGATTTTGTGTTTGCTATTAACCAGCCACCTTCATAAGTGAAGATTTAAGAGCTCTCTCCTGAACTTCACTACTCATTGACATAATGAGACTTCTGCACGTCTGTACTTATTTCAGAGTTTCCTCCTTAACAGCAAGTTGTTTAACAAATTTCTACATTTTTTTGGGAACAAAGTAGATTTTTTTCTTTTTCTGGATGTCTTGTTCTTTTTCTTTCTGATTGAAACTCACGATATAGGTGACATCCTGGGGTTTGTCCCTCTTTGCTCCATCCAAGAGGAGAGAATAGCAGCAGCAATGACATCAGGGCAAGTAGACAGATGTGTAGGACGCTCTGCGACATCTTTGCGGATCAAACAAAACAGGATGTTAGATTCTGCTAGAGTCCCATAAGTAATTACGAAACTTCTACTTGATAAAGTTAATTTTTAAACTTTTGATTTCTTTATTCGTAATAGGTGGAAGCCTTTCTTAATTAATAAAATAAACTGTTTTCTTTTCTAGGCTGAAAAATAAACAGTCTCATCCTGGTCTGCTTCATTTCCCCTCAAATCAAAATCCCCCTGCCCTGCATGTATTAATCTGAGGTGATTTCCCCACCTGCAGGACTGCCTGAATAATAACAGTCCTGTCTGAGTCTTTCCAGTCTGCCTCATCGAACAGTTACCTGCAGTTACATGCACACATACAACTTCCTCATGCACAGCACCTCTGTGAACAGTAAGCATAGCATCACATCAACAATAGTACAATGAAAATATTTGCTTTATCTTAAGCCAGTCTTTATGTGCAGAAATATACGTCAAGTGAAGCCCGACTCCACCTGACTCACACACTTCCACAACTGTGCAAACAAAACTACATTTTTCCTGGTTATTTGGTGATCCTGACCTCTGCCCTCTATTTTGGAAGCTTTTTCCAGATTCGTGCATCAGCTGTGTGGCACCAGCAGCAGAAACACCCCCACTGGGAATCAATTAGTACTGTAGGGAACAATCAGAGTACCACTTCACCACTGGGGATGTGAATCTGTGCGCTAGGCTCTTTGTGAGCTGATGGGGAAATGTCCAATTTTTCCTCCTATGTCGGAGTTTCCACTTCTGAAGGTTTGTTTTTCATGAAAGGGTGACAGAACCCTCCCTCTGTCAGAGGTAATTATCTTTAAATGTTCAAATTAATTTAGTGCAATGAATTCTCTATGAAAATAGTTCAAATTGCCCAACAAAATAGCACTCTTTTAAATTCCAAATTTGTTATAGCACTCTTAGGATTTATATTTTTAAGGATGTAGATTGTTAACTAAATGGAAAATGTTTAGTTAACAATTTAAGTTACAACCAAAAGTTTCAGTGTGTGTTATTGAAAGTGGTGCATAAATGTGAATTGAGAGGAAATGATGCTCGGCCCTACAAAAATCACTGCATCCTCTATTTTGTAGTCAGGCCATTTTACTGCAGTACTCATCTCATCAATCCAGGTGGAACTGACTGCCTTTAGTTGCCACCTGATTACTAAGTTTCCTTCTTGTGTGTAATTTGGCATCGGTGTAAATCCAGCTGTTCTGAGAAGCCCTTGGAGAACATTGGTGACCAACACCCATCATGAGGACCAAGGAACATAGCAGACAGCTCCAAGAGTTCACAGCAGAGTTAGGTTATGAAAAAAAGATCTGATTGGTCCATCATCTGACGATAGATTGCTAATCTTTTTAGATGTGTCCATCCCACTAATCAGAAAGGCTAAATAGCAATGCATCCAAGTCTCCCATGCTGACTCTGGAGGGGTTGCAGATACCTACAATCAGTATGAGAGTATGGAGCTAAATAAGGGCCATAAAGCTTGTTTGAGAAAAAAATATATATTTCAAACTACTAGTCTGCAGTTTTGGAAGTCCGCCTTATAAATCAATTAAGCCAATTGTAAAGCAAGTGGATTCAGATGAAAGAGACACATCATAAGACTTATAGCTGTAACAGCAGTGATAGACAGCATTTAAAAGAATTAACTCAGAGGGACCATATCAAATGCAAGCCCTACTTTTCAGATTCTTTTAGTTGTTGCTTGTAAACATAATAGAAAACCATTCATTATCATATCACAAATACGTACTCCTCTGTGTTGGTCTGTCACATAAAATAAACTAACAGTTAAGTTTACTAATAATTAAATTATTCACTTGTGCAGGGACCTTTGTATCTCTCATACCAAATAGCTGCTAGTTAATTAGATTCACATGATTTTTTTTCCCCCAAATGGAATAGCTCCATGTTAAATTTACACCAAGCCAAGTTTTAGTTCAGAATTTTTTTAAATGCAATTTGTTGTTTTGTTAAAAAAATTATGAACTAATGCCTTTCAAAATAAAAATACAGAATATGCAAAACACTGATCTCAAGATGAATCTGATTGGTGTAACCATGATTTAAACGTTCCAAAGTTAATATGAAGATTAAGATAAATATGTTGGAGCCTTTTTAGTTAAATGCTGTTTACATAAAAAATTCCTTTTTATCTCTTGAAGAAGAACAAGGATAAAAAGATTATAAGTCATTTTCCATAATTACATAGATGATGTAATGAAACTGATTCTTACCTGGACAGCTGAGAGTTGTGAAGTTTAGGTGAGTTGTCTAACAGCTGTCCTAAGCACCATACAGGGATATAAGTAACGCAGGTAGAAGTGATGGCACTTAAAGCCTTTGGCACACCCACAATTACAAAGATAAGTTTGTGGGATTCCCCCTCACCTCAACCGACTTATCGTCCTCCTCCTCTGAAGATTATCTTCCTACCAGCACAACCAAATATTACAATAATATTCTACTTTTTAACCTCCGTCTCTAACTTTTTGCTTCTTGTTCCTGATATTCCCTCCTTGTCCGCTGGTTTTAAACCATTTCAGGGGAAGCGTATTGCAGTGACACAGAGGAAAACTAAATTGGTTTTTCCATCAAAGCAGAACACACACACATACAGTCAGCTTTACCATACCACCTTCACAGAGAGAGTCTCAAATGTAAAAACACACATTTATGTAGAAAAAAAAAAACATAAGGATAAAGTTTGGACCTCAGGAGTTGGTTGATGATTAGATAACTGGTGTATAACCCCCCCAAAAAAGCATATGCAAGGCACTGCTGGATTTTCCCTCTGCTGCAGCAGCAGGAAGGACACGGTTGGGTCAGAAGATCCTGCGGGTTTGGATCAGCTGTGTGTCTGTGTGTGTTCAACACATGGTGGGTATATTGTGGTGAAGTGTTGGCTCTGTGTCATCCTAGCAACAATACTTACCAAACCCCAGATACTCTTATAGATTCTGCAGAGGTGCATCAATGGTGACTTACAGTAAGCTCTCCAGAAAACAGTTTTATACTGCAACTTTTAACATAGAAATGTTTTAAATTTAGCAAAACCTCAGATACATGATGAACATTGTATAGTTCTATAATATATTTTGTTCAACTTGAGCTGCTGGCATTTCTGAAAGTAGAAAGTTTTTTAGGCACTCATGAAGTGGGTGCAGAAAGCTAAACAGCTACCAATGGGTGTCACAGACATGTTTTTTTTTTTAAATGGTTTTCAAAAAATCTAAAATTGAATCAATTATATTCTAAGGTTTTCAAAGTTTGAAATATATTCAAGTTTTCTTGGATTCTAGCTAATTCATAAAATTGTATTCATTCATAAATAATGTATTATACTATATATTATTTATGAATAACATATTATTTTATTCATTCATAAATAAAATTTCAAGACATATTAAACAGTGAGACCACTGCAATACAAAATTAACCTTAGACATTCTCCCTCCTTACAATTTTTTTTTATCCATTTATTTTATTTGATAATTTTGTTCATTCCAAGCCTGTCATCTTAAAAAGGTACATGTGTCCAGAAAATATGTAATACAACTAATTTAGCTCAAAAAGAAGTGGGAAGAAGAAATCATATTAAATCCCATCCCTGTCTTCCATTATGGTATAACTTTATTGGTTATCATAACTTCCTATCTGTTCAACTGAAAGAGAAGAAAAAAAATGAATAAAAACTAAAATAAGATTTAAATAAATTCTGCCCCTTTTTATAATATTTTGTTACATAATTAGAATCCTAACAATTTCTTTTTAATATAATATTTGGGTAAAACCTGTTACCGGTAACTCACCGGCCTGTTTTATTAGTTATATTTGTCATAGCATAAAAAGGTCATTATTCAAGCACAGCTTAGCTGCTAAATGCATTTAAGCACCTAGATGTGTAAAATCCAACTTGTAGAAGTTTAAACTGAGAGTCAAAAATGGTAATAAAGTGGATTTCAGCGGCATCATGTAGTTTGTTGTTACTGGTGCCAGACAGGCTGCATAGGGTATATCGGAAACGATGATCTAGCTGGATTTCTGGCAAAATTGTCCCCTGGATTTTTAGAGAATAGTTTGAAGAAAAGAAAACATCAAGTGAGTGGCAGTTGTTTAGAGGAATAGGAGAATAGACAGACTGGTTTACACAGGAAGAGAAATGCAGCGCTCATAATCATAATTTTCATAACCAAATAATGCAGAATACCACAAATGTAACTGTTTATGGTAATTTATTTGGTAAAGACAAAAAAATCATTTTTGTATTTCACATGTAACCTAGTAACCTTGGCTTGTTTGCAAAGCTCGTCCCTCGTCGCAGAGACTACACCAGCTGCCTTTCAACAGAGAATAACAAATTGAGTCTATAATTCTCAAAATTGGACCAAAACCGACTGAGAAATTCAGCTGTTTTTTATATTTCACTTCCCTGCAGCCTGGGGCTGCACAGTGACGCAGTGGGTAGGACTGTTGCCTTGCTGCATGAAGTTTGCATATTCTCCCTGAGCATGCATGGGTTCTCTCCAGGTACTCCAGCTTCTTCCCCCAGTCCTAAAACATGACTGGTAGGTTATTTGGCTTTTCTAAGTTATCCTTAGGTGTGAGTGCATGTCTATGTTGCCCGGCAACAGACTGGCAACCTATCCAGGGTGCACCCCACCTCTCACCCATAGACTGCAGGAGATAGGTACTGACCCCACTGTGGAGAAAATGGATGGACTGGTGGACTTCACAGCAGCCAGTTGTTGTTTTAACTTTTTTGAAGATTTAGCTTGTTCGGGTTTACTGCATGCTTGCATGCTTTAATGACCCTGTCCAAATGATTGATTTCTTTAAGATGCATGGCCATAAGGAGTGAATCATGGCTGAAAAAAATCTGCCTAATTTGAAAGACATGTTTTCTTGTTTTTCCTAAGTAATCCAGGGATCACATTAGAAAGTCTGGAGAGAAATATGTTTCTTATGTTTAGATCTTAATCTTTATCTGTTGAACATGATTCTACAGTGGCGTCTGGTGCAGGTGTTTGCCCTGCAATCGGAGGGTTGTCGGTTTGAGCTCTGACTTTCAATGTCGCTGTGTCCACGTCAACTGCATTGCCTACTCATGGTAGTCAGGGGTTGGTTCCAGTGTAGGGCAACCTTGCTGCTGTCAGTGAGGCTACAATGTAGCTTGTCACTATCAGTGTTTAACTGTGTGTAAATGACTAAATGTAGTGTAAAGCACTTTGGTCAAGTCCTCCAAATTGGAAAAGTGCTATATAAGTACAGGTCATCTGCACCAGTCCAGGTCTCCAGCTGGTTCAGCCTCAACATTTACATTAATTTTAGTCAGAAGAAACCTGACGGAAACATTAATGATTACTTGAACACTAAGCCAGCCGGGGCTATACTGTTATTTCCTTCCAAACATCCTGGAAAGAAACACAATCACCTTACTGCCCCAAACATCAGTCTGATGGAAAGAGGAATGTGTGACACCATCCTCTCTCCATACACTCAAAGACGACGCTTTTGGCGTGCCGATGGTGGGTTACACATACAGTCACAGATTCTACGGTTTCCCACCGGCGAAGACAAGCCGAGACGATGGATCTGAATGAGCTGCAGCACCTAATCAACAGAGACACACACACCAGTTGACTCCATAGTGACTCAGCGAGGTCACTGGTGTTTGTGTCGCTCCTAGACTCTGCCGCATTTGGTTTTCATGGAAACCACGGCATCTGAAGGAAGTCGTTAATGTGTCCACTTCCACCTCAGAGTTATTAGAGTAGCCTTTGTGAGTGTGGCTTACATCATATCCGTCTGCTTGTCATGCAGTGTGTGTTGAGTGTATATCTGTCACGTGTGTTTGTGTAATATTAGGCATACATACAAAGTAAACAAAAGACTGGACAAAGTTTTCCTGTTTCTAAAATTACCTCCTTGTCTAAAACCACTTTTATGTGGACGAATCATAAGTCTTCAACATTTCGGGGTTTTCTTTATTAATACACCTTGATAGCTTGCTTAAATTCTACATAATAATTTATGTGAAACTTTGTTCATATAATTTGTAGCCCCTTTATTAAGTACTTTAGATCTAATGGGAATTTACATCTCTCCGGTCTTGTTAATGTCATAGGAGAATCAGGAGACTGGTTTGAGATGATCAAATTAGGGCTTGTTAGAATAAAATGTATGCTGAATACCATCTCAGAAGGTAGAATGCATCAGAACTTGGGGTCAATCCGTTAATTTCAAATAGATTCCTCTTGTTTTCACAGGAACAATGCAAACATAATGCCAAAACAAAGCATGTCACCGAGGTTCTGCTTATAAAATTGTAGCTAATGACAATTTTTCAACTCCTGCCACTGTTTGGAATTTTATGCAAAATAAAATGTACTTATTACAACACTACCGTTTAAAACATAAACATGATCAATTTGTAATTCATCCATATCATACACAACTCAATATAAAATAAGTAAACTTTTGGTTTGTCTTTAACCACTTTTCTTTTTTTAAATGCCTGAAAAAGAACATTTTAAAATCAGATACGGTCTTGATGTCAGATGGCAATTAGTCCTAGAGCCTAGAACCCTTAACATAGAAGGCTATCTTTCAGAAAATGGTCTTGCAGCATTTTATTTTAGAGTGATGATTTGATGAGCTTCTAATAACATGAAGGCTGCTTTGTCTCTCATTAAATGTACTTACTTTATAAAAACAAGGAGCTCAACGCTACTCCAGACATTTTGAATTGAGAAAGCTTCCTGGATGGAAAGCGAAATGTGTCCAAGCATGGTCAACAAAGACCAGTGGTTTATTTTTAACTTTCTTTGGAATGTCTATGACCCAGTTGACTGAGAATCTTCACCAGCATTGATGTTATTGTAGCATCAATGCTCATCAAATATCGTTTTTGTGCATATTGTCACTAACCATGTCCATCCATCTTTTATTGCCTCTTTAAAAAGGGATAATGCACCATCCATTTTACAAAACAAAAATAATCTCAAACTGATTTCCTGAAAATAGCAACTAGTTTTCTGAACTGTTGTAGCACCCATCATCGACTTAGTCCAATAGAGCATCTTTGGGAAAAAGAGAGGAAGGAGATTCACACCATGGCTGTACAGCCAACAAATCTACATCAAATTTTATCTTGTCAACAAGAATGTGTCCTACACCTTGCTGAATTTGCGCCAAGAAGAATTGAGGCTGTTTTGTAGTATCCATTGGTGTGGTGTGGCATGTAATTGAAGACAGAATAATGTACCAGGACTTTATACACATGAGTTAGTCCCAGTAAATGACCAAGTCAGCTCTTTTTACACTTAACCTGACAACGGTGGAATGGATGTTCCTATTATGACCTGCAAGTAGCAGTTTGTCAAAGGAAATAGCTTTTTGGGTATCTAGTTTAGCATTGTGGCTAATTTCTAGGCAAGTGAGAATCTCAAAAAGATCAGCTGAGGGTCTTTGTGACTACTCTCTGACATTATCACTGCATATCACCACGTTGTGTGACGATGGCCGTACTATGGTAGCTAACCAGTTAAAAAAGCAGGTTTATTGTGGTGGATGGCAGCGGGTGTACTGCAGCTTAAGCTGTGCATACACTGTACATTTTTTTTGCCCTTTTCTGGCTGATTCTCCAGTTGTTGAGAATTTTTCAATTGGGCCAACTTTCAGCCTGATCGTGCGTTGTGTAGTGTACAGGGGGTAACGAAGGGCGATCAGCCTCTTACAACCACCGCCCGATCAGAAATCGTAAGGTCGGGAGAAAATCAAACATGTTTGAAATTCAGTCAGTGCACAAACAAGGACTCTTCTTCTTCTACCTCTCAGACAAAAAAAATTGACACCCCGTAGTAGCCATGTTTGCTCAGCCATGTCTTTGTCCAAATTGGTCGCATCAGAGCATCGCGCCGCACATTGTAAGAACATACATCGTGAGCTGTGAACTCAGACATTGTACGACGAAACCACAGGGTTTCGTCGTACAGTGTGTGAGTTGAAGCTGTGTGCAACGACTAAAAAAATTGTACAGCATATGCCTGGCTTTACTTTAGGGCTTGTCAGAGCTGACTATTGTTCAGCCAAGAAATCATGTAATTGCTGACAACCTAAAAAAAAACCAACAAATCCCTTTCATGTGAATAAAATCATCACAAAACAACAAATAAACATGAAGCTGAAATGTCAGATGTCAGCTTCTGTTCTCTGACTGCAACTATCATTACACTTCTTTACTCTAATTTAAACTACTTCCTCCTTAGACTTTGAGGCTGATTAAAAATGTGTCGTTTTGCCTGTAGTAGTCTGTGGTCCCGAAAAGCTGCAGTTGTCTTGTCATAAATGCCGGAGTTCTTCAAATATAGCAGAGTTCTGAACAGTTCCTGAAAGCTGGAGCATTATTTCACTCCCTGTGTCCCACAAAGAGGAGTGCTTTTATTTATTGGTCCAACCAGTTTCCAGCCATTATTAAAAATGTGCCTGCTTGCTTGATAAAATATTTTAGTAAAGTGGCCAGCCTGTTTTGCAGTGATGCTGTATTTGCTGATGTTAACACCATGTAACAGGCGTAAGGACTGGTGTTTGGTAAAATGTGTCATGGTCTTGGTTCTGTTGTTCTTTACTTTGCTCCTTGTTTTCTAGTTTTATTGGTTTAATTACAGTTTTGTTGTAATTTCTAGATTTATATTAGTTCTCATGTTTTTCTGCTGTCCTCTATTGCCCTCTTGTGTGTGTGTGTTCCTTTCCCCTTTGCTCCCTCGTTGTCTCCTCTCACACCTGCTCCTTGTCAGCTCGTTAGCCCCCCCCTTGTCTCTCTCTGCTATATATGCTCTCCCTCTGCTCTCACTCTTTGTTGCTTCCTTGTCTTTGCTGTTCTCCCATGCTGTTGTCGACATTCCTCGTCTCTCCCTGGCTCCTCGTGTTTGGTTTCCCCAGACGTCTCCATAGTTCTGGTTTGCTTTTGATTATTAGTTGGATTTTTGCATTCCTGCCTTTGTTACTGCTTTTGCCCCATTAAACTCCCAAGAAATCTCCTCAGCCTCTCTGCTTCTGCATTTGAGTCCAAAACCACAACTAACCCTGACAAAAATGTCACTTTAATTATGTCATCTAACACAAATGCATGCCTTAATACCTTTTTGACACTAGATCAATTCCAGTAAATTAGCAGGTATGATACTAGGTCTTGATATGGTAAATGGGTGGGTCACTTTTACCTGGTAAATCAGTTCTGCCTTTATTCACACATAACTCTGACCAAGTAAACGACCAGTAAATTACTGGATAATGTCTTTAGTGTGAAATGGGCTTAATTAACTAGAGCACAGCTAAACAGAAGAAAATCAAGGGTAGTAGCTAACAGAAAACTATTGAACTATACCCCTACATGTGCTAAAAACAATAAACTGGGTAGTTAAACTAATATGGAGAAGAATGACATGGCCAGAAATATAAACCTTCATTAAAAAAAAAACCTTATGGCAAAATTAACAACAGACTACAACAAGATTGGTATGAACATAATAAAACAGAATGGAAAACCCTAAAAATACATAAAAGAAAACCAAAACATCTGAGGATTGTAAAACTCTAAAATGGAGTGGCTAAGCAAAGTGAAAGGTTTTCACACAGAGGAGTAGAATTATAAAATTTCTCCACGGTGTTAAAATGTTTTATGCCCTCAACTTCAAAATCTAAACTTTCAAAGTCTAAAATATTTAGATTTTCCATGCTACTATTTGATGTCATGATTTGCACAGTGGATCTGAAAATTAGGTTTCAGGCTAGTGAAAAAAAAATTGTAATTTTGAAGCAGAAAACTTTTTACAGACCTTATATTTTAATTAGTCAATAATACAAACACCAGCTCACAGATTATAATCATATTGATGCAAAACAAAAATTATACTTTATTACCAAAGGCACTGAGCTTATTTAATGAATACATCATGCTTGAGCTGGTACTGATTGCTATTTGTTACAGAAATACCAAATTCGAGTACACACTACTTTCAGTATACATATGCAACAACTAATTGTGCGTCTTAAAAATTCCCTGTAATTTTATTCAGTTTATTTATATCAACAGAAGAGAAAGCTGTCTTCTTTTAAAAGGTCTGACACTCTGTGTCCTCCATAGAGCATAGGTTGCAGTGGCACTGCAGGGCCATTGGATAATGATACAGAGGGGAGATGTTGGGCAGGCAGCCCGGCAGTCGAGCCATCATGTGTCGGATGCGACTGTATGTGCAGACGCGGTGATGTCGGTGGATGTACGGGGGCTCGAGTATAGGTCTCTGCAGGATTCACAAACAGAAAACACATCATGGCATGTACAATGACTATACTAACCCATTAAATAAATATATAATAATAAAACATGTCACAAAATATAAACATATAATATTTATTTATATATAAATATATAATCAAAATATTAAATAATCGGCATGAAGTGAGGTTTCACAGAAAAAGTTATCTCACAGCACTTAACATTAATGTCACAGCTCCAATGTGTGCAATAGATTTTATTTTTTTCAATAAAATGTTCCAATCAAGTAAAACCTTTACAATTATTTCCAGATTAAAGTCCAGAACCGTTGAGTCTAGTTGTATCTATAAAACAGTGAGATTCAGTAAATCAGAAAGTCAATTAGTAGACAATTTCTAAAAAAACAGTATCTTAGCGGTCTAATTAAGTAAACAAGAATACCTCATTTGTTAATATCAATATAGATATATCAATGTATATCTCTAAACATATTTGTTTTCGAGTAGGCCTATTTATCACTTGTAAATGTTTAAAACATCTACAATATTTGGATGAAACAGAACATGGAAACACTTTGCCATAATCATATCTGTGCGTTCTTGTAACCAATCTTATGACTCAAACCCTAAAGTTAAATTAAAAACCTCAATTCATTTCCATAAGTTAAATAATTTATTTCAACAATAATATAAACATTTTTTACAGAATTTAGAAACCAACCAATGCTGTTTGGCTGTGACGCTTTTAACTTTACCTCCCAGGTGTAACAGCGCCCCCAGCAGGCCTCTGTTGTGACATGCAGCCCTTTGCAGCCAGGCTTCTGGGCCACAAAGGAGAACTCGCGCACTGCGCAGCCTCGGAAACTCTGGAGTGGCGTCATCATGGAGACGCACGGCACGGCTGCCATGGCAACAAGGTGAAAGAGTACTAATAGGAAGAGAGGATGGAGCCGCATGCTGGATATTTCGAAACACATAAAGAGAGTTAAAGCTGAGTAACCTTGATAGAATACATACACTTTCAACTTGTTGTTTGGTCAAGATGCCAAAATTAAGTAAAAAATCATTTATATTCCTTTTTTATTATCATAAAAATAAGAAAGCATTAGTTTATGACTGTAAATAAGTCCTTAGTTGCTAAAAAAAACAGCCCATTTATCCTCCTCTCTTTATGTAATTTTTAGACTAGAGATTTTAGGCCCCTTTTTACTTGAAAGAAAAAAAAAGTTTATCAAAAAAGCAAATGACTCCTAACACTCTCTGGTGTTTGTCATTAAAAAAACATTACTTTTAGACCACAACGTGCATCCTTAAGCATTAATATCTATTTAGTTGTAGAAATGGTCAGTATTACATGCAGGTAAGATAGTTTATTTCTTTTTTTTTTACCCCATCCAAGATGTAGGGCTGCTTACTAATTCATGATGCTTTATTCATCAATTATATAAAATTTTGAGAAATACTTTTTTGTATGACAATGTGCAGCAAAAAAAAAAAAAAGGGTTACTTTTTAAAGATTACATCATAAACTCATGTTAAGTGTCATTTATTCAAGCTGGTCACGCAATTGTTAAGAATCAAACAATTAAATAAGCAACAGGCTTAAATGGCTTAAATGTTTTCAATATTTATGAGAAGCAATGTTACTTTTGTTAGACATTTTTCCCCCTACCAAGACCTTGATTACTGAGAATCTACACAAGCATTAAACATATGCAAATTTTAAATTCTAATCTTTAACTATCATATAAAGAAAACTCACCTTCAAAGCTTCCAAACTGGTTGAGGTTTCAGCTGCCTGTGTCTCTCAGTCTGGACAGTTCACTAAATGGAACAAAGCTGTCCCTGCAGTTGTTCTCAGTAGGCCATTAGGTTGAGCGGACATGCTGACATCATAGCAAATCCAATGAAATACCATTAGAGTTCCCTAAATCATAAAAAAACAGAGTTCCTGGAAAATACTTGTGATTGTCTATATTTTGTTAACCTCAGCCCGCGTCTGTCTGTGTGTTTTTGAGTGTGTGTGTGGGTGTTTTTCACATCTCTGGCTCAGTGTACTATGAGTTGAGGGGTGGCAGGACTGAACCTGACCCATTCAAACCAATGCGTATGCACTGTTACATATAGTTGGATGTTTAAACCACTTATTTCACAGAAAGGAGGATTTTTACCAAAACAAAAACCTCTATGCTTCTATTAGTTAGAGGTTAATTATTAGCCATTGCTCAAGGAACAGGATAAAAAATAATTATTGCCGTGGCTAAAGAGGGCCGATAACTACTAAAAGCAAAAGACTTTAAAGATAAGTGAAGAACATAGGGCTAGTATAGCTATTTCAATTGAATGAATGGACAAAAAAAAGTAAACTGCAAGTATAAAAAGTAAGGTTGACAAGATGGCATTAGAACTATAATGATTTATATGTTTTTGAGGTGGTGGCACCAGTAAAAATATACAAAAAAGAGCTGGAGGTGCCACAAATGAAGATGCTTTTATCAGCACCCACCAAAATGGAAAGGATTGGAAAAGAGTGTTTCAGAAAAATTTGTTTGGTTAAGTACTTCGAAAATAAAGTCAGGAGGTTGGTTGAGATGGCTTGGACATGTTACTGAAGACAAATGTTAAAGAGCTAAAGAGGAGGAAAACCTCAAGGCGTGATTGCATAGAAAGGTCTCAGGGAGAGAAGGAAGCAGAGTGCGAAATACGGGGGGGGCGTCCGGGGGGGGCTCAACCCCCCGGATTAACCCATGAGATGCCCTGAAAGCCTCAAAAGCAAAATTTAAAGGGGGTCTTAAATTGTGTCAAAAAAATTTAAAATACAATATTTTTTGTCACTAATGGTCACTAAAATGTTTTTAAGCTCAACATGTCCAGTATTAAAATTCAAAACCTTTATTCACAAATATGTTCTGTTTTTTACCAACTGGAGCCAACCAATCCTGCTCGCGTATGCAAATTAGCCATGTTCTTTTCCGCAGTTAACAACACGGACAACGTAGAACAGATTGCACGGAGACAGCAGGTCTTTACTCCTGTTTTTGGACCTCAACGGACCTCCTCTGGACAAATTCGACCCATTTCCATTCGTCAGAAACTGGATTACAGCAGGACATGTGCATGCATGAAAGAGACAGACAGACAGAGATACAGACAGACAGACAGTCTTTGTGGGTGTGTGTGTTTTCATAGACTGACTGGCTGTTCAGACTCTTGCCCACTCCCCAAGATTCACAGAAAGCTTCATCCACCAAGCTGTCAGGAAGTTGAGCCCCCCTCTCAAAAAACAATCTCTGCACTCCTCCTGCACTACTATTAATACTATATTTATCTACTGTTCTTTTGCACTGTTACTGTTACAAATGATATATGTTACATAATTGGTAATAATAATAATAGTAATTTTTCTGCTGCCATTACCATCTGCCTTTTTGCACTAGCATAAGTATTGCATATTTTATATTATTGTACATTTTATATTTTATTGTGAAATTGAATGTTTAAATTTTAGTGTTAGAAAATGATGTTATCTGTTGCGCCTGTGCACTTTATCTGTTTCACTGTTGGTGAATGAGAAACATCCTCTCAAGTCCTTGTATGTCTGGTGAATGTGAAGAATTGACATTAAAGCTGACTTAAAGCTGGGTCGGGCGCCCCTGGGGCCTCGGATCCCTGGGGCCCAGGACCGGATTCACTTGAGGGGGGCTGGCTGCCGGCGGAGCCCGCAGACTCGTCCCCGCGGCTCCCCGGGGCGCTGGTCAGAGATCCAAACACAAATTATAACAGGTCCAATAGTGTTCATGCAGACTCAGAGATTCAGGAGGCAGAATCAGGTCAGATTCAGTTGGCAGAAAGGTAACAGGAGTTATGGACTAAACTCCCTGATGGCTCACAACAATCTGGTACCTCTGACTGGTCTGAGAGTTGGATGTATAGTCGAAATGGCAGGTGAATCTGATGGAGGCTGATTGGAAACGAGGTGGAGCTGACAGGTGTGTTGAATGATGCATTAGACCAGTGCTAGTGCCAGTAATCATGACACAGTTAGCTGCTGACTTACGGCAAAATGTTTATTTATGGTAGAGCAGGGGTACTTATCCCTCTCACTGTGATCTTATAGAAATATTTAATAAATGGGTAACATGGATCCTTCAGCTAAAACCCCACCAAAATCCCACCAATCCATTCTACAAGTATTTACAGACTGAATTACGGAGGCAGTTTGGATGTTATCATGGAAAAAGTGGTTTGTCATTGCACCAATGGAACCGGTCTCCTGCCTGCTCACTGGGGTTGCTGCATCAGGGACACTTTGTACAGCTCTGAGCCACATCTCATTTGGCAGTCCAACGGCTGGATTCTGTCTTCCGGTAAACCAGGTAAGTGACTCACTCTGATTATCATCTCCTGTCAGTTGATTGTGGTCACTTACCTGTGTTTCTCCCTCCAGAGTGTCAGTGACTGGGCGGTGCCCCACCTCCCTCCTGCAGCCACTGCCGTCCACTTATTCTCAGCAGCCCGCGTCTAGTTATGTTTTATTATTTTTCTGTTACCGGTATTAAAAAGTTTTGAAACTTCCCATTGTCTGATTCGCCTTGAATACTGGGTCCATTTGTCCTGTTTATGACATAATGACATCGACATTTTCTTCAATTGTCTCCTAATGGCCTCATATGTTGAATATAACATCTCACTGTGACACCTATGTTTTATTTCCAGATTCCCCTCACAACCATCAACTTTCATCCTCACTTACTTTTAGGAATTTAGGTTTATGTATAGCTGAAACTCTATGACATTTAAATTTGATTCCATTTTCTGTTGATGATCTCATTTGTTGAACCTAATATCAGTTGGTATCAGGCATTAAAGTTTGATTCCAACTTACCTTAATAGCCTTATATGTTGAACCAAAGATATTTTATAACATCACACTTTTATTCCAAAGTCGCTAAATGACCTTAGATGTACAACCTAATATCAGTCTATGAATTCACAATTTTATTTCTATACCCTTGAAAAGCTTAGACTGTCCTCCTCATTTCCCTTTATGATTTTATATGTCAACATAGGAAAACTCTATCACATTTAACTTTAATTGCGATTTCCCTTTGTGACCTCATATGTCGTACCTAAGATTATTTTATGATATTAAACTTTGATTCCAACTTTCCCGAATGATCTCATATGTTGAACATAACATCACTGTATGATGTTAAATATTCATTTCAATTTCTCTTGACAACTTTAATCTGTCCTTATTTCCATCTATGACTTTGAATGCTAATCAGGGAATACATCTATGACATCATATATCCATCCCAATTTCGTCAATTACTTCATAACTCCACCCTAAGATCACTTTATGACATAAGACTTTCATTCCAATTTCCATTAATTACCCCATATGTTGATGAGAAGATCAGTGTATGGCAAAGGTTCCCAACCCCGTTGAACCCATCAAGCACACCAGAAAAGGTTGGATGATTAGGAAGTTTCTGCAGTACTTGATTTAAGAGGAGGAGCCATAATTTAATCAGCTGATCCAACTTTCCTAATAGCCTCATATTTTGAATCAAAGATAATTTTATAACCTTTATTCCAAATTCCCTAAATTACCTTAGATGTTGAAGTTAATATCAGCCTATGACATCAAATGTTCATTTCAACTGCCCTTGACAACCTTAGACTGTCATCTTCATTTCCCTTTATGATTTTAGATCCTTATTTCCACCTATGACTCTCAATGCTAATCTAGGATTACCTTTATGACATCAATTGTTCATTCCAACTTGCCTTGATGACCTCATATGTTGAAGTTAAAATTAGCCTATGACATCAAACTTTGTTTCCAGTTTATATTAATAAATGTAAAATCATATTATGACTTCAAACTTTCCGTCTTGTTCTGGTGCTCTATACCTTTTAGGTGTGACTCTGCCTCCAAACAATCCAGTGGCTGAATAACGTGGTCAGCATGCAGTCAAGTTTAACCTCAGAGTCCTGCCTATAACCTGACTGTTTGACTCAGGTGTGTTGAAGAGAATCCCCTAAAAGATGCAGAAAACTGGACCTGAAGGCCCTGGAAATCAGAAAGCCTTTTCAGATGTTAATTTTGGATGAACTATTTAACTTCAGTTTTTCTTTATGTCCTCAGAGATTAGTTCTGACCTTAACCATTGACATATAGTCGTGATCGTAATTAAGTTTTTAGTATCAAACTTTAATTTGGTTTCTCTTTCTGACCCCAGATGTCAGTCTTGCATTGACTACTTGACATTAAACTTCAAATTAAGTGTGTTTTATGATTTAACTGTTATGAATGCAATGCGTGATGTTTGAACATTATTGACCCTCCCCTGTTCCAGAGAGCCACAGCCGCCAGCACTACATGTAGTCGTCAGCACTACATCCTTGTCATTCCTGACCTCACCAGATCGATTAGAGCTCTGGAGATGAACATAGTGGAAATAGAACATCTAAATGTGTCCCCTGGAAATAACGAGCACATTGAAGCTCTCAAATCCAAACAGCTGTATTTTTCAAGCTTGTTAAATTCTAAGGTCCAATGGTTGTTACTCAGGATGGATGCTCCCTCTAGTTTATTTTTCAGCTTTGAGAGAAAACATTGGCAGAGGTGATCCACTCTCTGTCTGATACTAGGTAGCAGCTGAGTAACCAGCAGGCCAGATGAGGAGGTGAGCTGTGGACTTTTACTCTTCTCTGTCTGAGAGTGAGTATAGTGAGAATGAAGAGCTGCTTGGAGAGTTCTGTAATGAGATTATCTGAGGGTCTTTTTCACAAAGCACTATCAACGAACTCGGAGACAAATTGAATCAAATTTGAGTTTTTGGTTTCCTAATGTCTTCTGTGAGTTATTTCAATCACCCTGAGTAGTTTTATGCGTGCGTGGCAACTATAAAAAGCCTTTATCAGTCGAGCCCTGTTTTGATGAGTCACCATGACAACAGGCAAGATGAAGTCTTCCTTTTTCACACCAATGGAACTAGAGGTTTAAATGCAAGCATAGGGTGAGTTGAAGCATGTTTTTAAAGGAAAAAGAAAAAGTGCTATAGCTGCAAAGGAGAGACAGTTGGCCTAGGAGGAGATAGCTGCTCGAATTAATGCATATGTAGTCTGTCATGGCAGGCCATTTTGACATTATTAAAAGCTCTCACCTCTCTGTTGTTCCATTTGTAGATCACTAAAATAGGATTCTTCCTGGTCAAAATCATATTCCTAGTCAGAGCTGTATTAATAGATTAGGTGCTGCTGGAGGTTTCTTCCTGTTAAAAGGAAAAATTTCCTCTCCACTGTTGCTATAAGCATGCTTGGTGTGCTTGGTGTATTGCTTTCGATCAACTGGATTTCCTTAGATAGAAAACTTTGAATCAAATTCTATGAAATGAATTGTGTCTGTAAAATGCCTTGAGATGACATGTGTTGTGAATTGGCACTATATAAATAAACTGAATTTAATTAGTATTTGCAACATTCTGAAAAATTTTTTCAGGTCAATATAGAGTCCAGTGCAGGCTTCTTTTCTAAAAAAAATGTATCTATTTATCTAAAAGAGCATTGGATTCATCACTGAATGAGTGGTGACCTCGAGCACCACTTAGCAGCAGTCTGAGCATCCCTTAAACAAGATAACTAAGCGGGGGAAAATTTTTGGCTAGGTAACAAAACTGATTTGACACCAGATCAAACAGATGTGGTTCTCTGATGTAGGATTTATTTAGAGGGGTGAATGTGGCCTTGTCTTTAAAAGGAACACAATGACTTCTCAGTCTGCTGGTCCAAAGTGGTCTGACTTTTTGCAACAGTGCTGTGTTGCTGCTTGCTTCCAAGGGCACTAACCCTAAACATGAAAGCTTCAGGTCTAGTGCCCCGAGTGTCTAAATCAAAGGTGGGCAACTCCAGTCCTTGAGGCCGGTTTCCTGCAGCATTTAGATTCATCCTTGGTCCAACACACCTAAATCAAATGGTCGAACTACCTCCCCAGTGTGCAATCAATTGCTCTGTTCGAAAACCTGGGACGCGTCCTTAGAAGGCCAGATTCGAAGTACGATTATGTCATAGGTCTGGTCGGATTCCAAGAGTCTTCGTTATGCGGCCTTAAAATGCGTCCTTCTTTTTGCCTGATTTGAAGGACGGGTCCGATGTATCCTCGGTATCCTTGGTTTACCCAGGATTCATTGCGAGACCAAGCAAGCCGTGATCAGAGGAAAGGTTACTTGGCGCCGAACAGTGGTGAAAATTGGAAGTTCAGTTTAATATAATCCAGTCAGTGAATAGTTCCATCTGAAGTTAATGAAAATAGTTGTTTTAATGGTTATTGAGTCAGATAAGCGGCGGTAATGTTTGATTTATCTAAAGGTTTTTATCTGTTACTGTGTAAATGGGTTTGGCTGTAATTTAAGGACAGATTCTAATATATCTGCAGTGTGGGGACTATAAATCTGATAGGAGTTTTATCTTTTATTGCTGTTTTGCACAATATGCTTAACTAAGATTTTTTTTTTTTTGAATATTTTAATATTTAGATTTACTTATATCTTTCTACCCCTTTTATAGAATAGAATAGAAAAGCCCTTTATTGTCCCACAATGGGCAAATTTACAGCAGCAGAAACATTATTAAAAATGGTCACACAAATGCGGACCTTAGAAAAATGTATAAGAATAACATGATAGGGAAGAGTTAAAAAAACAAAAAAACAATACAATTCTGTAAAGTGTTTTAACAATATAAAACTGGAGAATAAATAACCAATATGCAGCTATGGACATTTTTACAGTAATGGATATTTGAAAATAGCAGCAACATCAGAGATGTGCAGAATGACAGCAGCAGGTTATTTAACTGACTAAGGTTTCTATCATTACATTTGATTTTATATGTTCCTGCTCCCGATGGTTGAAACCTTTATTCCACTCTGGATTCTTGTGAGTGTAGTCTTTGTTCACTTTACAATAAAAAATAAATAAATAACCAAACAGTTCTGAATTCTTTTCCTGCTTTGTGTGTCAACTTTCATGGTTGCTAAGCAACAGACCTTACGGCGGTAAAACCCGCCGAAGGGTAGACCTGTTAGAATTCACAGCCAAAACTCTTCCGGTCTCCTTATTTTCAAGGACTTCGAAGGATCCAGTCTAGGTAGACCGCGTCCTTGGAGGATGCAGCCCAGGTTTTCGAACAGAGCCAATTTCTCCAGAGTCCTTTTAATTATCTATTTACTTGATTCAGGTGTGTTAAGTCAAGGACATATCTAAAAGTTGCAGGATACAGGCCCTCCCAGACTGGAGTTGCCCACCCCTGGTCTAAATAATGCTTAGTATTACTATTAATAAAACTGATTTTTCTTTCTGCATCATATTTATCTTCTGATTTGCATTTGTAAAATATCTGTAAAATACACTTATGTGAAGTAAAAGTTTGGCAGTTTTGCATGTAGCCCTATATGAAATATATTTATTTTATAGGAAACCGTTGTGTTAAACATATATGGAGTGATTTTAGTTGCTTTCTAAACAGAGTTGCTACCTGGATTTACAAACAGAGCTTTAACAGGATTTCTAAACATAAGTTAGTAGGTCTCAAATACCTGGATTCTAATAAACAGGCTGTAAATTGCTGTTTTGATAATACAACTAAAATAGGTTTATCAAATTGCATATAATAAAGTGCTATGTTTCTAGTATTTTAATTTTAAATGAAGGTTTCTAGTATTTTAATTTTAAATAAAGATATATCAAAGGCATATCAAAGTTAATGTAATTCAAGAGATTTGACAAATAAGGCCTACAACATTTTAGTTTACCATTGATCTCCAAAGGTGTTTTTCCACTAGTTCAGTATAAATCTGTCCCATGATAGCACAGGTGAGTTCTTTTACCAGAATCCTCCATCCATTTGGCAGAAAAATACGGAAATAAATTGAAGCTATAATGAGCCCTTTAGACAGAAGCTAACTAATATACACTACCGTTCAAAAGTTTGGGATCACATTGAAATGTCCTTATTATTTTGAAGGAAAAGCACTGTACTTTTCAATGAAGATAACTTTAAACTAGTCTTAACTTTAAAGAAATAGACTCTATACATTGCTAATGTGGTAAGTGACTATTCTAGCTGCAAACGTCTGGTTTTTGGTGCAATCTCTACATAGGGGTATAGAGGCCCATTTCCAGCAACTATCACTCCAGTGTTCTAATGGTACAATGTGTTTGCTCATTGGCTCAGAAGGCTAAATGATGATTAGAAAACCCTTGTGCAATCATGTTCACACTTTAGTTCGTTACAGAAGCTACAAAACTGACCTTCCTTTGAGCAGATTGAGTTTCTGGAGCATCACATTTGTGGGGTCAATTAAACACTCAAAATGGCCAGAAAAAGAGAACTTTCATCTGAAACTCGACAGTCTATTTTTGTTCTTAGAAATGAAGGCTATTCCATGCGTGATATTGTTAAGAAATGGAAGATTTCCTATGGAATCCTATGGAGGATTCTTTGACGAAGGCAAAGTTTGGTATAAAAAAAAAATCTTATTTCATATACAAATCCTTATTTTTAACCTTGTCAATGTCTTGACTCCATTTTCTATTCATTTCCCAACGTATGGTGGTAAATAAGTGTGACTTTTCAGGAAAACACAAAATTTTTGGGGTGACCCCAAACTTTTGAACGGTACAGTAGTGTATGTCTCAAAGATATATTCTCGTTAAAGAACACAAACACATTTCATAACATTTTAAAAGCAAAACTGCTTAGGAACATTTTGTATAGCAGTGAGAGATAATGTATGAGTGGTGACTGATAAAAACAACACAGACTCCCAGAGTTGCTTTCTCAAAGTGAAATTTCATTTTGTCTTTTAGCACATAGATGTTTTTTTTTTCCTCCAGTCTACATCCCCGTTATGTTACGTACAGTAGTAAGCATCTCTACATTCAACCCCCCCTCCCCCACTGATGTGTTGGTCCCCAAAATATACATCTTTTCAACCTCTCTATCATCCTCTATTGTTTTTATCATCAACAAAACAAACACAGATCATTGGGCAGACAGTGCAAATCTAGAAGTTCTGTGAAATTGCTACGTAATGCGGTTGTAGTTTTTATTAACATTATATTCTCATCCTGTTGCTCTGACTTATTGCAATGCTATCATGTATAAAATTCTTTCCTTCTCCCTTTATGTCTCCTCTTGTTTCCTTCTTTACTGCTTGTCATCAATTTATGGCCAAAAGGTAGAAAGATGACAGTCATCTATCTGTTGGAAGATACCAGAGCGCTCATTTGCCTTTTATTTTGGACCGGGGCTGGAATCAGGTGAATTCATTTAAGGACAAAGGGCTGTCTTTGTAACCCAAAGGCTTTTAAAATCAGTGAGGGGTGAGGTCCTGTATTCCTTGACAAAAACAACCACGTTTTTGGGGGGTTTCTAAGCAGGCAAGCCAAAACAAATAGAAAATAAAAAGTTTGTGCCAGATAGTTTTGCTGATACATTTGATTTGGGTTATATCAATTGTGATTTGCTTTCCTCAATCAAGACAAAGTTTGAAATCCAGCAAAATTATTCCAAATTAAATTCTTTTTATTTCTAACATTTTCTTTTTTTTTTTTTCGAAAACAAGAATGGACTTCTTTGGCAGGCTGAGTTAGACTTGATGGCGACACAATGAAAGGGAAAATAAAAAATAGCTAATTTCTTCTTGTTTAAACAATCTATAACATATTTTCT
The DNA here is from genome assembly GCF_016077235.1 of Cyprinodon tularosa. Taxonomy (NCBI): domain Eukaryota; kingdom Metazoa; phylum Chordata; class Actinopteri; order Cyprinodontiformes; family Cyprinodontidae; genus Cyprinodon; species Cyprinodon tularosa. Next base: position 68,603 of record NW_024039707.1, on the reverse strand, counting down.
GTGATTTCCAATGATACTTTTTGTTATGTTACATTCTCTAGCAAAATTTAAATAGCATATGAATCAAGAAGGTCATACTTACATAAACTGGACAGCATTTATCAAAGGTTCTGATACAGTTAAATATTTTAACTATTGTTTTGATCCAAATAATTAAATTTCTCCTTGTTAGGCCTGAAAAGATATGATTTAATGATTTATTTTTTTAGTTTCTGGAGAGTTTTACTGCTATCCAGAATATTACAAGTAATGTTTTTTTCCTTTGAAGTGGGGTTGTGCGAGTTACTATCAGCTGTCAATATCTTACCCGGGGATTAAGCCACAAGGCAAGCTAATGCAGAGGTTCTATTAGTGTCCAGTTTAGTTCAACCTGAAATTCAATATATAACCTACCCCCCTCCCCTTCTTGTAGATTTTATTTACTGGAGTCATATTAACAACTTTCGTTATAGTGTGAATAGTGTGAACAGACAATGTGGCATTTTGTAAATAGGTAGCTTTGAAAGGGTGTGCTAAAAGTTGGTAAAGAAATGTTCTGTGGTTGACTTCACCTTATTGTGAATTAAAATAGCTGTTATGAAAACAACCAAATGATATGAAATGGCTCCAGATCGCTAAATGACAGGAAGTGACTTTAAAAAAGGGGTGGAATCATATAATTAGGATGAATTCAGCTCAACTATGTTTCCAGTGAAGAAGATAAATGGTGGCACCCCTGCAGTGATGCTAAAAAGTAGAAGGAATTGCTGAGATAAAACTGAGAGATCCATGTCTTAATCTAAAACCCTCCTTCCTCTAATGGAAGTGGAAAATTACCCCTAAATCTGTAAATAAAATTAATTTGAACGTTGTCCATTCAGGCTGAATCTAGTGTGTTAATAAGGGTTTCTGAATGTTTTGTAACAAAGCAACTGACAGGTAGCTCTGCGTTATTAGCATTTAAAAGAAACAATCGGGGACATTGTGCGATACATTCGAGAATCAAACCCCCGTCCCTCAAAAAAAGGAGAGGAGAGAGAAAACAAAACAAAGAGAACGGCTTCTTCTCCTTCTTTATCACTCTTCCTACGCTCGTCTTCTGCTCACTGATCCTCTCCCGAAAACAAATCATCATACACACACACATACACCCCCACATTCACTTCCACAACCTTAACATCACCCACAAATAAGGTTACATTTCATGATCAAATAGAAAATAAATAGCATCAGAATTGTTTTTTTTTTATCCCCACAAGATGAGCAAAGTCATACAAAAAGACAATAAAATAAACATAATTACAGAGCAAAATTGTTTTTCATCAAACAAATTTACAAATAATGTAGTACCTTAAGACAATGTGAGTATCATGGATGCAACAGGAGATAAAACATGTTTTTTTTTATTATCCTGTCTGACTCCCTACAAACACACAGATTATCCTGAAAGAATGAAAATATTGCTAAAATAACTTTTTTTTTTTTCTCGGTTTTTCTCCCCTCTCTTCACCCCACTACACCATCTTAATAATCAGACACAAATGAATAATTGTTTTGTTGCTTCGCAAAGAAAAAGGTTGTCGTCTCCACGGTCCCCTCTAGCAGCTTCAGGATCGGCCAAACCTAATAGACTTTCCTGATTCAGAAATCCAACTGGATGGCAGTGTTTTTCTTTGAGTTTGAAACCTTTGTGGTATCTATTTATATGTAACACCACAGTTTCAGGCGTGAAAGAACAGTGGATATATCTTTGAATAAGAGGCTTTGCTTGTAGCTACATCATTACTACTTTTATTGTTTAGAGCTTTTTTTTATTAAGACAGCAAACAGTTTTATTTACGCTAAAGTTGGTAATTTCCACCACTTTACCATCTGATGACAAGAGAGAAAGATGCACAGAGGCAGTGAAGAAGATAGTAGCTAGCATGGATACAAAAAGCAGATCTATATTTAATAAACGCTTTGGGAAAAGAAAAAAGAAAAAAAGCATATCCCTGATCACTAAATAGGGCACTATATAGTGATTACACCATTTTAAATTAGTGTCCGAACATCTTGTGGATGAAAAAGTAGCTTTGAAAAGTAGTGATCATCCAGGATATATATATCCCAGAATGCTTTGCAGGTAGAGCTCTCCTCGCAAAGCATTATGGGATTCGATATCACAGCGGCCCGCGGCCCATAGGCTGTCACAACTCGACTGCGGCGAGGAATAATGTCTGTCTAGGGGTTAGAACGGGGATTCTGACACAGCCTGAATCTATCTGAGCATTCTGTTTATGTCTTTACTATGGTCTGGTCCCATATGAGAAGATTATCACCCCCCCTAATGGTCTGGACCCCCGATGTTATGCGGTGCTAGTTTGCAGCTTTTCTTAATTTGCAGCTATTTTTGGTACTTACAAAATTTTTCCTGTGTTTGTGTTTTCAGTAGGTTTTGAGTTCTCATAGTCCTTGTTTATTTATTTATGGGGTTTTTTCGGGTTTGCAGTTCTTTCTGTATTAGTTGTGCATTTATGTATTTGCAGCATGTGTGTAGGCACAGGATAATGTCCCCTTTTCATGGGTACCAACTAGTGTTGTGCCGATGCCATTTTTTGGCCCCGATACCGATACCCGATACCTGGCTGTGCAGTATCGGCCGATACCGATACCATAATAACGTAAAATAATTGCCATCACGGCTTTGTCAAGCTACTGCTTACCTTTGTGAAGCAGGAAAAAATCTAATACAAAGTGAATCCAGTAGAACTTTTTATTGCCTACCAGGAGTGGGTGACAATAGTTGAATAAACTTATGGCTCTCAAAATGGTATCGGTGCCCTATTTGTTGGTACTCGCCGATACCGATACCACCATTTTAGGGCAGTATCGGCGCCCCGTCCGATACTGGTATCGGTATCGGTGCAACACTAGTACCAACTGTAGTCACCTAAGTATTTGCTCAAAAAGGCAAAATCTATAACTCCCCTCCCTAGCGTAACAGCCTTCATTCTTGTCGATGTTGCTGATTTCAGGCCACCCTGCTATGATTCATATTGCATCCAAGCAAATATTGAAAATAGTTATGTTCCAAGAAAGTTTTATAGCCTAAAATGCTTTATAGATCAATTCATCAAGTTGCTTCTGATCAATTCACCAAATCTGTTTTATTTGCATTACAGTGTTGATAATTTTTCTCTTAAATTTTAATATTCCTGTTGATTTATCTACGTTTTTATCTAAGTTTTCCAACCAAGTTTGTATTAAAACTGTTGATTTGCTCTATATGGAGATTCAAAGATTTCAAAGCAAAAGAAAAACAACTGCTGCTTATCCAGTCTATCCCTGCCACCCTCAGTTAAGGTCTGTTAAAGGGGTTTTCTGCTGAATTTCAGCACTAACATTATGGCCTCATTACTGCGTAAAAATTAGGATTTTTAGTCGGCCTTCCCCTTTTATGGTTTCTGCTACACTAGTTTTTCTTCCATGATACGCTACAGAAATATCCAGACGTATGTATATCTATATATATTTATATATATATAAAAACATCATCATCAGTAGTAGTTAGAGTAGAGTAGTAGTAGTAGAGTAACAAGTAAGAAGAAGGAACAATATTGTACTTTATATCAGAGTCATCACCATCGTAATCGGCTTTAATTGAAGTTTACTGGGACTGTAGGGGATCCTGTGGTGGGACCCAGATGGGGACGAGTCAGCGCCACAACTGGCTGAGTAAATCTTTGTGTGTGTTTGGGTGCTTACGGGGATCTGTGTGTCTCAGTCAGTTGTGTGACATATGTCTAACGGCCATACACTTTTGGTAGCTCCTTTCTTCTCTGATATTTACACTAAGTACCCTCATGTATGTAGGTCGGTCGGTTGTGTGCAGCGATAGCTTTGGGACATTTGTGTGAAATTGCTTCATCTGTTTTCATTCATGGATTGTGCTATGCACGTCAGGATTAAGCATCTTTCAGTTAAAAAGATAAAGATGAGGCCACAGTACAGACTATGACTCTGTTGGTCAAATGTCAAGACAAGTTAGACACCAAAAGAGACACTTTGTCTCTTTGTTTTGCAGCTGGTCTGCAGTTTACTGAACGGGATAATAAATAACATGACAGGCTGCACCTTTTTAGAGTAATGAACTGCAACATGACGTGTGTACAGCTAAAAGTGAACCAGTTTCACACAATGCTGTCAGAAAGAAGGTACAGCTTTGCATCACAGAGATTGCACCTTTGTACAAGAAGCTGCCACCTCCATGATACATGATAAAAAGAAGTGATTTTATACCTTTTCTGTCTCCCAACACTTTCACCACTAAGCTCAAGTCCCACTACCCTTCCCCCAGTATTATCCCTCATGTGTGCAGCGGTGCCTAGGTGGCGCTCTCCCCGGCTCCAGAGGACGCCCCGCTGGGTTTTGGCTCGAGTTGGTCGGACTGAGCCGTCTGTGGGGAGGAAGGGCTCAGTGGGTCTCCTCTCTCGACCCTCTCCTGGAGGTTGCGCTGGTTCCTGGCGGCCTCTGTAAGCATCTGCATTCGGCGCTCCTGGTACTCCTCCAGGCCTCGCCAGAGGTCTGCACGCTCCCTTTCTCGCTTCATCTCCCTGGTGAGGCAGTGGGAAAGAAAAGATGGAGGAAAATATCAAGACGGTTAAAGAGAAGAAAACATGAAGGCAGATTTCTGATGTTGTTGTAGCCTTGCTTCATTTCCTTTCCGCCTTGTGTCTCTCTTTCCTTCCATTCACCCTTATTTACTTCCTTTCTTTTCTTTGTTCCTTATGTTCCAGTCCCTGTTTCTTCCCATTTTGTGTCTGACCTCTCTTTGTCCCTTCTTTAGTTTGTGTGTTATTTTCTAGCAGTTATTTATGGAAAAAAAATATTGAAATGTGTAAAAAACAAAATCCAGATAACAGCTTGCAATAAAAAATTGAAGTGTTGCTAAACCCTTCCTTCAAGGTATCAGGAAGGTCTGAGGACCTAGAAGTCTCTGCCAATCTAAAAAAGAACCATGAACTTTCCAACCTGAGGAAGAAGTAAGATTGTGCAGTGGATAAACAGGCTAAGTTAATAATTTTCCTGAATTAGTTTTTATCTTCAGTTTAAATAATTAGCAGGAAGCGCTGTTTGATTACAGGATGACCTAAACCACGCTGACTCCTGGAATAACTTCTAACTGGATAGATAATGGAACAAAAACTGTCTCAGGAATGACTTCAGATAACTCCTGCTGTCCCTGTCGTATCCAGTGATGCGAACAGAAAAGGACAGTGAGTCATACTCACTTCTGTTTCTCCACTTTGTAGGAGGCAGTGAGGTCATCAAACAGTTTGCTGTTCATCTCCATGAAAGTCTTCAGCACGTTGTAGATCAGAGACACGATAGTTCTAGAAGAGTAAAGAGAAGGAAAAACCTGAATCCACTTGATCGCGACACAAGATTTAAGCTGTGGGTGAGGCACCATGTAAAGTAACAGCCTGCGGCTGAAAGTAAGCAGATAATAAAGTAGTTTAGATGGTTCTTCTTTTTCTGTCCAGTTCCTCTGCAGCAACTTGCTAAAGTATTCACAGCTGCACGTTACAGCTAAAAACTAGATGAGGTAGACCAACACAAAGTAATGTATTTTGGGAAAGTGGAAGGTAACAATTCAATCTCCTTTACTCATATACTCCTAAATAAAATCAGTGTGTCGCAGTGCGTTTGTGGCAGGTATGACTCAGATATTTTTGATTTATGCCCAATATTGAAGCATGGTCTGCGCTATGTTATTCCACGACACAATGCAAGAGGGACAATCACAAACTAGCTGTGGGTCTAGATACGGCCGAGGCAGTGAAGAAGTGGAAAAATGCAAGAGGCAAATTTGTGCGACAAAGGAGGGGTGATAAAGTGTGCAGGATCCAGGTGGAAAAAGGGTCCCAGCATTCTTGCTCTTCTAGCTGGTCCAACTTCACAAGTTGGACCAATGGCGATCATACATACAAAACAAGCCAGTAAGGTACCAAACAGGAAATATAGTGGAGAGCGGATGTAGAGTTGACCAATCAGAGGGCTCCTGTCTGCGGTCACCCACAATTTCAAAGAGGTGCAGCAGAGTGTCTCCGTCTCTGCGTTAACTGCGACACGCACACAGTCGACCTGGTTTTCGAGTATAAATCAGACTTTAGTTCTTGTCAGTGTCATGGCGGGCCAGGGTCTATCTGTGATTGTAAGGGCAAGAGGCAAGACACACCCTGGACAGGTCGCTAGTCTGTCGCAGGGCAACACAGAGACACACAAAGACACAGAACCATTCACACACACTAACACCTAAGGAGAATTTAAAGAAGAACAGTCATGCTTTTGGACTGTGGGAGGAAGCTGGAGAACCCAGAGAGAACCCATGCATGCACCGGGAGAACATGCAAACTCCTTGTAGAAAGATCCCGGTCCTGGATGTCCTGGATCCTGGCGGCCAGTGGAAAGAGGTTTTTGTGTTTGTCCCGTCTCCTGATCGTCCACTGTTCCTCCGCCGGGTTTTTGGCTCTATGTGCGGGGAGGTTCAGTTTTTATCTCAGTAAGCCTGGCTCCAGGGAGGAGACCAGTTTAAAGTCCTGCATCAAGTTCTGGTTCCACGTTCTGCCTTGGCTACCCTCTTCCACTGAGCCTGCTCATCTGCACCTGATCCTATCTGCTCCTGTGCGTGACCACCTGGTCACGCTTTCGGACCCTGTCAGACTCTGAACTGTCCTGGGAGCTTGTGGATGCCTGGAAGTCTGGATCCTGCCACCTGTTCTGTTCCTGCCTGATCTGGATCCCTGACCAGGATTGGCTTCCTGCAAGACCTCTGGGACTGCAGCACTTGGGGACATTCTAGGACTGGACTGTTAAACCAGGTAAGTAGCCAACTCAGATAATCATCTTCTGTCAGATGACCGTGGTCACTTACCTGTGTTTCTCCCACAGAGAGTGTCTGAGATTGGGCGGTGCCCCGCCCCCCTCCTGCAGTGTCCGCGAGCCTCAGCTCCACTTTAGTTTTCTTTATTTAATAAACGTTTTGAACTTTCCTACTGACTGTTTTTCCTTGAATACTGGGTCCATCTGTCCTCTGTTCATGACAGTCACCTTGATAGTAAATAAAACCCAGCTGGTCTGTGAGGGCCTCGGGTTTATTATAAAACAAACAGCATCATAAAGCCCAAGGACCATAGCGGAAGATGTGGTTAAGTTTAAAGCAGAGTTAGGTTATAAAACAATGTTTATGAATTTTGACATCTCACAGAGCTCTGTCCAGTCTATCATTTGAGAATAGAAACAGCTAAGCACAACTGTACATCTACCAGACATGGGTCTCCTGCTAAACTGATAAGAACCAAAGAGGCGACCGAAAAAAAACAGGGGTCTACAGCTCAGGTGGGTATCTGTTGAAGGGAATCATGAGTCATACATCCACAAATCGGGCCTCGATGAAAGGGTGAGAAGAAAAAGGTCAATCTGGAAGAAAGCTTCACTTTTGTCATAAGCAACAAGGCTGAGCTGAAAACCTTTATGATGGAATTAAACTGCTGTAAAAAGCCTAAATCTCCTACCAGAGTTTAAGATGTTTAGGTGCAAATTTAAATAATACAGCTTGTGACCGAAAACAGGTAAGGATGACTCACATAAAACACAGACAAGTAAAAAATCATGACAGGTTTTGCTGTAAATTGGATTTTCACCTAAAAAACAAAGGGTTGGATTGTGTATGTCGAGCTTAAAATGCATCTGTTTTCACCAGAATTATTGTTTGACCATCAGTTTCAACAAATATTAGTTTATAACACATTATGTTTTGTTTCAACGGCACACTACAAATAGAAATACACACTAAAAAAGCAATGATTAAAGTTGGTGTGTGTGTGTGTGTGTGTGTGTGGGCCATACTGGTTCCAGTGCTCCTTTGAGACTCTGTAGAGGGTGCCGAACACCAGTGGCAGGATGACTTGACAGTTCTCTTCTATCAGACTGAGGATATACTCATTGTTCCAGAAGTAAAGAGCTCGCTCCGCTACCTGTAACATAACAGATTAGCTTAGTTTTATTTATCAGGCAGCTAGTGAACTGTGAACTGGTTCCTACGGGTTAGTTTTAGCCTCTGTAGTGCATTTGAAAATAATGATATGGTAGTTTTGTAAATTTATTTTACAAAACAAAAGTGTAGTATCTGTGTTTGTGGGACTTCTGTATTTATTTCTAGTGTTATTCTTCCACTTTGGTATTAATGTATCACCTGAAAGTGAGGGCTGGAGATACAGGCAGCAATCTGCTTAAAGAGAGGGTCCTGGATACGGATGAACTGTGACGGCTCTATCACGTCCAAGATCTCCTCAATCTCCCCCAGAAACATCACCTGAAATCCCCCCACACAGACACAACGGTTAAGTTAATGCATGACATAGAAAGGGAGGAGGAAAAGGCAGTAGGAGGGGGCAGACATTAACCAGCTGCTGCTCTTTACCTCTTTCTGGGTGCAGGTTTTCGGCCAGTACTTGAGCAGCCCCCTGATGATCTGCAGGATAAAAACATACAACAAAGTAAAGTAAACTGTGGCATCTAAAGGCACTGAAAGAAGTCTGGGATGTTGATACTGATATTGTAGAAATATGCATCTTTATAAGTTAAAACATTTGCTTTAACAAGAAATTTTTGGTTTATCTGTGCATAATGTATACATTATTATGAAAATAGAGAACAATGTGATGACAGTGTTAGGCCTCCAAACCAAATAATACATTGAAAAAGCACCACAAGGTTCACATATGTTGTTATGCATACACTGGCAACTCATGCTTCCACGCAAAAATTACATTATTAATTTTGCTTATTGAGTTGTAGACTTACGTATTCAGTCACTGTAGCATCTTTCTCCATAAACTGCACCACACAGTAGGCCAGCTGTAACAACAGAAAACACTACAGTTTGGATGAAGGCAGAGACCATGATGAATGTAGTTTTTAATGGTAAGGGACACTTGTTTAGTGAGTATTTTTATAAAAGATTCCACTCTTCAAAGATAAATAATAAAAATGATGTTGTTACATGTGGAGTTCAACAATGATTGGTGCTAGGCCTAATATTTTATCTGTGGTTTACTAAGGTTGTTAGAATTTGTGATGTGAAATCCGTAGAGTAAGGATTGGGATCATCTTTTCAGATGTTAGCCCCTATATTAACTGAATTAAAACTGCTTTTAATTTCAAGTAAAATCGAAAATGTTTGCAGGATTACCATACATTTTGGAAAATTTATATTGCCAGCTTACTGTAGACTTACAGAACTTCTAAATGAACATGAAAGGTTTTTGAACTTGAACAGCAGATGATGCAGGTGTGGTGGTTTCTTTTTTAAAGTTTGCCGTAGTGAAAAATAAATCTAGATTCTATGGGCATATTTAAGAGCAGTCAGAGAGAAAAAAGGCCATAAACTCCTAAATCTGTGCAATAAGCAATTTAGAGGCATGGATGCTCTATCCAGCTGGGAGTCCTGTCTGTGAAATCGTATACTTTCATGATGAGAGCGTTTCAGTTGAAGCCTTCATAAACAAATCAAAATATTAAGAATGAATTGCAAATGGAGGGAGCGACAATCATGTGCTTTACGTAATCTTAAGGCATGGCTGCTGAACACTAATGAATTGACGAACGCACGTGTGCATTGGCCAATGATGATGCAAGAAAAAAAAATCTTTTAAAAAATGCAGCGAAAAAATATGTAATGATCTATCTCTAGCTCACATCATGAATAGGCTACCTCTGCTGTAACAGGCTCCTCTATACTGCATCCACAGCCCAGATATGCTGCAATAGCTGCAGCATATACCACAATAACACCACCATGGAAGTTTTGTGGATGCTTGAAACAGACAGGAAGCTTTTTATGCTCAATCATGCATGGTGAGGAGTACAGTTTCAACCTCTCCAAGACTCATTAAGGTTCCTAACAGATTTAAACTGAAATAATCTGGTGCAAAGCGGGAAATAATATCTGCAAATTAGCAGAAATAAAGTAAGGTTTGTGAACTAGGTCAAATAAAATCAGGCTCGTAGTGCTTAAAGCCAAAAAATAAAAAGACAGCATTATGCCTGTAAAACTTGAAAGAACCAGCAGAACTACAAGCGACAACAAATTGGGAACAAAAATTTAGCACTTTTAAAAACAAAGATTGGCAAAAAAAAAAACAGTTCAACTTCTTTAAATTCTTCTATCTGCAACGTTTTTTTATGAATGACACCAGTTTATAGGTATGGCTTTAATGAATGTACATACGTATATTTCTGGAGAAAAACTAAAACTTGGGTGAACTCTCATTTAAGTACTCCCTCCAGCTGTTAAAGAGACAAGAATCTTTGCCCTAAAATTTAAATGGCGCTAAAGTCTGGAGAGAGAGCTTTATTAATTCTGTTTGAGTAGAAATATCCCAGCCCTCGTAAATACCCCCGGTCGGTCCCTATTATCCAGAGTGGGTCGGTACAGTACGTGTGTGTGTGCTTAAGTGTGTTTTGCGGTTGCCCCCTCCAACCAGGCCGGTTGCTGTGGTGAGTGAGCGCGTGTTTACTTCGGAACGAGTGATGTCACACGCATGAAGTCCCCTCAGGCTAACGTAGGATATAGTTTAGACCTCCCTTCTCCCTTTTTATTGTTTTCTGTTTTTAGCTTCAATCAAACCTTATTGTTTTTTATGATCTGTTTCAATTCTGATTACAGCAAACTAAGGTTGAAGTTTTAGGTTCTGATGATGTCCGTCAGAGTGTTTGAGTATGTAACATGTCTCCCATCTGTAGCACGTCATTGTTAGAGAATTAAGAACGGAGGAGGGCTATAAAAAGAATCATACGAAAACAGATATGTTAAGCTTCAGCACAAAGGAAAGAATAAAAAAGAGCTGCCACAAAATATTGCTGCTGAGAGGTGGAACAATTACAAGCATTAGAAACGCATTAGAGAAACTGTTTGGGGTAAATATGTTGGAGTTTGTTGTCAGGCTGGGCTTGGTCGGGACAGGAGTGATTCTTTGGCTTTAGATTATGACCTTAAGTCATTTAAAGGCATAAAAGTGAGGGATTTACTCACTTATTTTTTTTGTATGAACTCACATAGAGTAGAAATATTTCAGAAACCTGGTGTTAACCTCTAAACACAACATTTGTTAGAACAAGCAGGCAGTCTAGGCTTAACGTTTTGTAAAGTACAGGGATTTGAGAGAGCACCTGCTTCCTTGCAGATTACTTATTTTAGCACATCATTTAGACCATCAAAGATTTTAAATATCAGACAAAACTAAATTAAAAATGAGTTTTATTTATAGGTTTTATCTAGGAATGGAACAAAACTATTCAACTCAGGGTGAAAAAGTAATCGCTCCCTGTTTAAACTGACCAACAAGGGATAAAATACAAATTATTTTGCTTCCCCTTTACCAGCCACACCTACGTGATTTGCACAAAACCAGCTTAAAGGAACCCATCTGACAACACGAGGTAGACCAAAAGACTCTAAATAAAGTACCTGGTCTACAGATATTTAAGAATTCATACAACACATAAACTCAATTATATAAACGTTTATAAAGCTATTTCTAAGGCATTGGGACAGCAGTAAATCATAATGTAAACCACTATATATCAATGGATAAGACAAAAAACAGTTGTAAACCTACACAGGAGAGGGCAGGGTGTGGGAAGTGGCAAAACTACCAAAATTACTCCAGGAGCAGCATCAGCAAATAATCCTAGAGGTCATAAAGGACCCAGAACATAATCTAAAAACCCTAAGCTCTCAATAGTCTCAGTTAAGGTTAGTTTTCAAATTGTAATTGAAAGCAGTCTTTCCTAAAAATAGCAGTTTCAAGGCAAGAACCACCACTGAACAAAAAAGAAGAAAAGTTTTTGGTGGTGTGATTGTCTGGGCCTCTTTTGCTAGATCAGGACATGAAATGTCCAACCAACAGTTCGTGGCGACCACATATTTAGTTCTGCTTTACTTCTCTGGTTAAAAAACATCCATGCAGAGAGTAATTTTTACCTCCGTGTAAAAACTGCTCATCAATAAAATTCTTGTCGGCATGAGAAAGTCTATATATTAAAATCTTTTATATGGGACACTGAGCATTTTTTGTGACACACTGATATGGCCAGGAAACCGCTGGCAGAGAAAGTATCACTGAAGTTTTCTCTCTCTGCACTGAAAGGTTTTTTGTTGGTCATTCCTTTTATTTTGTTCCAAGGCTAAACTAAAAGTTGGCTCTTCCTCCTCTACTGATCAGATGATACGATGGAAGAGGGAATATGTTGGAATTTCTCCCCAAAAATGTATTTAATGCAGTCGACTATGAAATCCCAACATTCGAGGACAGTGTGCTTGTAGTCCCTGCAGATTACAGGGTGTGCGGTTCGTTTAGGGATTTAATGCATTTGGGTTATGCAGTGGGAACATTGATCAGAAACCCATTTGTATGTTTTTTGTTTTTTTGTTTTGTCTGACTATAGCATGACCTCAAGCAAGCTGTAAAACCTTCCAAAGTGGCTCCTTTCTAGTTATTGTAAACACCTGATATCAGCCGCTGCTGTCAAAGATAGAAGAACCACTTTTTGGAATCAATTTAAAAAACATTATTAACTAGAATATTTTCCCTTAATAAGCCATAATTTAAGGGCCTTAGTTTGTTTTCACTCAGCCTAAAAAGGCAAAATTACACTAAATTCTGCACGGTGAGATTTTTGCTGCACAATATTCCAAATCACTCTAAAATATGCATTTCATTTGGGGTCCGGCAGATATTTTAAATTCAGTTATTTTTTCTATATTAGCAAATAAAATTGTTGAAACTTTGGCTATGTATTTCACACATAATGTCTCACTGATTTGCCTGATTTTGGGTTGTTTTGATAATATAGTTCTGAAATTGATTACAAGTGAAAGCACGGTATATTTCACACATTTAAATTGAATCGGTAGGAATGCTGCAGTTTGACATTTTTAACCCAGAAGTAGGTCAGTCCTGCTCCTGTCTCCCCCCTGATCCCATTAAAGGGAGTTTTTTATTAATGCTGTGTTAATAATGTATGTGTGAGAACCAGGAAAGGAGCAAAGGGGAGAAATGTAGGGCACCCAGAATACACAAACACAGAACAAAGCAGACGAAGAACAAAAAGCACCTTCTGTATAAGCAAATAATGAAACACAAATAAAAAGCACAAACATGCAGCCTGTCATCTGAGCTATCAAATATTATGACTCCATAAACACAAACACGCCCAAGCACACACAGAACAGCACAGCACAGAGGTGAGTTTATCACTGCAGTATATTTATGGCACACTTCCCCCACCTAGTGGCAGACATGACTCATTGCAGTATTCTCTATGCAGCAGTCAATATAAAAGCTTCATTTCTTAGTTCTCCTTTTTATTGGCTTTATTGAGAGAATTTACTGATACTTGGATCTGGTGCCTAATGGGTTTTCTTCCAGTATTTCACTGTATTCATCTCCATCCATCCTTACATTAACACTGATCAGTTTTCCTGTCATGCCCACAGTGCCAAGGCACCAACATACAGGTGCTGGTCATAAAATTAGAATATCATGAAAAAGTAGATTGATTTCAGTAATTCCATTTAAAAAGTGAAACTTGTATATTATATTCATACATTACATACAAACTCATATATTTCAGATGTTTATTTTGTTTAATTTTGATGATTACAAATGACAACAAATGAAAATCTCAAATTCATCATATCAGAAAATTAGAATATTGTGAAAAGGTTCAAAATTGATGGCCCCTGGTGCCACACTCTAATCAGCTAATTAACTCAAACCACCTGCACTTGCCTTTAAATGGTCTTTCAGTCTAGTTCTATAGGCTACACAATCATGGGGAAGACTGCTGACTTGACAGTTGTCCAAAAGACGACCATCGACACCTTGCACAAGGAGGGCAAGACACAAAAGGTCATCGCTAAAGAGGCTGGCTGTTCACAGAGCTCAGTGTCCAAGCACATTAATAGAGAGGCGAAGGGAAGGAAAAGATGTGGTCGAAAAAAGTGTACAAGCAAGAGAGATAACCGCACCCTGGAGAGGATTGTGAAACAAAACCCATTCAAAAATGTGGGGGAGATTCACAAAGAGTGGACTGCAGCTGGAGTGAGTGCTTCAAGAACCACCACACACAGACGTATGAAAGACATGGGTTTCTGCTGTCGCATTCCTTGTGTCAAGCCACTCTTGAACCACAGACAGCGTCAGAAGCGTCTTGCCTGGGCTAAAGAGAAACAGGACTGGACTGCTGGTGAGTGGTCCAAAGTCATGTTCTCTGATGAAAGTAAATTTTGCATTTCCTTTGGAAATCAATGTCCCAGAGTCTGGAGGAAAAGAAGAGAGGCACTTCATCCACGTTGCTTGAAGTCCAGTGTAAAGTTTCCACAGTCAGTGATGGTTTGGGGTGCCATGTCATCTGCTGGTGTTGGTCCATTGTGTTTTCTGAGGTCCAGGGTCAACGCAGCCACATACCAGGAAGTTTTAGAGCACTTCATGCTTCCTGCAGCTGACCAACTTTTTGGAGATGCAGATTTCATTTTCCAACAGGACTTGGCACCTGCACACAGTGCCAAAGCTACCAGTACCTGGTTGAAGGACCATGGTATCCCTGTTCTTAATTGGCCAGCAAACTCTCCTGACCTTAACCCCATAGAAAATCTATGGGGTATTGTGAAGAAGAAGATGCAATACACCAGACCCAACAATTCAGAAGAGCTAAAAGCCACTATTAGAGCAACCTGGGCTATCATAACACCTGAGCAGTGCCACAGACTGATCGACTCCATGCCACGCCGCATTGCTGCAGTAATACAGGCCAAAGGAGGCCCAACTAAATACTGAGTGCTGTACATGCTCATACTTTTCATGTTCATACTTTTCAGTTGGCCAACATTTCTATAAATCCTTTGTTTTTATTGGTCTTCAGTAATATTCTAATTTTCTGATATGATGAATTTGAGATTTTCATTTGTTGTCATTTGTAATCATCAAAATTAAACAAAATAAACATCTGAAATATATGAGTTTGTATGTAATGTATGAATATAATATACAAGTTTCACTTTTTAAATGGAATTACTGAAATCAATCTACTTTTTCATGATATTCTAATTTTATGACCAGCACCTGTAGTATTTTACAGTGAGGATGGCATGTTCAAAGTGATATACAGTGTAAGATGTCTGCCATCTTTAAAGCCTAAAAAGCTTCATTTTCATCTCATCTGAATAGAGCGTTACATGGAACCTGTGTCCCCCTCATAGCTGTTAACATAATAGTTTTTCTGCCAACATATAATGCATCTGTTCCCATTACCTCTTGATTGCCTCGTTGAATAACTCTTCTGTTCTAGCCTGTTATGAATTTAAATGCAAAACACCAGACAAAACACACAGTATGGAAACTAGTAGATTTAAGAATGATTCTTTATTTTTGTTTTTTTCTTTAGACGTAATAAGGTCCACAGATATTTTAATTGACTTTGACATTTCGAAGAAAAATTATGCCAAAATAAATATGAGGTACCTTCACCGGTATTTTAAAACTAATAAAATACTTAATAGTAAAAGACATAAATCCTGGTTTGCTTGGGCTGTTTGTTTTGGTTGCACGGTTAGTGGTTTTTCACTATGAAGTTGGCATGTGTGGATTCTTCCCTGGTGACTGAGGTTAATTATTTAGTCTCACTAGATTTTTGAGTGTGCACATTTTGAGGTATGAGTGTGCACAGTTGTTGGTCCAGTATGTCTCTATATTGCACTGAAATGGACTGGCGACCACACCCCTATCCCCCCATGATTATGCTAGGACAAGAGTGTATAGAAAATAGATTCACATCATTGTTTTTAAGTTAATCACTGACCTGTGCATGGAAGATGGAGAGGGACTTTGCTGTATGTAGCGGGATGAGGACCCGCACCAGGAACTGCTTGTGTTCAGCTTTCAGGGGCAGAGCAAAGCCATTTATGATGCTAAAAAAAAAACACAAAAGGAAAACAGTTATAGTTTCTCTTTGATCTGATTTTCTCCTATATTTGCTGCTGCTGTGGTGGAAAATAAGACATAATTGACTACTTCTTCTTTCTTTCATACACATCAAATAGATAATGAGAGAATTTGAAGAGCATTGATTAGAGGAGCATTTGAATTTCTGATATTCACACAGTAAAAACAGTTTTGTAAAGTATTTTTAGGTTCACGGCGAAAATGAATATCAACAAAAGGAAAAAAATTGGCAGCCTATTACAGTTGAGACACTTAAATAAGTACCTTTTTTATTTACAAGTTCAATTATGTCTCTTAAGCAGGATATGATTTAGAGTTGAAATGATTTTTATCCAGTTAAAAAACGGGAATCAGATAAGGGGAGATCAGACAAGGATCCTTGTAAAGGTAACGAGTGTAATAAGAGTGTCAGCCTTTTTCAAGTAAAAAAAAAAAGAAAGAAAAAACTGCATGGCAAAAAACTATTTATACTCTCACTAATAGTTTTCTTCTGGTTGCTGATTAACTCGTAGCACCTTTCAGCTGGTATTTTAACAATGATGAACACAGAGGGCCTGGTCTCCAAAAATAAAATAAAATGGGGACTGAATGTCATGTGCGTTTTTTTTTTGTTTTTTTTTTTCTAGTATGTGCATAAGCGGTCATGTTGCGGGTATTCTTGAAAGATTGCTGTGCAAATCTGTTTTTGGAGCAGATTTGGTTTCAGCCATTAAAATAAGCTGTTTGTGTGTTCAACATGCAATTTGTGAGTAGTTGTAAAAGGAAGATGAGGTTCTAAGCCATGTAGTGGAAGTATTTAATTTTATAATTATAATTCTAAATATTATTCGTAGAGCACTACAAATATAAAAATATATTAAAAACGAAAAATAAAACATAACAAACAGTTCTGACCTGCCCCCCAGGAGTTCATGCCCTAAAACAAGTACAAAATGTCTACAACATAACAGTGCTTTTTGCGCACTCACCATGTCTCTTGAAGGTTTTATTAAAATTCTGTTTTTTTTATTTGCCAAAATATTTAAGTTTCGTCCTTTTTGTTTTTAGTGGGTTAAATTATAAGAAGAATGTCTGCCATCTCGCTGAATAGACATTTTTCTTTATTGATATTATTCTACTAGTTATTTCAGACAGTCCAATGTCTATAAGTCTACATCTACTTTTGCTACATCATTTGACATCATTCCGATGCTTCCTTTGTGGCAATCAATGACCGCAGACAGTTTTTCTGTGTCAGTTTGCACCTCAATTTTAGAAATACCCAAAAATATGTAAAAACTACTGCTAAGGTTGAGTTTCTGATAAGGAAATTTGCTTTATGTGGTATATGTTTACACCTGCATATCCATCACCCATGAATTTGTAGTTCGATCATTAGAATATGATCTGCATGTGAGATAAACCAGGTTTGCATATGCTGTCCGCTGACTTGCACATGCTTTAAAGATCTGCTTTCTTCAAATAAGAATGTTTGCACCTGTTTAAAGACACACAAGCCTCAAAAGATAATGCCCCAAGTCTTGGTTTAAAGAGATCAAAGCTATGACTCCTAACATTTAGCTAGACTCTGGCTTGGCTATGGAAAATATCATGGTTATTTTAGTCGCATTGAGCTTTAATATATGAAATAATTTATCTAATTAATTTAATTGTACTTAAATGAAAAGCTAATTATTGTTTTTATATCAAAATCTAGTCTCAGTAAAACATGTTTAACTTTTATCTTTTAAACAACAGAATAAATTGCTGCTGTTGTCCCCAGGGTATAAAAAATAGTGATTCTAAAATTAAGAACTGCACTGGATCTAAAAACCTTAGACTTTATATTACCTTTAGGCAACAAAAAGACTTTACTTTGACCTTTTTCTCTTAAATGAAAACATCTGAGTCTAGAGTATCTGTGTTCAGAAATATCCAAGGGTTTCCATGTACTTTTCAAATGTATTTGAAAAGTTGTGTGTTATTTGTGGTCGGGCTTCCAAAAGAGATCTGTGATCTCAATGGGACAAACCTGCTCTGTTAAAAGGAAAATGGATGAATGAATTAATAATGACCTTTAACAGCTACATGATGTTAACTGTTTATTTCTACTTCAAAAAGGAAGCAATCCAATCCTTAGGTTCAAACTATGTATCTAACTGTCTGTGAATGTTTCATTTTCTGTCTTTTATGCAGTTTTAGTCGGCTGATTGCAGGTAAATTAACTGAATGTGATCTCAATCAGCTTTTGTGACAATCCTCAGTTATGGGGATGAACCATGATCCCTTGATGCAACATTTTTTTAGTATCCATTAGCTTTGAAAGGATGTTGCATCATTAATGGATTAACAGTGTAATTCTCAGCAGTGACGATGGTACTTTAACCCCTGTAATAACTGCTAAAACATCATCTAATTCTCTACTGATTCAAACCTGAGAGTTCCTGAGGATTTATAGGCATTGGGTTCCAACTGACCAGGTTAATGCATAATAGTTTCTAAGAGTCTGAACAGGAGGAGAGTGGGAAGCAGACTTGGAACGTGTGACTGACTCTGAGCATTTCTCTGTTTGTAAAGAAGATTTATGTGTTTGTCTACCTGACTGTTAGATCTCATGTCTAACTGGCGTCTTTGTGTGTTTTGTAGAGAGCTGCATCCTTCTTCCCGTCTGAAGTTAATTCTGCCTTCCTCGCATCGTTTTTTTCTCTGAATGTCTATCTTCTTCCTCTCTCTTACTTTTTGTTTTGCATCCTCTCTCACCCGTCAATTCCTCCCCCTGTCTGTGTGTGGGAGGAGCTATAAATACTTCCGTTACCAACAACATGAATGCAAGCCTCTCTCTCCCCTGGCCCTGCTCTTCTTCCCCCACCTCTGACTCACTCTTTGCTCGCTCATCCTCCTCTCCGACCATTCCTCTTTCATCTTGGACTCATCCTCATCTTGCTCCTTCCCCTCAATCTACAATCACCTTCTGAATCCTCACAACTCACTATTCCATTTAAAGGTTTTTTTTAATCATTGAACCATTAGCTAAAAGAATGGTTATGATTTATATTAATAGACAGGCTCTTGGGTTTTTGATATTTTTTGAAAACCCTTAAAACATTTGAAATGATTAAACAAAACAAAACAAAACACTAAAACAGATACAGTATGGTTCCCTAAATAAAAAAAAGTAATAATAATCGATTTACGTATTGTGAAGCCTTGTTTGTAGGCAGCATACATCCCATTTAGCATCTAAAGGCAGGATCGCTTAGTTAATGTTGTTTTAAGTAGTTTTAGGTTACTACAGAGGATCAGGAAGAAACCATCTCTAGAAAGCAGCATTGTTAGAACTATTTGTTTTTCATTTAGAGCTTTGTTGTACAGTTTTGAGTAGTGGTTAGCCTATCAGCAGTAGATATAAATCTGAGTATTTCAGTGGGAGATCTTTATATTTTAATGAAAGAAATTATTTAATTTTTTTTCTTTAATTGCGTCCAACTTCCTTTTTTAAGCATTTAATATGCAGTACATAGTATTGGATTTTTGTAAATATGTCTTGCGATGTATTTATAAAAAATAAAAACAAAGATAGTTTGTCCCGGAGAGTGAAACCTAAAGCTGTTCTGAGCAGGACCTGTTCCAAAGTGGACTTCTACTGTCAGAAACTATTGTTGTTATTTTAATCCTATCCATATTCTTTGTATTTTGGGTAAATTTCAACTGAAAAGGAACAAATTCATCAGGTTTCAATGGTCAAATCTGTCTTCAAACATGTATCTTCAGTCTCCAAATAGTTTGTTTCTTTCCTGTTGATGATTTTTTAAAATAAATTTTAAAAGTTTGCTCATGCAATAGGCTAATATTAGCTTGTTTTGATAAGACTTTTTAATCACTTAGCTGTAACATCTTTCAGTGCAATTCTAGTTTATTATAAACTAATGCAAGTTTTAGAAAAGGTTTTTCTTAAGGTTCACAAATTAGCTCTTTGTTTTGAACGTCATAAAATTTAACAACCAGTGTTTCAGTTGCTTCCTACACAGTTATGTATGAAGGTAGATTTGTTTCTTTACTCTCCAGTATTTAATAATATTATTATTATCCTATATTTTCAATTAAAAACACCTTCAACAAAACATTTTTAATAAAAGAAAAAAACAAACAAAAAAGCTTTAAAAAAAAAACAAAAAAACCTGACTTTTATCAAACAAACAAAAAACAGTTTCAATCAAAAAAAGCAGTGTTCAAATTTATTTTTTGACTAAACTATATTTTACATTCAAATACTATTTTCTATGATTGAAAACATTTACCTTTTCGTTAAAGTGACTTTTTTTATTGATTTTGTTGTTGTTTGTTTGAAGCAACTTTGTTTTTGATTGAATGATAAAGACACAAATTTCTATCCATTATAAGGTTGAATAAAAAACAATCTTACTTAATTAAAAAAGTTGCTTTAAACAAAAAAAACTTGACTTCTATTAAAGAAAACATTTTCAATAAAAGTAAAGCAGTGTCCAAATGTATTTTTTTGAGTCTAAACTATGTTTTTGCATTCAAATACTTTTTTTTCTTTGATTGAAAAGTTTTTTTTTTTTTCATTGAAGTGAAGGTGCTTTTAATTGAAAACATATTTTTCATTGAAGCAACCTTTTTTTATTGACTAATAAAGAAACAAATCTACCTTCATAGCTATCTTCATACCAATACATTTTTTTTATGCAATAACAATTTCATTTAAATACTGTGATGGTTTAAGATTCTAAAAATAGTCTCCACATACCCTGTAATGAAATGTTACATTTGCCGTGTTTCAGGATGAAAGAAGTCAGTTTTAAAATTAGCAAATTGATGTTTCCTAACATAAGTATGGTATTTATTGTTTATATTTTAACAGCAGGTTATTAAAAAAAAGGTTGAACTACCCATTTACCTGATCACCATGTTTCTATAAATATGAACAATAGAGTTTGTTTTTTCTATAAAAAGACATAGAGCCATTAATAAATGTTTAAAATTTAAAAACCAACAATGTTCTATTTATATATGGAGAAATATGCAAAACTAAGCTGGATAAAACACCTTCATTCTATTATTTCCTCAGCTTCTTACTTCTTTTTCTTATTATTATTAATATTCATCTTTATCTAAGGAAACACGTCTTGTTTATCAGTTTGGCTTCATATCTGTTTTGCTCAAATTATTTCCTCAGAGTCTCATTTTAGATATTATACAACTATATGACTCACATTCTGTGCTGGATGTCTCTCCTTCATGCCTTCTTTAAAGCTGCAACATCTATTCTTTACAGGCGGCATCACAGCTGCTTTATTTAACAAGTCAAACATCTAGTCATAAATTGATGATCTGTTCCTGTTTAAGAAAATGTTTCTTTATGCTGCTTCTAATTCCTGCTTCATGCCTGGGTGAAGGGGGCGGCTTTTTGATAACACAAACCTGCCGAGGATTTCCAACAGCTCTGCCACGCCGTTGAAGTGCTCAGTTTCATAAATGAACCTAAATAGAAGAGAAAGGGAAACTGTTAAATAGATGAGAGTGATTATCTTACTAAATAAGTTTAAAACATAGTTTACATTTTTTTTTAAAACAGTTTAATATTAAAACATCACATGATCAGAATCTGTCAGAAATGTATAGTTAAACATCTTAAGGAGATTTGGATCTGGGCACAATTATTTAACTTACAGGATAGAGGATGTTGATTTTTTTTTTTACAAAAGGATGTGTCTCACACGGTGATTAGTAAGCAGTTTGGACTGTTTTGGACCAATCACATCCTTTCCTTTCTATTCTTAGAAACATTGTATTTAGGTGAAGAAAGCACCAAAACTAAAAGAAGAGCTCAGCTTTTTTTCCCTGCAATCCCTGCATTACAAAGTTCCTTATTTCGATTTAACATGTGGAAAAGATGCAGATAAACAAGAGTAGCTTTCTAGAAACATTTTAAAAACATTAAGGGCCTTTCAGACGGGTTGCAACGCATGCAGTGTTGTGCTCTAAAACCCATCATTTTCAGCACTATGGGCCGTGCAAGGGCACCAAAGAGCTGCGTTGAACAAGCGAAAGCTCCCTACAATGTACCACCCAGATGCGTAGCCGATAGAAACGTTGCATCAGGATGGAAGACCAGACAGCAAAATGGAGAAGCTAGCTTTATGTGTCTGAATCCCACAAACTCTTTGATACAAGTTGAAAAAAGCCATGGCATGGAAACAAATCTCCAGCCAAATAGGTGTCCGTTGTGTTTTAAGTCATGTAGCTAAATGTTACGGTATTAAATATTTGTTGACCCACATGCCTCTGCTTTCTTACTGTTCTTGTCCTATCTATTAAAGCTAGTGCTTGCTTCTTAGTACAGGACAGATATAGCAGCATATGTGCTACAGACAGCACAACAAATTACCCAGTGTTCGGCTAGCACAGCGCCGAAACCCAGTGCAGCAGCGTGCAGGACTGAGTCTGCTGCACTTAAACCTAGTGGCAAGGCTCGCGCAAACCGTGTGATGTTTGAAAGGTCGTTTAATTAGAAAGAGATTCATGCAACAAGAGTAACAATAATTAAATGCTTTGTTTTTATATAAAAAAAACTATTCTTAACTTAACTCAACCTAAATAAAGCTTAATAGAGAGTAAGTCTGTTCTTCTCTCTGATAAGAGTTGATGTATGGAACTGAATGCAGTGATATTTAATTTTATTTTTGCAGGATTCACCTGAGGAAGATGTTGTTGATCTGTTTGCGGATATATGCTCGGAGGCCCAGTAATTTTCCATAGACACGGTGCAGGATCGTCTTCAGGTACTCCCTCTCCCTAGGGTCCTCGCTGTCGAACAGCTCCAGAAGCTGCAAACACACGTAATGTAATTACAGCCAGAAAATATGCAGCTCAACCACTTCAAGCAGTCGCAATAGTTCTCCAAACTCCCAGCAGCTTTCCAGTAGAGCCACTTCAGCAATGTACTGGTTTTTCATTACACAGAGATTTCAGCTCCAAAATGCAAAGCTGTTATTACATAAGGTTGTTTTAAAATATTATAATTCATAATTCTTTAAGATGTTTTAAAGGGCTACTTTTAAGCATTTACAGAACATTAATTAATAAAAAAACTAATTTCATTTATATTATGGGTGACAGACTATGCAGAGAAAGCTATAAAAATGGTAAAAGAAAAAATATAATTACATTTTTTTTTTTTTTTATTATGTTTTGTATTATGTATTATTATGTGTGTTCATCGATAGCTGATTGAAACTTATATGCAGCCAAACTGCTGCCTGATTTTGGCCTGGAGCTACCTGTGGACCTCTGCAGCTCCTCCAGATCAGAAGAGGGGAAAGGATCCAAAATTGTACTTAAGTAAAAGTAGCATCCCTTCATCATGTTTTAGTCAGGTAAAAGTAAAAAGTAGACTTTAAAGAAATTAGTCAAGCAAGAGTTAAAAAAAGTTTTTTGGTAAAAAGGCTACTGAAGTACTGATTAGTTGATCTACTTGCTACTATGATCATAACCACTGATTTAATATTTTTTGAGTTATTAAACTTAGACGATCAAGTGTTACAGTAACAGAATATGTTAAATTACATAAAAATTTTTGCAGTTTTATTACTTGACCTCCAAGTGACATGGCAGCATTTAACCAATAAGCCTTGAGTTCCAAACAGAAGGCAGTGCGCCTCTCAATGGTGCATATTTGTTTAAAACAAGCTTGTTTTGGTTAAGTGAAATCACAATGGATGGAGTAGCAAGAAATTTTACTCAAGTAAGAATAGTCAACTTTATAATATTTTTACTAAAGTAAAATTAATATTCTGTGAAACTACTCCTAATTTTTTTACTTGAGTAAATGTAACTGAGTCAACGTAAATAGTTACTACCCACCTCTCAGACTTCAGCTGTGCAGTCATGTCTTGCTATGCTTTCCATTGCTGTATTCATAGTAAGATTAAATTACACAGAGGAGAACTCTGTTTGCCATTCAGGTTAGTGCTTAAGGAAGACATTTAACAGGGGGTTCAATTGGGTTGGGCTTTTGAGTCCTAGTGCACATCCTTATTTTTATACTTCTTACTCTAACTAGAAAAATGTTAACATCATATATCTCTTTGTAAATAACCATTTAATTCTAATGTTACAACAGATTAAGGGTTCATAAAGTAGGATTTGCATAATCCTCAATTATGATTCTGGAGATGGTAAAGTTTGCTAGTGGAAAAGCTTTGCGTACCATTTGGGACAATTTCTGGGATCAACTGATCTGGAGTTATGTGATAAAAAGTTGGACTTTATGTTATGAAATAAAATGCCAGTGAAGCGTGGTGTGGTAGCAACAATGCCGTCATTTAAAGAACAGTTTTTTAAGGCAATGAAAAGATTCCAAGTTTTACCTGCAGGACAAATTTCTGGTCGATGTAGCGTTTGGCCATGGACGGCTGGAAGTCTGGACTCTCCAGGAATCTCAGAAAGAACTCATACACCAGCTGAGAGAAAGAGGCATGAAGTTTTGAGTCGTTTTTTTTACAAACTTCAACTACTTTGACATAATCAACTCTGATAGAAAAAAGTCCACTCTTTAGAATCACTTGAAAATGTTTTGCTCCTCATTTTACAGACCCCTCACAAAAGCTGATAGACGATGAAACACTATTGTTGGGAAAATCTTTAAAAAAAAAAACAAAAAAAAACTCCTTTGTTTCTAAAGATTTCAAACAAGCTATTGATTCAAATTTCAAGAACTGGTTATTTTCTTTCAGTTGTCATCTAAATGACATGACATTGTATAGTCATTCAACACGCTGATATTAGTATTCTAGTAACATTCAAAAACAAATCAACATCATCCAAGTATCTCCACCATAGACTGTTCCCCGAGCTGCCCTCTGGGAAAATACTTTGCAGCATTCCATGCAGGACCAGCAGGTTCTGCAACAGCTTTTTCTCCGCTGCCATAAGACTATTGAACTCTAAACTGGTGTCTGCATCACATTTGCATCATTATTTTTGCACCACCAACGTGATGAACTTTTATAATAGGACACACATCAATTGTCTACTGCATTTTGCACCATATTTATTTTTGCATTGTACTGAACGTTTTCATATTAATGCCCTTTTGCACCATTATTTAAAACACTTTTTTTTCTCCTATATTGTTACATTATGATGACTGCTGCACTATATAGTGGTAATGTTTATCCTACTCCAACTGCAACATCATTACACTGTTAAAAGCTGTATGCAGCAAAATCTCATTTTGTATACATTCACTGCACAAAAAAGGACAATACAGTTCGTCTAAGTCTAACATAGTAATAGTAGTGAATGGCGGCAGCAAGGAAAGTGGAGAATACATTTCTTTAAACCAATCTTTGATCATATGAATGGATGTTTAGGATCTAACACTTGAATTGATTAAGAGTTGGAAAATAGCCTTTTGAACACAGCCACAAAACTGTGGCTGGGTAATCTCAAACTTACCAGAAATAAATAAATCAAAGTAATTTACAAATAAACTTTGCCTCGACCACTGAGGTAAATGACATTCCTTCATCTAATGAGCTTGATCCTAAACATAAAGCCCTGTGCAACCTCTGGCTTTGTCGGGTGTTGTCATACCTGCAGATGTGGCCATGAAGCTTCAAGAGTCGGCTCGTCTTCCTCAGGGTCAAACTCTGGATTCTCACTGGGAGGAAGGGTGCGGAATATGTTGACGGAGATCTGGGGGGAAAAAAGGAAAATGGAGGGAAGAAGATATCAGCTATGGAGAGAAAGGAACTTCTTTGAGAAATTTGAGAGAAATTCTAACAGAGAAAATTAAAAACTCATTTAAAGATAGGACACATAAATTTAATCTGGTCTTTATCAGAATACACCATCCACATTTAATAACTACATATATTGTGTAAACATATTCCAACAAATATACTTTAGAATGTTAATGATATCGAACACCATTAAAATTTGCCTTAAATGTTGTTTAGCTTTACAAAAAAGGCTGCATTTCTAACAGACGAGCCTGGATGGGGACTTTAAATCATAAAAGACAGAAGAGAATAGAATAGAATAGAATAGAATAGAATAGAATAGAATAGAATAGAACATGCATTAATTTGATTGAAATTAAAGGTTTAACTCTATGATGCTGCCACCAGGCAGAAATTTTTAATAAACTGGTTAAAAAAAGACAAATAATTAATATAAACACTTAAAACATATATGGTACTTCAATAAAACTGAGCAACGTTCAGGTGAAGATTCAAAGGCAAAGTACAAATGACCTTTTAATATTTGTTCATTTTGAAGAACTGCAAAATGGAAGAGATCTAAGAGTCCAAAGAATAAAGTTAATTTTGTTTCTGCACTACAGTGAAAAAATGTACAAAACAAATCCAGATGCTTCACAGTTCAGCCAAGAAGAAAAAATGGAAATAAAAAATAAAAGGAATGAAAATATTCAATAAGCCAATAATCTCCATATAGAACAATAAACAGTTCTTTAATGCATTCAAGTCTTAACAAACGTTAGGAGTTTTATGTATTACTTATGTGTTTATATTATGTTATTAGTATCAATTGATATCTCTTTAACTAAAATATTTAATTGCCTTTGAATGACCTGGCGGTAATTAAAAGGCAAATATCATGGGTAGATTACCCATGATATTTGCTCAACTAAGAGTAGCACTATCTTAAAAACTTTTTACTCAAGTTAAAGTAGAAATAGGCCATCCATAGAAATGACTCAAATAATGGTAAAAAATGTGCTTTGTAAAATGAAAACTTGTGTACTGAGTTATAATAGTTTAACTATTAAGAATTAACTGTCTTTTATCCGCAATTTCAATCATATCAAGGTATTAATTCCCTGGATATTTGCAGGATGCCATTTATTTCCCCCATCATTCAATAAAACAATAGGATGCTTCACATTTAACCTTAAATAGTATGTCTGATCAAACAGATGGGTCGATTGGGCAGCAGTGCACAATCTCGGTAAAGGCGGGCATACTTTGTACCATTTTTTGCCCTTTTCGAGTTTCCGTCTCATTGTGTGCGTTGTGTAGTATACAGGTGGTAACGTGGGGCAACCAGCCTCTCACAACCACCTCCGGATCAGGAATCGTAAGGTCGGGAGACGCTGTGCGTGAGATTCTGCTAAATCGGCTTGTAGATCTGCTTCAACAGCAGGATTTGCCCATGAACACCTCACAAGGGCTGACTGAATTTCAAACATGTTTAATTTTCTCCCAACCTTATGATTTCTGATCGGGAGGTGGTCGAGGCTGATCGCCCCTCTTTACCCCCGTATACTACTGCACGATGAGGCTAAAACGATCAAAATAATTCTCACACGACTGGAGAATTGGCCTGAAAAGGGTAAAAAAATCGTAGAGTGTATGCGTGCCTTTAAGAGGAAGAAGCAGTTGCATTGCAGGCAGGAATAAAAATATATCTTTAGGGCTGTTTTCAGTTTCCAAGCTCCTCTCAGTAGTGTTGGTCATCTCTAATGCTGATATCAGCCTGAACAACTGATAAGTCATGCAACGACTGTTCACTAAGTCATCATTTATTCAGCGAATGCCTCTGCACTGACTCGCGTTCTCTGTTTTTCTTAAAGTGCTGCTTAAATCTGAATATCGTTTAAAAATAAGTGACATTATTTCTACTTCATGGCATTTTTTTTCCTCTGGATGTTAAACTACTGAATCAGATAATATACTGTGGATTCTGTCAGATCATGTTCAACCCTTGCAGGAGCTGAGACATTTAATCTGTTTGTTGTTTTTAATTCAGATCATAATATTATCTATTCTTGAATTTTAAAGCTTTATTAGTTAATGCAGAATATGTAGAAATGACCTAAACAGATATGTTCTGTTATGAGAATAGTGTTTTTAGGTCGGACAATATAGCTTATCTGTGTTATTTTGCACTGCACCAAATCTAAGCTATTGCTCATCCCAGTAACTTGTTCAAATTAGCTTTTTTTTTTTCTCTTTTTTATTATTATTGAGGCTTTTTTTAAGCAGACAGCTGCATATTGAATCATTCCTCTTTCCTTCCACCCCATTTTCACAACTCTGGGTAGAACTAATGAATGCCATAAGCTATATATGTGCTGCAGGCTTTTCTTGCTCCTGTGGGATGTCTGCTGTCCACACTCTGCGGCACGCTCCACCTCATCTCTTCTTCCATCCCTCTTGTTGTCATTATACGTGCTGACTTTTGCTTCCCTCTTTGCTACCTTCTGCTCTCCTCTCCTTTCTTCCGCTTATCAGTTCATCCTTATGCCCCTTTTTTATTGCCATGTAGGTTAGATCAGTGTGTGGGAGTCTTTCTAAATTTATTCTCTGTCCAGTTTTGACCCATTTGCAGATCAGCTTGACCATATATTCCTAGGTCTCTATAAATGAGTTTTAGGACTGGTGGCATTTGTCAATTAAGAATGTCTGTTAAACTAACAGCTGTGCAATCAAATTTATCTTTCAAGTTTGATTTTGACGCAAATTCCTTTTAAGTTCAATGTAATCATTTCCTTCTAAGCCGACCAAAAGTTTTGTGATTTATCTTTTACAGTAGGCCTGAATCTAAATTCTTACAGATTTAGCTGCTTAAGTGCTTTTGCATCTGTCACAGTTCTGGTTCTGTTATGTCTTCTTTTGAGTTTTAAGTTTTACTTTGCTCCATGTTTTCTAGTTTTAGTGGTTTAATTCTTATTTTGTTGTGTTCTCTGGTTATTTTTCAGGTTTTTATTTGTTGCCCTCTGCTGCCCTCTTGTGTTCTCCTTTTTCCCCAGCTCCTTTCCTGTTCTGCTCTGTTCAAACCTGCTCCCAATCTTCTCTTTAGTCCTCTCTTTGTTTCAGTCTCCCATAAATACACTCGCTATTCAGTTCCTCAGTGCTGGTTCCTCGTCAACTTCCTTCAACTCCGTATCTCTGAGTCTTCCTCCTTGTGATAGTTTCCCCCCGATGGTTTCTGGTTTGCTTGACTTTTGACTTTATTTTCATGTTTTGATTTTCGGATTTTGCATTCCTGCCTCAGTTTTTTTTCGTTTACTCTTCATTATATCATCAAGAAACTCACCTCTGCCTCCCTGCCACTGCATTTGGGTCCTCACACCACAACCAAATCCTGACAGCATCATTTCTTTGGTGAAGCAGCATCTGATGTAACCATAGAACCTCAACTCTGTTTGGACTGTTTGATCTGTTTGAGCTTTCAGAGTTAGAAAAACTTTTATCTTTATCTCAGACTTCAACTTTTCGTTAGATCCATTTACAACAAAGTTATTTAAGGAACTATTCCATTTGATTTTCATCTCCATTTTAGAAATGATTAATCTATCCCTAATACAGAAATAGGCTTTTAGAGTAGTTGTGATTACATCGTTAGTCTAAACCTATTCAAACCTATTAAACCTTTTCTGCATCCAGACTTGATAAATTATAGACCCTATATTGAATCTTCATTTCTTATCTAAGATTTTTCAGAAAATAATTGCTAATCAAGTGTGTGACCAGTAAGTTTTAGAGCTTATCATAGCACTGAAACAGCTTTGGTGAAAGCCACTAATGATATTCTCTTGACCTTGGATAATGGACTTGTACCTGTACTTCTCGTGTTAGATCTTAGTGCTGCATTTAATATAGTTGATCATAATAAACTTTTAGAATGGCTTGAAGGTTCTGTAGGTAGCCTGATTGGTAAATGGATTGTACCTATGTAGCCTTTATTAAGTCAGGAGATGTGTGTTCAGTCATTCACCCACTCATGCCCACACTGTTGGTGGCAAGCCACAGTATAGCCACAGCTGCCTTGGGGTGTACTGACAGAGGCAAGGCTGCTGTTCACAGCGCCATTGGTCCCTCTAACCACCATCAGTAATGGTGGTTATGCAGGTGAATTGGCAAGGACATGACACGTAAAGCTACAGTTGGGTTTGAACTGACAATCCTTCATTTGAAGGGCAAATTCCTTCATTCGTCTGACAATTTCCGTTTCAATTATGTTAATGATAAATCATCCTCAAACTTCAGGGTTACCTACGGAGTACCACAGGAATTAGTGATAGGGCAAATTCTGTTTACTATATGTATATATGATCTAAAATAATTATTTAATTTAAATCTTACAAATCTATGACATTGTCATGTGGGCTTTTTCAATTTTTTTATTTAGGCAAGGACTTAAACAAATCAAACTTCACTCATATATATACTATTTATTAATTCAATGCATTGTTGGTGTATGCAAACTTCTTAAAAGAAAGCAATGAACTCTTCAGTTATTGCAGAAAACCTAAAAAAACTTTAATAAGTTGAAACAGTTAACGTTTTGTCTGATTTAACATCAAATGGTAAGAAAAACCATTTGCATGCGTTTACCTCCAGTGTTAACATCTAGTTTTAAATTGTGATACATTCCCCTGTAATAATGTGCTGAAAAACCAAGGGTCTTTTACAGATTCATGACTGTCCCTGATATTAATAGCATTCAGAAAGGGAGAGATACTGGAAAATCAGCTGAAACAAGCTTTCTGTATTAGGTGCTGGGGCTCTGCCTCAGGGATCATTCAAGGAACACTGTCTTCTATCATCCGCTTTGAGTATAGAGTGGGACTAGAGAGACAAGACTAGGCATCCTTGAAGGATCACCTTGCTTGGATTCTCCCTGTAGGGGTCCCAAATCTTTCTGGGCATGAATATTTCCAAGTTTCCCTTCAGGCACTTTCACCTTCAATAGCTGGACGAAACTGGATGAATCTGACTTAATTTTTCCTGCATTTGATTCTCTTACGGTATTTTGGACTCTGACTCCCCTGATTCAAGTAATGTCTCCTCATCACTTGTAATTTTACGAATTAAAATGTTAAATCTATATATTTCCTCTATTACACAGTTTTGATTTTTTGAAGGCATTAGAGGGTAAATTTTATTAAAGCAAAAATCGCAAGTTCATCCAAAAGAAGATTGCACTATTCTATAATTCAGGGTTTGACCTTTTTTACTTTCTTCCCTTCTTACCATCTTTATGGCCTCTGGGTAGAGAGGTTCGATGAGAACTCCTCTACTAGTAGCCACGCTCTCCACCAGCTCGTTAAGCGCCGCACGTTTGATCTCCTTCCCTTTCAGGTCGGCCACACAGTCCAAGAAATCAAACAGCACGCAGCACTGCTGCAGCTTCTTACAGAACAGGTCATGTAGCTCTGCCACCGGGGCATCTGTAAGAATAATAGGTGGGAGGGAAGACAGAGAAATGTTAAAACCCAGGAAGGGTGATGGAAGTCGCCTAAATGACTTTCCAAAATGAGTTTTGTGTGTGCTTCACATAAACTGTTTGATAAAGTGAAAGAAAAAAGAGCTCTAGCTTTTACATTGTTCACGTTTCTTCTTCTCTCTTACGTAACGAGGGAAGAAGAGAAGAATATTACTGTACAAACACATTTGAATGTGCCCACACAGACAAGGGAGGACATTCATGCACAAACACACACGTTCCTCCAGATTTCTGTGCTGCTGCTGAGTCTTCACATCTGTTACAAATATTTAAGACACCTGGTTTGTTGCCCTGAACAAAGCTGCTGTCTGCCAGCACAATAAAACCCTCCAAAACCCTCAATTTCAAACAAATATTTACAAAAATATTGTTTATGCAGGAATTGCATATCACAGACACAATTTGAGTTGATTCAAGGAGCCTTGGAGTGTGAAAGTTAGCAGCTCGGCTTGTTGAGCATTACACAATATCAAACAACTAAACACAGATATAAAGAAAGAATTAAAGGATATAGCAACAACAAATAGGACTGACTTTCTGCTTTTCACCCGTATTGAATAATACAATTTGATAGCAAAGAAGATTGAAGTAATATCTAAATCAGAAGTACCTGCAAATATCCTGAAAAAAATTCTAAAATGTAGGGCCAGTTTGAAAAACCACTTCAAATTATTGGAAAGTTGGACAACAAAACAGAATGAAAGAAGGCGTATAATGAGTAAAAGTAAGCCCTTTTAGGGCAACACAGAGACAAACAACCATTCATGTACACACTCACACCTAAGGAGAGTTTAGAGAAGCCAATTAATCTAACAGTAATGTTTTTGGACTGTGGGAGAAAATCAGAGTACCTGGTGAGAACACATGGGTTCTGTTTAAACATGCAAACTGAATGCAGAAAGACCCAGTCCAGGAATCAAACCTGGAACCTTCTTGCTGCAAGGCAGCAGTGCTTCCCACTGCTCCACTCCAATAATAATAATAATAAAAAATAAAAATAAAAACGTATAAATTATGTGATGTGGATAGGAAATCAAAATCAACTTGTAATATTGATCAAAAAAACAAAAATATCAATCTTGATTTTCGGCAAATTGTAAAGTAATGGGCTCAGTGATACTTGTGTAGTGTTGATTTTTTTAGTTCCAATTCAATTCAATTCAGTTTATTTATATAGCGCCAAATTCACAACACATGTCATCTCAAGGCACTTTACAGTTCAACCAGATCATACAGTCAAATTGATACAAAGTTTTCTATCTAAAGAAAACCAGTTGATTGCATCGACTCATTGACTCAAATACAATCCCTCACACTAAGCATGCTTGTAGCGACAGTGGATAGGAAAAACTCCCTTTTAAAAGGAAGAAACCTCCAGCAGAACCAGGCTCAGTGTGAGCGGCCATCTGCCGAGGCCGACTGGGGTTCAAGGAGACAGAAGCAGAGATACAAAAAGCAGCTGTAAAAGGCGGCCCCCGTCCAGGAAACACACAGCCAGGCAGACGAGCTCCGAGCCAGCTCCCATGCCAGAGGACGAAGAGAGCACATCCACTCAGTCACTGTCAGAGAAAAAGGACCACACTGGTTCCATGGTTTAAGAGACACAATATGTTAGCAGATTAGTTAAATCTATTATGTAAGGCTGAATTAAAAACATATTAGTCACCTCAGCATTTGAATGAATGACGATCAAATACATCCTATACACCAAAAAGCAGGCTCACTACAGCCACTGAAAAGATGTGAGGATTAAAGTACAAAGAAAAAACTCTCAGGGAGCTGTTAAATGTTTTCACTCCATTTTGCACAGAGGCTTTTTTAATGTATAGATTATAGCAAAGTTAAATATTTTTACAAATAAAAATAAAGAAATATGTTTAAAATAACACAGACAACAAAGAATCCTCTTCTAATCTACAGTATAGAACTATGAAAAAAATACAGTTACACAAAAGTGTTCCACTGTAAAGATGGTGTAGTTTGTTTTTTTGCAACCTGAAGTGTGAAATAAACTTCAGTGGAGTTTGAAAACAAAATATGTGTATAGATTTATTATATCTGGTTGAACGATGTGTGTGCCCAGTTGATTTTTTTTTTTTTTTTTTGGGGGGGGGGGGGGTCGGAGGGTTATGGGGTGGGGGGGGGGCGTGGATATTTTATTGTAATCCAAAGGGGGCCCCAGAAGAAAATCTTTGGGAACCACTGCTATACACCATGTTACAGGAAATCCGAATCCTCCCTTTATTCAACTATAGGTTGGGGTGGACTTTAAATTTCCTTTATATATAAATATAATAGCCCAAATATATCAAATAAAATTCTTTCCTTATGGACTGTTCCATCAAAAACCAATTTGTTGTTAGAACCTCAGAAAATCTATAGCTTTTTTTTTTTTTTTGCCAACTTCCAGACAGCAGCTACGAAAATTTGACAAAGTCAAACTAATCAGATCTTATTATTAGTAGTCAAGCTTGGATCCGATTTAGCCTTGTGTATTAAAGTAAAGCAAGAGCAATACAATAAAACAATGCAATATGGAATGTTAGCTGCTTATGTTGGGCGTAGTATTTAACCTGCTTATGCAAGACGTATTGCAGTTATACTTTCGTTTACATTTGGGGCACACAAACAAAATATGAGTCTAAATAACAAGGAAAACTGCTATAATAACAGTTTGACACAGATATAAAATATTGAAGCTAAATATGGTAGATAATGAGGCAGCTGATACTTCGACAAAAAGTATGTAAAAGCCTTCTCAAGAGACAGAGAGTGGCTGCTCATCTAAGAAGCTTCAGCCTATAGAAGCTAATTAAACAGTGAAATATATCAAAGAAATTCATTTAGACAACAGATTAGGTCCTAAATAGATGATTTTCCTCGTTTGTCACCACTGTAGACTGTGCCAGTAGCAGTTTAGCCCAACTGTGCACTGCAGGAAGGGTGATCCATGGTTTATACCTGCATAGAGTAGCACAGTAGGACAAATTTAACCCTTCTTAACCCACAGGTGTACAGGGGGATGAAGCCTGGAGTCCCTCCACTCCTAGATCTCAATGATCTTTTCTGGGCACACCTAGACCATCTGTTCCCTTTGCTTTGGCGTCAAACAAGAAAAGACAAAAGCTGCCCTTTGGAGTTTATAAGTCTTCTATGAGAAAACCGTGGGTTACAGCCATGGGAATAAATGGTGGTTGGAAAAAGTATACAACCTTGTAAAGTAAAAATCTTTGTACTGCTTATCATTAGTTGATTTTACCTCTATAGAGGCAGTAAGTATGTAGTTTGTAGGTCTGAACTATACAGATCTAAAGGAAAACAATACCTCAATGACCTCAGAGAACAATTTGTTCATTCCATTTATCTGACTAACATTTAGGCTTTTTCCAGAAATTGTGAAGTTAATCACTCTACAAGGAGTAAAAGTTGTCCCAAGTAGAAAACCATTAAAGTGGTTAACGGCATGGTGGCGGAGTGGTGATGATACAGGCTTTTCAGGGATCACAGAGCGAAGGCAAATTTATGCAAACTAAATCGAACAAGAAGCACTTTGACAGAAAAATTAAGAGATAACTTATCAAGCAGTAAAAGCTAATTCCAAACTGGATTAATGCCAAATACAGACGCAAAAGTGCAACAAAATGGGTAAAAAAAAAAGAAAAAAATGAAGGTTTTCCAACAGCTTTGCAAACCTCAAAGTTCAATCTGTGTGAAATCCTCATAAGATTTCACACAGCAAAAATGTCCTTAAATCAAAGTAAACTGAAGCTATAATGTGAAGGAAAAAGAAAAATGGACTAAAATTAAGTTAATGAAAAATAAAGTAAAAATACGGTAAAGAAAAACACAAAGCAGTTAGGATGTTATTATGTGTCCCATGATTGTGTTGTACAGTGATTGACACACTTATTATCCTTTTACACTATGACTGCTGTTTCTTTGAGATTAAATTCAGTTAACAATGGGGAGTCGGATTTTAAGGTTTCTGGATGTGTCACACATGGTTTACATCATATCCAGCAAGCCTTGTTATCAACGTTTTGTTTTAGTTTATTTTTAAGTTTAGCTCATAAGATGTACTAAGCTGCTAATTTGTTTTTTATTGCAAACAGTTATATGTGACTGTATAAAAGCACAACAGATACATTTGCTCTGTTTCCAATGGTCTGGGAGGCAACAAAATCACAAAGTATATCTTGTTTCTCAGTTTGAATGCCTTCTGCTTCGATTTAGAGCTTTGCTTTTTGATGTTAATTCTCTACTTCTTTTATCTATTCTGTTTAAACATCCGTCTTCCTTCCTATTTTCTGCTGTCCCTTGGCAGACTGTGTGAAGGTGAAATCTAATCCGCTCTTAATAGAATGTAATTGTATAAAGATGTTCTATGCTGGGACTGGAAAGAAGAAAAGAGTCAAGTGAAAAGACGAAGGGAGGGAAAACTGTGAGCGGGTCTTGGGAATCGAGTGGAAGTGAGAGAAGATGAAGGGGATAAAGAGACTTGTAGGTCATGTGAGAACAAATGTGGAGAGAACGTAAAGGACAGGAGCATGACAGGGTGAGAAAAGTGTGAGAATATGATGCTTAAGGACAAAGTAGTAACACGTACTGATGGCCAGCATGAGATAATAAGGCAGCTTCCAGGCCTGCTTTAGCTGCTGACTGACCCTGACTGTTACTTAAACCCCTTTCTCCAGGTTTGACAATATTGACTTTAAGCAGCATAAATAAAAAAGCGTAATGTTTTTTTTGCTTTTTGTTTTTTAAAGCTTGATTTAGTTACTCCAATAACTGCAAAACTAGCAGTGGCTGTGAAGAACTGTCGGTTTTGGTCGATTTTAGCTCCCAATTTTGCCTGAAAGAGGAGCTCATTTCCCAAGAGTACCAGCATGGTGAAGACCTTAGCAGGGTAAAAACCTCCCAGTCGCCTGCACTTGGATTAAACTACATTTCTGTTTCAGCTTTTTTATTTTTATTATTGTCATTACAACGAAATGAACTCTGCATTTAACCCATCAGAGGGCTGCCATGTGTGGTGCCAGGAGAGCAGTGTGGGGTTAAGGGTCTTGCTCGGGTACCCAGAGTGGCAGTCCGTGGGAGTGGGGCTTGAAATCAGAACCTCTGGATTCAAAGCGCAATGCCCAAACCACTAGGCTGCCACTCCCCTCTACTTCCATTGGTTGCATGAAACATGAACAGCAATGAGGTAATAAATCCAAATGTGGTGAAACAACGTCATAGGACAATGTTGAAAATAAGAATTGTTAAGTTTTTGGTTTTATACCATATTCCTGCACCACCGATGCGGTGTTGTTGTTGGTTTAATGAGCAATTTTAAAACTAAGGTTTTATATTTCTGTTTGCTGTATATTGAATAACACAGTATATGTTTCTGCAGAGTAAAACTCACACAGGAAAAATCACATCTGATCCTGAAAAGGTGTTAAACTGAAGACCCAGAGAGGAAGAGAGAAGAGGTGCACTTTAATTAACTGCAATTCAGAAAGTTAATGACTTTGCTTATTTTAGCCACTCAGGACTTAAATGAGGCAATATTGAAAGTATAGCTGCTCTTTTTTCATTTTCTTATTGTTTTTTGTTTTTGTTTGTTTGTTTGTTTGTTTAAGACACATTAACTGGATAAATTAAGCAGCAAAATTTTGCAGAAAATAAATTGATTCAGTAATGCATATGTTATTTTAGAAACCATGATGGCATAAGGTGAAATACCAATTATAATCTATTTACTTTTCCCAATTATTTTCAGCAGCCCTGGAGGGCCAGGCCATGATTGGGGACATGGACTGCAAATACAGGAATACAGATCTGGAATGAAAGCTCTGAACTTCCATCCTGTACATTAGTAACCCTTCCAACACACGGCACCTTCAAGGTAGGGGACCTAACTTGAGTTCCCTCAAACATAACTCTGCTCTCCCCATTTTCTACTGGCTCTGCTTGACCTGGCTCTAATCTAGCCTAGTAATTGTCAAACCTTTATATTACTGCTGTTTTTGTATCGGTACTGGCTTTTTTTTGGTCTAGGGTTGAGCTACGGTTGCCAACTCCATAAAAAAAAAAATAAGGGACACTTCTTGGCCAGGCATTGTCTTCCACCTTACCAAAGTTATGGATTAGTTTTTGTCATTTATTGTGTGTGTTTGTGAATTTTGTGAACTTTTGGGGAGTGTGGGTGTTGGCCCAGTGGGTTTGAGCAGTGTGCTTGTGCTCTGAGAACTTTGCAAGTACCCAGTTCGATCCCCACAGCCTCCACTCTGTTTTCCTGAGCAAGAAATACCCCCTTATGTTTCTTTGTAGTTGTATTAGCATTTGTTGGTGGGTTGATTTTAATGTGTAAATTACAATTTCCTGAGTTTTCCACCATTGATCATAGTTGCCTCAATAAGCGTCATCATCGGATTATAAGATAGTAACTTGGGATGGTTTCTTTGCATGCTCCTTCACCTTGTTATCTACTTTTTTGAGCCTCTGCACTGCCATTGTCATTGGCAGAATTACAAAGAGAACAGTGATTGTTTTGGAAGATGGATCACAGAAGATCAACCAGAAAGGCCATTTACAGATGCCTCATAGGAGTAGTAGAATACAATTGTTGTCAAGTGCATGGGCCAGTAATGTCGGTCCTCAATTGCCACTGTTCTGAAGATTTTGTAAGTATCCCTGCTCCTGCACTCCTTAAACAGATTAAACTTGGAGGTTCCATGGAGGTAATTTAGACTTTTCTTGTATTTGAGTTAGAGAAAGAAATGCATGCAAAAATCTGCAGGAGAATGGAACTTGAGGATCGACATTCCTTTCCCGTGTTCTAGTGTAGTAAAGTAAAAATTGGGGCTTGTTTCAATGGAGGGAGCTCTGATATGGCATGGGAATGAAAAGAGACCCACATTTGACCCTTTGTAGTGACAGAAATCTTAGTTAGCATTTGCACAACACTGTTGGCATTTCAATCTGTCATCAGAGGGAGCAAACTTCTGTAAAAACTCTTAAACTAGGCCTTTGCTACTACTCAATGTGATAAAACCAAACAAATAACATATATATGATTGAAGTCTGATTAAAAAATGCAAAGATAAAATTAAAAGGTGAATTAGGAAAACTCAATAAATGAAGGGTTAAATTTTACTGTTGAGACTAGAAAGATAACCCCAAAAATTATGAAACGCATGAAACAATTATTGTACATGAGGAAAAAGAGGGAGGATAAGAACATGTAACACATGGTCTAATGAAATACTGTAGATAGCATTACCTTCAACCTGGATGTGACATTAAAATGTGACCTGCTCTAAATTCAAACTGGTTTTATTCTCAGCACGTCAGCATGTCAAAACATCTCAGGCTGTGTGACAAGTAATTAAAACACACAATGTCAGGCCTGGGGAAAATACTGCCAAAAACAGGAGCCCAGTGACTTGTTTTATTCCTTTAGAGAAAGAAAAAAATAAAACACTGAAGACCACAGTGTGCTGCAGTCAATAATATTGACCTTTTCTGTGAAAAACATACTGCAAAACAGAGCATGTTATTCATACCAAGCCAACGGGTCAAGAAAACATTACTAATCTTTTGCCCAACCTTAATTTCACTTCTCAAAGTTGTTGTGATCAGAAATACCTAACACTTCCTATTTTCCATTACAGTCACATACAACAAATTAGAATATGAGTTCTGGTTTGGCGTGTTCACCAGGTTAAAAGTGCCATTTTAATAAAACAACCTTTAAGTATGTATAAATCATAACACCTTATAAATTCCACGTTTCTGTGAGGCTCTTATGATATAATATTCTAATATTCTAACTCCAGAGTTTAAATTAACTATTAGCAGAAAATCTCCAAATAAAGAAGAAATATCGGTCTGTGTGTATTTGAGTTCCTGAAAAAAGAAAACTCCAACAATATTCAGCCTATATTTTTAAATGAGCCTGCATACTGTTCAAATCTAAGAATCACTAACAAACTTTTATGCATAAAAACTCTAAGAAAATGAGAAATGCAAGCTTCATGGCAGTAAAAATTTTTATAATGCAGGGTTGACATGAAAAGCGCTGACAATCAAAAATTTTATGTTTCTTTTAAACAAAAGGCAACAAATTACAACTGTCAGCAGACCTGCTGGTAAAACACATTGATAACAGGCGATAGCTAACGGCTAAAAAGGAAAAATAAAAAGAAACATAAATGCAAGTTAAAGGTATACTGGAGGATAGGGTTAGGAAAGGAAAAATTTGTGAAAATCTTCCACTATACCTTTAAATTGCATGTAGGATAAGAGCACTCAAAGTCTTTCTAGCTTTTTTACTGTCAGGCTGTGAAATTGTCTCCAAGTTAAGTTTTAGGTCATTTTAAAGAAGGCAGATAAATAATTAACTATTGTTTTGGCATTTCCCTAATAGAAACCAGCTAACAGCTAGCTGTTAATTAACATATACTGAAAATAACGTAGCCAGACTTCCCCAAATTCCATTTTTTGCAACCAAAGACATTCCCCAAAATGTCCCAAATTTAAGTGTTTGATAAGTGAGAAAATTGTAGCGTAGACTGTTATTACAACAGTTAATTAGAAAGTGTATATGGGCGTGTTGGTCATAACAACAGCTTTTACATACAGCTGCTTGTGCTGATAAGATTACAGAGTAGAAGAGCCGATCATGCCGCCTTTAAAAAAAAACAAGATTTACAAAAAAGAAAAGAAAAGGCTGGGATCTGTTCTGCCTTACTGAAGGTATAAACCAAGTGTAATATAAAAAAAGCTTCAGTTATCAAACAAAACAAAAAAAAGGCAGCATAGGGGCGGCTGCTGCATGAGAGAGAGGGAGAGCGAGAGGGGAAATCATAACAAGATGATTAGAAAAAAAATTGTGCAGCTTTCAGCGTTTACAAGGATTCATCCGAACAGATATTTAGGAATTGACCAGCAATAGCATTTTCAGAGCAAGTCTTAAGCAGTTTTGTTCATTTATTATAGGGATTTGTGAATAGGCTTTGAAGCTTTCTGTAGGTGTGTATGTCTACTCAGTTTAATCACAAGGGATAGTCACCTTGTTTAACACGCATTTCGTCTGTTTTATAAGCTTGTAGTTCAAAATAATCCTTGCTGCTTGTTTTGATATTTGCTAAGCATAGCATTTTTGGCATTTCCTCAGGTAATAGCAACTACGTGATTAAAAAGCATTAATATTTATAATAAGATATAGTATGACCCAAAGGTTTTCATCTTAAATAACCAACTTCTAAAGGATATGAAAACATTTTATATTTTTTAATTCCTACTTTTAAGAAATGCTGTCACTGATGAGACATTCCTGCTCTTATACTTTATACTTTGTTTATATATAAAGAATATTTTATCCCAGAGATCAGGTAATTTTAGCAAGCAGGCATCCTCGTTGGAGGGACCTGATTAACTTAGAAACTTAATTAAGTTACATAAAATGAAGAGGCTAGGAGAAATAATCTCAATCTCAATCTGTAAAAAAAAATTAACAAATATAAAAAATTCTGCTTTGAAAATCCAAACCTCAAAATTAGAACCGGATTTTTCTACATAAACAAAATTTAATAAAGCACAGTTTTTTAATGAAATCTCTCTTAAAAGTAGATAAAACCTTTGTCAGTCATTTAAATGAATAGTGGAGGATGTTCTTTTTCCGGATGGATCACCAAAAGAAGTGGTCCTCCTATATGTCAATCATTCTGGTGATATGTTTACGTAAGGCCGTCCTACATGCTGGTCCCCATTTTCACTTGCATGTGGTGAGTCTGACATAGTAGAAAAATTGCAAATCTTATTTTGGAACATAAGCTTGTATGAGCGATGCAAACAACAACTTTTAAACAGAGCGTGCATGAGGATAAATGGGGTTGTGCATGCTCTTGCATGCGTTTAATAGGTGTTCCCTCTTAGGAGCGGGTACAGGGTTGTGGAGAAGTAGGAGGGCGGGTATCTTCAAATATTCACGAAAAATCCTCCACAATACCAATAAATCACATTGGACTAAAAGATACATCTTAATCCAAATGGGATAAATTAGAAATAAATCAAGGCAAGCAAAAGAACTTCAACATATAGATATTTACCTAACTGACTTCAGAGGCCATATTTGTAATTTTAGATTGTTTTTGGGACTTTTAGATATATATTTTCAAACAATATTGTTAAAACGTAGGTATACCCTTTATAAAGAAAATTATCTGCACTGTCCCTTTAACAACCACCATTAGAAATGTTCCTCTGGCAATGAGTCACACGCTGCCTGTGTTTGTAGAGCAGAAAGCCTGCGTAAAAATAAGCAATAGCACTTTACTGCTTACATAAACAAAGGCATTATTACTTTATTTATTTTTCCAACATATCGTTTCCAGTTTTGTTCAGTGTCACCCCTGTGTTTGTGTTTAAAATGATGGCCCTTTTTTGGAAGACAGCGACATTATTCAAACAAGGTTCGGTTACAGAAACGAGTTCTTGTTGGTAATTACACAGTTACAGAGGAAAGGTGAGGTTGCAATCGTGAGACTATAGGACGTGACAGAAAAAAAATCGATGAAGGAGGAGGGGAGGAATATGAGAATTTGGTTAAAGTAGCAGGAATACATAGGAATAAGCAGAGCCAACACATTCACAGCTGCATAAATCTAAATATAGACCTGCTAGGGAATAAGAGAGAGAGGAGACTAGATCTGTGGAGGAAAAAGGAGGAAGAACAGCGGGGTGGTATAGGGTTAAAGAATGACATCATCCCCTTCCTCCACCTCTCTCATCTTCCCATCCCTGGCTACCTCCCTTGGTTCTCTCCCTCCATCTTTCCTTTTCTCTTCTTCATCTCTCTAAGGCTTTTTTTTTCTTAAATGAGCAGCTCTCGTCTTTAAATAACAGTTATTCTGTTTGGGGCTGAGTGTGTGACAGAGAGAGACTGAGAGAAAGGAGGACAGCTTCTGTTTCAGCTAAGCCGCCTCTGCACCTCTGTCAATGCACAAATAGTGACGCAAAGAGGACAGAGAGGGAAAGGAAAGGGGGGGAAAGCAGATAAAGAAGAGGTGGTTATAAATAGGAGAAGGGAACAGCAGCAATTAGCAGTGAATCGCCAAGCAGTGTAAAAGTCAGGGTAGTATAAATATCACCTTAAGGGGTTTAAGTGACGCACTTGAAGTCCCTCTTTAAATAATCTAATCCTTGCCTGATAACAAGGGTAATGTCAACACCACTGTTCTGCTCATGGGATGCTAGCTAACTCAGAAGCCTAAAAATACAGTTAAATTAGCAAGGAAACTGCTTTAATTTAAAGCAGGACAAACTCAGAGGGAAACAAGTGCTAATCATACCAAGATTAGGAAACGGTTCCAGTTTAGTTAACGTCTACTATGCAATTAGGACTGTATGGAAAGACTGTAACGTCCTGGTGGTGAAATATATCAGAAGATTTCGGGATGTTTTTGTGATTAAAGAGTAGGAATCTATGTTTGTCTCTTTTTGTCTGAAGCAGATATAAATAAATGAATTTCAGATTTTAAAGATGATGAGGAGAGAATCCTCTAAATGCAAGAACAGGTTCGAAGTCCAGTTGTTAAAGTTCAGAGCCGTACTCTTTTATGCTTATTCTGAATTCAGTTTACCCACATGACCTGATTCAAATCTATTCTTCTTTTTTTGCTAAAATAAACTTTTTGGAACAAATCAAACTTGATGTTATGTAAATTCACATTCTGATAGCGTCAATAAATGATATTTCAAACATAACCCTTGTTATCTTGGAATTATATATCTAATATAAAAGAATTAGGGTTGCACAATAAATAAATGCATTATCATTTACTGATGAATGTCCTGCAACAATATAATCTCTGATAAATAAAACAAATAACTAAGTCAAAGATTTTCAATTAATTATTTGCTCATGTTATTGCAATCACACACAAACTTCTGTGTAAATAACACCATCCCCACCAGAACAGTGAGATGCTTCTCCAGTGATAAACCCTGGATCACCAGGAACAATAATTTGGAATACTGGAATTATTTAAAACTATACAAGATATTAAAAGTCAAGATAAGATAAAGCAAGACAAATAGAGGGAGAAACTAGAGAGAAAGTTCCAGCAGAACATTACCAGCGTTGCGTGTTCAGGGATTAAAAAGATCACAGGCTTCAAGCAGAAGGAGCATCAGACAGATGGAGTTCTGAACAAAGTCAAAGAACTGAATACATTCTTCAAAGGTTTAAGTTCATAAACAAGTTCTGCATCCTTTTCTACTGTCAATTGACAACCAGAAATTCCTCTTTCTTTGACCAAAGGCCTACTGAAATCTTTCATCTTGCACCTCTGACATGAAGCCTCCTTCTTCTATACATTTGTTCTCAAGCAAATCAGCAGATATTGCAGCATCCTTTGCTTTCGTTTTCCACCTGCCTTTCTCTGTTGGAAAGCTACTTAATAGCAAGCGATCCATTTTTTAAGATATTCTATATAGAAA
Organism: Cyprinodon tularosa; assembly: GCF_016077235.1. Classification (NCBI taxonomy): domain Eukaryota; kingdom Metazoa; phylum Chordata; class Actinopteri; order Cyprinodontiformes; family Cyprinodontidae; genus Cyprinodon; species Cyprinodon tularosa. Next base: position 24,828 of record NW_024039707.1, on the reverse strand, counting down.
AAGGGTATCAGTAAGATATAGAATTAATGTAAAACTATTATACAAAACTTGTTTGACTTAGTGGAGAAGTATAGGAATAAGCTGAAGGAAGATGTACATGAGTATAAAGTTGAATTTCTATAGTAGAATTGGAGGCAGATCTTCATCCAGTTTTAATTAGTGAGGCAGACAGCCTCACTAAAGGCTAGGCTTCTGTAAGTGAGCCCCAGGGCAGCTGTGGCTACAATGTAGCTTGTCACCACCAGTGTGTGAGTGTGTGAATGGGTGAATGAATGTAGTGTAAAGCGCTTTGGTCAAGTCTCCTGGCTTGAATAAAAAGCGCCATATAAGTACATGCCATTTACCATTTAAAACTAATTTTAACAAAGCTATCTTTATAGTTATGCTGCTATAGGCTTGCGCTGCTGGAAGATAAAGGGACCACTTTTCATCATTATGCTTCATTTTTTAGGATTATTATCATTGATGATGTGTGAGTTTAATACACATTAATATTAGCTGCCTGTTGCATGTCAGAACTGATGTTTTCCCCAGAAGTTTATTTAATTAGGGCAGTTTCTTGGTCCGGCTATATACAGTCATAATCTTCATTCTGTATGTGGCAAAGATTTGGGAATGGAATTGGAGTGGTGTCCTTTAGCTAATAGGTATGTTTCTGTCTACTTGAACCCCAGTTGGCCACTCACACTGATTCTTGTTCTGCTCAAGGTTTCTTCCTGTTAAAGGGGAGTTTTCCTCTCCACTGCCATTACAAGCTTGCTTGGTGTGAGGAATTTCTGTCAAGTCAATGCAATCAGCTGGTTTTCTTTTGAAATATTTAATTTTAAACCATTCTGATGATGATTATCTGTTGGAACTGTCTCTTTAAAGGTACTTGAAATTACGTGTGTTGTGACTTGGCACTATACAAGTAAACTGAATTGAATTGAAATTGTGGTTGGTGATGGCATTGAGTCCTTGATCCCCTGTATAGCTTGAAGTTGTACTGGCCACCAATCCACTGTCTCATTTTAAGTAAACACGTGCTGGTGGACAAAGGAAGTCAATCTAAGTTTGCCAAATTTAAGAAGGCTTTAGCATGTGAAAGTATCAACGGCCCTAATTAAACACAAATAACATATCAGAACCAATATATGGTAGAGAGCTATAACTAGGACTTCAGTTTACAACTTTACAAGCTTATTCTAGGTTAGTGTATTTTCATCTAGTGCAGGGAGTTATAAGCTCCCTGCAGTCATTGAGTGTATTAGATACTGACAAGAAGCTTAGTACAGGGAGCTGGTGGACCTTTTTGTGGGATGGTGTGGTAATAGACATCTGAATCTGAACAAAACAAGAGAGATGATTGTAGATTTCAGGAGAAATAGAAACAAGTGAAACTATCACTATCTCGGGAGAAGAAGTGGAGGTGGTGGAGGAGTATAAATATGTGGTGTTTATCTGGACAACAGACTGGGCTGGAGACACAACCGTTAAGCTGTCTACAAGGAGCAGACTGTACTCATTAAGAAAGCTTGAGTCCTTAGGTTTGCATAAAAAAAGCATTTTATTTTCTACAAGTCTGTTGTAGTGGATGTGGTATCTGCTGGAATCATCCGTTAGAGTAGAAGCATCGAAGCAAATTATTTTAATAAGTTTAATGAGCTAATGAATGAGGCTTTCTATGTTCTGGGAACTCCTCTAGAAGAGAGTCTTCAGTCAAAGGCTTCTCCAGATTGAGTGTAAAACAGACCTCTACAGGGAATCCTTCATCCTAACAGCTGTTAACATTAACAACTCATTTACGCTCTATGAGGGTTACACACTTCATTTCCCTATGGCATCAATACAGCCTTTCTGAATTTAAGCGTTAGCAAAAGAATGTAATTTTCATTCGTCTGTTGATATCATCACTATGCAATATATGTTTGCATAATTCCTTTAAGATGGTTATTTATTGCATACAAAACATTAAGGGCCTGCTCTCTGCTGCAGACAGGACTGGGATTTAAAAACCTGTTTTTCTTGAAAATAAGGTATACTCATAGCAAATTCTATGAGTAAGCATATTGGCACACTCATACCGCTGTGTTCAGCGGCAAGCAAAACAACCACAACAGACTGTTCCCCCAAAACAGGAACATTTCTAGCTGACAGTTTCCTGCAATCAGCTATGAATCAATATATGTCTGCTAAAAACAAGCCCTGATACTAACCATGTGTAACAACCCAAAACAACCATGTTCTGAAGATATGTTAACAGTCAATGCTATACAAATGATTATTTTACCTAAATGATTCATAACAGACTGACTTGATATCAGACAACGGATACTTGAGTAAATAAAAATGGTTAATTTCAAATAAATCCTTCATTTTCTAGAGAAGTAGTGTATACAATGAATGGACTGTGATTGAATACATTTCTTCGGCTGAGGTTAATTTCACTACCCATACTCGGTCCCAAGCTGCAGAGTCAAGAAATCGCTTCAGTAGAACCTAAATGACAAGATGAAGTATACTGAAGAGGCCACATTCTGGAGGAATTCATGATTTTTTTTTTTTGAGAAAGGATTATGGAAACATTTCTAAGGCTTTGAGATTCCAATGGAACCATGTAAGCCATTAACCACAAATGGAGAAAACACGGATCAGTGGTGAACTTCTCTAAGAACTGCCTCCCTGCCAAAATTATACAAGTGCATCAGTGACACATATAGGAGAGTCACTGTTGACCATAAAGAACATCAAAGCACAACACAGATCTTAATGATCCAAGTACTGAACAGTAGAAGATGTGTTTTTGATTAACACAGCATTTCAGGAAAATGATGATGATGATGATGATGATGATGATGATGATGATGATGATGATGATGATGATGATGATGATGATGATGATGATGATGATGATGATGATGATGATGATGATGATGATGATGATGATGATTCTCTTAAAACTAATCTTGTATTGATTTTAAATATTTTGTACATTCAAATAAATATTTCAATCAAAATATAACTTTTATGTCAAACTTATTACATGAAAAATTCTTATTTAAATTCTCTTTACTTTTCCTAGATTATTTTAACACAGACCAATTAAAGAAACCTTATACGATTCTTATTTATTATTATAATAAAGATGATTTATTTAAAATATCTAACCATTAGGTTTAGATATTTAGTATTTTTTAGGTTGAAAACTTTGTGCATCACTTTAAATTTTTTTTACGTACTTACGAATATGCTGACCCTTATGTGAGCTGACTCACCCCCATCTTGGCTGCTTTGAAGCAGATTTTAATACCGTGGTGTCCTGCAAAAACCTTATCTTGTTCCTTTGAAGATAGAGGATGTCAGAGTTTTATTACCCCGATCTCCTAACGGTTGTGTGCTGGGTACCCTTTACACATTGGTTTTTCTCACCCTTTTCTGATGTGTGTGTGCTTCCAACCTTATTAAAAGTCTGTCAAGCTTCAGCTCTTGGCACACATTTTTCACTCATCCTTGGAACGTTTGCCCGAACGCTACTATGCCTTTGAATAAACTTGTAAAGACAAGATCGATCTTTTCTTTCTGGTGAAACAGTGTCGGCCTGTCTGCAATTCCATAACAAGTACTAATACTAAATTAATACTAACCCTGATTATTATGCAGTTCAGACAAAAAATGTTTTTGTATTTTAAATAAATGCACTAATGAGTATTAATTTTGAGTAAATACACTTTATTAATTCTAAATACATAGACTGACAGTGATGCATCTTAAATGAATAAGCCTTTATAAATTAATAAATATGCATAATGTAAGTTTTGGTCAATAGTTTTGTATTAAAATTATCTAAAAAAAAAAAAGTGAATGGGAAGGTTTTATGTAATAAAATCATATGAAACTAGAAATAGTTTTATTTTTGATATATTATGCTATATTTTTGGAGTATAATAAACATAAATCAGCAGCAAATGATTTTTGTTTTTATTATTATTATTATTCACAGCACTGGCTTCCAAAATGCTCCTGATCAATAGTTCTTCAGGCCTCCTGCCATTCATCTTGTGCCATGGGACTTTAGTTGATTTTTCAATCATTTTAGGATAATTTGTGTTTTTTAAGGTATTTAACTCTGACCTTTAGATCATTCAGACTTAACAGGAAACTGAAATTTAAGGATGTTTTTCCTACACATAAAGGAATACCTAAAAAAGACAACACACTTTGTTTCCACACCTTTTGCTAATTCTGTAAGAAATACCAAAGATAAGAGTTAAATAGATAAGGGGATACATAACATAAGGCACAAAATGATTAAAGTCAAACTTAAAAAAGCCTGAAGGACTGCTTAAAGGCATGAAAGAGGATACTGTGTTTTTGTATTTTTTAATTGTGGCCATGCATCAGTGCCCCCTCCTTCGCAAAAGTTCTCTACGCTAGAAACGCCTCCACTGGTACTTTTCTATTTCACCTAGAGATGCAAAGCTAGTACATACAGCTAGGCTACCAACAGAGAAGGCAGTTTTCAGACTGTTTTGCTCCTTCAGGGCATGTTATCACTGCAAAGAATCTGCTAAACACACTCATAGCCAGCTCTGTTCTCTCCCATTTCCTCTCCTCTTTTCAACTACATCAAAAAGGCTTTCTTTTCCGGTTAGATTTGTCAGGATTCTTTTTGGGCATTGATGCTCCAGTTTACACAAAAGAGTGAATACATAGCAAAAAAAAAAAAAAAGCAGCAGCAACAAACAATGTAGGAGTACCTCTTTGTGCATCGGCGTAATGGCGGACCGCCAGCCAAACAGCGTATGAGTTGTTACAAATGTTTGATTGACAAACAAGTAGCTGATGCACTTTAAACAGTAGGCAAATGAGATTGGCTAATGTTTTGTAATGAGACTGCTTTGAAAGATAAAGGAAAAACAATCCTAGCACCCTATAACCAAAACATAAAGAAATAATCATCGACCCAAAACCTTGGACCAGTGCTGCATAGCAACAAAAAAAAAACCTCAAGCAACAATGCATGTATGATGCTCACAGTTTACTAATCTATCACAATAATTTTTTTGTCGACAGAAAAGGAAGTCAAAAGATTGCATCAGAAGGACAAGGTAATCAATTATTTGTTGAAATCAGCTGCAATTTATGCATAATAATGTTCTGTGTGTTCTTTATAAAAACACTCAAATGTTTTATTTTGATCATGTTTAGGCTATGAATGTAACACTGAAAATAATATAAGAGGTAAAGAGAAATGGCCTACAGTTAGTAAACAAATATGGGCTGAGGATATCTTCAACATCTGATTAGCAGCTTTCTGCCTTGCTGCTGCCGCTGCCATCGCTCACAGATAAGAAAATGTGATAGAGAGAATATAAATACTGTCTCTCTATCTTCTCTCTATCTTTGGTTGAGGTACAGTTGCATTTTCCTAAGGCTTATGTGCCTCTAAACAGAAAGATACATAGGATTTAAATTTCACTACTTTCAGTATATCCCTATACAAACAACATCTTATCCCAGAAGGCATATGAAATACATATTTTCTACATTTCTACCTTATTTGATTCTCTCTGTTTCACTTAGCTTCCAGGAGAACTTTCAGTGCACAGCCTACAATACCAGATTTGTGATGTTTCTGGCAAACCGTTATTTCAAGCATTATTATATTCCTTGTAAAACAAGCATTTCTTTTAGAGACGCAGCGATAATTAAAGTTATTGCATTATTAGGCTTTTATTACATCCTCTGCTCCTATACTGTAGTTTCCTTTGCATTTGTCTATTTCCTCCCACTGTCTGACGTTCTCCCTTTCTCCCTGTTCCTCCTTCACCTATCAGCTTAATGTTAAGTCATTTCCTCTTTGCTCATCCACTCCACCGGGCCACTTTCCCCCCACCCTTTTTCTTAATTGATCTGAGAGCAGAATCCACGCCACGCCTTCTGTAACACTAAACCAGACCTATCCAGCTAGCCCCAACACACACAGTAGGAGTCATTCCATCATCCTCATCCAGTCGGCGTAAGTCGCCTTTATAGTAAACATTGCATTTAAAAGGGAGCCGTCTATACATCGATTACCAAACAAAACACTGGCTGCTTCATTAAAAAAGAGAGAAAAAAATTGTATGTTATTTTTCAGTGATTATATATTTCTTCTCTGAGCCGATGTAAGCATAGACTAAAGAAATAACTACATTCATAGATATTTAATTTGCATTAAGAAAAAAGTCAACTCAGATGCAGTTTGTCACTTTCAGAACATCATATGGTATTTTTCTGGTCTTCTTTTTGCTATTATTTTCATAAAAGACTAATTTGTCAAGATTGTTCAAACCATGCTTACACATGCAACTGACTTGTGTTATTTTCAGCACTTTCTTCTTATTTTTTTCTCTATATTTGTACATATTGCTATCCTGAACCTCTAAGTGGTATCAAGCATCTGGGATACTGTGGGCGGCGCCCGCTGCATCTTGTTGGCAGCCCACCCGCTGGATCCTGCTTCATTCTCTGGGCATGGACTGAACCTGAAACCCAGAGGTTCCAGCCTTAGATGCCCTAGCTGCTGCTACTCCAGCCCGTTTATTAAATAAATGCTTTTTGAGTTATCCCACTGTCTGTCTGGCATTGGATACTGGGTCCCTCTGTTCTTAGTCTTGACAATGTTTTTTTCCTTCTTCCAATGATTTCATAGTCGTGGGTCTGTATTTGGGACCAACATCATAAGGTATGACTTTATTTCTATACATTTCATCTTTTAGAGGTTTTCACTTGTATTCATACCTGTACCACTTAGAATCAGTTTTCTCTTTCAAAGCAGAACCTATCATGGTTTTGGAGAGAATTGAAATAAACTCTAAAATGTAAACGTACACTCACCGGCCACTTTATTAGGTACCCCATGCTAGTAACGAGTTGGACCCCCTTTTGCCTTCAGAACTGCCTCAATTCTTCGTGTCATAGATTCAACAAGGTGCTGGAAGCATTCCTCAGGGAGTTTGGTCCATATTGACATGATGGCATCACACAGTTGCCGCAGATTTGTCGGCTGCATTTCCATGATGCGAATCTCCCGTTCCACCACATCCCAAAGATGCTCTATTGGATTGAGATCTGGTGACTGTGGAGGCCATTTAAGTACAGTGAACTCATTGTCATGTTCAAGAAACCAGTCTGAGATGATTCCAGCTTTATGACATGGCGCATTATCCTATTGAAAGTAGCCATCAGAAGTTGGGTATATTGTGGTCATAAAGGGATGGACATGGTCAGCAACAATACTCAGGTAGGCTGTGGCGTTGCAACGATGCTCAATTGGTACCAAGGGACCCAAAGAGTGCCAAGAAAATATTCCCCACAACATGACACCACCACCACCAGCCTGAACCGTTGATACAAGGCAGGATGGATCCATGCTTTCATGTTGTAGACGCCAAATTCTGACCCTACCATCCCAATGTCGCAGCAGAAATCGAGACTCATCAGACCAGGCAACGTTTTTCCAATCTTCTATTGTCCAAGTTCGATGAGCTTGTGCAAATTGTAGCCTCAGTTTCCTGTTCTTAGCTGAAAGGAGTGGCACCCGGTGTGGTCTTCTGCTGCTGTAGCCCATCTGCCTCAAAGTTCGACGTACTGTGCTTTCAGAGATGCTCTTCTGCCCACCTTGGTTGTAACGGGTGGTTATTTGAGTCACTGTTGCCATTCTATCAGCTCGAACCAGTCTGGCCATTCTCCTCTGACCTCTGGCATCAACAAGGCATTTCCGCCCACAGAACTGCCGCTCACTGGATGTTTTTTCTTTTTCGGACCATTCTCTGTAAACCCTAGAGATGGTTGTGCGTGAAAATCCCAGTAGATCAGCAGTTTCTGAAATACTCAGACCAGCCCTTCTGGCACCAACAATCATGCCACGTTCAAAGTCACTCAAATCACCTTTCTTCCCCATACTGATGCTCGGTTTGAACTGCAGGAGATTGTCTTGACCATGTCTACATGCCTAAATGCACTGAGTTGCCGCCATGTGATTGGCTGCTTAGAAATTAAGTGTTAACGAGCAGTTGGAAAGGTGTACCTAATAAAGTGGCCGGTGAGTGTACATCCGTACTATTTCTTCAGAAGTGCCCATCTAAGGGCCTTTCCTATGCTCCCCCTAGCTCATATTATTACAACATAAGTTTGCTCAACTATGCAGACAACACAGCTACTGTAAACATTACGATGTCACTAGATGACTATGAACCCATTCAAGTGCTAGGTTCTAGATAGAAGAAATCAATACATGGATATTTCAAAATTTTCTTGAGGGACCACAGGCCCACAGGGGGAGCTACCAAACATGAGCATATAGCATTAGTCACTTCAGCAAGAAGCCACTGATCACAGTTTTTTTCAGAAGCATATAAAGACAGCAACAAAGTGGATTTTCTATCACCTAAAGAACATCAAGAGGAATAAAGGACTAATTTCTCAGCAGGATCTTGAATTACTAATTTGTGTGTTTATCTTTACTAGAAGTGATTACTATGCTACTATACTATGGGCGTGGCCATCAGTTTGCTGCAAAGTGGCAAACTGGTTAGCACTGCTGGCAGGCAGCAAGAAGGTTCCTGGTTCAACTCCAGGCCTCTTTCTGCATGGAGTTTGCATGTTCTCCCTGAGCATGCGTGGGTTCTCTCCGGGTACTCCGGCTTCCTCCCACAGTCCAAAAACATGACTGTTAGGTTAATTGGTTTCTCTGAATTGCTTGTCCTGCTTTTCTCTGTGTTGCCCTGCTCCACTAATCTGGAACCCCCAGAAAACTGTAAACCTATTGAATCCCCAAGTCGCTTTTAGTCCAGCTTAAAAAACTGTGTGTTTATAGTTGCCTTTGATTGTGTCACTTAATCTGTTAACTGATTGATAAGTTCGTAGTCAAGATTTCCTTTTACCTCTCTATTTTTCCATTGCTATGTAGTCGTCTGTCTTTTCTGTTTTCTGTGTGGTGCACTAATGCAATATTCATTACATTTCCGTGTTACTGAAATGTGCTATACAAATAAACTTGCCTTGCCTTCTATGTCTGATTGCTTTACATACTGGAAGCCTGAAGGGTTTCCACTGTTCCATTAAACCAAGCAGAGGGTTCAACTTCCAACCATTCTTTCATTGCATTGGTGTGAGATCCTTTAGAGAGCATATCAAACATATAATTTCCTGTTCTCACAGTCAACAAAGTATACAATACAAGCACATGTGCGCGTCCTTTCCTCGGGGTTGCTTGAAGTCACCAAACTGTTGCAACTGTTTTAATAAAATGTATAGTTTATAAAGCAATAAAATGTGAGCAACATTAAGTTCAAATGTGTTTGTTTTCTTCATATCTCACATTTAAACACCTTTCTTTGACGTCTTCCTGAATCTGTATATAACTAGATTACAACATTCCTTTCTTCTCCTCTAGTTTCAAAGTGGTTATCTGGCGGCATGCTCTCCTTCTAATCCCCTCATTGTTAGCAGTGAAAATGGCCCAGTTCTGTGCTTGTTATGAAACACAAGCAGTGTTGTATTTTTGTACAATGCAGACAACAGTAGAGGCATTTGAAATCCATTTTCCCACCAGAAGCAGAAGGCTTGCAAAAGTACACTTTGACCCATTAAACTGCATTTAAGCTCTAATTCTAAAACACCCAAATGTGTAAAATAAAACAGCAAACATTGCTCCGGCTCTCCTTAATTCTTACGTTAATTAGGACCCGAGCTCAAAAATTTAGCATTTATGTAACGCATTAACTCAAAGCATGCAACAATAATTAATTCTTCCTGCCATGGCGCTCAGTTTTCACTCCCCATCTGTTACTCTGTTCAACAACGTCTGATCCATTTACTGTGTCTGTAGTGCCTCTCTGATATCTGCAGGCTGTTTCAAGGCTTTTAGAGATACTTAACCACAGGCACAAAGCAGCAGAATGGGTTTTGTGCAGGTGTGGGAGGTTTAACACCCTTTAAGGTAACACAACATCCTTTAGGGCCTGACGGAGTTATTTGAAGCCACTCAGCAGGCCTTTTAAAAGTCACTGCTTCTGGCAGACAATGATGGAAATGTCAAGGACAGAAAACCTTATGCATGGGTTTTTACATGCCGGGGAAAAGTAAAAGTTAAAAACTTAACACACCAAAGTGGTTTGCATGAAAATTAACTTGAGTAATAAAAAGACTGAAAGGTTACAAAATTGTTGTTTGCTCAGATTTGAAGTTGGGCGTGTTGAATTGTTTTCTAAACAGTGAAGTCCACTGCTGATAATCTGCTGCTGTCACATTGGTATAATAAGCAAGTTGGTATAAATTTTTGATGAGAAGAAATCCAACACCACGCCCTGGTGTAAGCAACAGCTGCGGTAAAGCTGGACAATAAATTTATATTTGCCTCGTCTGCTGCTGTTCTCTGGATGGGATGGGATTTAGTTGGTTCTCAAGGATTGTTAAACTGGCGCCTCTGGTGACAAAGAAAGGGTTTTCATATGATCATCTTGTGACTTCTAAATACAGATACATGTTCTTAGTTAGTCTCTCCATAAAAAAAGCGCAGGAAAACATCATGGTGGGGGTTTTTAATGGGATCAGGAGGCAATTTTCCTCATATACTGGGCCATTTTTCAACCCACCATGCATCTTTACTTTTTAACCCCGTAAGGAATATGTTTCTAGACAGATATATACTACACACTGCTGCAAAAATGCTATTTTTTGTGATGTAAAGAAATTAGACCAATATTTATTGTTTTAAAGGTTTTCCCACCTCTAAATCCTATGACTCAATTTTAAAGGAATAGTACACCCAAAACATGATTAGCCTTCATTTTCTACTCACCCCCATGCTGAACAAAACTCTGGAGTACTTTTTTGATATCTCAAATGCATCTGGAGATCTGGGAGGCTTCTTGCTGTCTGCTGACATTCAAATAATGGAGGTCCATAGCGCCCGAGGCAGAAAGGTCCATAAAAGTCCACAAAAAACGTGTCAATATTCCTCCATACTGCTCGTCCAATGTATTCCAAGTGTCCTGAGTGGGTAGCGTCCATAATTTACTCGAAACGATTTCATTAAGAATGTTTTTAGAGCATAAACAGTAGTGTATAGGATTTCCTAAAAGCGTGTTCACGAGTCTACGGAAACCGCGGCAGACCAAACCAGATGAAAGTGCGCATTCAGCTCGGCAAAGAACTCATGCTCTTCCTCAACACTGAAGTCCTCAGACATTTTTCTTTCGTTGTTTCTTTCTTTGCACAGGTAAACAGCACATTTCTTCTTCTACGCTTGCATTATCGGCAGAGCAGACGCTGAATGCGCACTTTCATCTGGTTTGGTCTGCCGCAGTTTCCGTAGACTCGTGAACGGGCTTTTAGGAAATCCTATACACTACTGTTTATGCTCTAAGAACATTCTAAATGACTTTGTTTCGAGTAAATTATGGATGCTACCCACTCAGGACACTTGGAATACATTGGACGAGCAGTATGGAGGAATATTGACACGTTTTTTGTGGACTTTTATGGACCTTTCTGCCTCGGGCGCTATGGACCTCCATTATTTGAATGTCAGCAGACAGCAAGAAGCCTCCCAGATCTCCAGATGCATTTGAGATATCAAAAAAGTACTCCAGAGTGTTGTTCAGCATGGGGGTGAGTAGAAAATGAAGGCTAATCATGTTTTGGGTGTACTATTCCTTTAAGAAAACTGATTTCTTTTTAGTTTTGCATCCCCTTGAAACTACTGTTGAGTCCTGCCACAAAATTTAAAATATTTGTTCCAAAACCATCAGACTATAAAGATGATCATGCTTCAGATTATTAGTTGTATTAGGGATTTGTTTAGGATCATTTCAAGAATGTTTAACCTCCTTCTGGACAAGACTTTATTCCTTTAATTGAATGAATGTTAGGTTCCCTATTCATTTTCAGCTTTCCAAATAAAGACTGAATGGTATCTCCCAAAATAAGTATTAACCGCTCACAGCCATCTTCCCTTTGACAAAGGCTCCAGTTCTATGTGAGGCAAAACCTTCATTAACCATCAAGCTGCCATCGCCATGTGTCACAGTGTATATGGGGTTTATTTGAAGTGCAGTATACCTTTAGGAATTCCACTCTTTCAAATCAAGTTTATATATTCAGTAACAATTCCTTTACAAGTCAAACAGATCAAGTCTTTATACAAAAATATGTAAAGGCACAATTTATTGTATGGGCATTGGCCAATACGTTCAATGATTAATTGGTGCATTTAGCAGCCATGCGTTGAGACCATGTAAGGTGCATGAAATGCCACCTCCATTTGCAATTTATTGTTGTTGTTTTTTTGTTTTTTTTTCTCAATAAATGTGTCTTTTGTATTTAACCTGAGACATGTAGTACTACCATCATAAAACCATATGTAAAGAAAACAGCTGCAAAAGCTTGATCACTTCTCTGGTAGAGCCTACAGTTATTAGCAGTGTAAGTAAGAGCAATTTTCAGTGAATGCGGGGAAAAACTGAGTGTCTGCTTTGTATGTTTTATCCCACGGTTTGTGATGAACTAGCTTCTAGCAGCAACAATGTTCCCCAAAATCCCAAGACAGACTAAAAAGTGTCCCAAGATAACATTTTATAATAAGCATACAAAACAAACCCCCAGTAAGGCCTTAAGTAAATATTTGATTGCAACTATTTTAGTCTGTTTTCGATCCTCAGGCAGCTCAGAATATGATTTCTGAAATCATGCATAATGAACTCAAAAAAGTCAAACATATTCCCACCATCCAAACTAACCCTAAATACATGCTTGCTGCCTTCACTGAGGATTCATTTAATCTTCTCTGCACTAACATATTGACAGTAATGCCTCTACCATGAGTTTAATATCTATACTGATAAGGTATTTAAGTTATAAGGAAACTAAATTGGTATCGTAAAATAATAAAAGATGCTGATGAAGGTTCTCAGTCATCCAGGTCATAGTCATTCCGTAAAAATTCAAAAAATATCCACTGGACTTGGTTTTCAAGATTTGAAAACGTTTCGCCACCTCTCCAGGAAGCTTTCTCAATTCAAATGTCTGGATCCGCAGTGAGTTTGAGTCTTATATGGACTAGGCCTTGTATTGCTTGGAAACCTCCATATGGAAACCGATGAATGGGTCGTTTGTTCCATTGTTAGCCTGTAATATCTGAACCTGTCTATGATTCTAGGGGTCGGTCGTTAAAAGGGGGGATTGCCATTAAGGGGGGGATTGTCTCCTGTAATACCTGAAAACTGTCTATGATTGTTAAGGGTTGGTCATTAAGGAGGTATTGTTCACCGGATGGGGCGGGTAGGTCCCTCGTTCCTCTGTGATGGGGTGGGGGGTTTGGTGATATCTGGAAGGGATCATGTCTATGATTGAATTGTATGTTTTTGGAAGTTGGAATCTGAGTCCACCACCTCTGTTTAAAGTTGGTTTTTCTCTCTTTACATAGATGGCTTCCTTCACGCCCCTCTCAAACCACCTATTTTCTTTATCCAGAATATGGACATTCTGGTCCTCAAAAGAATGTCCTTTGTCCACAAGGTGTAGGTGTACTGCGGAGTCTTGTCCAGAGGCGGCTGCTCTTCTGTGTTGGGCCATGTAACACAGAAGAGCGGCCGCCTACATTAAAGATATGAAATTACCTTGTTGCCAATTCATCTAAGCAAAGTTTTAAGACCATTTACAAACATTTAAAGTCCACCGTTAGAAAATGCAAAAGGTTATTCCCAATCTTATCACCTTTTATAAGCAAGGTGGTGGTAGGGAGATGCTTGGAATAATTTCATGGCCACAGAACCTAGCAGTCATTTACGTCACCCCAAACATCTCTATATAACAAAGTTTGTCCTCTATCGTGACAGCTTAGGTTTGAACAAACCTGTGTGTTTAACAAGACAATGATTCCAGTCATCTAGAACAGGGCTCCTCATTTTCAGTCTGGTTTCCTGCACCTTTTAGATGCATCTCTGCTTCAACACACCTGAGTAAAATATTCAGGTCAGAGTCAGAACTCTGGTGAGTCTGGCTGCATACTGAGAAGGTCATTCCGCCATTTGATTCAGGTGTGGAAGTCACAGGCATCAAATCTCCAGGATTGTAATAGAGGAATCCTGATCTAGATGGCTTAAATCCAAAAGGCAACTCAAAAGCATTAATAACTAGGTTTTGCGAGGGCCTTATCAAATTTCAAGACCTGCTCAGACTTGCTGCCTTTGGTTTATGAACTTACCATAAATAAATACCTGAGAAACTTAAAGGACAGAATAAGATACCTCTGGAACAGAATGAGAAACTAACTGAGTCATACACAAGAAAACTGCTACTGCTAAAGACATTTATCAAATTCCAGGACAATAGAAGCACGCAATATTTCCCGATGTCTGTCTTCACAGCCTTTCTTTATTCCTTTACTGTCTCTGGATTTTATTTAGGATACAAAGTCTGAAATCTCCTGCAGTCTTTGTGGGTTCACATTTGTACAAACTGTCTCAAGAGTCAGTGAGCAAGCCTCTATTGGCCACCAGAATGCATAATGGGCACAAATATGACCTCAAGTCCGATTTAGCCTGCAAGAGACAGCCGAAAACCCGTGACCAGGAAGCTAAGTGGATATCAACGGCCCCCTGAGGGGTTGGGGTGAGGGATGCCGAAGATGAGGGGGAGGCACAAAGGTACGAGGATGTTGAACAGGACGCCACAGTATAACTGAAGGACAAGGAGTAGAGAACCCAACAAAACTACAAACAACAGACTGTTTTTATAATTTATCACCTGAAATAGGATTTTATCCCTGTTGTGAAAAATGGACGTCCCATAGGTTTAGGACTGCTATAAGATGTTTTTAATCCACAGTAGGCAGCTAACTGGCTACTTTCCAGAACCTCTTCCAAAGCCAGAACTTGACATCACCGCAAATAATTGTTTTTATTTCTGTTTAGAGCCTAACTAAGTAAAAGCTCAGTTTCTAAATACTATAACTCTCTTCTTTTTTTTTTGTTAATAAGACAGGAGTGAGCCCTGTGCCTGTGTCTTCAATGTGACCTAGACATCCATCTCATTTGAGTCCCTGCAGTACAGGTTTAAAGCTTTGTTTATAGCACAAAGTTTGAGAAGAAAAGTAAAATTGATGAACAAACTTAAATAGGGCTTTCTTTAAGTAAAATGGTAGAGTTAAAAATGTATTTATTGGATAAATTGAATTGAAAGTTTAAAGCAACATTAAGGCTTAATTCTGTGGATAGTGTTTTTTTTTTTTTTTTTGCGTATCCGCGCTTAGGGAGGAAAGCTGACATCTTTAGTTCTGTATTTAAAGAAACAGGTTCCCAAATGCGATGGGTGGACGGATCGAAGGATGGTTGGAAGGAAAGTAAATCTCTCATGCTAAAAATAGGAAGGGGAATAAAACCTAAACAACACATCTAAAAAATAATTATCTTCTTTTAATTAATATTATCTTGGTTGACTTTGAGATATATTCAATCTATGAGTAACTCAACTGTATGTACCTGTACAGATGCTTTAAGCCAACCGTCAAATACAAATCCAATCTTAAACGGCTTATATGGACCTTGTATCCTTCAGCCATCACCTATTGATCAGTATGCTGCTACGATCAGCCCTGCGGCTCTTTTCAGTCGACTGGTTCTGCCTTTCAGTCTGATCTGTGTTTAGTGGAGACTCACAGAGATAGCATCACTCTTCGAGATTACATTATCTGTTTATTATCTTTACCCATGAAGCCTCTCCCAGCTGACTAAGAGGCACCACATGCCCAAGCCATGTCAGTGTTCATCACAGGATTTAAAAATTATCATACAAACTCAAACCTTTTTCTTTATTAGGGTTGGCACCAGAAAGCAGTCTAACCTCACAATGAAAACCATGTGAAACCCATAAATGTTAGCCGGCGTACCATATAGCATCTGCTGGTAGTTTTAATAATATTCTCCTTATTTGATGTTTTGTCCTTATCCTTTATGTGCTGTGCAGATGACTGATATCAAGCTGTGATGTTAGCCTTATTTGATGCCTGGGGCTCAATAATTTGTAAATATAATGCCAATCCACTACAAATGACAACTAATGAGAGTTTGTAAGAAAAAAAAACAGGTGAAAATGAGTAAGAAATATAGAAAAAGACAATAAATGAGGTATTAAACCAATGTATCCAACCCCATATAGACAAATTAGAGGGTTGGAACCAAACTCATAATCAGTGCCTTAGTGACTTTTCTCATTGAGACATTCTAATGGGGCATTTATCATGTTTTTCCTGGGTTTTAATGCAGATTTAACATGTCCTCCTTAAGGTCAAAAGCCAGATCTAACAAGTAGGTTTCAATTTCCAGTGGCATTTGAAAAGAACAATAGAAATAATTTGATTGTGGAAAAAAAAAAAAAACATTGAAATACATTTCTAACAATAGTAGCCAAATTAGAGCATAGCAGGGTGATTCAGATGTGGGGGATTTTTGGGTTTATTCAATTGCTTAAGATGTTGACTCATCTTGTGTGGAAAACATTTTTTTTACTTATAATACACAGTTTTCCCATTTTTTTTACACATTTACTAAAAGTAAAAAAGCTAGCCGGATTTTGACAACTTTTCTTCACAGAATGGAAAAATGTAATGAAAATCTGCTTTTTTTGCAGAGGGATCTGACGTTTTGGCATTCAAAAATATCCCCTTCACATGCACCTAACATAATGAATATGATGGTAGTGACTGTAGCACATCTTCAGTGTGGCAGTTGGATCATTTCTTCACTCTAGAGGCTGAGGTAAAAAAGCTGAAGCAATGTTGAGTGCATTACTGGAGAGCATGGACAGGTATGTTCACACTTGGCCTACATACTGCAAGTGAGAGACTTCCCCAAAGCTAACACTCCTTCTTCACTTGCTGCAGGATTGTACTATATGAGCTTCTCCTGAGGGTCAAGAAATGGTGCTGCAGCAATGCAGCAGCCATGTTCTAACTGGGACTCCTGCCTGCTGTTTGATGGCTGCAGCATATGTTTGTATGCAAAATGAGAGCTGAGCTAAAAGGTGCAATAAGAACGATCCCATCACTGCACTGCACTTTACCCCTCCCTGACAGGAAGTTAAGGTCAGGGGAAATGAAGTGTAAAAACACATAAGGGAGGACCATCAGAGGAGCATGTTCACAAGTTTCTCTATATTCAGAGTTAATGGGATGAAATTCCAACTACACAAAAAAGGAAAAGTGGGTTTTAAAAGACGGGTCAAAGGCAAATAAACACAAAATGAATCAGTCTCTGTATTGCAAAAATCCATGGGGCACATGACGGGCTGAAGAGCAAGAAAGGACGGTGCTTGTTGGCTCAGTGACCGAAAAGTAAAGGTACAAAAATATTGATTACTCTGACATGTATCTCACTGCATAAACAGATTCTGTCAAGGAAATATCCTCCACTGGATCAACTGTGCAGGTTCTGAAACATGAACTGCTCTCTGTGACCAAGTAGAGGGGTAAGAAAACAAAAAACACCATGCATCAAACTGTAGACTATTCCCACAGCTGCCTCACAGCTCAGACTGCACGCTCTGTGTGGAATACAACATGCAATGTTATTGACACTCAAAGCTGATTCTACATCCTTTGCAGCCTCTTGCCTTCAGGTAGATTAAAAGTGGCCTCTGTGTATTTACAGGAGCTGTGGGACCAAAACTATGGCGACGGTAGTAATGCAAGCAGCTCAGCTGAACCTGTCTTTATGATGCATGTCCAGCTGTGATGCATGTTTAGATCTTTATATGATTTAGCACAAGTGTGACTCGTGTATTTTATGTCTCTGAGGCAGTTAGAAAGTCTGTCCTGTCCACAGCAGAGGGAGGGGGACAGGTTTGTTTTGATAGAGGATCTGCTTCTCCCATTTTCCAAGTCAATCAGTCAGAAAGATACACTGATATCTTTTGCTGTGGTGATTTATTGAAGGCTAAGAGTGGCCCAGGCAAAGCTTTATGACTCTACACGGACGTAGCCCTCCAGAGATTCAACATCAGTGGTTTGTGTTAATGCCAGGTTAGCGACCATGTTTCCTCGGTTGGGAGAAAAACAACTTCTTTAAAAACACTGCTTGTTTATGTCAGAAAAAAACATAAATGATAAAAAATGTTGACCTACCCTTGATCAAAGAGTTTTTCAAACATTATGCCTCGTTTATGAATCATTTTGTGTTAGGAAAGGAAAATGGAAACATTTGTTTGGTTAAAAAAATGTCATAGGAAATGTGTGATAAATACACACTCCGAGTTTACTTTTAAGGAAATATATTTTAGTAGTTATAGTAAATAAATTGATTGTGGTTCGGTATTTACATAAATTATGGAGCAAAAAAAGATGATTATCTTACATATAAATTATTTTAGATGTATGCTATCACTAAACATTAAATTACACCCGATTCTCATTTGTTTGAGTTGTCCAAGCATTGGTTTATTTATTCCAATAAAATATGATTGAACCTCAGGCCAAACGAAAATTTCTCCAAGCATCCTCCTGCTAGTAAATATTATTATTTAAACTCATATAGCCACATTTCATTAACTGAAGTCGACTATGATTAGATATTTATATGATCTTGTCAAATGTACTGATCCGTGGTCAACGCTGAACATCCACAGCAATGGCGTAACTATCGGTAAGCAGAGTATGCAGTTGCTTAGGGGCCCCCGACCTCTTTGGGGCCCTGTCACTGACACCTGGTAGGCCCCCTACGCAAAGATCAATGCTGCAGTTCTCTTCCCAAACAGTAGGAGTCACCACTGACAACATAATGTTACTGCACCAAAGGAAATGGGATTTTACTATGATTTAAGAGAAAACTTGCCATCCCGAGGTTCTTCATTAGACCAAAACATAAAATTATTACTGAAAATCAATTTACTACAGGAATTAAATTCAAGATATACGCCTCATACAGTATAATATAGATTCATTAACACAGTGAAATATTCTAAATGTCGATTTTTTATTTTTTATTTTGATTAGTTATGACCAATGAAAAAATCTTTTTGATCAGGAAATATGTTACATCTGTGTTAGGATTGTTGACTTAGCATGGGTGGTTCTTGACAGGGGCAAGTGCCCCTTTAGAACTGGTTCCGGCCCTTGTTAAGGCCCCTGTACTGGAGACGAGAGCTACGTCCACCCTAATCACTATATATAGCACTACTGTATGTTAGGGTTACGCCATTTTATATGAGTGTCTGACCGTCTGGTGGATGAAAAAGTAGTGAACTTTGGCCCAATGCACTTTAAATAGTAGTGATCATCCATGATCACTAGACAAGCAGATATATTCTAGATTTGTTGTGGCAACGACAAATAAAGAAAATGGTGCAGGCACCGTGCTGGGAGGCGGAAAGACGTGACAGTCTGAGAACAAAAAGAAGTGATCATCTGTCTGAACGGTCAGTTAACTAAGTTCACTACAACGTTCACTATATAGTCCCTGCTCTATATAGTGATTGAGGGATTTAGGGGTTAGAGCGGACTTTCAGACACGGCCATAATACTAAGAAAAAAAAATCTAATGGTATAAATAGGAACAGACTTGGTGACTGAGAGTTCCCTTGGAATCATTTCACTTTTTATCTTTACAATCCTGTTTAAATTTTAGATTTTCATTTTTTTTTATTCAAGGTGACAGATTCAGCTATAATAATATAGGATTCCATAAAATGGTTATTATTGGAAAGTTAATTGGAGGGACAAAAGTGTGGTGAAAATGATTGACAGCACGAAGAATAACCACAACTTTAAGAGGAATTTAAAGAAAAGAAACATTTGGGAAATGCAGTAATTCCCTTAGCAGGTTTTTAATGTATTGAGGCTGGAACATTTCTAAATGTTATTTCCTCTTTGCCTTGTGATATTTTGTTTTTATCTAAGAGAATTTTAGGTTTCTTGGCTATAATGGATAATTATAAAACATAATAGATATACACACTTTACTTTGTGTATTTAGGATGTAGCCTAAACTGCACATATAAAGGAAACTATTGATTCCAACCCATAGGACCAAATCCTCCTCAGTCTTGCCCTGCTAATTAGGAAGGCTTTTTCTATTTCTTCATAAAATAGACAGACTCCAAACCATTGAGTTTGGTGTAGTCAGTAGAAGATAGATCATCCTTTCAGTTGATTCAGGTGGGTTTCGTCAGTGTGAGAGAGGTGTGTATTGATAAAGCTTATTGTTAGAGTGGCTCAGGTTATCCTCAGCTATCTGTATAGATATGCTGCTATAGGCTTAGGCTGCTGGAGGACATAGGGACCCCCATTTCATCATTCTATCTTTATTCTCCCTATCTCCCATCTCTAACATGATGCTCTCTCTGCTTTTTTTTAATAGTAGCTTCGCTTCGTCTGTTCCTGTTTGACTGTGACACCATCCTGGAGAGAAATATCAGCTGGTCTGCTGCCATCAACACCCTTGTTTACAGATGTTGGAGATCGGCATGTTTTCCAGTGTCCTGTTTCTCTGAGAGTGACTGGATGTGCACTCTTCATCCACTGACATGGGAGCTGGCTCAGAGCTCGTCTGCCTGGCTGTGTGTTTCCTGGACGGGGCCGCCTTTAACAGCTGCGTTTTGTATCTCTGCTTCTGTCTCCTTGAACCCCGATGGCTGCTCACACTGAGCCTGGTTCTGCTGGAGGTTTCTTCATGTTAAAAGGGAGTTTTTCTCTCCACTGTCGCTACAAGCATGCTTAGTGTGAGGGATTGCATTGGATGCAATCAACTGGTTTTCCTTAGATAGAAAACTTTGATTAAATCTGACTGTATGATCTGGTGAACTGTAAACTGCCTTGATATGACGTGATGTGAATTGGCGCTATATAAATAAACTGAATTGAATTGTATAGACAGTAGAAACAGACTAAACAAGGAGTATTCTTTGCTTTGACATTGACCGGCTTTCTGCCGCATGTGCGTCTCTCTCTCACCTTTGAGCAGGGGCAGCGGGGTGAGCTCCACCTGGGAGCTCTGGTATCGGAACTGGGAAGAGCTGTGGGACCTCCTCTGTCGCGCTCTGCGCATAGACCTGCGCGGAAAGCCGTCCACCTTCTCCGCGGACGGCACCGAGAAGCTGGTGGTGGGCGAGGAGGGGCTGGAGGGGGGCAGCTTGGTGGTTTCCATGGCGGCTGCAGATGTGGAGCGCGTAAAAGTGGCGCTCAAGGAGGACGGACGGACGGATGGAGTGGGTGGCTTTGTGAATCACAGATGGGATAATCAGTTGATTAGGATGAATAGGCGCTGAAGGGGTGGTGTAAAGAGGAGCAGAGGTAGGTGAAGAGGAGGGGGTGGGGGTGAAGAGGAGGGGAATGGGGGGGGGGGGGGGGGGGGATATTTCTGGAGGTCCTGTCCTGGTTTGCGCCTCTATGAGAGCCGCATTGATGGCAACATCCCTTGAACCTCCTGGTTGGTTTTGCAGATGTAAAATGGCTTGTGGATCATTCCAAGTGATGCTGAGACGCACTCTGCTGCTGTGCTGGCGTCACACAGGCTCGGCCTAAATATGGATGTTCATTCAAGATAATACAGCCCGATTTTAAAAAAATAATAATAATCCCAGATAAATGAACAGATTCCAAAGCAGTTTGCTGTTTATCCTCTTTAAATGGGATCAGTGTCCGGTCCTGGCGGTGGATGATGATATCATAAAATCATCAATCTGGGCCCACCTTGGCTGCCGCATCACTGGTGTCCTTCTCTCTTGTTTTTATCGCATCTCCCGGTTGTCTCAACCCTCGCGCCTGGTAATATGGGAATAGAACTGGCTCCTTAAAGCTTGGCGATTGTCCCTTTCTCCTCCACCTCCTCCTCCTCCTGCCACCGTTATCAGGGCGGAGGAACAAACGGAGCCGACATGTGCAGGTCCTCCTCAGCTGAGGCGCGCTCCGCTTCCACCTCCAAATGAGGAGGAACCAGACAAAGAGAGAGGGGAGGCAGCAGCTCCTTGTAGAGAAAAGCAAACCCTCTAAACCTGCGGTATGTGGGCTACAACAACATCAGGTCTTTATGTATAAACATATGCGGCTGTCGGACTGATCCGTCCTGTTGTCGTCCTCCTTCTCGGTTCCCGTTATCCGGTTATTACAGCGCCTTGGAGATTTGCGTCAAAGCGCACAAGACCACAGGAAGTGATCCAGTCGGCCTTTTCAAATTAAACCCAAGTTCATCAATACATTTTATTTTTTGTTTGTTTGTTTGTTTTGGATGACTTAACTTTTTTTCTTTCATTGCAAAAAAGAACATACATAGAACAGTAATAATTACAAACATAAAGGGCTTTACAGAACAGAACTATTATTTTAAATGTCAAAATCAAATCAAATCTATGCTTCAGTGTTATAATTCTTTAAGGGCAGTTATAATTTGCATGGCTTTAGCATTTGAACTAAATTTAAGGATTCTATATAGATATTAATCATGGGCGGTTCTAGACAGGGGCCAACAGGGGCCAGTGCCCCTGTAGATCATGTCCTAAAAAGAATGTCCTTAAAATAATCTAAAAATAAACAAAATTTATTCAAATAAGTGTTTTTTTCCCTTAATCGGGTTATGAATATAGTCTGCCATAGGAGTGGGTGTTTTTCCCTTTAAAATAAGGTTAGGGCTGCAACTGACAACTATTTTGCAAATCGATTAATCTGTCAATTCTTTTTTCAATTAACTGATTAGTAGCCAAATGTTCCTAAAAGAACTTGAGGAGTTCTGGATAGAGCACATTGACAGATAAAAACGTTTTTTTTTTATCTTAAATGCTAAATGTTTGCACATTTTTTAAACAATTTTGGTATAACTGCTGCTCAAGGTAGGTTTCTCTGTCAGCTAAAGGCATGTTTCACAGTCTCTCTACTCCAGTTAAGGATTGGTCGATCACTTAATTAGTTTACGAGTATTTCAATAATCGATTAATCATGATTAATCTGATGATTTTTTTTTTTGCCCTAAATAAGGTAATTAAATATATAGGCACTTAAAATAACATAATAAAGTTAAATTGTTTCTTATTTTAAACATTCATAAATCATATTAGTCCATTGGAAATTGTCTCAAATCAGCTTAAATTGAGGGAAAGTACACTTATTTCAAGAAAAAAATTACTGTTATGTAAACTTTTGCATTGTGTTTTTTCATAACAGAATATTATAACAGGACCACTGGCCCCTGTAGGCCCCTGTCTAGAACTGCCCATGGAGGGGACGGTTTGATCGGAGCAATGAACTGTGTCGTTTTTGCCATACATAGCAATTTGATTGTGGGTAAAACATTTTTTAAGTTTGTTGTCAGACTAAAAAGTGCAGATTTCTATGTGGACAGAATGGAGAAAAAAGTTTTTCCCACTATCACACAATAGCACACTATTTTGTATTGATCTATTAAAATGAAATATAAATGCTTTAATCAAAGTTTGAGGCTTTAACAATTTACCAATCACTGTTATATGAATTGCAATCTCTTTGTTGAACATATAAGAATATACTTTGTTATTTATACAAGCTCATATTTCAAAATGTATCTTATTTTGATGTCATATTCATTAGGCTATACACAATAAATAGATTGTGTATAGATTAAAGAGGAAAAAATAACGCTGTTCATAAAATAACAAAATTAAAATAGAGCATTAGTGTCTGTACAAATTATGTGGTTTTAATTTGAAACTGATAAATGGAGATGAACATTTTCCAGCTGCATTAACTGATCTTGCTTTATTTTGAAAGCTTTAACCGGAAGCGCCCTCGACCCACTATCGAAGACTTGACTTATTTTAAAGCCGAAAGGTGGTGCAAGACGAGAGAGAAAGACTTCTCACTGCAGATGACGCTACGGCACTGATTTATTTATTTATTTATATGCCTTATTTATTTTAGGTATATGGTGAGATTTTAATTGAGGTCAGGAGAAAATTAGTGGCTTTCCTAATAGCTGTCTGCAGAAAAGCTGCAACACCAGTTTGATTTGGTCTTAAATGATATCTCCATCTGACCTCCAGCAGCTCTTTGACGTCCATCGATGTCTTAATCCCATCCCTTCACCCCCTCTCCTTCCCTCCGCCCAATAAGGTTGTAAGTTGAGTATCAAGCCGCCTCCTATTGTTCTCAATGAAACCGTCAAATGCGCAGATATCCTGCTGCTCTCATCTGATCTCTTTCTTTTTTATTCATATTTTCTTTTACTCTCTCTCTTTCTGCCATATAAGCAATACTAACTTCAGTGCTGAATGAGTAATAGTTGGATAAGAGTCAAATATTGCATACAGACCATAGGCATATATATCTATTTATTATTATTATTTGTTTGTTTTTGTAGTATCAGCAGTATTGACATGTCAATGTCGGTGCTACCATCTGCATAGTTTGACTTAAAGCCATCAAACTAGTCAAGAAAACAATTACACTCTAAATATTTTAACACACTTTAGGATTTATATAATTTATTAAAGATAACTGAAGTCTTTTCTTATTAAATAAACCTTAATAATGAATAATCCTGAGTTTAATATAGCTTATTTATTTGAAATACATTATCAGGTTTATGTATTTAGAACTAATAAAGTATACTTACTCAAAATTAAAAGTAATGAGTGTATTTATTTCAAATACATTGTTTGAAATTTGCTATTGTTTGAATTGCAAAATGATCAGCTTACCTTCATGCAGGGGCGGATCTAGAAAATATTTATGGGGTGGCAAGAGGGGGGCAGGAATTTTTTAGGGGTGGCAACATATGGCATTGTTTACACTGAATTTAATCACAGTTATCACAGTTTGGTGAGAATAGTATGTACAGTACTAGT